>NC_064866.1:36717264-37325088 GCF_024139225.1 Suncus etruscus | reverse complement strand
AATACCAGGGTGGCTCAGCATGAAATACATTATTTTCTCTATTATCTTTCTGGCCATTTAGATGACATATTAATATAGTTTTTCCCTCTTATATTTTTCTGCTAATCTTTGTGTTTGTTTTGTATGTGATTATGCTCAGGACTTACATTCAGTAACTACTCCTGCCAGGTATCAGGGGACCATCATATGGGGTACTTTGTTGGCTGTATGTAAGTCAAACACCCTATTGGCTGAATCATTGATTCACTTTCTTTTTGCTAGCTACTAATTAAACATTCTTAAACCATTATTAACTGCCATGAATACATTTTCTATATAGTATCTTTCAAATGACAGAAAATTTACCTTTATGATTTTATGTCTTTGTCACTAGGAAGACCTTAATGGAAAGACATTCTATTGAGATTGAACTCCTGTCTGACTCCATCAAACTATTTGTTGAAGTATCAACTATATTATCTGTGAAGGTGACTTGAAAGTAAGCTTCTTGAAAGAGTAACATGATAAGATCACACTGGAGCAAAGCATGTCCTAATTTAAGACAACAGGAGACCGTACAAGAAGAGAGAAACATGCAGTAGGAAGATGGTTTGAGATCATGAAAACATGAGTGTGCATGCACAGAAATTGATTTCTAGCAGCCTTCAAAATTTGGAAAGCAGCAAGGAAGAGGCCTCTATTAGAACCTTCAGTGTCTTTGAGTGAGCTAACATACTGACTTCAGATTTTTAATATCCAGAAATTTATATGAGAATACATTTTTATTGAAGTCACCTGATTTCCAGTGGCTTACTAGGGTGATCTAAGAAATGAACAGGACTTGTCTTGCTTAGTAATTATGCTAAAATAATTATTGCCACCTTCATAGACAGTCCACAATTATTTAGTTGACTTATTGTTTAATTAAATTTATCAATTAAACTTGTTTAGTTGTTTAATCGAGCATATCTTAATACCAGAAAAATGTCTACACTGCCTTCCCTCTTTTTCCCACCTGTAATTCAAATTGAATCAAGTCTTATACACTCAGAAAAAATAGTTTCACCCTTGGGAAACCTTTTCTGATCAACTTAGATTCTTCTCTTCTGGACTTTAAACTATTTTCTAGTTTTAATACTAATCTTAGATATCCTAGTGCATATCTTCTATGTGTTATCTTTTCCCAAAGATTACATACACACTTGAAAGCTGGAGGAAACAGTCTTGGTCATATAGCATCAATTATGTAAAAAGTATTTTATATTCAATATATCAAGTGATTATAGCTATTTCTACATTATCTATATTTTCAAATTGTGACAAGAAAAATCTGGCTTATAGTAATGAAAGTACTCAATGAGGACACCAGGATTGGAAGTAACAGACTCAGGATGTATGAACCTTGGCTTGAATGATTTCAGGTTTCAGGTATCCATTTCTGCCTTTAGGTAAACTTTAGAGTAATAACTCTTGACCAATGTCCTCGAATGCCCTTTTCACCAATGTTGAAATCAGAGACTTCTGACTAGTAACAGGAGCTGAGCCTACAGATATGTGGGACATGAAGCCAACCTAGAGAGCTTGAAAGCAGAACCAGTGGCAAGCACACACAGAATTCTCTCGTAATCTTCTGTAAAGACGTGCAGAGTTTCTTGGCTTCTCATGGAGTAGTTCACCCTGATCCAGTTGCCCAAAATAGCAATTAAACTTTTAATAAGTACAGGTTAGTTTTCATTTCTAAATAGTAGCAGGAAATAATGACATTAAAAAATATCCTATGTGTCATCATTCATTTCTGATTCTGTCTTCCATATATTACCCTGTCAGAAGAGGGATTTTATTTATGAAAACTAGACTTCTATAATGTTAACAAAAACAAAAAAATGTCCTCACTTTAACCCATATCAAATAAATGTCAGAAAATATTTGTAAACTTTTAGGAGTTAACTGCTATTCCCACTGCTTCTAAAGTAAACCCAGGATCAATGAATTTTATTAAACTTAAAGTGATTCTTTTCTTTTTTTTTAAAGTGATT
Source organism: Suncus etruscus (assembly GCF_024139225.1). Taxonomy (NCBI): domain Eukaryota; kingdom Metazoa; phylum Chordata; class Mammalia; order Eulipotyphla; family Soricidae; genus Suncus; species Suncus etruscus. Next base: position 37,323,073 of record NC_064866.1, on the reverse strand, counting down.
CTTTTCTAATAGTACTAAATGATTACATATCAGTTTAATATTTAATTATTCATATTTATTTTTGTTATATCTCATGATTTCGTTAAGGTAGTGTCTAAATTTGAGATGCTGTAACAAACTACCAGAGCCAGAATAAGTCTTAAATTATTAGATTATTCACTGTTCTGAAGAATGGAACTTAAATTGATGTGGCTAGAGTAATATGCAAGTAAGAAAATCTTTCTGGCTTAGAGATTTTGTTCTATGCACCATATCTCAACAAGGTGGCAAGAGGAAACCCCAGTCTCATATTCTTTTCTTTTCTTCATTTTTTGTTTTTGAGCCACAGCCGGTGGCACTCAGTGGTTACTCCTGGCTATGCGCTCAGAAATTGCTCCTGGCTTGGGGACCATATGGGATGCTGGGGGATCCAACCGTGGTACATCCTAGGCTAGCGCCGGCAAGGCAGATGCCCTATCTCTTGTGCCACCACTCCTGCCCCTCACCTTCTTTTCATATGAGAACACTTAATCCCATTGTGATGGGGATTGGGAGATCCACCTTTTACAGTGCCCTTATTTAAACCTTATCACTTCCAGACAACACCACCTCCAAAATTTTCACTTAAGCCTTTCATATTAAGTTCGTGCAAAGTGGTACCCAATCTTGACCTATTGGTGTCTGTACATCAAACAATTTACTCGTCATTACTAGTCACTATATAAATTAAGGTGCAGATAACTTAAAATACTGAATAATTATAGGGACATAACATGGTGCTTTTGCTATTCTAAACTGTCTAAATTATTTGTAATACATGCACATATGTGGATAAGTTACTATACATATTTATATAAAGATGCATTAGTCAGAATATTTAAATCAGTGTGATTTTTCAGAAACAGGTTTTATGATTGTCAGAAACTTAGAATTAAGAACTATGAGACAGGCTATTTTATCTAATTACTTTTAAGGAAAACATACAAGCCAAATCTTGATCAATTTATATATAAATATTATTGATGACAATAGAATATCACATAAGTCATTTAATAAAATAGAAAATCATGTGTTTTACAATTATGAAAATGGATAAAAATGGGAAAAGGAGAATATTTAATGATATCATAAAATATATTAGGCAATAAAATAAGAGACAATTTGAAAATTGAGATAAAATAATCCATTTGTATAATAAACATGAATAGAGGCAAAACTAGAAGCTGGAAATAAAATATAAAGCAGAATTTTCCAAGTCTCAAATAATATCATGACAATGTGTAAATAACCAAAATAGAATTTAAAGTAGAGAAACCTAAAAACTTAAAACATTCTAAATTAATCCTAATTGGAAAGAAATAATTTGGTATGCATGCAAATAGATGAGAGATAATGAATGGTAAGACATTCTCATTTCTATGTTATTCTTTAAAAAATGAATTTGATGGTGATTAAACTTAACTATGAGCAAATTCAAATAAAGTCACATTCCGCAAAAATAAAAAATGGCTGAAGCGTTACATATAAAACATTGTTATTAAAGTTAAGAAAAAATAACTGAGCAGGTTAACAAAACTATAGAGATATGCCCACGTGATGGCGTATGTGATACTGCATTGGATCCTTTGTTATTACAAAACAACAACAACAACAACACTTTTGGGGTCCAGCAAGATATAGTGGGTGTAGGGTATATTGCCTTGCATGACCTCTACCTAGATTCTATCCTTGGCCCAGTATGGTCCCCAAGACAGTCAGGAGTTATCAATCAGCTTTTAAGCACCATAATTACACCATAATTACAAGCATGATTGTAGTTGTGTATCACTCAGCTTTAAGCCAAGAGTAATATTCCTGAATGTCACTAGGTATGATTCAAACACACACATAAAAACACAAACACAAACATTTTGGACAAGTTACTTTGGCTACCAAACCTTGTTACACTTTATTACACATCTGAAAATAAGCACAAACCTTTCCTGAGTGGATAGAGCCTGAGATAGTTGCATGTAAGGCACCCTACCTGGGGATTTTTTTTTTTTTTACTTTTAAGGCCAACTGCCCCAAATGGCAGTTACAAGGGGTGGTTCTCTGACAACTGACATCTTCACACTTAAGGAGTAGTACCTATTATGGTTGAACAGGGGCCATAAGTGTCTTTGTTTCCTTATAATCTCTAATACTATTAAATAACGGTTTCAATTTTTTTATAAACAATGGTCAGAAAATACTAATGAAAATTTATATTCAAATCCATAAAATAGGCATTATATGCATTCAGCCTTCAAGGGAAAAAAAAGAATATTTCCCGGACCATTGGTGAAACTTTAATGAAGTTACTGCATAAATGGAAATACAGCAACAACTTTTGCACTAGATGTACAATATTTTTTATGTTTCAAATTTGGGCTCATATAAAAGTGAAAATATTAGGAAAAGATGAAACAACTTGAATGCAAATTAGATATAAATATGGAAAGTCTTTAGTTACCATTGTTATTTTTCGTAATAGAGAAAGATTTTTCTTCATATATTACTATTAGTGCTTGGAGAGTAAAATAATGCAAAAACTCAAAATGTCCTGTTGCTTTCATCTACTAAATGATGGTGTTATTTAGAGGAAGCTGGAAAGCAAATAAAATTTTATTCCATCACATACTCGGTACATTTAATTATAGGCATTATTTAGAAGATACATAAAAAGATTCTGTTCGTATCTCTTTTTCTTTCCCATAATCAGAACAAGAGAATTGTTTTATTTTTGGGGTGGGGTGTGGAGTGGATGTATTTTTTTTTTTTTGCAGAAGATAATGCAATTTAGAGGCTCAGTGTTTCTCCGGAATGATTAAAGCCTTGCCTCAGATTGGAAAGCTAATGTTCATCTGCAGAATGAGTGGCCTTTCATTGCCTGAAAGGGTTTCTTAAACAGAAGTTAGAGTCCTCGTGTCATGACAGGCTTACAAAAGGACAGGTGACATTGTGTCTAGGATGAAAGAAGAGTTAACAGAAAAGGAATTGGCACCAAGGCTTTGAAATGTACTTCCAGACTTACTTAAATATAGATTTTTCTCAAATTTTAGTCAAATTAAAAATTTCTTGAAATTATCAATTAAATATTGCTTCTGTTTTGCTCATTATCTAGAGAAGCATATATAAGCAACTATTGAATAAATAAACATATTAATAAAGGATTCAGAACAGATGATTAAATGAACATATTCTCTCTTTTATTTAATTAATTAATTAATTAATTAATTTTTGGTTTTTGGTTCACACCTGGCAGTGCTCAGGGGTTACTCCTGACTCTACGGACAGAAGTCAGAAATCACTCCTGGCAGGCTCAGGGATTATATGGGATGCTGGAATTCAAACCAATGACCTTCTGCATAAAAGGCAAATGCCTTACCTCCATGCTATCTCTTGTGCATCAGAATGAACATATTCTCTTATTGAGCATCATTTCTACTTTCCTTTCTAAGTATTTCAACTTTCTATAGAAGTCAACAAGCTATCACTCATAGATCAAATTTGCCTTGTTGACTGTTTTGTAAATATGGTTTCCTTCTCTTTCTTTTCTTTCTTCCTTCCTTCTTTCTTTCTCTTTTACTTTCTTCTTTCTTTCTTTCTTCTTTCTTTCTTCTTTCTTTTCTTTCTTTCTTTCTTTCTTTCTTTCTTCTCTTTCTTTCTTTCTTTCTTTCTTTCTTTCTTTCTTTCTCTCTCTCTTTCTTTCTTTTTCTTTTTCTTTCTTTTCTTCTTTCTTTTCTTTCTTTCTTTTCTTTCTTTCTTCTTTCTTTCTTTCTTTCTTTTCTTTCTTTCTTTCTTTCTTTCTTTCTCTTTCTTTCTTTCTTTTTCTTCTTTCTTTCTTTCTTTCTTTCTTTCTTTCTTTCTTTCTTTCTTTCTTTCTTTCTTTTTTCTTCTTTCTTTCTTCTTTCTTTCTTTCTTTCTTTCTTCTTTCTTTCTTTCTTTCTTTCTTTCTTTCTTTCTTTCTTTCTTTCTTTCTTCCCTCCTTCCTTCCTCCTTTCTTTCTTTCTTCCTTCCTTTCTCTTCCTTCTTTCCTTCTTTCCTTCTTTCCTTCTTTCCTTCTTTCCTTCTTTCCTTCTTTCCTTCTTCCTTCCTTCCTTCCTTCCTTCCTTCCTTCCTTCCTTCCTTCCTTCCTTCCTTCCTTCCTTCCTTCCTTCCTTCCTTCCTTTCCTTCCTTCCTTTATTCTCTTCTTTTTCATCACACCCAAAAGCACTAAGGTGTTACTCCTGGCTCTGTGCTCAGAAATTAGTCCTGCGAGGCTCAAGGAACCATATAGGATGCTGGGAATGCATACCTCATGCAAGGCAAACATCCTACAGCTGTGCTATCATTCCAGCCCCATACTTTGAATATAGACATTATGATCCATCAACTTTTAAGTATAAGTGACTGACTCTACTTAAATGTTTACAGCAAAAGATGTTTGCTCACTCATGTTCTAGATAATGTTAATTTATTTAAAAATTGAATGAGGGGTTTGACAACTGACATGCCTGAAGCCTGTAGTCTGTCTTATGACAGTATGCTTCAATGATAGATACACCCTGTATCTCTTATGCCAAGGGAAATTTTCTTTCAATTTGTCCCCAAAGTTTGCTACATCTATGCATAACAAAACAAAATAAAAACGAACAAGCAAAAAATTGCCACATTTGTCCCCTCTTTTATTCCTCTTTTAATTTTATTTATAGCTGCTGGATAGGGGCTCACACCATTTTTTTTACAGAACCATAGAACAAGAATCACCTTGTTCTGCCTCATATTTCTATGTCTTCCTAGAAATAAATTGAAGGGAAAAATGTGGATGGGACTTAGGGCCAAGTGATCTCAGGAGTATTGAGTGGAAATCAAAAATGTTTAGACCTAAATACCCAAACCAAAGTCAACAATAATAGAATCAAGAGAGCCAAACTATAACAAGCTGTACACAAAAAAGTGGACCTGTTGCACTAGCAGTTCAAGGGGTTAAGGGTGAAGGTATGGGATCTATGTTGGGAACAGTGGCAGAGGGAGGTCAACACTGGTGGTACAAATGGCTCTAATTCACCGGCACTACATATCTTAAACATAACTGTAAAAGACTTTTAATTCATATTGGTCTCAGTAAAAAATAAATAAAATTAAATGATTGCAAAATCCAAGAAAGATAACTTTTTATTATTTGATTCAGATATGGATTGATTTCACATTTTTAGATTTCTTCAAAGCCAACATAACTAATAATGTTTTTGTTAATTTTTGTTTTGCATTAGAAAATAAAACCATATGTTTACATTTCAAAATAAGATTTATAAAATATATGTAAAATTATTAGAAAGAACATCCCTAAATATAGTTCATTTAAGTCCTATATACCAAAAAGTGCACAATAGACATTATGCTCAATGGTGGATATTTGTCCATTAAGATCAGGCATAAAACAAGGATATCTGATCTCAACACTATTTTTAAACATAATTCATAGGCATAGAGTATTCAATTAAGAAAAAAATAAGTTAGATGGATTTAAGTTATAAATGAAGTTAAACTGTCACTATTTTCAGTGATATGAAAGATGCAAAACAATCCTAAAATTAGTACAAAAATATTGTATATAATAAATATGTAGAGCAAATTAGTGGCTACAAGATCAAAATTGTTGATTTCTATACATAAGCAACAAACTTGGGGAATAAAAGTTTTTAAAATCCCATTTGTAGATACTGGAGAAACCATATGGATATTAACAAACTTGTTTTATATATGCTTGGTCCTGTTTGAATCTCAAAGTTGCATATGGTTACTTGAGCACAGAAAACAAAAGTTACCTCTGAACTCTTCTGGGTATATATACCAACATCCCCTGTAAAATATAGTTTCCAAAAGAAATTTAAAGTTTAGTGACCAAGATCAAAGAACTTTGCATTAATCAAATTTCTCAAAATTTCTTAAGTTTTACGAGTGGTGGCACAGCAGTAGGATATTTGCCTTGCACAACGCTAACCTAGGACGAACCTAGTTTCCATCCCCCAGCATCCCATATGGTCCTCCAAGCCAGGAGCGATTTCTGAATGCAGAACCAGGAGTAACCCCTGAGCATCATCTGGTGTGGCCCAAAAACAAAGTCAAAAAGAAACAAACAAAAATTTCTAATAATTGAAATGTTTTCAAACTACAAGGCTGACCTGAATTCAATCCCCAGCACCTCATATGGCCCTCTGAGCCTATCAGTGGCAATTTTTGAGCACAGAGCCAAGAGTAACCTTTAAGTGCTGCCAGATATGGCCCCAAAACAAACAATAACAACAACAACAACAACAACAAGCTTCACTCAATCTTTTTTCACCTAAAAGATACTGTTCCTACCTAAACTCATAGTATTTTGGCTCCCAAAGAAGATGGGATAAGATTGTACATTAATTAAATTGCAAAAGAGTACTTATGAAAGTACTAGCTTGCAGTTTGGGTTTTTATCAGTGGATATACAGGAATAAGTCTGAGGAAGATGCTAACAACCTGAGAACTTTTCTTATAAACTAACTTTATCTGATTGTTTTAGGAGAATGACCCACTGAATCCAAAACTAAAAAAGCTTCTCAATGGTAATGCCCTAAGGTCTAATGCATTTAATTCAGCAAACTTTATCATGCGTCTACAATATGCCATGAATTATTAATAGACTCTACAAATGTAACACAGTGCAAGAATCTGACCTTGTTGAAGGGGCAAAGGTGCTACGAATTAACTTCTAAAACAGTTTCCAACTATTCCATAAATACCATAGTGTACTGTATCTATCATTAGTCAGCTTTCCTTTCTTCATTAATTTAGCAAAGGTTAACAGTAGTACTCTAACAGGTCCATAGGACAGTGTCGTTCTTTCCATGTGATTTTGTTCTAAAATTAATAAGAAAAAATATCCCTGGTGACATTGAACAAAACAATGTATTCAATGACCTTGTTCCACTATATGTAATTTTGCTTAAAGTCACAGTTTACAAGAATCCATTGATGACATGGATTCATGACTTTTTGTTTTATTTTGTTTTGGGGCCACACTCAGTGGTGCTCAGAGGTTACTCCTGGCTCTGCACTCAGATATCACTCCTGACTCAGGGGACAATATGGCAATCCAAGGATCAAACCCAGGTTGTCCTGGGTCAGCCGCATGCAAGGCAACTGTCCTACCGCTGAGCTATCACTCCAGCCCTGCATTGAAGACTTACTGAACTGGGTTATAGCAAAATATTGCTTTTTAAATCCTGTACTTAATAGCATGTAGTCTTGAATAATTTGTCTCTGCTACTCTTCTATTAATAGCCGTTATTTAGCAACTTCATAACTTTGACCACAAGCCTTTTCCAGCTTTTTTTTTTTTTAAAGAAACCTGCATAGGGCTAATAGAATATTCCAGACACATTTGTCACTTCTCAGTTACATCAATTAACCAGTTACTCTATGCCTTCGCATTGCTTTTATCTGTACATTTTTCTTTGCCTTTATAGCAGGCTAACATGTTCATGCTTCAAAGTTTAAAGTCACTTCACAGTTGCCCTCTTTGACTAAAATGTTATTTTTTACTCTAGATATTTTCACATAGTACATATTACGTTTTTTTCATCATGCCCTAACTATAGAAAATAGATATGAATTAAGTTCTCTATTTGGAACGTTGACTTCTTGTCTATTATGTATCTTTGGATCATTACCATTGACTCTACCATAACACTGTCTTCATCCTATTAATTAAACCTAATATTTTTGAAATCATTCCCATAACAGAAGTAGGGTCACAAACATTAAATGGAATAGTTGATTGAATGCCCCAGTGCTTTAGTAAGATAGATGTTACTGCCCTCATATTAAATATAGAAAAATTGAGACAAGCAATTTCATTAAATGTCCTAATGTTACTAATAAGGGATGCAGAAGAACTTGAAATCATGAATATGATGCTAGAAACCATGTTATTAGTTATGATAAACAGGCCATGCTTAGCATTCATGATAAAGACTCTATCATATAAGTCTAAACTAGCACCGTATTTTCCGGTGTATAAGACGACTTTTGAAACAAAAAAAAGTCAACTGAAAATCAGGGGTCGTCTTATATGCCGAGTATATCCCGAAAAATGTTTCAATATGCTGCTAAACAAAAATTGTCTGAATATTGCCACAAAACTAATTTTCCAACTCGATCTTGCACCAATCACTGCCAGGCTGCTTGGACCACCTCTCTGACTCAGCCAATCCAAGCAGGCTTTTGATGCATGCAAATGAGACAATGTTCTGGACCTGAATCTACACTGTCAAAAGCCTGCTTAGATGGGCCAGAGTCAGAGAGGAAGTCTATGACAGTAGAACCTTTGGACCTTTGCTTGCTGTGATTGGCTCACTGTGGTACAGACAGTTGCAGCTCAGGAACGTTCTGTCTGATACAGCGAATATAGGCCTAAACCTATGTTTTAACTGCAAAATTAGGGGGTCGTCTTATACACCCAGTCGTTTTATATGCCGGCAAACACGGTAGTTTTATTTCAAGCCTCTCTAGACAGAAAAATGGAGGCTTTTAATTTCTATCCTGTCATACTTTGGGTTATCTCAAGTAATTGGAGTTATTGATAGTTACTGTAGGAGAATATAAATCTGAAATAAGTAGGATATATACTTAAAAATAATATGAAGGCTAATACTCTCTTCTTTCTTAGCAGAAAATCCCAAATTGCTACATCCAAGGCAGCCCAATTGCTCTGCTTGTAGGTGTGACCCCTGGAAAACAATTTTTTATATAGAATCGGAATTTTTCTTCTATATTTTTGTCATAACAAACTAGTTTAGATAAAATTATAGTTGTGAATTCAACTTCTCTGACAGCCATCAACACTGACCAGTGTTATTACATTGTCTAGTGATGAGAGAAAGTAAGAATTTCATAGTCTTGGTTTTTTAAACTAAATTTTCAGGGCAATCAATTTTTTTCAGTTTGCTGCTCCAGTTAACAGGGAGACATCTAATTATTTTAATAATATTAATAATAAATAATCTATTTGCATTTCAAATTAAATTTTAGTATTTAATTGTCATTATCTATCTTTGAAGGGTAAGCATTAGCGTCATAACGTTACAGATGAGAATAACAAAGACCCAGGAAAGTTGTGGCTGGTACAAGCTAGATTAGCTAGCCACTGGAAAACCAAAGTATAACTTTCAACTTCATGTTATCCAGGTGCTATAGTCTGTTGATTTCAAGGCTATTTCATCCTTCTTTGAATGTATTTTGTTGCACATTAACATAGATATGAATCGACTCTGAAGTGATAACAATTTGACATGAGAATCTCTTCTCCTTCATGCAGCTGTCTCTATATAAAACTGCACTGGGTAAGTGTAAGGGTCATAATGACTGGAAAATGGCAGATTATTGACAGGCAAGTCATAAATATAATCCAATATAAGGCATGATATTTACCAAGGACAATTGTTTCATCTAAAATCTCAGGATTTTTCAAGTCTTTCAGTTAAAACCCTGAAAGATAACCTACCTCCTTAGGATGGGGGGATAAAAGGAAAGATAACACAGAATATTTGTGTGGGGATGAGTGGGGATGGGAAGTAGAGGTGGCAGATGGAAGAAAGAAGACCAAAGGGGACATTCCTATGTTTCAAATGTAAAATGGAGCTGCTAATTCTTTGGGGCCAATAGAAGGGATTAAGGGTTCAAAAGGGCAGGTCATAGAAGGGCATAGGGTCAGGCTGGGTCTTGCATCCATGTGACCCAGGAAATGCTGCCAGGCTGGACTCCCATTCCCTCCCCAGCAGGCTTTGAATGAGGATTTAATGGCCAAATATGGAAAGCATTAGGACTTCTGAGCCGAAAGTCTCTGTTCAAAGGTTCCGGATCTTTTGGTTAAGTAGAAAAACATTCCTCCAGGGTCAGTTCCTCCTGAAATTTGCTAACTTGGGAAAACTCCTGGCAGTAGAGTCTTATAGTGTGGCTTTTGCAATTGACCTAAGCATAAGTCCTAGTTTTCCTTGAAGGTGACAAAAGGAAGTATCAGTAGATAAGGCTTTCTTGGATGTTTGAGATGATGTAGGGAGTAGAAATAAATCATATAAACCAGAATTATTTGCTTGAAGATCTTGTAAATGCGCATTCAATGGAGATTCTGCGAGTAAATGCTAATGTATTAGGAAAGTGAAAAAATATAAGGTAGATCTAATATATAATTTTATACCTTGTGTATGCATAATGAGTTCATATTGACTCTGTCTCTCTAAATACCTCTTTGATTTATTTATTCTCCTTATAGCTCATTCTTAAAATTGTCCTTGTAATAAAAATGCAGTTTTCTCAGGAAATATTTTACATGTGTACATTTTCTTAATGTTATTAGTAGTATAGTTGCATGATTGTGTAAAAGAGATAAGTTAGGGGCTGGGGCGGTGGCGCAATGAGTAAGGCGTCTGCCTTGCCCGTGCTAGCCTAGGATAGACTGCAGTTCGATCCCCTGGAATTCCATATGGTCCCCCAAGCCAGGGGCTATTTCTGAGTGCATAGCCAGAAGTAACCCCTGAGCATCACTGGTGTGATCCAAACCCCCCCAAAAATATAAACATAAAAATAAATAAAAAGAAAGTTAGTAATATGTAGCAATGGCTAGGTTATAAGTGATCTATAAATACCTGAAATATATAATGCACACAATTTATGTATAAATATCCATATAGGCCTAGAAAGATTATATAGATCTGGATAAAGTATTTTCACACACTCTCGTATATATATTGTATATATATATGTATATGTATATGTATATATACATGTATATATACAATAGTATTTTAATAACTTTGACTTCTATATACAATTGATAAAACACATATATCAAATCAATACATATAAGTAATGACTGTAGTCATCTATAATTTTTTTATATCAGGCCAGAGTAGAGGGTGATACTGGAAATTAGAGTTTGGGGAGCATGATAATGCATGTAGGTCTATACATTGAGTTAAGGAGTACCCATGGCTGTTTATGATTCCTCTAATCTACAATATGCAGGAATAAATAACACACTTCATCTTAGAAATAAACAAAACTGTTCCTATTCTGATTTGTCCCAGCTTCTCTTCTGGAGACTGAATAAAGTGCATTTTTTGTTTGTTTGTTTGTTTGTTTATTTTTTGTTTTGGGGCCACACCTGGCAGCTCATAGGGGTTACTCCTGATTCTCTGCTCAGAAATCACTACTGGCAGGCACGGGGGACCATATAGGATGCCAGGATTCAAACCACCATTGGTCCTGGGTCAGCTGCTTGCAAGGCAAATGCCCTATCACTGTGCTATCTCTCTGGCCCCTCCCTCCTTTTTATAAAACTATATGACATTCACATGAGTACATATCTATGCACTCACGTCTATGCTCATCACATACTACAGACCTTGATATAAAGTCAGTGACCAAGTGATCAAAGGAGTTTATCATGAGCATCGTTTTTTTTTTTTTTTGGTTTTTGGGTCACATCCGGCAGCACTTAGGGGCTACTCCTGGCTCTATGCTCAGAAATTGCCCCCGGCAGGCTTTGGGGACCATATGGGATACTGGGATTTGAACCACCGTCCTTCTGCATGCAAGGCAAATGACTTACCCCTATGCTATCTCTTGGGCCCCTATCCTGAACATCTTAATGTCAACAATAAATTCTAAATATAGAATGACTAACTTATCTTAGTTCCCTGATGTGAGCAATAATAATTCTGCACCCTTGGAATTTTCACATTCTTCTGAAAATTAGATTAATGTGTCACCCTTTTCTTCATTAGTTGGTAACAGATTACAGAATAGAAAAATTGAAATTTAGTCCTTCCTAGGGGGGGATGTCACAAAGGAAAAATATTGTTTCCTACCAAAAAGCTGTGTTTTCATAGAGGAGTTGTTTGCATTTTGAGCACAATATAAAGCTTAAGATCATGGATTTTTTTTCTGCTGCCTGAATCAATTTTAGAAATGTGCTATATCCTTATAGGACATATAGATATGGCTAGTTTACCTAGTAGTCATCCTGAGCTTTAGTTTTCTCATTTGTAAAGTGAATGACTGCTAAACAAGATAGCTCTATGAATTAAATTTAAAAATGCAGAAAAATGTTCTTCTTAGTCTTCATATGAGACGATTTTAATAAGTGAAAAATATTATTAGTAATATGTTTACTAAGCCAAATAAGATGTTTACTAGAAGTTGAATTTATAAATACAACCTCTTACCTATGAAATGCTCCTTTAATTAAGTTTATTACTTAATAAAGGTAACTTACAAAAATAGCAAAAATAAATCATTTTATCCGAATGCAATGAAAAGTATACAGTAAAATAATCAGTAGATATACATATATACAAAAGTATAATATAAATGTATATATAAATAAGTATAGTCATATTTTCACAATATTTTTATAAGATGCTTATTTTTATGCTGTTCTTTTAACAAAAGGCCCCTGTCACTTTCCCAAAGCCACAGCTGTGTTTTTGGCATTTTTACTATGAAACTGGCTGTGGGATATGAACTAATGCTATGTAGAGCAAAGGAACCAGTTCATGGAAAGATGACCTCCAAAGAATAAGGACAGACAGATGGCCACAGAATTATCTGAAACATAAACCCCGAGTGTCAGATTTACAGGGAAAAGCTGAAGAAAAATCTGGGCAAAGAAAGGAAAAGGGTGATTATCCTAAGTGTCACTAGAGCATTCATGAGGCACAAACGTGCAAAGTATTATTAAGAAGTTCAATTTCTTGCAGCTGGTGCCTGCCTCTGTGCTGGACACTGAGACTAGAAAAGGAGCTTCCTGCTGTTAAGGTGCCAAAGTGGCTTTGAAAACAGGAGCTCACGCAGGTAATCATAATATAAGGCGACGCATGCTTTAATTAAGGTAAAGAAAGCAATGAGTTTTACAGTCCACTTGAGAGTTGTGAAGAGGTTATCAAAGTCCAAAAGTAGCAAATTGCATATGCCTTATAGGATAGAACCACTGGGTAGAAAATTAGTGAATACCAATTGGGGAGAGGTGAGAGGTTCTAAAGAAGACATTCAAAGGCCTGGGGACTGAATGAGCAAAGATTTAGCAAAAGAAGCTCTTCAAAGAGATAGGAGGAACCCTTCAGTCAGAAGCCTACACATTCCAGGAGAGTCCAATTCTCACTGGACTGTTTATAAGCGCCAGATCTTTTTATGTTATTTTCCTGATGCAGTACATCTGCTTCTAGGTTTGAAGCAATGATTAGGTTAGTTAATTCAGGGATGTAGCAGGGAGTGGGAATTCTGAACTTCTTCTGCTTGCCTTACTGAGAATTTGCTCTTTCTTTGGGAGATAATGAAAAGTCACCAAGAACTATTGATAGAAAATGAGATTAAATTTTGTATTTGAAAAAAATGCCACTTGGTCTCAGCAAAGAGGGTTTGCTAGGCTTCATATATTTAAAAAAATAAAGCAAAACCTGTGATAAAGACTATTTCAGGATATCTGATAGTATTCTGATAATACATATTAGAAGGGAGGTGAAGATTGTGTGGATCAATGGGGAAGAAGAAACTCGTAAGTGTTTTGAAAAAGTGAATCTTGCCCAAGCACTATTTCCTTAGATAGCTATTAACATAAATACAATAAAAATCAATATCTTTGAATGTATTCTCAGGCTTCTTAACATACTAAATTCATTCTCAGGATAACACTAATGGGATATTCTAGAATAGGCAGTGTGAGATCATGAGAAATCATAAGAAAATAAAACATTAACATTCATTGCAAAATTTCTGGGTTCTATTCCTAGGTCTCAGGTCTCCCACCTCAGTAACAACATGGCTTCAGTCTGTCCCTTGTTCCAGTTATCCTTTGCAACAAAATAAAAGGGATAATATGGATAAGTTTTATATGCTTACTACAGAGATTTGCTAAGAAACATGTATGTTTATATATATATATATTTATATAGCCAAAGCTATATAATAAGTGGGTAGATTCATTGTCTTGTACATGGCTTACCTGTGTTGATTCCCGAATACCCTATAATGTATTCCACATCCTATAGGAGTGATTCGTAGGTCAAGAGCCTGAGCATCTTTGGATGTGGTTTACAACCTAAAATTAAAACTACATGTGCATTAATGTTTCTGAAATATTCAAACAACCATGTAAGTAAATACTGGGTAATATGGGAACTTTGGACAAGGAATGACATTAAATTCCCAAATAAAAAAATAAAAGTCTGCCTTGATTTTTTGATCATCAGACAGTGGAGAAGGAATCTCTTTAAACCTTTGTTTTCAGGACTTCTGAATTACCTCCGTACTATGCACATGAAGATTTTATTTCTAAGACATGCTCTACCCTCAGCATTGTACTTTTCAAGAGAAATGAGAGATAAGTTGTAAAACTAAAGAGCTGATTTCTCCGTGGCATTATTGATGGATTTCTTTCTGAGTGGATGTATCTGGCAACCTTAAAGGTTTGGCCTGAAAGCACACAGCCTGTTGATTATCAAAGGGTCAAAGCATATACTACTTCTGTGATGAGACAAGTGATTGTCATCCTTTTTCACTTGCTTGATTTCAATAAATCTTTTATAATTCTTATGTTTCTTATTTTTCTTAGAGCACTCAAGCCTTTACTTTCTCCTATCCCTGAACTCATGGAGCATTAGCTTCCCACTTAAGTCAGTAGATATGTCCTTCCTTAACCATAAAAACAAATGGTGTTGAGTACAGACACAGTTTGCAGGCCTTTGAGCATCTATTAAGTCTAAGCACCTATTGAGTCTATTAATTATAGAAGATCATTATTTGGGATTTGAACATATGCATGATTTGACAGCTATCATTGAGAGAAATGGAGGTCCAAACACATAGTGTTGTGTACATGACATTTGGGTAAGACTTTCAGATCATTCAGAAAAATTGCTCTTGAAGTGAATTCTTGTTGAAGACTTTCTGATAAGTGCATATACTTTCTGGATCTATAAAAATGACAGCCTAGTTTGCATTCATTAAAGACAGTACTAGATGCTTTTTAAAATATTCTTTCCTTTATTAATTTAATAAATAGTAATTTGATATTATATAATATGAGTCATGCTGATGAGAAAGATAAAGTAATAAATAAAATTTGGAGTCAAATGTCAAGACTTTACAACATTAATAAAAATTTACCACAATGAAAATATAATACTAAGATTAATGAGAAAATGTAACAAACTACAGTGTATCTCTGATGAAAACAAGGATCTTCATTTAGCTTAGTAATCAGGGAAATATTTCACTAGGGAAGTAAGATTAGAAAACATATTCAGAGAGAGAAAATAGAAAGTCTGTAAATTCTATAGTAAAGAGGTAGTGTTACTGAAATTTAAGAAATTAGACTGATATAACTGAAATGAAATCTCAGAAACCACACTAACAATTTGTTATCTATGTTAGGAATGATAGCAATGCATTCAAGTGATACTAGATGAGCATAATATAATTGTTTGTTCAATTTAAGATTAAGATTATGTTCTGCAGTGTAGGGTTAAAGTGGCCATAATAAAAAAAATTGTCTATTGCAGGAGTTGTTTTGATATGGTAGTTCAAGTATTACCTGACAATGGTTGGAGTAAGGTAGAGAACATGAGAACAAACTGACCCAACTGGCAAGAATGATAGGACACAAAAAAATGTTCACACAGTACATGAAAATGAGGGTGTCCAAGAATCAGTGATTTGCCCTTATTATATCAACCAGTTTCCCCATAAGTGCAAGCCAATGGGGTAAAACATCTCTCCTTTAAAAAAATCAGATACACGTTATGTACATACTTTTGGTACACTCTCTTCACTCATGTTAGACATCTGATTGGAATTGCTTCCTAACATGTAAGATATTTAATAAAGATATAATTAAGAGGTCTCATGTATATACCATAGTACATAATTGGTAGCCAGAATTATGTAATTAAAAACACAATGCACTATAGTCAGACTCAAGGATTTGATTAAGGTTTTCCATTTACTAAATGTGTAACTTTGTAGACATACAATATCTCCATGCAGTTTACATCAATTAAAAAAAAGTTTTCCATTTTCTGAACTGCTTGACATACTGATTGATACCATCTCTATAAAAATGTCTAGAACATTGGATCGTATCAAAATAATTTTCATTTAGCTCTTTCTCATTCATTTCAATAAACACTATTCTCATTCAGAGGTCTCCATAATTTACATAGTCCTTCTTAAGATTTTTCACCTATGCAAAAACTAAGGGTTGTTTCAAAAGTGTGTCAAGTCAGTGAAATAGTGGGATAAGCACAATGATTAGTAAATGGGTATACTAAGGAAATTCATTGGATCTGGATTGTTAGTACAGAAGCAGGACACTTGCCTTGCATGCAACAAATCCGGGTCCTATCCCTGACATCTTGTGTGGTCATGAAGTAGTTCCAGGAGTGATTCCTAAGTATAGAAATATGAGTAAGCCTTGAGTACTGTAGCCTGATGTGGCCCAAAGACCCCCCCCCCAAAAAAGGTCTTAGTAATTGAGGTTAGAGATTTAGCTGTTTGTTGCTACGTCTTTTCTTATTATTACTCTAGAGAACAAGGATGGAGACACACTGTTTCGAAGAGTCTAATGATTGCAGCGCTAATACATAGCTCATCTTAAACTGTATGAGTGATTTTGCTTATCAGGTATAGAGTACATGTCTCTTTAATCAGATCTGTTTCTTAATGTCCTTAAAGGCAGACTATCTGGGATCATTAATGACGGTAATATATTTTATGTTCATGTTAGCAGAGACCAAATGTGAGTGCATTTTTAACAAACCCAATCAACAAACCATAATCATATCCACTCCACAAATGTCTCGACCATTATCCTGTTAAGAAGCCATAAAACAGAATATCATGCTTTGTCAAGGCAGAGCATATAAATCTGGGCTGTTTGCTCTTCAGCCAAGGAGAGTTGTTCATCTAAGTTCACTTAAGTTCACCAGTGAAGCTTTGTAGCAACAATAAGTTACCTCAACCTTTGGAACAATTTAAATATAAACGCAGGCCCATATTTTTTTTTTACTCTTTAGGAAAAGATAGGGAGACTTTAATAGCACAAACTTGTTTTCTTAAGAAAAGTATCTAAAAGGCAGGAGAAATTTTTGTGAGAGAATATAGGCCAATGATGGCTTTTTCAAATACCTTTTAGATATAGCTGGCATTTGACAGCAGTAGTTTTTTTTTTTTTTTTTTTAAGACTGAGGAAATTTATGTTGAGAGTGACTGTATGCATTCATTTTTAATCCCAGAAGGAAAATATTATAGTTTAGGTTTATAATATACTATAGTATAATATATTATAGTATAGGATGTGAATGTCTATAATGGTACAAAGCTAAAATCTTTGGCTATATTAATTATTTAAGGGGGAGATATATTTGGATCTTGGAAGTAAAAATGCCTCTCAAATATGGTCTACAAAAACATTACCATGGGCAAGGCAACAATATTGATAATACAAATCTCTAATCACAAATTAATATTCAAATGGCATTAAAAGCAATTTTCTAATTTGATGCAAATTAATTTAGACTAACTCTGATACGATGTAACTTGAGATTATATATAATATTTATCTTTCATTTAAAGTTAATACTTTAGTATCTTACTCTAGAGAAATTAATATACTTGGCTATAGAGAACTATCTCAGACCCTTCTTGGGTATTTAAGTTGAATCATATAATTTTCCCCTAAATTCAAAATTTCTTAATTTAAATAAATTGAGCTATATGGATATCAGATAGCAATTTGTAGTCCTTGAATCATATAAACTTATATATGATAGGTATTCAAGAAACGATTTGTTGTTTAATTTTTATTAATGTAATATTGGTTTGTTGACACCATAAATTTAGATACAAACTATTGACAGAACATCTATATAAATTACAATAAAATTTATTTGTATTTAATAATTTATTATTCTATTTTTTATTTTACATTCAAATAAAATTTTTTAGCTATCCTTGTATAATAAAGGACTTATATATTTTATCTACCTCTATTCCCACTCCCTCTGGCAATTATGATTCTTTATAATAACTAATTAATTTTTTAGTTTAGCTTTATTTGTTCATTAAGTTTATTTCTTTATTCACAACATGACTGGAATCATATGGTATTTGTTTGCAGAGAGAGAGACAGACAGAGAGAGACAGAGACAGAAAGAGAGAAGATGCATTCAAGAACTGGACCATATGTCTAAGTGAAACAAGGAAGTGAATGACAATTACAGGATGGTCTCACTTACATGTGGAATGTAAACTACTTAAAACAACAAACTAGCCAGAAACAGCAAAGCCAAATCCTAGATTCAATGAAAAACAAATGTGGTTACCATAGTGAATGGGAATAGGGTGGAAATGATATGAGGAGGGTAGAAAAAATTAGTAGAGGTGTCTTTTTGGTATGGTACAACTCTGGAACTTAGATAGTAGGAGAGGTGACAATTACACACATGTAAAAGAACAAAGTGAATATGCTAAATGCTCATAAAATAATTATATTAAAATTAAAAATAAAACATTGAATACACTGCCAGAATACCTTTAACGTAGTTTCCCATCTGCTGGTGTTGTGATGACTGTGTGTCACACACATACTTGGTGGAAAGGCTCTCATATTTAGTTGTAATGATCATCAGGGATGACACACCCCATTTTTGTGTTCTCAGAATCAGCTTTCCCCCACAAAGAGTGGCTAAATGGATCAAAAACTCAATCCAACCTTCTGCTGCCTACAAGAAACGCACCTGAATAGTCAGAACAAACATAGACTCAAAATAAAAGGCTGGAGGAAAATCATCCAAGCAAACAACACCCATAAAAAAGCTGGAGTGGTCATACTAATATCAGATGGTGCAAACTTTATACTTAAAAATGTTGTAAGGGACAAAGATGGACATTTTGTATTAATCAAGGGATACCTACAAGAGGAAGAAATCACTCTCCTAAACATATATGCACCAAATGAGAGGCCAGCAAAATATTTAATAAAATTGTTGACAAATCTGAAAAATAATATCAATAACAACACAATAATTGTGGGAGACCTCAACACGGTATTGTCAACACTTTACAGGTCAACCAAACTGAAACCCAACAAGAATATACTAGACCTGAAAAGAGAAATGGAAGAAAGAGGCCTAGTAGATATGTACAGGACATTCTACCCCCAGAAGCCTGGATATACATTCTTCTCTAATGTACATGGGACATTTTCCAGGATAGACTACATGCTAGCACATAAAACATACCTCCATAATATAAAGGGTTAAAAATTTTACAGGCTACCTTCACTGCCCACAAGGCCCTGAAATTATATGTGAAATACAACGGGACACAAAAGAAAACCTTTCATACCTGGAAGTTAAACAGCCTAATACTGAATAACCAGTAGGTCCGAGATGAAATCAAAGAGGAAATCAAAACCTTCCTAGAAACAAATGACAATGGAGACACAAACTATCAGAAACTATGGGACACATGAAAAGTGGTGTTGAGAGGAAAATTTATAGCTTTGCAAGCACACATCAGAAAAGAAGGGGCATACCTGAATACCTTAATGATGCAGCTCATAGGTTTAGAGAGTACTCAACAAAAGGACCCAAATATAGGGAGACAGAAGAAAATAACAAAGCTGAGGGCAGAAATCAATGAAGTGGAAACCCGAAAAACAATCCAAAAGATCAATGAAAGCAGAAGTTGGTTCTTCGAAAAAATAAACAAGATTGAAAGACCACTGGCAAAACTAACAGAGAGAGAGAGAGAGAGAGAGAGAGAGAGAGAGAGAGAGAAATTTGATAACTTATATTAGGAATGAAAAACGAGAGATCACTACTGATATGGCAGAGATACAAAGGGTAATCAGAAACTACTTTAAGAAACTCTAAGCCAATAAAAATGAGAACCTGGAAGAAATGGATAAATATTTGGACTCATAATCTTTCATGGTTGAGTGAAGAGGATGTAGCATATTGAAACACACCCATCACTATTAAGGAAATTAAGATAGTAATCAAATGCCTGCCCCCCAAAAATGTCCAGGCCCAAATGGATTTACTAATGAATTCTTTCAAACCTTTCAAGAGGAACTTCTACCAATCCTGGCAAGACTCTTTCATAAAATCGAAAAAACAGGAACACTTCCAAATAACTTTTATGAAGCCAGCATCACCTTGATATCTAAACCAGACAGAGATGCTACGAAAAAAGAAAATTAGAGACCAATATTGCTGATCAATACAGATGCAAAGATCCTCAACAAAATCCAGGCAAATAGGATTCAATGCCTCATTAAGAATATCATCCACTATGATCAAGTAGGTTTCATCCCAGGAATGCAAGGCTGGTTTAGCATCTGTAAATCTATCAACATAATACACAAAATTAACAACAAGAAAAATAAAAATCACATGATCATTTGATAAGGTTCAACACCCATTCTTGATCAAAACTCTCAGCAAGATGGGAATGGTAGGAACCTTTCTCAATATAGTTAAGGCCATCTACCACAAGCCAGAAGCAAATATTGTCCTCAATGGAGAAAAACTGAAAGCCTTTCCTCTAAATTCTGGCACAAGACAAGGGTGTCCTCTCTCACCACTCCTATTCAACATAGCACTGGAAGTACTTGCTATAGCGATTAGGCAAGAAAAAGATATCAAGGGAATCCAGTTAGGAAAAGAAGAATTCAAGCTCTCACTGTTTGCAGATGACATGATACTCTACCTAGAAAACCCGAAAGTCTCTATGAAAAAGCTTCAAGAAACAACAGACTCATATAGCAAGGTGGCAGGCTACAAAATTAATACACAAAAAACAAAGGCCTTTCTATACACCAATAGTAACAAGGATGAAATAGACATTAAGAAAACAACCCCATTCACAATAGTGTCACACAAACTCAAATATCTGGGAATGAACTTGACTAAAAATGTGAAGGACCTATGCAAAGAAATGGAATCATATACCCTGCTCATAGATTGGCAGGATTAACATCATCAAAATGGCAATACTCCCCAAAACATTGTACAGATTTAATGTGATCTCTCTAAAGATACCCTTGACATTCTTCAAAGAAGTGGATCAGGCACTTTTGAAATTCATTTGGAACAATAAACACCCTCGAATAGCTAAAGCAATCATTGGGAAAAAGAATATGGGAGGAACTACTTTCCCCAACTTTAAACTGTTTTACAAAGCAATAGTTATCAAAACAGCATGGTATTGGAATAAAGGCAGACCCTCAGATTAGTGGAATAGGCTTGAATACTCAGAGAATGTTCCCCAGACATACAATCACCTAATTTTTGATAAAGGAGCAAGAAATCCTAAATGGAGCAAAGAAAGCCTCTTCAACAAGTGGTGTTGGCACAACTGGCTAGCCACTTGCAAAAAATTGAACTTAGATCCCCAGCTAACATCATGTATGATGGTAAAATCCAAATGGATGAAAGACCTCGAAATCAGACCAAAAACCACAAGATATATAGAACAGCACATAGGTAAAACACTCCAGGACATTGAGATTAAAGGCATCTTCAAAGAGGGAACTGCACTCTCTAAGCAAGTGAAAGCAGAGATTAACAGATGGGAATATATTAAACTGAGAAGCTTCTGCACCTCAAAAGAAATAGTGCCCAGGATACAAGAGCCCCTCACTGAGTGGGAGAAACTATTCACCCAATACCCATCAGATAAGGGGCTAATCTCCAAAATATACAAGTCACTGACAGAAATTTACAAGAAAAAATCATCTAATCCCATCAAAAAATGGGGAGAAGAAATGGACAGACACTTTGACAAAGAAGAAATACAAATGGCCAAAGGACACATGAAAAAATGCTCCACATCACTAATCATCAGGGAGATGCAAATAAAAGCAACTATGAGGTACCACCTCACACCACAGAGATTGGCACACATCACAAAGAATGAGAACAAGCAGTGCTGGTGGGGATGTGGAGAGAAAGGAACTCTTATTCACTGCTGGTGGGAATGCTGTCTAGTTTAACTTTTATGGAAAGGAATATGAAGATTCCTCCAAAAACTGGAAATTGAGCTCCCATACGATCCAGCTATACCACTCCTAGGAATATATCCTAGGAACATAAAAATACAATACAAAAATCCCTTCCTTACATTTATATTCATTGCAGCACTATTTTCCATAGCAAGACTTTGGAAACAGCCAAGATACCCTTCAACAGATGAATGGCTAAAGAAACTGTGGTAAATATACACAATGGAATAGTATGCAGCTGTCAGGAGAGATGAAGTCATGAAATTTTCCTATACGTGGATGTACATGGAATCTATTATGCTGAGTGAAATAAGTCAGAGAGAGAGAGAAAGATGCAGAGTGGTCTCACTCATCTATGGGTTTTAAGAAAAATGGAAGACATTCTTGCAAGAATAACTTTCAGACCTAAAGAGAAAAGAACTGGAAGTTCCAGCTCACCTCATGAAGCTCAGCACAAACAGGGATGAGTTTAGTTAGAGAAATAACTACGTTTTGAACTATCCTAACAATGAGAATATATGAGGGAAATATAAAGTCTGTCTAGAGTACAGGCTGGGGTTGGGTGGGGAGGAGGGAGATTTGGGACATTGGTGATGGAAATGTTGTGCTGGTGATGGGTGATGTTCGTTACATGACTGAAACCCAAACACAATCATGTATGTAATGAAGTTGTTTAAATAAAAAAAAGAACTATAAGGTAAATAGAAGAACATGAAGGTAAAACATTCCATGTCAGTGACAGCTAAAGGCATCTTCAAGGAGGAAATAGCACTCTCCAAACAAGTGGAAGCAGAGATAAAGCCACAGTATTGTAGAAACTATTCACTCAATAGCCACCAGATACAGGGCTAATATTTAAGATATACAAGATACTGACAGAACATAACAAGAAAAGCACATCTAACCCAACCAATTGGGGAGAAGAAATGTGCAAACAGTCAAAAATATATACAAATGGCCACAAGGCACATGAAAAATGCTCCACAACACTAATCATCAGGGAGATGCAAGTCAATACAATAAAGAGATATGATCTCAGCCACTGAGACTGCACACTTCACAAAAACAAGAACTTTCAGTTGGGGGCCGGGCGGTGGTGCTGGAGGTAAGGTGCCTGCCTTGCCTGAGCTAGCCTAGGACGGACCGCGGTTCGATCCCCCGGCGTCCCATATGGTCCCCCAAGAAGCCAGGAGCAACTTCTGAGCGCATAGCCAGGAGTAACCCCTGAGCGTCACAGGGTGTGGCCCAAAAACAAAAAACAAAACAAAACAAAAAAAAAAAAACAAAAAAAAACCTTTCAGTTCTGGTGGGGATGTGCAAAGAAAAGAACTCTCTCTCATTTCAGCCTTTATGGAAAACAATATGAAAATTCCTCAGAAAACTGGAAATTGAGCTTCCTTTTGATCCAACTATAGCACTCCTAAGAATATATAACAGGAACAAAAATATCAATACAAAAGCACTTTCTGAACACTTATATTCATTCTAGCGCTATTTACAATAGCCAGAATCTGGAAATAACAGATGAGTAGCTAAAGAAACTGGTGCATGTACTCAATGTAATATGCAGCTGTCAGGAAAAGTGAAGTCATAAAATTTTCCTATACATGGATGGACATAGAAATTATTATGCTGTTTGAAATAAATCAGAGGGATAGTGATAAACATATCATAGTCTCACTCATGTATGGGATTTAAGAAAAATAAAATACATTATTGTAATAATACCCAGAGACAATGGAGATGAGGATTTGAAGGACCGGACCATGGTATGAGGATTACCACAAAAAAAAAAAATGATGAGTGCAGTGAAAGAAATAACTACACTTAGATTTAGTATGACAATGGTAAGGAGTGAAAGAAATAGAATGACTGTAATACATGCATGGGGTGAGGAGAGAGATATAGGAGCATTGATATTGGGAACGTTGCACTGGTGAAGGGGGTGGTCTTTTCTATATCTGAAAGACAACTACAAACTTGTTTGTAATCTTGGTGCTCAAATAAAGATATTATTATTGAAAAATAACAAGGAAGAAATTGAAATAAAATCTTTTTTATTAAAAAAGATATATGATGGGGCCGGAGCTATAGCACCGTGGGAGGGTGTTTGCCTGGCATGCAGCTGACCCAAGATGGACCTGGATTTGATTCCCAGCATCCATTATGGTCCCAGAACCAAGAGCTATTTCTGAGGGCATAGCCAGGAGTCATTTAATGTGGCCCCAAAACCAAAAACCAAAAAAAAAATTAAACACATGGTACTTTAGATGACATGATATATAGAAATTACAAATATTCTACAAAAATTTTCCTAGAAATAGTAGTTTTTTATTCTAACAAAGAGACTACAAAAGTAACACAAAGACATGGCTGTCTTTCTCATATGCAAATAATAAATAAATAGATACTTAAAACATTCCATTAATAAGAATGATCATAAAATTAAGAATAAGTTTATTAAATTAAAATAAAGATAAGTCAATGAACTAGCTTAACCAAAGAGATAAATAAAACAATACAAAGCAAAACACAAAATTCTACTTAAAGAAATAAAAAAATACCTATATTCCTATTTAGATATAGTGAGAATAAATATCATAAAAATTGCAACATTTCCTAAATCATTCACAGATTCAATGCAGTCCTATAAAACTAACCATGACATTTTTCAAAAACAATTGATCATTCCTTTTCTCCCCCCTCTCTCTCACTATATAATTCACTCTCTTCCTTTATTTCCTTTTAAACACTATGTTTTGCACTACTGTTAATGAAGGGGTACTGTGCATACCACTTTATATTAAATATATAATAATATATAAATAATATATATTATATATAATATATAAATAAATATATAATAAATATAAAATGTCCAGAGTGATCATTTCCAGCTATCATTATCCAAGTATTTCCTTCTCTACCATAACTGCACTGCTTCATTATTTGTGGCAAGTTTTCTACCATGGCCAGGCCCTCCAGCCCTCATAGCTACTGTCTCCGGATTTTATTCCCATACTATCTTTTTTATCTTAAATAACACAAATGAGTGAAATACTTCTATATCTATCCATTTCCCTCTGACTGAACTAACTCAGCATAAGGCTCTTTATCTGAGCATATATAACCAAATATAACGCCTGCCCCAGAGATAGCTAGGGATGGGTAGGTGGGAGGGAAACTGAATTTTGCTAGTGAAAAATGTTCATGGTAATGTACATTGTAAGACTGAAACTCAATAATGAACAATTTTATAATCATGGCCTTTAAATAAAAAGAAGATATGATTTAAATTATTATTTATTAAATTAATAAAAAACACTTATGAAATTCTTATAGAACCATTAACCTCCCTGAATAGCTAAACAATTCTTGGGGGAAAGATGGGAGGTATTACTTTCCTAAACTGAAAAATTAAAGCAGCATGGCGCTAGCATAAGGAAGACCTCTAATTAATGGGAAAAAATTGAAAGTTCAGAAACAGATTCTTAAGTATATGGCCAGTTAATCCTTGAAAAAGGGAGCAAAAAAATATGCAAGGAAAGCCTCCGAAAGTGCTGTTGGGGGGACCGGAGTGATAACATGGAGGTAAGGCGTTCGCCTTTCATGCAGAAGGTCATTGGTTCAAATCCTGGCATTCCATATGGTCCCCCCGAGCCTGCCAGGAGTGATTTCTGAGCATGGAACCAGGAGTAACCCCTGAGCACTGCCGGGTGTGACCCAAAACCGCACCCCCCCCCAAAAAAAGAAACTGCTGTTGGGAAACTGTTAAGTGCATTGGAAGAAAAAAAAAAAAAGAACAGAGATCTCTTCCTAATGCTTTATATAAAAATCAATTCAAAATTGATTAAAGACCATAATATCAGACTGAATCCACAAAGCACATAGAGGAAAAGATAAAACTCCCTATGACATTGAAATTAGAGACATTTTAAAGATGAAATACCACTGACCAAGCAAAAGGAAACAAAAACAAATGAGATTACATTAACCTAAAAATTGCCTGCAACTTAAAGGAAATGAATAAGATAATATAAAAAGAGTTCATAGATTGAGAGAAATTATTTGTTCTGTACTCATTGATAAAGAGATAATATCCAAGGTATATAAGACACTGTAAATTTTACAAGAACAAAATCCAAACCTATCAAATTCCAAATTTAAAAAGGATATATTATTGAAAGTTTAGGCTCAATATGCTAATACTACTTTTTAACTTTATTACATTTCAAAGAAATTTATTTTCTTAGATATCATAAATTTCATGGATGCCATTAAAAATTACAATGTGAAGCCTACTCTATAAAATAACTCCAGGGTCAAGAAAGTAGAGGATAGGCACTTGCCTTGCATGTTATTAACCCCATAATCAAACCCCAGTAATTTTTGTGGTCTCTTAAGCACCGCCAAGACTACTTCTGAGCTCAGAACTAGGAATATCCTCAAAGGACCTCAGATTATGGAACCAAAACTACCCAGAATAGTTAAAGACATTCTGAGAAAAAAGAAATTGGGAGACATTGCATTTTGGAGGCTTGAAACTGTACTATGAAACTATAGCAATCAAAACAGCATGGCCCTGAATAAGGGGAAAATGTTAAAAAAAAAAAAGTAGTTCAAATCAAGAAGCCATTGGTAAATACTCATTTAAATTGATATAAAATTTATGACAGTCGATCCCATTACATGAAATGGAGAAAAGATAGCTTCTTAAGGAGCTTGGAAAACTGTATAAATGAATGAAAGAAAAATAACTATTCATATCTCTAACTTGACATAAAAATAAAATTAAAGTGGATCAAAGATGTTGAGTCAGATCATACTTGTGTTGAGAAAAATATATGCACAATGATTTAATATATGGGCATACAAAGTATTTTTAACAACATGGCACAGAAAATAAAAAAGAATGAAACTACATCAAATTAAAAAATTACTTCCTGGCTAAAGAAAAATCAATATATCAAATAACCCCATAAAATTGTTCACTTTTCTGTACAGGACAGAGTTGTCCAGCATGCATAAGAAAGAAACATTAATTTTCACTTAAGAAAACTCAAATTAAGATGATACATTAATGAGACTGGCATACATTAAAAGTAAAATGAACAATCAGTGATATTGGGATATTGAGAAAAATATATATGCACCACTGGTAAAAATGTCTGCTTCACTCCATAAATGAAAATAAAAACATAGTGATTTCTCAAAACCTTTGTAACTCATGGTGATAAAATAAAAACTAATAACATCTTCTTCATAAATGATTTGGTATCTACACTCAGTGCATAAAACATATTTATTCAAAAAGATGTGTACATACCTATTTTCATTGAAAACAGTGCTTTAAACAGGAGAAACAACTCAGGTGTCAGATGACAGAAAAGTGAATAATGAAATTGTATATGTACACAATAAAATTCTCTGAAGCTACAGTAATAAGAAAATCATACAATCTGTTGCAACTCACATGGAACTAGTAGATCTTAGGTTACATGAAGTAAAAAGGACAGTGACAGATACTAAATCGTCTCACTGATCTATATTTTATAAAATCACGTTTTTTATGTGGTCTTTGGGCCACATCCGGCAGTGCGCAGGGGTTACATCTGGCTCTGTGCCCAGAAATGGTTTCTGACAGGCTTGGGAAACCATATGAGGATTGCCTGGGATTGAACTCGGGTCCATCCTATGCAGGCTGCGTGCAAAGCAAATGCCCTGCCCCTGTGCTATAGCTCTGGCCCCTATAAAATAATTTTTAAGAGCATGAAAGATATAAAAGATTAGACAAAACATCACCAAAGTTAAACAAAATTTTAAAGAAGAAATAAATGGGGCAAGGAAGTAAGATGAGGCCTGTTAATAGAAGTAATGAGTGCTGGGAATTTCTGTGGACTGTAGGCAAGGTATCTGTATATTTCTAAACCTCTAAACACTACTGAAATCTTGGGAACCAAACTACAATTATAAAGATTAAATTAACATTTGTCAAGAGGCTAAAGTTATATGGTAGTAGGGAAACTTGTGTTACTTGTTGATTGATGAGTTGATAGGGTGGTGGTATTAGAGATAGGGACACTGTATGCTTGAAATCTTATGAAGCATAACTTTGTAGTTCTCAGTTCTAAATAAATATATTTAAAAGAAAATAAGCAGGGCCGGCGAGGTGGCGCTAGAGGTAAAGTGTCTGCCTTGCAAGCGCTTGCCAAGGAAAGATCGCAACCGTGGTTCGATCCCCCGGCGTCCCATATGGTCCCCCCAAGCCAGGGGCAATTTCTGAGCACTAAGCCAGGAGTAACCCCTGAGCATCAAACGGGTGTGGCCTGAAACCCACCCCCCAAAATAAAGAAAAAAAAAGAAAATAAGCATGCTTTGAATGATGATAGAAGACATAATTGATCCTATCCTAAGGTATATTTTATCTTGGTTTCACAAGGTCATAGCTACCCTTCATGGTTTCATTATTGAATAATCAATCAGGTCAAAAACAATTGATCTGATCATGCATGTCAGCAAAATATTGACCCATCCATTGAGCTCTGTTCAAATACAATGAATTTGATAAAAGCCTACAGTGCATCAAGAAGTGGGCAATTGAAGAAACCTGAGTGAAATTTTCCCTCTTTTTTTAATGATCACTATTATTTTGCAAATTGATTCTAAGGCTGTTAACACAGGATTCTGTATCCACTCTGGCAAAATAAAATAATTTGGTTAAATATCCTGCTGAAAACTTTAACTCTCTGTCATCATATAGTGTTGCAAGTCAGTCCCTGAAGAGGTTGACTGATAGAGGGATGGAGGATGAAGCCTTTCTCTTCCAGCTAGGAGCACGCATCTGCCACCCTGTCTAGCCGACGGTTCTGAGGTGAAACGGCGGGTAAACAGCTCACAGACAGTCAGGCTTGTGGAAATATTAGCTTTATTCGGTGACAAGACTGAAGTCCAAAGACTCAGCCTCAGTTCCAGCAAAAAAGCCCCGGCCTTCCATAGACCCTTGTTTTTATCCCCCAAAATCAGGTACCACCCAATGGTGGGATCAGATACCAACCACTGGTGGAAGCAGAATCAGGTACTACCCTAGGGTGGGGGCAGAATGCCAGGTCACACCCTACGGTAGGGCACAATCACCAATCAGGTTAGGGTGAGTGACATAGTAATCCCCTAAAATATTTACATACACAACACATAGGACTTTTCCAAGAAGGAAAAAACATTCCGAGTGCCAATGTGAACCAGCAGATATTAGCAAAGGTTTAGGCATAGGACACTTATTCCCAGATCTTATTTCAAGATCTATAATATTGTTGTAAAATCTCAAGCAATTTATTTTTTAATATATCTTAGCTTTTTTCATAGGTAAAATTGCTGTGAAATAATAACTGCCTTCTTGAATTTTGTGAGAGGATAGAAACGCATGCATTCATTTTGTAGAACATCACAATTTCAAAGTATTCAGTGGCATTATATTTATTACTTCTGTGTTTTGACACTCCTTTAATCATCTATATCTTTCCTTTGTTTTCCCATATTATCTTTTACATTTTCCTTTATGTGTTTTGAGCAGCCACATTAGCTTACATTGGTTCTATCCAAACTTTAACTACTTGCTCAGTTGTTATAAAACTTACCAGTATGAGTTAGTCATATGAACTTCAAACTATCAACTAAATTTCTAGGACTGTATTCATAGGAAATATAGTCACAATCATGTAAATGCTACCAAATTGGGTGCAATAAATGGTTTGTGAAGATCCTTGAAAGTACATTCAAGAGTATTATTATTTTCTGTCTTCTTTTCATGGTATGTGCAAGTCATGTTAAATTTTTGGCTGGATTAAATCATGAATTAAAAAGACAAAATGGAGGCTGGAGAGAAGCATAGTGGTGGGGCGTTTGCCTTGCAGAGGGATGGTGGTTCGAATCCCAGGATCCCATATGGTCCCCTGAGCCTGCCAGGAGCAATTTCTGAGTGTAGAGCCAGGAGTAACCCCTGAGCAACGGGTGTGATTCAAAAACCAAAGAGAAAGAAAAAAAAAGATGAAATTGAAAAAAAATTATCCATCTATTGGAAAATAGGAATAGATGATGCTAGTACAAAGAATAAAATTCTGGGACTCTGAGGATCCTGGAGGCATCATATTGATCTTGAACCTTTACTTTAGATTGAGAAAAACACAATAATGTTTTATTGAAGTCACTGCTACTTTGAGTTGTGGTACAACATATGACCTCGGTTCTATATAATCAATCTACTCTCATTGTAACATGATGGGTTGAGAAAATATGTTTGTAAAAGAAATATTCAGAATAATACTCTTTGCAAGAATATATATGATAGCTGTTTTTTTTTTCTTTTGGTCACTGTGTGTGATTGGCTTTGTTTTGTTTTGCAGGGGGTCACTTTGAGCAGTGGTCAGAGCTTATTCCTGATTCTGCAATTAGGATCAGAGGGCATTATTTAAGAAACCATATGGTACATCAGGGATTAAGCCTGAGCCATCATGTGAAAGAAAGATTCAAAAAGGCTGTAATACCACACTGGTCACTCCATAGGTATTTTGATGACTGGGGAAAAAAAGAGAAAATAAAGTAAATTAATTTACTGCCCAAAGTTCAGTAAATCAAAACAACTATGAGGTACCACCTCACACCCCAGAGACTGGAACACATCACAAAGAATGAGAACAAGCAGTGTTGGTGGGGATGTGGAGAGAAAGGAACTCTTATCCACTGCTGATGGAAATGCTGTCTAGTTCAACCTTTATGGAAAGCACTATGGAGATTCCTCCAAAAACTGGAAATCGAGCTCCCATATGACCCAGCTATACCACTCCTAGGAATATACCCTAGGAACACAAAAATACAATACAAAAATTCCTTCCTTACACCTATATTCATTGTAGCACTATTTACCATAGAAAGACTCTGGAAACAGCCAAGATACCCTTCAACAAATGAATGGCTAAAGAAACTGTGGTACATATACACAATGGAATATTATGCAGCTGTCAGGAGAGATGAAGTCATGAAATTTTCCTATACATGGATGTACATGGAATCTATTATGCTGAGTGAAATAAGTCAGAGAGAGAGAGAAAGACGCAGAGTGGTCTCACTCATCTATGGGTTTTAAGAAAAATGAAAGACATTCTTGCAAGAATAACTTTCAGACACAAAAGAGAAAAGAGCTGGTAGTTACAGCTCACTTCATGAAGCTCAGCACAAACAGGGATGAGTTTAGTTAGAGAAATAACTGCATTTTGAACTATCCTAACAATGAGAATGTACGATGGAAATATAAAGCCTGTCTAGAGTACAGGCGGGGGTTGGGTGGGGAGGAGAGAGATTTGGGACATTGGTGATGGGAATGTTGCACTGGTGATGGGTGGTGTTCTTTACATGACTGAAACCCAAACACAATCATGTATGTAATAAAGTTGTTTAAATAAAAAAATTAAAAAAAAACAATATAATTCAAGTCTTTTCCAGGAGTCTCTGGGTATAGACTGTAATCCCGTATAATTCATTATTATGTATTTCTAGTACAGATATAGGGCTAAATGTAAAAGAATTGGATTCTTTCTTTCTCTGTCCCACTCTTATAGATATTCTCTAATCAAAATGCATAAACAAAATACACATTT
The DNA here is from genome assembly GCF_024139225.1 of Suncus etruscus. NCBI lineage: Eukaryota > Metazoa > Chordata > Mammalia > Eulipotyphla > Soricidae > Suncus > Suncus etruscus. The sequence goes on along the minus strand of NC_064866.1, from coordinate 37,291,338 downwards.
TCTGTGCTTTACGTTTTGTTTCTGTGCTATGCAGAAACATTATCAACCTATATAACAAGCAAAGTTGTTTACAGAGCAATCAATAAGCAAGTATTATGAAAACTTAAAATCAACTAAAATTGTAAAATATTATAACTAGTTATAATGATCATAACAAATTTGGAATCAAAGGTTCCAAGAAGACAACCACCTCTGGGTGTTTTGGAAACTGAAAGTCTGTTGAAGTGCAGTTGGCAGTACATCCTGCTTGGGTTGAGTATATGCATGCATTTATGCACTTGGATCTGCCATTAACACCTGCCCTCAACCCAATTCCTGCCTTCTGTGGGGAGACACAAGCCTGCTATTCATCATAGTTTTTGTATGCCATCAAGTATGTGTTGCTACTATGGTCCATTGGAACAGGCAGTTGGTTGGCAGAACCATCAGACACCTGTTGGGTTGAGTCATCTCTATTCACAGGATTTAACCTCACTGCCTGTGGGTAGAGTGTCCAGTTAAGGATAAGTACCCTAGCTAGGACAATCTGGAGCAGCTGATGCCTCATTCATTGGCAGCTTTTTGGGGAAACTAGAGAGCCATGGTCTAATTTCACTTGCTCCTCATCTTTTTTGACAGATGCATGTTCACAATCGAGCGGTCATGCACATTCGTTCAGGATCAGGAATCTCAGGAGGAATTAAGTTGAACTTGATGTAAGTCAACTGCTTTATGGAAATTAAAATATGTGGTAACAATGTTAACACAGTTCATCCTCAGATCTCCAACACTTCTTTCTACCACACACAACATTATTAGTACTTTACTGAAATATAGGTCCAAACATTATGCCAGTCCCCAAATTAATTAGAAGAGATTTTTTTCCCAAACTGAGCCCTTTGTCAATAAAATCTTGATCTTAACTGAAACTTTTATCTTTGTAAAATCAATGCATGATTACAAAGAAATTGCTTCACTTAAAGACTATGTATTACATAGTTAATAAAATATATTTAATTCCAAGTAATTAAGGGACAAATACTTTTTAAAAGGGAAAAAGAAGAAAAAAGAATACAGGAATCAAAACAATTACTTTCGTGCGTGTGTTAAATTTTTGAAAATTACTTTTTTTGCCAGGAGAACATTAAGTCTTTGTTAGAAGGATACTGTCATATCTTTACTGTTTTTCTTTAACCCTTATCCTTTAAGGAAAAAAAACAATTTATTGAACTTAAAAACAAATAACTGTAGTAGAATGCCTGTCTCAAATACAGGCAGGGGATCGGAGGGGGAGCATTGGGAGAGAGGAATGTTACACTGGTGAAGGGGGGTGTTCTGTTTGTAACTGTAACCCAACTATAATCATGTTACTTAAATAAAAATATATTTATAAAATAATCTGGTTGCTAATTGAACTTTATGTTGTTTCTTTTATTTCTGAATATTAGGTGGTTTTAATTATACACTGGTGTCTAAACTGCTGTGTTTTGATTTAAATTTTAGATTCAATATAAACTGGTGTCTAAACTAGAATAACAGCATTAAAAAATTTGGAGTTGTCCAAATGTGGCCCCATGGTCCAGGAATTATAAGCATTGTGGCTAATACTGTGGCCTTTGTGGGGTGTGTTTTCAGCTGTCAGTCCTTCTTAAATATGAGAAGGCAAAAGAAGGATGCTTTTATTCACTCCAAAAATGTTCTGGTGATGTCAGCATACCTGGAGTCTGGGTTAATTCAGTGTTTTACAGAGAGAAGTAGTTGACTAATGAAGTTGAACCATGTGCTAAATGATGAGTGTGAGTGGTGGGTGCATAGCTTTTACATGGCATACTTAGGTGATCTCTCCTGAGATTATCAGATTTTAGCTGCGTTGTCATTGTACCCATAATTTTTCAAGGTTTAGTGTACATCTCTCTTGGGAATAGATTGAGTCTACGGAGGTGGCCAAGTGTAGACATGGGGTGTGTTTCATTCATGGGGTGTGTTTTCCTATTACGTGATTATTAAAGTGTAACCGACTGGTCAGAGTTTTGGAGATTCTAGGACAGTTTATGTAATTTACTTTTTCCCCCAGCTGCCTCTCCAAAATATCTTTATAGTAGGGATCTATAAGTTATAAAATGTTTCAAGCTGTGGATTACTGTCTTATTAGTTTTTATGTGGAATTAAAGATATATTATAGCAGGGAGAACACTTCCCCTGCACACAGTCAACTCATAATCTTTCCCAGAACATCCTTTGGTCTCCTGAACACTGTCAAGAGAGATCCCTGAACACACAGCCAGGAGTAAATCTTGAGCACAGCTGAATATGGCCCTAAAACAAACAAAAAGATGTTTTTGTTGTTTTAAAAACTAGAGATATCTGCCTTTATAACCACTGTGAATGGCTTATTCATTCATTCATTAATAAAATACATTTCTTTATTTATTTATATATGGAAAATATTTTTTCTCCCTAGATATTGACTTTATGAAAACATAGTAATAGATATAAAACAGAAATAGAAAACTTAGGCCACTGTTTTGATAAAGCTATGTTAGAACAGGCACAGTCACCTGAATTGTCAAAGATATCTATGTTTCTGCTGATTTAAATTCACCAACATGATCACTGTTAGAACAGTAAAACATGCAAGATTTTCTATTTCTGAAGTATAACCTGACCTGACCAATTTACCTCATGGAGGATTCTGGTAGGCCTTTAAACAATATTTAAGAGAAGTCACAAAGTGAAATCTAAAATTTCAATTATTTTATGACATATATTCAACATATAAAAAGGGAAAGGGAAATAAGTTTTGTTTTGAGGAGAAGACAAAAACTCTAATTTTTATGGGTCAACAGAGCTGTTGAGATAGAAAGAATAAACTCCTCTGTGAATTAAACAAAATGACCAACATGGTATAGGAGATTGGGAAAAAGCTCTGAATGAAGAGACAGTGGGATTGAATTTAGATGTTAGTCTTTATTATTTACTAGCAATGGAGCAATTAATTTTTGTTTATGTACTTTTCTAACAGGACAAGTGTAATATGATTCAATGTTTACTTCAAAATAGTAAGTTGGAAGCTTCTTGCTTTCGAGTAATAAGGACCCCAGATATATTACAATCTATAATTGTGTAAAATAGGGTTAATACCTTCTTTTTATATTTTATAATGTTTGTAACATATGTTATAATTTAATATGTATAATATACATTGTATAAAATAATGTTTATAATTTAGTATATAATAATTTATGTCTAAATAACTTGCATTAAAAACCCAAAGGAGTGCTGCTTATAGGTTAGAGAGATAGTTCAGCAAATAAGGCAATTGCTTTGCATGTGAATGACCTAGGTTTGGCTTTTTGCACTCTATAAGGTCCCTCAGGTCTGTCAGGAATAATCCCTGAGTGTAGAAGCAGGAGTAAACTCTGAACACTATCAGAAATACTCCCCTTTGCCCGCAAAAGGAAGAAGTGTTCATGAATATTATAAAATTGACAAAAAGAACTGGAGCCCTACCTAGTACAATGGGTATTTGCCTTGCATGAGTCAACCTGGTTTTGATCCCTGGTATTCCATATGGTACCCAAAGTCTGCCAGGGTTGATTTCTGAGAATCACATCAAGAATAATCCCTGAGTGCTGCCAAGTTTTAAAAGAGGTATATATTTAATGTAAAACCCTAAAGATAAGATAAGTCTCTGTAAAAACTTTTAGGGCTTTACGTATAGCAATGACTGTTTCCAACTTTAAAAAAAATATTTTTATTGAAACCAAAGTGAATTACGAGTCTTTTACCTGTTGCATTTCAGGTACATAGTGACAGTGAGTTAGGGTCATTCCCTCCTCCATAGTTCTCAGCTTGCATCACATATCTCCACCCTTAGCCCACTGGACTGCTACTGTAACAGGTCCAATTTTGTGTATAGCTTGTTATAGTTTGGGTCTCTTGATTCTATTGTCATTTACTTTGCTTTGGGTATTTCGATCTGATCATTATTTATTTCCACTCAATGCTTCTGAGACTACTTGGCCCATCCAAGCTTGGGTTTCATCCACTGTATCTTTTTCTCAATTTGTAGGAGGACAAGAACATATGAGGTGGAATAAGAATATTCATGTTATATGATTCTGTAAAAAATAGGCGGGAGCTCTTATCTAGAAGCTATAAATAAAATTAAGAGGAAAAAATTAAAAAAAAGAAAAAAGATTACATATGGCTTTTTTTTTGCATTGGTACTGTAAATGTTGAGAAATTAGAGAGGAAATCCCCTTGTCCTATGAGATACAGGGTGTCTCTACCCTTGAGATCTTAATTGTTAAACCCCAAGGTCTTTCTTTATGGTGCCAGGAAAAATTCTGCTCAGTTGCGGTTGTCAAAGTCAGTCCTCTGTAATTAGAGATCTTGTTTTTTGCACAAATCCTAGGAAGAAGTCTAGTATAGAGTCTTTCTTTATGATCCTAGGAAAGGTTTTTCTCAGTGGCAGTTGTTGTAGTCAAACTTCTGTAATTAGTGATCTTGGTTTTTGCATAGATCCTAGGACAGATAGTCTTCTGATTTCATCTCACCTTTAGGTGATGAGGTAGGACAACCTGCCCTTAGATATAGACTGTTGCTGTTTTCTCCTCATCTGGGTGTCTTATGAATCTACCCTAGCTCAAGTTTGTGCCAGAGAGGTATTATGGCCTATCCCCGGAAAGTGTGGAGTTTAATACCTAGTGCTGGTGTAGGGCACTGTGCCAGTTCTAAGGTTGGGTTCTGGGGTTCAGGGTTGGGCAGTCACTGTCCTATCGATTGAGGTCAAAGTCGAGTCCTCATGACAAATGTTCAGGGTGGAAGGATTCCCTGTATTATAAAGTTTATGGGTTCTTATCCCTATTAGATAAGAACTTGTTATTTTATCTTGTTTGAGGTCTAAGTTAAGTCTCCATGACAAATGATCAGGGTGTTTAAAGTAGTATGAGTTTTACTGAATAAAGGAAAATACCTGAGTACTCTTAAAATATTGGAACATGACGTACACATTCAGGATCCTTCCTTTTCAAAAAGAATATTGATAGAAAAGACTTGGCCTTATTAAGAAAGTCTACCCCTGAATGCTCCTGAATTCATTCCCTTCAGATGAGACTTGAACTCACATCTGTTAGTTCAAGAGAAACTATTGAATAAAGTCTGTAACTTCCATGCCTTTAAAGAGACTACTTATGAGAAATAACAAATATCAATTAAAATTGGAGATATTCTGTGGAAAGCTATGAATTCTTAACTTTGTCATATTCTCAGATTCATTGTTTACTGAACCTGTGTGAAAATGATGGTAAGTACTCAACTAGTCAATATATAATTTAAAAATATAAATTATGGGGTCACAGTGGTAGGAAATTTGCCTTGAACTTGGCTGACTCAGATGAAAGTGGATTTGAAATCTGGCATTCCATATGGTTCCCGAACCAGGAATGATTTTTGAGTGCAGAGCCATAACTAACCCCTGAGTGCCACCTCATGTGGCCCCAAAAATAATATATGTATTCTAATTTAACAGAGATATTCATGATATATAAAAGATATAGAAACTATAATGTCTGAAAGTAAAATATATAGGTCTCTCTGTATAGAGATGGCATAAAAACTAGAATAACTACTCAAAAAGTAAAAATAAAATACAACATGAATTTAAGTAAATCTATAGTTTAAATGAAACTGTTAGAAAATTTTTGAAACAACCATGCCTAAAAATTATTAATTGTATACAAGTGATCTTTGTGCTTTAATTTAAGAAAATTAAAAGACTATTTTAAGTCTTTAAGTCAAGTTAATAAATATGTAACCAATTAATCAAAAATCTATAATTGTGTATAAAGACCAGTTAAATATTTTATTCCATATCAGTTGTCCTTATTTTGAAAAAAAGATCCAGATTTAAATCTTATTATTATGTCAATGGTACCAAAACATTGTATGTTTAACCAAACCTCAAATATCCTAGACTGTCATTTCTATGTCATTTCTTCCATTTTTCCTAGCTAAGGAAATTACAAAAACCTGACCAAATTTAAGGTAAAAAATCATAGATTTTATCTAAGGAATTAAAAATGGAGCATAAAAATATAGTTGCAACTTTTTTTAAAAAAATGTAGGATAAATATGTCATAATTTTCTGATCAGAAGAAAATGTCACTGTCATTATTTTAGTCAGATGTTCAAGTCAAAAATAAAAATATCCTAGATATGTCACTTTTTTCACATTTACATTCAATCATGAGAAATTCTTGTCAACTCAAAGTATATCACAAACCTGAATTTATTTTTTTCTTTTGCACTATCCTCTTAGATGAACCTGTTGTTACCTCTTTTCTAGATATATTTAATAGCTTGCAGTCAGTTGTCATCTATATGTTGTTCCTACATTCCATTACCACAGAAGTCAGGATAATCATTTTAAGACATTGCTCTGATCATAATCATCCCTTTACAAAATATCTATTGACAAAATAACTCACAAACTAGTGATAAATGAGTTCATGAGAAAATTTTAAATATCCTAAATGTCAGCTAATCTCATGCCATAAGTACAAAAATAGAAAAATAAAAAAATCTGACAATACTGATTTGACAATTAAACACAAATAAATGAAGATATTTTCTTATATCTTTCTCAATAATTGATAGGCCCAGTAGAAAAAAACATAAGCAACACATGTATTAAAGTAATACAGATGGGCTGAAATGCTTATGTTAGCCAGATGGTCTGTTATATTTGAATTTATATATTTATGAATGTTTTATGCACATTGAAAAAGATTGAGAAGCAAAAGTTTAGATTACTTCACAAAGAATAAAATATGTACTTGAATATCCCTGGAAGCTGTGTTTTTGTGATAGTAAATATTTTTTTTTTAGAATAGATATATTTTTTTTAATTTTTAATTATGAGAACAAAGGTACAAAGAGGGGGCCGGGCGGTGGCGCTAAAGGTAAGGTGTCTGCCTTGCCAGCGCTAGCCTAGGACGGACCTTGGTTCGATCCCCCGGTGTCCCATATGGTCCCCCAAGCCAGGAGCGACTTCTGAGCGCATAGCCAGGAGTAACCCCTGAGCGTCAAACGGGTGTGGCCCAAAAACCAAAAAAAAAAAAAAAAAAAAAAAAAGGTACAAAGAAAGAGGAAAAGGTAAAGTTACAGTGGAAGGACAATCACCCATAACATAATTCTCAGAAGTCCCCTTGCTGATATCTTAACTTTGAAATTTTAGCCAAAGAACATTAAGATAAATAAGACAGAATCCATGTACAATTACTTTGTCCCTCAAGTCCCCAGATTGTAACACATTATAATATTTCTTAACAGTACACAAAGCAATCTAAAGCCATAAAACTTACGTAACTCCTTAAACATTACAGGCATAGTATTTTCTTACATTTCCATATACATGCATATTAGCTTACGTTAACCTCAAATTTTAAGTGAGTTCTTTTTAAAGATTAGAGTCAAAGGAGCACAGTAAAAATGGCGCTAGAGTGGCAATTGTTGTTTGCATAGGCCCACCAAAATATGAGGGACATGGAAAGAAATAACCCTGGCCTAAGTACAAAGAGACCCGACCCCTAAAGTTTCCTGGCATAAGACCAAGTCTAGGCTTCAGGCAAGCTAGATCGTCCAATCCAATACATTGTCTGTAGTGCCAACACACTTTTATTTTTCACACAGTCTCTGTTGTTGGTATCATGTTTCTGTATTAAAGATCCTGGAATCTGCATATCTCACATTGAAGTCAGGATGTGGAGCATCCTCTCCTTTCACCTAACAATCAAAGGGCAATGCAGGGAGCCCTGTCCCGTAAGCAGGTCGTTGTCGTTGTTAAGTCTTCTCAGTGTCAAGGGAAGTCTCTTTTGAGCAGGTCAAAGTCTGAGCAGTGTAGGTCTTCCGTGGTAGAGGATTGCTTCCAGGTGATGTTATAAACCAGCCTGGATGTTTCGTGGATGGCTTCCCTGGTTCAGGGGAGAATGGATTATGCCCTTTCTTCTGAGGTCTGTGCCAGGTCGTTATGTCAATGTTCAGGGTGTAAGGTCCCTCTGCACTACAAAATTTGTGTGTTCCAATCTCTATTAAATAGGATCTTATTTGTATGTATAGTATTTTCCCATTTTAATGTGCCTATGCAAATAAGAAGCAATGCCACGTGGTGTTATTGGCGCATATGGGGGCCATAAGAACAATTCCAATGATTCCCATGACATGGTTCAATCATAAGCATTAAACTGGGGGACTCTTCCACCAAAATTCCTTGTTAAACAGCTCAAAAAGAGAAGATAAAAAGTGGTTATAATCATCACTGTATAAGAAAAAATTTAGTAAGAATTATAGCTGTCCAAAAAATACCACAAAATATTTTAAAGAAATCCGTGTCCATTTTATGTATCTTGAAACAATTTGGGGTTGTTACACACAATGCACATCTTTGGACTGTGATTAGGATTGTACACTACTGAAGTTAAAAAGAGTAATGTAGGTTAGTGATGTTTGAGAGGGGGTTAGAGAGTTAAGGAGTAAAAAAGAGCTTTGTATGGGTGTGGGAAAGGGCAGAATACAAAATAAACATTCTGTATATGCAAAACATAACATAAGAATAAGGAATATTCTGAATACATGAAGTACATGAAGTACGCGCGGGGGCTCACGCCCCCGCGCGGTTCTGTAGTTTTTGGATGCCTAGGGAGGAATTTCTCCCCCCTCCCCCCAGGGCCTGATTAACTAGGCGTGGCCTTGAAGACCCACCAGGTTTGGGGGGACCTTGGTCCCCTGGACTAGGTGGTCAGCCCAGGGGGCCTGTGGCTAGCTGTCCTGCCCAGAGCCCCCAACATACCAGGCAAAGACCCAGAAAGCCTGGCATGCGGAGTGCTCTGAGCCCAGCTGTGCCTCTGTAGTTTTTGGATGCCTAGGGAGGAATTTCTCCCCCCCTCCCCCCAGGGCCCAATTAACCAGGCGTGGCCTTGAAGACCCACCAGGTTTGGGGGGACCTTGGACCCCTGGACTAGGTGGTCAGCCCAGGGGGCCTGTGGCTAGCTGTCCTGCCCAGAGCCCCCAACATACCAGGCAAAGACACCCAGAAATCCTGGCATGCAGAGTGCTCTGAGCCCAGCCGAGCCTCTCAATATTTTGAAGCAATCAATATATAAATTGGTAGCTATATTGTTAGCATAATGGAAATATAATTGTCTATCTACATCAGGAATTAGATATAAGAAGGAACAAACAAGTTGAATGCTAAGAATAATACTGATTAAAAATATTTCTGATGCTAAAACTATATACTCTCATTATCTTTGAGGGATAGTCTTCTGGCTATTTGTAAGTCTCAATGTTTAGCAAATTTAACTTGTAATATAAAATGTAGAGATTTGGGGGCTGGAGCAGTGGCACAAGTGGTAAGAAGACTGCCTTGTGCACACGAGCCTAGGACGGACCACAGTTCAATCCCCCGTGTCCCATATGTTCCCCAAACCCAGGAGCAATTTCTGAGTGCATAGCCAGGAGTAACCCCTGAGTGGCACCGGATGTGGCTAGAAAACCAAAAACCACAAACCAAAACAAAACCAAAGAGATTTTAGGAGTTATTCTATAGTGTATAGATGTTAACCATTTCTCCTTGATAAAGAATAAATCTATAAGATAAATAACAATGAATATTTCCATTTTATCCTGTCATTCTTGTTCTCAATAATATGTCAGTTAGGAAGATTCTTCTAAAGAGCTAACCTCAGTCTCTAAAGTTAATATTTCATAACCTCTGTGAATAAATTTCCTGGGCTTAGTCATGGATTTACTTGTTAGTAGCTATGTAATTTTAGTCAAGTTCCTTAAATTCTCTATGCAAATGCAAATGTTAATGTTAATATTAGTATCCTTACCAAAGAGCAGTTAGATAGCTCCATGAGCAAAAGGTAACAAACATTATGTAAGTACGATCAAACAATATTTTTTCCTGTTGACTTTGGCTTTAACCTTTATTGCAACAAACAAGAGATCTCTTCACTCACTTCACTTTATATTTTGCGGGTAACTCACTTTGCATCTATTTGAGCCACATTTAAGATGTATTTGCAGGAATACATTAATACCTGAGTGTTGACCTTGAGCATATAATGAATGGTAAATAATTACTTTTGTGCTACTCTAATGAACTTTCAATTATTTTCCCAGAATGATAAAGGGCCTCTAAAATTTGTCTCTCTATTCTAACAACTCTTGTTTCTCCCTGATTGATACCCTAAAGTTCAATAAATCAAATACTTATTTGAAAATTGTTTCCAGACCATAAAAATCTTTAAAATATTAAATTTTACTTTATTAATTGCAGATTACATTAATTGATGTATCTAATTAACATATGAGATAGTTTTGCTTGGTTATAGAAACCCAATCACTTCTGGTATGTTAGTTTTTCCTTGACCTTTATATGTTTGTTCATTTCTGAATCCTAACCAAACCTGTAGAGTGCATCTTAACAAGTATCTGGTTGTTGGTTTTTTTTAATTTTTTTTTAAAGTTCTATGATATTTTACCATGTAGTAAAAAGAGAACAGTTTTTATGCACCTGATTTACTTGTTCCAATTTGGGGTCAATAAAAGGTTTGTCTTATCCTAAGAAATTAACACCCCACTATGGGTTTTAAGAAAAATAAAAGTCATTTTTGTAACAATCCTCAGAGACAATGAGAGGAGGGCTGGAACACCAGCTCACTCCATGAAGCTCACCACAAAGAGTGGTGAATACAGCTATAGAAATAACTGCACAGAGAACTACCATAATCATGTGAATGAATGAGGGAACTGGAAAGCCTGTATGGAGTACAGGTGGGGGTGGGGTGGGATGGAGGGAGATTTGGGACATTGGTGGTGGGAATGCTGCACTGGTGAAGGGAGTGTTCTTTACATGACTGAAACCTAATCACAATCATTTATGTAATCAAGATGTTCAAATAAAGAAGAAAAAATAAATACTTAAAATAGAGAAAGATTTAGTTGAGATATATAATTGAGATATGACTTAAGTACAGGATATGAGGAACATAAATTAACTCAGAGAGTCTCTCTGACTTGAGCAAATCATAATTAGTAGATCATTGTTTGTTATAATATTGGAATCTCCAAGCAAAAGTGATCTTAATGACCCAAGGGAGAAATATATATATATATATATATACATATATATATACATATATATTAACATCATGATTTAAAACACACACTGCAGCTTTGTAATGTCTATGACAATGCAGCAAGTAAAAGGAAAACCAGGATACCAGTTCAGGTACTAACATCATTTGTGATAATGAGTTTATAAATTTATGATAGAGACAATGTAAAAGGATTATGCAAGTTGATAGGTTGACAAAGAGTTGGAAATTTTCTATTTTCTCTGCCAGCCACAGGTAAACAGAGATTCCTTTGAGGGTGGCAAAACTAAATAAAGCTTGGGGAGGATGATTGATAATTGGTAATAATTGATAATTGGTAATCAAAGAAGTACCAAAGCAAAACCACATAATGAATAAGATTATTAAATGAATTGACCAAGGCCATCATTCAAACTAGAAAATTTTGTATACCTGTCTCAAGGAAGGCAGTTGATATTTTGAGGGGGATGAGTTGGAATGCATCATAAGGATGCAGCACAATGGACAAAGATTTGATGTGGCAAATCTAGAGTGAAGTTCACTTCTTCCCAGGCAGTCATCCAAATACTCTGCTCATGTTGATATTCTTCTAACAAGAACCAAGAAGAACACATCACAAATGTGTAGATTGATATCAGCATGTGCTGGGAACTGTTCCAAGCTAAACTTCCAACAGTTGAAAAGATCTTCACAAAGCACAAAGATATAGATTGACCTGCCCTGGAAGAGAGAACAAACATGCTATTATTGTGGGGTGTTGCCATTTTGTTTTATGGAAGGACTCCTCAGACAAATGGATGGACAAAGAGCATCTTCTGATTCAAGAGCTGGAAATCAGAATGTGGACATAACTTGAAAACACCCGTTGGTCTATGGATAAAGTCATGGCACCTTAAAAACATGAAAGCAAAAGGGAGAGTGATTAACTTCAATCTTCAATGTTTTTTGTACTGGAGAGAGGGATTGTGAGATTGCTAATAGCAGGTGTCTCGTGTCTTGTGTGATTTATGCCAACAAACAAAGTTGTTTGGATCCTAATCCTTTTCCATCTGTTCCATAACAGGAGGTAGAAATGGGAGAGGTTATGAATAATTCTACAACTGCAAGGCTCTTTTTACCATGGAATGTGAAGCCCCACTTCCCTCTCACTAATTTGATGACGTCACAAAAATGGTAGTGCAGTTTGCTGGGGAGACAGGTTGAACCAGCTATGGACTCTGTATCTGTTCTCATCTATAATGATGAGACTTAACAGGCTTGAAAGGAGATGTGGAAGTATTGAGCCTTTCTCAGTAGACAAACAATATACATTTTGACTATTCCTTATTGTCTCTGTTTCTCTAGAAATAGCTGAATTTCTCCTAAAAGAAGTCTTCTATAGCATCATGGTTAGAAATTTCAGAAAATGCAAAGCTGCAAGATTAGATGATAGAGAATAATTCTAAATTAACTGCTCAACAAGTAATTTCCGAGTATACATTGTTTACTAGACATGGTACTTTTTGGTAGGTTTAAATATCCCATGAATCTTTGACTTGGAAAGAGGACATCAGTATGAGTAGTTCTATTTCCTACAATGTGTACCTTATCAAAAAATGGGTGCTCTGATTTAATCTCATTTACTCCATCTGTGACATAAACTAGTTTCTAAGTTGGGTTGCTTAATATCTTTAAGTATTAGATCTTCAATTGTATCAAAAGATAAAGACACCTGTATTTTTAGTTCTATAACATAGGTCTAATAGCACATTAAATAATTTTGTAATGCATGCATATCATTACTCCTTTATTATCATATCAAAATTATCAAAATAACATACAAAGAATAAAAAGTATATATATATATTTTAAAAAACTTCTTTGTTTTTGTCAATAAATTTATATGAGGTGAATCACTCAGATAAGAATTTATTTGATCCTTGAAATATGCTTTTAGGAAAAAATAATAACCAATAAAATATGTACAAATTAAAGGAAGGCTTTTTAAACACTATTTAAAATGTATAACAAAATTAATGGCTCAAAACCAGTAGTAATTTAGGCTCTCTTTCTCTAGGAAGCTACAAGTCCAAACCCAAAAGATTGGGTACACCATAGTGTCTCTGCAGGTTCTGAAAAAAGATCTTTCTTAACTCAGGCAAATTTTTGCTGATAGCTGGCAGTTCTTGTTGATCCTTGCCTTATAGACACAGCTTTCCAATTCTGACTCCCTTATCACATTTCACCCTAAATTTTCCTCCCCTCATCTAAAAGCAACAGTAATGGATTAGGGATCTTATAATTCAGTGTGATGTTATAAATTAATTCTATCTTAAAAGACTTTATTTTCTTTTTTTTTACCTTTTTTCACTCTTTAATTTTTATTTTTTTTTATTTAAGCACCATGATTGATGCATGATTGTAGTTGGGTTTCAGTCATAAAATGAACACCCCCCCTTCACCAGTGCAACCCTTCCACCATCAATGCCCCCTTCTCCTTCCTTCCCCTCCACATGCCTGTATTTGAGACAAGGATTTTACTGCTTCTCTCATTCATTAACACTGAAAAGACTTTATTTTTAAATACGGATTATATTAGGGTTTTAACAGCAAGAAAAGCATGGCAAAATCCATGATAGACCAAAACCTGAGCTTTTTTAACTTTTAGATAAATTGAAAATTCAAAGGATTTAATTGGCCACACAAATCCATCCCATTATATAAACAAAATTAGGAGAGACACAAAATTTAGAGCAGTGTTAATGTTAACTCATTATAAAACTAGTATAACCTGTGGCAGATGATCAGAAAACAACAAGGTCGGAATTAAATTATAATGAATGAGCAAGTACTGGGAATATCATATCATATAAAACTATATTATTGAATTAGAGATAAATTATGGAGCATGTAACACCTTCTTGTATATAGTTGCTTCCAGTGTAGAGATAAGCTGTACTATTTCTCATGAATTGCACTTAGGTAATGTATATGCTTTCATAATATAGATTAAACCTAGACTGGCTGATTTATCTATTATTGAACATCTATCTAGGAACTAACATAGTTTATAACATAGTGCCTAAAAATAAAGACTGTTGAATAAATGGGTAATATCAGCCTTTATAGGGAAGAAACTAGTTGAAAGAGTAACTTGCTCATAGTTCAACTTGATTTATTATCAGGCTTTCTATAAGTTGTACTCACTGATGATATCAAGAACGCTTGCATATACTTAGCCTATTTGAATCCACTTTTGATGGATTATTGAACTCTTTTCGAATGCCTTCTCAACTCATATTAAATTATTAGGCTCGTCATTGTAGTCTATTTTTTATGGTTTATTAAGATTAGATAAGTTATGACAACATGACTTCCCATAACTTCAAGGTCCTTTATCAGGTTCCATTTGATAGAGCAGTAGTAATTTTTATTTGGGGGGAGTTGGGGGCTACATTAGGCAATACTCAGGACTTCTTCTGACTCCAAAATTAGAGACCACACCTAAATGAGCCCAGGGGATCAAAAGCGGTACCCAAAATTAAACATGTGGTATTCACCTGCAAGCATCCAGCCCACTCTATCTGTGATCCCCAGAGCATGAGTCTTAACCTGGTTATATTCCCTCAATGACATGTTCACTTTTGCCCTTCAGATATTAGGAAAACTCGAAGACACACTGACATTTGGTTTATGCAAAAAGTCCTTGTAGTTCCTCTGTCATAGGCATTACCATTCCTTCTTTTAATAACCATTTAAAATAGAGTCATAACCTGAGCCTCTGTTGCTAGAGATAAACAGTGTTCAGCAAAATAGGTGTGCCTCAGGCATTCATTAATGAGTTTGCAGATAAAATTGAATTCAGGTTTATTAGAAAACTGAATCTCAAAATCACAAGAATATTAAAAGTTTGTAAGATTTGAAGCTTTCTTCTGACACATGCAAAATAGATGCATCAAACATAGACAACCACTGTATTTACATAAAAATAAATACATGTCTGTGGTGCAATATTTTCAAAATACTTACAAAATAGCTATACATAAAATAATGGGTTTTAGTCCTTAAAGACAAGGATAGAACTTTGACCTATCTAAAAATGCTGTTTTATAAGAAAAAACTGATATACATATAGAAATTTGGAGGTAATTCCCACCAGCTGTAAATGTGAATATAGCTGATGACTACTATTACTTTGCTATTATTTCTACACTTGACTATAACAGAAACATTGTTTTGTTTGAGCAGATATTAAAGTGACTCTGTCTACAAGCATATATGTGTATATATATTTTGGTCTTTGGGTCACACCAGGTGACATTCAGGAACTACTTCTGGCTATGCACTCAGAAATCGGTCCTGGATTGGGGGAACATATAGGATGCCAGGGGATCGAACCAAGGTCTGTCCTAGGTCAGTCGCATGCAAGGCAAATGCCCAACTGCTGCGCCTTCACTCTTTCCCCATATATATACATATATATATATATATACACACATATATATATGTATATATATTTACTGTTCTAAACTTTATTGAACATCACAGGTACTGTGTTTTTTGGTAAGTTGACATTTTGTGACACCTCTGTCAAGATAGTCTATCAGGGAATTAAAGCAATAATATAGAGAGTAGTGTGATTATCTTGCATGTGGCTGGCCCAGGTTTGATTCTGGGCAGCCCTTATGGCTTGCTGAGCACTGCTAGAAGTGATTTTTTTTTTGTTTATGGGTCACACCCGGCAGCGCTCAGGGGTTACTCCTGGCTCTATGCTCAGAAATTGCTCCTGGCAGGCTTGGTGGACCATATAGGATGCTGGGATTTGAACCACCATCCTTCTGCATGTAAGGCAAATGCCTTACTGTTGTGCTATTTTTTTCGGCCCCCAGAAGTGATTTTGAGTACGTAGACAAGAGTAAGTACTGGACATCACCTAGTGTGTTCCTAAAAATATGTGTATTATTATTGTTACAATTTTTCACTGTGATAATCTTTGATAAGTGATGTCTAATATTCCTACCAAAATTTTTGGCACTCTGAAATGCACAATTAAACAAAAAGTCAATAAAATAAAGATGTGTTGTGCAGGCTCTATTAGCCTATGGTTTCTATTGCTCTCCTTTTTTTTTTAGACACAAAAATACTGAAATTAGACAAAATGCAACTATAAAGTGACCTCTAAGTTTTCAAATAGAAGCACAATTTACATATCTCTTCCTTAAAATTGAGCTAGAAATAATTCTTAGCAAGAAAAGCATGGCAAAATTCATGATAGACCAAAACCTGGACTTTTCTCTTTAACTCTTAGATAAATTTAAACTTCAAAGTTAAAATTATTGAAGGAAATTAATAGTCATACTCTAGTAAACACACAGATGATAGAGGCAAAACAAAGTAATTGCTTATATGAGAAAGTTTTAGAAATCTATATGGAACATTAAACCAGTCACTATGTTCCATAAACCAAAATCTAATCCAGATAAAAAACTCTAACTGTTAAAATTATACCAAAACCAAGAGAGGTAAGCAAATTGCTATAAAAGTATGAAGTTACTAGTGCATGACAAAAACAATGTTAAAAAAAAATCACAACAAACACTATCATGAAAAAGTAAGACCACGAGGTTGGGGATATGGCCCAAGTGATAGAGTTTTTGTTAGCATGTGGAAGTGTTGAATTAATTAAATGAATAAAAGTGCTTGAAGGTTTTGGATGATGGTGGATGGATGGTGAGGCCTTTCTTGGCTTGCTCAGTGCCTGCAGCTTCTTTGGCCTGGCAGGTCTGAAGGTGCAGGATAACTGTGAGGAAAAGACCCACAGCCAATCAGTAGATTTCAGGAGACATGAAGCTTTATTACAAGGCCCTAGCTACCAGGTGTGGCTTGTAAGCTAAACAGCCTCTTTGTACCCAACCATCTCTCATCTTTCCATTTTGCCTCTTCCTGAGGCTTCTTGTTGACTCTCTCGCTCAATCTCTCTCCATTACCTCTCCCCCAGGCCTAAATTACCAACCTCAGACCCCTCCCAGCTGTGGGATGGACTGATCATCAGGTAAGATTAGCATTTGGCCTACCGAGGGGTAACATCTCTGGGTTTTTTCAAAAAAAAAAAGAATAAAAAAAAAAAGACAAGCTTTTGTTTTCTTGACTTCTGCCAGCCAAAGGCATGGACCCTAATATTCCCCAAAGCATAAAGTCCAAAGTGTAAAATTAAAATATCAGCCTTTTCTGTAAACAGAACTTTTCTGCAAAATACACCTGTAGTTTAAATTTTCTTACTGCTATTAAACCAAGCACTTTTATCCTAGTTCCTTTCATTAACCTTCCCTAAACAAAATTACAAGAACGTTTATACAGAAAATACAGTTTGAAAACAGTCTACTAATTAAGATACACAGTAAAACAATATGCAATCAGAACATTCATTAAGGAAAACTTTAAAACACTTAAAATAGCAAGAAAATGACACACAGATTAAGAGATAACCTGAAACAGTTCAAATGCAGGAGGTTTTAAAAAAATCAATTTCTCAGTTGAGCTTTACTGTTTTTCTCCACTTTACCAAATTGTCCAGACATGAATAAGCTGTGAGTTTATAGGATATGCTGGTTTGCCTTGTGGCTTTTGCCTCCAAAGAACCCCTGCCTGCAGAACCTCGGCCCAGCAGCCATTTCAGGCTGGGCCTCTGCTTGCCTGCTAGCAGGGAGGGAGCATTCTGGGATGCTTTTCACTGAGAAGGTGATTCGCCACTGCCTCTTGCAGCTTGGGAAGCTCTCTGTCACTGCTGTAGTGTGTCTTGGAGTTTAAGGAAAGCATGGTGGTCTTAACCTGAAAGTCCATTAGTTCCAAATTCAGAATCCTTTTGAGGTTTAAGGTCATTATCTAGGTCAGTCCACCCTCAATAAAGTCTTTTCTTTCTGGCCTTTTCCCAAGTGGCCTCTATAAGTCTCTTCAAATTGAGGCCATAGTCCTTGGAAAAAGGACCTTTTGTAGAAAAGTCACAGTTATAGGCCTCTGATGGGGGTGCTCTAAGCTTTCAGCTCCCCTATTTTACTGGCCCATCTGCCCCCAGAAGAGGACTCTGCCATGTTTAGAAAAGGTACCACGTGGCCCATGCTTTTGGGCTCTCCAGTCTCACTCCAGCTGAAAAGAGCCAAAATTAACCACAACAACAGGAATCTCACCATCATCGCTGTCTTCTTGGGTCCAGCGTTCAAATCAATGTTCAAGCACTAGTAGGTTGAATTAATTAAATTAATAAAAGTCCTGGATGGTGGTGGATGATAGTGGATGGATGGTGAGGCCTCTGCCCTGCGCCTGCAGCTTCTCTGGCCTGGTGAGTCTGATGATTCAGGATAATGGTGAGGAAAAGACTCACAGCCAGTCAGTGGAAGTCAGGAGACATGAAGCTTTATTATAACGCCCTAGCCACTATGTGTGGCTTCCAAGCTAAGCAGCCTCTCTGCATCCAATCATCTCTCATTTCCCCATCCTGCTTTCTGCTGAGGCTTCTTGCTGAATCTCTCACTGAATCACTCTCACCCTTGAGGCAACCTCTTTATTAGCAACCACAGATCCTTCTCATCCCGATAAATAGGCGGAAGTTGGGGGGAGGGGTTACCTGGAAGATCTGTATTTTAGTGTTATCAACACAGATACCAAGCTTGAACCTGCTGCACTGCCAAGTGTCACCGGAAGTGGTCTTCCTAATGCCCTTCCTGTCTATGTCATTGCTGGCTAAAGTCCTACTTAAAGAAAAAAAAATGTAGCATATAGCCAAAGAAATAGCTCAATGGTATGGAGTTCAAGATTTGCATTTTAGAAGTCTGGGCATAAGGCTTCTAAATAGCACTTCATATAATCTTGAGCATTGATAGGACCAACACTTAAGTAGAGAGGCTCCTACTTTTTTCTTCTAGGTGTGCCAGCCACCCACCTTGCAAAAATGTAAACTAAGACAAAAAAGCAATATAGAAGTTGTAATTAATTATTATGAAGATCAAGCTAGGATCACTGATAAAATTTGTGATATTAAAATGATTTTTCATATGGATAAATAGGACAAATCAATAGGCATAACAAAGCAAGGATACATAGATTATCCTGCACCCTATATTATAAATGTGAAAAGGGTAATGAAGGAAAGACATCAGTTAAAAGAGTTAAAGGAAGTTGATGTAAAAAAAAAGTGTAGGAACTGGACTCTCCTAGACATTGGTGGTGTAGAGATATATGCATATGTGTAAACACAGAGTCAGCAACATTGAAAACAGCAGACCCCAAACTAGATTCAAAATAGATTTTAATAAAAATTAAGGACATTATTGTAATAATGCCCAGAGACAATAAAGATGAGAGTCACAATATGAAGGTACCACAATGAGTGGTGAGTGCAGTTAGAGAAATAACTATACTAACAACTTTCATGACAATCTTAATGAATGACATAAGTAGAATGTCTGTCTTGAATCAGGCAGGGGTTGTGAAGAAGGGGTGGGGACACTGGTGGTGGGAATGTTGCACTGGTGAAAGGGGTGTTTATGACTACAACCCAACTACGATCATGCTTGTATTCATGGTGCTTAAATAAAGATTTTATATAAAAAATAAAAGAAAGACCTTAGAAAAAATGTAGCAAGGAGGGGCCGGAGCGACAGCGCAGCAGTAGGCTGTTTGCCTAGCATGTGGCTCACCCAGGATGGACATTGGTTCGATCTTTGGCGTCCAATGTGGTTCCCAAGCCAGGAGCAATTTCTGAGCGCATAGTCAGGTGTAACCCTGTGTGTAACCTGATATCAAACATTTTAATTGTGTTCAGACTTACTTGGTTGCACTACACTAGATATTATACTTTGTTGTGACCACAAGGTCATAAAGAGCAAAGCTACTAAATTCAGAAATATGCCAAAGACCTAACTGGATGGCTGAGGCTGTGCTACAGAATTAGTTTCAGGCCCCTCATTGTAATTGACTGTAATTGTTAAGTTTTATGATAGGTACATACCATCACTTCAGCACATATGATAGAGAAATACTTTGTGAAAATAAGAGTCAATTTATGGGGTCTTAGTAATTTACTAATTGGTGGTCTTACTAATATTTTACTTATGTATTTAGGGACTTCCAAGTAGTTTGCTGAGTTTTTCAGCAAAATTTGGCCTAATATAGTGACACAAGGATATGTTGCTTCCAGAGAATTAAGGATTACCCCAGATTTCCCCAGTAACATGGAGGCCTCCAAGACTGCACCAGTTGTGCTTGGGAGGACCAGGCAGTGACAAAAACCTGGGTCTGCCGTCCATATGTACAACATATATCTATTCCCCTGTATTATCTCTGGCCCCTGTGCTCTTTAAGAAATTGCCACAAGAATGCTAGTCTTCAGCATCTAACACTCTGTGTCAGCAGTCACTATCATTGAGGTAGAAATTTCCACCAGCCCCTAAAATTATATTACAACTCATTTAGATGGTTCACAGGATATATAGCAGTTCTTAGCAAATGGGTTTTCAAACAAAGTATGTTGATCATGTTCCTAGTTCACACAAATTTAGTTTAAGTTTTCTCAAGAATTATGTGAAGGTGCTTATTATTTCACACATTCACCCTCTGAGCAATCATTTCTAACCTACAGTTCATAGAAAATCTTTGCTATCAGATGTAGGTCCTTAGAGGTCTTATTTCTCTCTCTCTCTCTCTCTCTCTCTCTCTCTCTCTCTCTCTCTCTCTCTCTTTAGGGCCACACTAGGTGATGCTCAGGGGTTACTCCTGGCTATGCACTCAGAAATCTTTCATGCATTGGAGGACCATATGGGACGTCAGGATGGAATCGTGGTCTGTCCTACGCCAGTGTGTGCCAAGACAAACACCTTACTGCTTGCTCCACTGCTCTGGCCCCTAGAGGTTTTATCTCTTTAAGAATCTGTTGTAAAAAAAGATTTTCCTCAGAATAGTTTCTTTCTGGCACAGATATTGCTGTGTAAACCTGATAGACTAAAATTTAAGAAAAACATAATATTTTGCTTGATTCTGAAGTTCACACTCAAGTGTTCAGTATTCACCCTTTTCTCTGTGTCCAGGTCTCACTCCTAACAAAAGTTGGGAAGCTGCAAGTCAATGCAAGCCAGGTGAAAAAGAGCACCTTCCCCAAATACTTATTATTCCATTCTCATAAACATGATTTTTATATCCATTACAAAACCAAAAATTCCATATGACTATCTTTTTTAAAATACTTTTACTGTAAATACTTGGTAGTCTGAAGATAAATCTTTACTATCCCTGATGTATGATAATAGCTAACTTCATAAACTCTTTCTTAGAAATAATTTGAATAGTAGTTATCCTTAAAGTAGGACTGATCAATGACAACTAAATGGCAGTTTTTCAGTTCTGTACTAAGCATAAGTGACAAAGACATTGGGAGTTAAAAATGTCAAGGGATAGGGCCGGAGAGATAGCATGGAGGTAGGGCATTTGCCTTGCATGTAGAAGGACAGTGGTTTGAATCCGGGCATCCCATATGGTCCCCTGAGCCTGCCAGAAACAATTTCTGAGCATTGCCTTGTGTGAACCAAAAACCAAAAAAAAAAAAAAAATGTCAGGCCCAGCAGTAGAGCATTTGCTAGGAGTGATTTCTGAGCTCATAGGCAGGAGTAACCTCTGAGCATCACCGGGTGTGGCCCAAACACAAAAAAAGAAACCAAAAAAGTGTCAGGGCATATACAACCACGTTTTATTTAGTCAACAAGAGCACCCGTGTTTAATATCACCCACATTTCAGAGGTAGCACAACAGGTACAAAATAGAGACACTTTTCAGGATACCATGTTAGGCAACAAATCCAAGTTCTAGATAGGTAACAGGACAGACATTCACACCTCTAGGAAAAGATAATCAAAATGAGAAGCAGAGTTTTATAGTGGGCTAGGTTAGAAGCATGCTTTCTTTAAAGTATGTCTGAAATTTTTGGGAATAGTGCAAATATGACAGTAGGTATTAATGTTCAAGGATGTATATAGACAATATAGGGGCAATAGTTCTTATAGTCAATCCTCCTATAGGAATATAACCCTCTTGAAGTCATAGGGCCAGTTTGTAACTGGAACCACAACTCAGAACACTTCTAAGTCATAGCTGAGGAACAGAATTATTTTTGGTAAAATTTTATGTGAAACTCTAACAAATTTTGTGGAAAATTTTGTGGAAAAAAATCCAGCAACCACAGATATCTAAATCTGTGTGTGTACTTAATATAGACAATAAAGAAACAAGTCAGAAGGAAGAATAATATTTAGTTTTAAATACAAATAAGGAATCAAATATATTTAAAATTTTAAATTCTACTTAAGAGTAGTGATTTACATTATTGATAGTTAATTTTTAGACATATAATGTCCTAGCATTAATCTCACTCTTTGTGTCAATTTCCTTGTCTCCCAGTTCACATCTACCTCCCTCAGAGGCCACCTTGGAAGGCACATTTTAAAATTCTGTGGATGTAGCTTGAATCTCATGTTTCAGTGTTGTTGAATTTACCAAAGTGCCTTCATCCTTGATCCCTGCTTCTCCCTTACTTTCCTTTCTCAACTTCTTCCTTCCTCCCATCAAAGACTTTTCTTCTTTGTACCTTGAAGCCAATGTTGATCTAGACAGCCCTTCCATTATAACAATGCTTAGTTTAGAATGTTAGAGCACACATCTAGCGTATGTGAGAACTTTACTTTGATTCCTTGCACTACATTGCAAACTCCCACCAGTTCACCATCCCACAAGACCACTGAATGTGACCCTAGTAACTGGAAAACTCTATCAGGCTAGAATGACCCCTACAAATGAACAGATGTTACTACAGGAAGAAAGAGAGCTAGAGATAGAGAGGAAAGCTCAGGAGTCCAGAAAAGATCTTGATTAAGACAAGAAGGATGAATGTCAACTAGTCCTGAGGAATCTCCTCTATCCTCAGCTGAACACATTTCCCGCTCAATGCAAGAATTTGCAGGGCAAATTTTCAGCCAGGAAAAGAGAAATGCAGAATTTAAGTCTCAAGCTTTCAGCTCTGAGCATTGCGTCCACTTGCTGGGAAGAGACTAGTAGAAAGAACAGCTGTGTGTTTCTAGTACAGCTAATCCCTTAAAAAAAAAAAAAGTTACATAATATAAATGTGTTTCACTCTTTCCCCTAATTTAAAACATTTCACAGAATGCCAGCTTGGGCAGGGTGTGAATACTTAAAGATTTGAGTTCTGAGTTAGGTATTCACTTTATCTGTAGACATAGACGTCTCTTCTCCTGTGCTATTTAATATTGAAAAGCTAGTCTTCTTTAATCTATAATCTATTTGATATTGAAAGCTAGTCTTCTTTAATCAATAAATTTGTTTATACTTACTCAGAGGTTATAGCAATGTTCATATTTTCCCCAAGAATGGGAAATTGTAATGCTGAACTCTTCATGGTCAGTAGTCTGCCAACTAATATAGAATTTATGAAATGGTAACTAAAGAGGAAATGCCTCCCCAGAGGTCAATTTTATACTTGCTTGATGATTCCAAAATTGGTCACTCTGAACTGGACTAGTGAGTCCCTAAACCACACAATATCAGAGTTATGTATCATGGACATCTCTTATTCTGTGGTATTTGAGTAACCAAATTCTGAGTAGATGTATAGTAGAACCCATGAACTGGCTTCTTTTACACTGTCTTAATTGTTAGCTCTTCTGTTGGTGGCCAAAGAATAGACTGACTCAGCATTTATATCTGTACATGCACATTAAACTCTACATGTCCTACCCAAGGAATATGCATATTTATCCAGCGACAATAGCAGCTCAATAAACTCATGGAAGGCTCATGGTATGTCCTGGAAACAAGATGATATATATCATAGTCCAGAGAGTAATACAACATAGAGTTAAATAAACTCAGTCATTGCAATTTTCAGTAACCTCCTTCAAAAGATCTGGTTTGAGATAAAAATGGCAACCCATTTGAGAAACCCTTGTATTGGTTTGGTAAGGCAAGCATCCAGGCATTCCAGAGGTCTATGGAAGAAAAACTAGATTTTTTAGTTTCTTGAGGCTGGTATTACATCTCATTTCAAAAGAATCAAAGATGAAAGAAGCCTAACAGCTAATTTTAGAGCAAACTACTTTATTTCCATAATGGACGCAAGCAAGGATGAGGAAAAAGGCATTGAGAAAATAATGGAGTTTGTTATTTCAAAAGCAAATAGGCCAATGCAAGTCTATGTCAGAAGTTTTGATTGATAAACATTCAAGATAAAACATAAATAATTATGATTGATACTATGGTACACTTCCAGCTCGTATAAAAATAAAACTCCTCCTGGATTTGTCCATGCCTAGTTTTATTAATACACTCAGAGAAAATATGTGAATATATATACATACATATATAATCCTGTTTCCTCATCTCTAGAAATGGAAGATAAAAATCAAAGAATGTAAGTTTGAAAGGGCCTTGAATGAATCCAATTCCCAGCTTTTAAAAATTTGAGAGCTACACACAATATCTTTACAAAGTTTTGTGGCAAGTTAGTGAGAAACACAAGCTTAAAAAAAGGAGTGCTCTACAAAAATGCATTACTTTTGATTTTCTTCTCTAGAAAACAGATAGCATCCACACATATTTTTCAAAATCCCACAGCTTCATTCGAAAACTATACTGAATCATCTCACAACCATGAAAGATTTTGAAATCTGAATTTTGAAGTACTTTTTAGTCTTCGCCAGAAGCCACAGCAGGAGGAGGGTATACCATCTCTTGAGCTGTTGGGACGACTGGCTTTGCTAACTAAATCACTGTATCCCTACAGAGAAGCCTTGGAAGAAGCCTCAGGCAGCCTGCACAGAGCATAAAACACCAGCAGTTGTCCCTCTAACACCTGACACAGGGGTATTGAGAATGGAAAGAAACACAAACCTATTCAGGAACATCTCTCCTAGCTGCATTAGAAATGAGTTCACTTTATCTTTACAGGACCTAGAATCTATGTCTTCAAGAAACAAATAAGGGAAAGTAATTTCCAGAGGAAATACAAGGCTCAAGAAGATTCAGAGGGAAAGGTAAATCTCCATTTGTTCTCTCTCACACTTTCTTACCTTCTGTTATTAAAAACACACATCTGACAGTCTAAATGCCAGAGGGCTTCCCCTAGTACTTTTATAATGTCCAGATTCCTCCAAATTGCCCTTCTATATTTACCCCTCATGATAATGCCTCACCATCTCTACAGAACTTTATTCTGCTGTAAATTCCTTAAAGTACCTGAGTAGTTCTCGCATCCCTCCCTGGAATACTTGTCCTCAATACCAAGACCATCAAATAATCATTCATATATTTCTTCCATAGTCTTCATGACAATGAAGTTTGTGACCTAAGGCATTTCTTTGTTTGTTTTTGTGCCACACCCAGTGATGTTCAGGGGTTACTCCTGGCTCTGTGCTCAGAAATCAGTCCTAGCTCAGGGGATCATATGAGATGCTGGGAATTCAACGGCGTCATTCCTGAGTCAGCTGCCTGCAAAGCAAATGCCCTACTGTTGTGCTACCACTCAGGTCCCCCAAGGCATTCTTGTACTCAATTAGAACAAAGTGATGCTTTTTTTTTTATAATTTTTTCAATTCAATATATTCTAAGTACTAACAGCTCCAGTAGAATTTTTGACATTATGTTACAGACAGTAGTTATTGTCACGGAGTATTTCCTAGATATTAAATTTTAGATATGTAAATGTTACATATCTAAATTTTAGATATGTAATAGTTAAATAAGTGTGTCATCTTTGGCTATTACTATTTTAGAGCATTGGGGATCAATCTTTATAACAATATTTTACTTTATAAAAAAGGTTATAATTATTGACTCTCTTCATTTAATAGAGGAAAAAAGAGAGGCATATTTGGATGAACCTGTCTATGCTCAGAACTTAATCATGACTGAACTCAGAGATCACTCCTGACTGATCTCTAGACACTAAGCTAAGAATTAAACCATGGTTGACAGTATAAAAAGAATGCACTTTAACAGCTATATTATCTCTCAGCAACATAGAGCAGAAAACTTAAACCAGAATCCTTAAAAATATTACAAGTGGTTGCTAGAGAGTCTGGAGTTACTGACTCTTCAGTAGATAGAATGTAGAAGGTGGTGAGGTGCCCAAGGAAACAGAGAAGGGTCTAAGAACAAAGAGGGCTGTAGAGAGAGGGGGTATGGGAAAGCCTTGACATCGTTTAGTCAATTTGTGCCTTATTTTCCCAAGAAAAGTAGAAGTTTGATATGAAGGTATTCCAGGAACAAGTTTAGAACCAAAGAAGTTCAAATCGGGAAATCTTTTATGTTTCCAACTGATTTTTACCTTGAAGCCTTTATAATAATAAAAACAAACAGCCTTCTAAAAATGTTTAATTTTTACTAATAATCTAACTTTAACGCATGGAGAATGCTTTAGGTTTGCATTAGTAGCATATTGCCTGAGTCATCAGCAAATTACTATTAGCTGACATCTCTCCTAAAATGT
Organism: Suncus etruscus; assembly: GCF_024139225.1. Classification (NCBI taxonomy): domain Eukaryota; kingdom Metazoa; phylum Chordata; class Mammalia; order Eulipotyphla; family Soricidae; genus Suncus; species Suncus etruscus. The sequence continues at coordinate 37,264,674 of NC_064866.1, read as the reverse complement.
TAATTCTTTGATACTTGATGGAAAGAAAATATCACAATAGAAAAGCTTCTCGTTCAACATGATCATGTTATCTTTGTATTACTTGATCTTTGACTATAGGGTGTACATGGACAGAATAAATGATTTTGAGACAGCTTCTTACTGATGAATAAATACTGAATATTTTAGCTCCTCGGCCCACTGTTTCGCAAAGAACCCCTGACACACACGCTTAGCTGTCCATAGTCCAGAGCTGATGATTTTTGTGAATAAAGTGTTATCAACACAGGCCAAGGAGATCTTTTGCCCAGCAATTCCTGGCAGTTGACAAAGTATGTCTCATTTGTGATGGTCAGTTGGGGAAGAGATTTGGCCCAAACAGACCAGAACATTTACTACAAAAAAACAAAACAAAACAAAACAAAACAAAAAAGAAAACACCACCGGCAGAGTAATGATCCTGAGCAAAGACTAGAACTGATCCCATGACAGTATACTCCAAGGACGGAGAATCCCCATATCTCATAGGGCAAGTGAACTCCGTTTCGAATGACCCCAATATTTATTGTGCCAGGGCAGAGGGAAAAAACAAAAATGCAAAAAGCACAAAACCTTGGATATTTTTTTATATACATATATATATTACCTTCATTTATTATTGTTATTATTATTTTGATTTACCTACCTATTTTAGTCGATTTCTCGGTTTGGATGTGATTATTGAAATTGTTGTCCCCAATTATTCTTTTTTTTTTTCTCTTCCTTTCTTTTCTTTCGTTATGTGCTACACCATGTTTCTTATTTCAAGACCACGGCGAGTTTTTTTTGGTTTATATGTTTGTTTGTTTTTGTTTGTATTTTTTATCAGTTTTTTTGTGGTGCTTATCGATGTAACTGGAGTCCTCACTGGATATTTGACACTTCTTTTGGTACTGATGGGGTGTTTCACCTTCTTTTTCTCCTTCATTTCCCAAATCGATGAGGAGAACCTCTAGAAGGATTCTGCCCATTTTTGGGGTATTAGACTCTTACCCCAGTTTACTCATTTTCTCTTTTTCAGGCAAAACCACCCAACTTGAACTGCTAGCCCTGCCCCCACTTAGAGGGGGAAATAAGGGAGTCACCAAGACCAAACTGATGCAAGACTACTAAGTAGTAGGTCAAATACAGAGGAGATCACATATTCTAGCCACCCTGGGGGGGAGGGAAGAGGAAATGGGAGGTAGGACAAAAACGGAGGTGTAGGGAGGACAATTTAGGGATGGGAATCCCCCCTGATTTTATGTAAATATGTACCTAGAATATTATTGTCAACAATATGTAAGCCACTAAGATCAAAATAAAAATTATATATAAAAAAATCAGATCGTTAAATATTTTATTGTGTTGGCTTTATATCTTTAAGGAAATGTAGAAAAGTTGCCCTATTATATCTTTATAGTAGACTAGTCCTTCCTCTTTGATCTTGATAGAGCTTCATTGGTAAAGATTAGCCTTAAATAAATCTAGAAAGAAAAGTTTCAAAGAAATTCAAGCAACAGTTATGGAAAAAAATAATATATTTACCTCAAAGGAAGGGATTCCATAAAAATCTGACAAGTAAATTTGAAAAGTTATGAAAACTTCTATTGTAACTATCTACCTAGTATGAGTTTCTGACCACATTATTCTGATTCAATGATATTTCAGAAATGAACTGAATCTTTTTTTCTAATCATGCCTCATAATCTTAACTCTTTGTGTATGTATATGTGTGTTAGGGTTTTGTTTTGGGGCCTAGGGACCAAAGTTGGATAAGCCATGTATAAGATAAGTACCAGATCCTCTGTACTATCAATCCAGGCCCCATACACTTAATTCTTAAGCATATTTGAGTTCACTCATTAAATATAGTTATGAACAGAAATGTCCTTCACAGGTGTCATTTAAATAGGAAGATGACAAGTCTAAATTCCAGTTGACCAATACCAAATCATGAACATAATTACTAATTTATATCCACAGATGATTTAACTCAAGTCATAAATTTCAATTTTCAGAGTTTTCTTATTCCTTTCAATTACATGGAAAATTTGTTGTATAGAAATGATAAAATTCCAGGTTAAAATGATTGTTTAACTACATGTATTACTCCTCAATGCTTATTATTAATATCTTGACAACTCTGTAAGTAGAAAAAAAGTAACTACTAGCTATGACTAATAGTTCAACGTAATTATACATATTTAATTAGTTACAAATTGACATAATGACTAAGTTGTTAAAAGAAGAAGTAGATGGATGTTTTTACTTATCCATGGACTATATGAAGGGGGCAAATAGACAGTACCAAACAATGACAAACCCTTGGCTTTCCATTGCAAATCTTATTCATAAATGGTGTAGAGAAAATGTAGACATAAATAAAGATCAGGCTTGTTGTAATATAAGGACAGCAGTGATGGGTGGAGGAACTTTATATATCAATATCATAAACTTTGACATGATAGTAAAATGTTTCCTGTTATAAATTATTTATAAATAAAATAAAATGGGAACAGAGACATTGATAAAGAAATAACTTGAATATCTTTGTACCATTAAAGAGAGAAGATGAGGATGTAATATGTAGTAGGATGGTACTGGGATTAATAGATAATGGAAGAGTGAAAAGAAATGTCTATATATTTTGTAACAACCCAGAATCCAACAGTTTTAGCTTTAAATGATAAGTATCTAGAGAATAAGTATATTCCTTATTATATTACTACAGATAAGAGACTTATCTGCTTCAGTATGACTCAGAGATAAAAAAAATAAATAAGGTTCAGGAATATAGTTCTAGGTAGTATTGTCCATCCAGTGATATTATATCTTGAGAAATAAATTCCAGTTACTGCAACAATTCACAGAGATTTTTTAATGGAGATCTCAATACTATCTATCACTTTTTTCAAAAATAATGAAACACCCAAGAACTATCATAACTCATTGAGGAGTGAGGTTAACTAAAGTTATCATAATACTTCACTAATATTAGCTTAGGTAGAGGTTATTTTTGTATTAATTAAATTAATAAGAGTCCTTGATGGTGGGTGGATGGATGGATGGGCTTATTGGCTCCTCCTGGTACTTTGCAGTCCCTTCCGGGTCTGTAGGTATCAGGGTGATAGCGAGAAAATGACCCACAGCAGTCATGAAATTTTAGGAGACGTGAAGTTTTATTAATATAAGAACCTAACTGCCATGTGCTTCTCTCACATGGATTCTATGGATTCTAAGCTAACTGTAACTCCTGGATTTAGGTGTACCTATCTGAGACCCTCCCATTCCGGGGAGTCGTCTTGAAAGGTTATATAAGGCCTTTGACCCAGGGGATTAGCGCTTTTTGCCTTTTTGGTCTTTGGCCAGCATGGAGGTCAAAGGGAAGATGGCTGAAATGAGTTAAGATGCAGGACTAGCTAAGAATAGCAAATGCTTAAAAGGTTATGATAGAGGTCACACATGTGGTGGATAGGGCATGAATAAATCTGATACTTCCTGATGCCTGCCTCTGGATGAATCTGATTCCGCCGTTCACCTAAACCTGGGACCCGCCAACTGAATGGGGGTTGCAGAGCCACGTGGCCTGGGATGGCAGAGAAAAATACCTCTATCCATCCTTCTCCATCCACCTCAATCCAGATCGATCATAAATTATTTAATGCAACAGCTACCCTCTTAAGTAGCCTTCTTCAGCTTCCTTGTATCTATCCTGTCTCACCTCTCTCCATCCTTCTTCCTTCTCCTCAGGCTTCTTTTCCATCCCTCCTCCAGGACCCTCTAATGAACAACCACAGACCCCTCCCAGGAGTGGGTGGACCTGGCCATCAGGTAAGATATTTTGGTAATTTAAAAGTTACCTGTTTGATATTGTTAAATTGACCCAACGATATTCTCATTAACCTTGAGACATCTGTTTTAGTTTAATATTTACTGTACCATCATCTAATAACAATATAATTTATGAATTCTTGTGTTCATACCAACAATAGCATTTCTGTTGTTCACTAACCATGAGCTAAGAATTGCTCTAATCATTTTGTTGTTTACTCATAGCTTCTGGTTGACTATAGCATTCACATTTGTACTCCTGTAAACATAAGCAATGTAAGTATATGTCTATGCTTGTGTAAACAAAAAGCAGTAACAAAAAGGAATAAAAAAGTGTGTCTCTATATGTTGATGTGTGTGTATGTGTGTGTATGTGTGTGGAAAGAGGACATTGCAAAACAAACACAATCCATTTTTATTAGATTAGTACAGATATTCCTAAGAAGTCCATTTGAATAAAAGCTTTCTTTTGTTCTGTTGAACAAACTAGTTTCCCATAGCCATCCATTGCTGACAGGTAAAGTAAAGAATGGGACCTGAGTCAACTAATTAATAGGTTCTTCTACATGTGTTAAGACCTTTCATCATCATAGTGCCAACTGTTCCTTTCAACAACTATGTACACTAGATGAAAAGGAAAATGAAGAATGAAGATTTATGTAACTACTCATTTAAGTATTCTTTTCCAAATTCTGTTTCCACTGAATTCACAAACCAAGCCTGAAGTTTCTTACTATTCCACCAGATTATCTGTCGAGGCCATTTTTAATGACCTCATCTTTGAAATTCAATAACAAAGAATGTCCTGGAAGCCTTGAAATAGAAGACAAAGTAGAACTATAGAGTGGAAAGCCCAAAGTCAGTCCTTTCCCTGTAATGACTTTCCATGAATTTGTTGTATCCACCAAAGGTCAGATAAGGTGAATGCTCAATGCTGCATATCTAGGTATAAGCTCAGGTTGACACAGAATTAAGAGTACTTTTATAGCTCCCACTGAATTAGGCATGGATTCTCTGGATGGAAAGTCACTCTCTGGAAATAGGTTAGATCTTTTCAACAGTGCATTGTACGTATCAGTTCACTCATGTGTCACTCATGCAGTAGGGATTAATGTCAGTCCTGGCAACTCAGTGACCTGATGTTGATGTGCTTTTCCTAGGTAATTTCTGCTGCCTTCCCTCAAGTGGCATAAGCACTTGGAAAACCTGTGTCAATGTGAAATGAAGACATTTATTTTGGGCAGTCAAGGTATCAGTGTGCTGCTTCTGTAGAATTTATACAAGGAGATTTTGAAATTAAAAAATCATATAAAAAGTTATATATTTAAAAAATACACACACTCATATATGTGCACACACACATTTTATATATATATGCTGTTGGCCTTCAACCTTTTTTTGTTGTTGCTTTTGCTTTGGAGAAGGCAACACAGCACTGACCTAAATGAAGAGATTTAAACTTATATCATAGAAACCATCCCCCATTCCACAAATGTCCTACCTTAATTTTTTAATATGTTTTTTATTTATTTTAATTTCTTCGCACATGGCTGATCTGGGTTTGATCTCCAGCATCTCATAATGTCTCTGAGCCACATCAAGAGTAAAATCCAGAGCATAAAGTCAAGGATAAGCACTGATTACTGCCAGGTGTGGGCCTACAATCCAAAAAAAAATTAATTAGTTTAATTAAAAAGAAATTTATTGATTTACCATTGCTTTAGAGTACTATTTAAAATTTTTTTTTTGGTTCTTTGGGCCACACCCATTTGATGCTCAAGGGTTACTCCTGGCTAAGCACTCAGAAATTGCCCCTGCTTGGGGGGACCATATGGGACTCCAGGGGATCGAACCAAGGTCTTTCCTTGGCTAGCGCTTGCAAGGCAGACACCTTACTTCTAGCGCCACCTCGCCGGCCCCTATTTTAAATATTGGGACTTAAGCTTCATATGTAAATATTCCTACATGTTGTATCTCAGCACACTCAGCAGAATTCTAGTCTCATTTCTACTTTCCTTCTTCTTCCTCCTCCAATCTCTGTAACCATCACATCAGTCTACGAATTATTTATGTTGTGTTTGATTAGTATGTTCACTTTGGAACATGAGGTGATTGACTAAGTGAAGTAAGATAAAAAAAAAAGACAGACAAGGCAGTACTTTTATTCCCATATGTGGAGTATACATGTAAGATGATATTACCTACTAAGGTGTCAATAGATACAAAGGAAGAATCCATCAATATTGACTGTCATTCATTGTCATTGTAGTTTTTCTACTGTTGATTACATTTTTAATTTTAGGGTAAGTGTAATTTATTATCAATTAAAGAAAAAAATAATAATTTTTATGAAAGAAAGAATAATTCCAGGTATTTTTGAAGGCAATCAAAAATTTCAGGGATAATAATTCAAGGAGTAAGAAAACCATGTCTTAAAGTTAGACGTCTCTTTGTGGACTTCAGAGTAGGTTGTTGTAATTGTAAATTCTTGTGTCTAATCTTAAAATATATTTACAAAGAAATTATCAGTGTGTACTAACATAGCCAGCAGTGAAAGAAACACTGATGTCCAGTTGTTCAGTTCTCAAAAACCAATCCTGAATACTGACCATTTTATTCTTTAACTCGAGCTAATAACCTAATTACAATGAATGACATATTAAATGTTTAAGATAGTACCCTGTGCCACATTGATATTTTGAATTTCTGTGTATTAGTATTATCATTTCCTTATTACTTAAAAATGATCATTTTCTTCTTTTGTTTGTTGCTTTTGTTGGTGCGATTGCATAGTATCATATACATTTAATTTATATGCTCCCAAACATTAATTGGTTAGTTGCAGTGCTTCCATATGCTTTTGGTTTTATTGTCTGCTAAGGTATGGCACAATTTAGTGACAGTGCTTGCACACGCTTGCTGTGTATTAACGACTATACTCTTTTTGTGGCACCAGGAACCCCAGTAGAAAATCTGGAATTACATTTTTTTTTGTGGTTTTTGGGTCACATCCGGCAGTGCTCAGGGGTTATTCTTGGCTCCAGACTCTGAAATTGCTCCTTGGCAGGCATGGGGGACCATATGGGACACCGGGATTAGAACCAATGACCTTCTGCATGAAAAGCAAACACCTTACCTCCATGCTATCTCTCCGGCCCCAATTTTTTGTTTTGCCTTTTTTTTTTTTTTTTTTATGTTTTTGGGTCACACTCGGCAGTGCTCAGGGGAAGCTCCTGGCTCAAGCTCAGAAATTGCTCCTGGCAAGCACGGAGGACCATATGGGAAGCCGGATTCAAACTGATGACCTTCTGTGTGAAAGGCAAACGCCTTATCTCCATGCTATCTCTCCGGCTTCTGGAATCACATTTGATATGTAAGCTATTGCCAGTAGGCCCACCTGTAGGCACATAATGCAGATGATCTACAAGTAGGGTCCTGAATTCCCAAGTCCCATTGTTTCTTAAAGTAGAACTATTATTTCCCCCCATGATAAAATGAAAGAACCTGAAGCAGACAGAGGTCCCTTTATTTAATCTAGCACAAAGCCTGTAAGGGTAAAATTTGGCTCTGTGCTTAGTAAAGGATAGTAGAAAGATACCTAGAATTTCACGTTGCTTTGTTTCCTTCTGAAGTGAAGAAATAGAGCTGAACTTCAGGGGTTCCCGCTGCTCATCACTCCCTCTCTTCTTATTCACATCTCTCTGGCCAAGCTGTGTACTCTTCTTCTACTGGTCTAAAATATATCACTAGATTTTTACATGTCCTATTTTTTCCAGTCTAGAATAAAATCAAGAGACAAAAATATTTTACAGAAGGTAGGGTGCTTACCTTATAAGCAGATTAACGTGGGTGTATTCCTGGCACTCTATAAATTCCCCCAAGAGGAACTAGGAATGATCCCTGAACGCAGAGCTTGGAGTTAGCCCTGAACACAGTGTGACCCAATACCCACCACGCCCCCCCCCCCGTCCGTCCCCCCCCTCCCCCCCCCCCCCCCCCCCCGCCAAAGAAGAATGAATCCAGGGGCTCTCACAGAACAGAATACTTGAATACTTTCTCAGACTTATCTTTTGTAACAACAGCCCAACTTTTAAAAATCAAAGGAAAAAAATTTCTGGCAAAATGTACTTGACAATAAAATGATATAATAAAGTTTAAGTTTTTTAAAATTCTTTTATTTCCTAAAAAAAGAGAAGTAATTTATCAGTGTTCAGAGAAACATAGTTTGCCTATTCGTGTCAATTTGTCCCAGGCAGTACATACTTAGATGTATTTTCCTGGTGCAATTAAGAAATCCACTATCTTTCACTCTCAACTGAGATTCTGCTTAGGAAATAATATGATCACTCCATTTATAATAAGATTGTTTTCATCCCTACTGTCAGTTTCCAAATTATAGTGTCCTACTTGGTTGCAATTTTTTTCAGAGAAATAGGCAAGGAAAAAAAGAACACAATTATTTTCATCCAAACTTTCTATGCTTTACAAAGTCTAGTAAGCCATATTCTATTTCTTTTCCTCCCTTCTTCTTTTATCCTCCCTTCCATACCTCTCTCATCATCTCTTTCTTCTAGCCTCCCTCTCTTTCTCTGTTTCTTCCTAGTTTTCTTGCCATACATAGTTGCTCTTATTCCTACGTGTCTAAAAACTCTTTCCAACTCTAAAGCCTCTCCACTCAACTATACTATTTATTAACTTTTCTCATTAGTTTCTGTCTACTCTATACTTGATTATCAGTCTGTAGCTGAAATTCAAATTAACAACTTCTTTTGCACAACATGCTCCTTTGTATATGCCTATCTATTATTTCCATATAAAGAATCTAGATTAAGAACTTGGTTTTTATACTATTTTAAAAGTTAATAATGATATCAGCATGCTGTTACCATATTGATGAAAACATAAAATACAGGGAGAAGATAGGGGAGTGAATGAAATGGGGTAAGAACAGTAGCAAAAAGCAGATAAGGTAAGGTGAATTTATATTTCCTGAAACACCAAAACTAAGGAAAAATTAGTTGGTCTTCTTTCACAATGATTTATCTTCATTCAAATATATAGATAAATGAATACACACACACACACACATAATATTTCCCTTGGTCATTCTCTGAATTACTATGAGTAACATATATTTGTAGCCTGAGGATCTGCTGACCAGCTAATATCATTGAGCTAATTTCATATTATCTTTTTAAAAGAAGTAATATGCCTTTATTTTTAGACTTTCTTATGATCTACCACACCCCTACTAAATAAAAAAAGGTATTTTTTTTTTAATTTGGAATTGCTTTCCACCAGAGACTACTTTCTTTAAAAGCAACAAGACAGAGTTTCTTTTCTAAACCAAAGTCTTATTACTGCAAGAGTGAAATTTTCTCTTGACTAGTACTGCAGGAGTCCAGGATTTTCCTTTCTTTGACTGGTAGATATAATGAGTGCATATTAGATGAAAATTGCAGATTCTACAACTTTCTACGTATCTCTTAAAAAGTAAACTTTTAAGCATCTCTTACAAAAATATGTTTTCTCAGACGCTGATGTTTTAATTACAGGATTTTATATAAAATGATTAAAAAACTTTGCCATTTAGGCATGTTTTCTATACCTTATTAAGTCAAAAATTTTTAAGAATACAGAAATTAAAATGTAATTATTGTTCTCTTTATCTGTTAGTAGTTAATAAAATCACTTTTTAATTTACCATGACTTTATTTATTTAGTCATGCACATTTGGGCTAAATTTAAATTGAATAATTATCTATTAGTTACACTTGCTAATGATAATTCATATATAAGCTGATAGAGTTGTACAAAAGTAAACAAGAAGAAAAATTTCAGGGTTACCATATTTATGAGTAAATACCTAACAAACAGGAATTAAAAGATCGGTCTTCACCCTGATAAAGTGAATCTATATATCAATTATAACTAAAATATATATGCAAGGGTGAAAAACGATTTCTTTACTCTTAGATCTGGAAAAATGATACCTGATCTGTGCTGTAGGTTCTAATCAGAGATATTCTATTTGCACATAAAAATGCCAACAAAAAATCTCAAGGACTTCAATAACAAAGTAAGACTGAATTTACCAGTTTTATGAAACAAGATGAGTATTTAATATCAACTATATTCTGATTTACATTTTTTAGATAGAGGCATCCCTTGAAGTCTTTAGTATGTCTGGGTTCTACTTCCAGAATTGCTTAGGAACTGGATATATAGACTTAGTAATTCGGTGCATTTTATATATATTTTAAATAATTATTTAAAATGATATTAACAAAAAATTACTCACAAAGGCATAAATAACAATCAAATACACAAAAAACCTTACAAAATAATTTTAATATGCTACTTAAACTAGAAAACAGTTGAAAATAGATGACAAATTCAATAATTTGAATGAAATCTTATTTTTATAAAGTAAAAATTTATTTTAAATATACCAATACTCAGAATGAATCCTCTTATTAAGTGAAAACAGGATTATAGCTATTTCTTTATATAAATTTTTTTTAGAATTGAATGTAACATAGAAGAGACAATGCAATGTCGGAAAAGAAAAACAAACCATAGAGAATCATGTTCCTCGACTTAAAAACTTACTACAAAACAACAGTAATTAAGACAGTGTGGTATTAACACAAATAAAGACATAATGATCAATGGAATACAATTGAGTATCCAAAAATAAATCCATGTTTCAATGGTCAATTGATTTTCAACAAAAGTATTAAGATCATCCCATGAGGAGTTGTGCTTTTAATAGATGGTTCTGGAACAACAAATGAATGTCCAATTAAAGTTTTGTACAATACAAAGAATGAATTTGAACCTTTACTCTGAAGAATATCTCAAAATTAACTCAAAAGTTATAAAAATCTATTTTAAGAGCTCAAGTTTTGTCTTAAAAGAAACAGTAAGCTGAAATTTTATGAGCTTCAGTAGTTCAATAGTGTTGTAGATATAGAATTAAATTATGCAGAAAGAAGTGTCCAAAAAGGAACAATAATAAAAATAAACTTATTGGGTATTACTAACAATCTCAAAGGAAGTGAATCCCACCAACATACATAAGTGAGTTTGGAAGTTCCTTCTTTCTTAGGTTTATGATCCTTGCACCCGCCATTTGGTACTCTTATTAGATTCTTATGAATGGTTCTGTGCCAAAGGCTCTGTTCTAATCCAAAGAACAGTTTGTTTTAAGACATGTTCAAAATACAGGCAAAGGAGTTGAACAGATATTTATCCAAAAATAGACTTTGCATATATGTAATATATATTTATATAAAATACCTCCATAATTTTTAACTAACTAAAACACATATCAGAACTGTTCTGAGATGTTACTTAATACCCATTCAAGTAGAGTATTTTATTGTTCAGACAGGGAACATGGGAGAAAGAACAGCCACTAAGGTCAAATATCTATCGAATGCTAAATATCTATCTAAGCTTAAGATTTATATCACAAAGACAGATATGTGGATAAAGAAGAAGCTAAGGTAAAATAGCTGAAGATTGTCTTCCTCCAGAAGAGGTTAAAGACTGAATAAAGTTCTTCTGTCTACCAGGCATTCCCAGAGGGCCCCTTCCTTCAGGTAATTGAGAGCCCTCAGATCTTTTCCTGCCTCTCTTTTTGGATCATCAACTCTACAGTTAAACTTCTTTATTTCTGGGGCTGGAGAGGTGGTGCTAGAGATAAGGTGTTTGCCTTGCAAGCACTGTTCGATCCCAGGAGTCCCATATGGTTCTCCCAAGCCAGGGGCAATTTCTGAGTGCTTTGCCAGGAATAACCCCTGGGCATCAAACGGGTGTGACCAAAAAAACCAAAAAAAAAAAAAAAAACTTCTTTATTTCTTGAATGTCTTCATATCTAACATATCTGCAATTGTATAACTAAATATATATATAAATATGTATATATTTTAAAACAAAATCTTATAATTCACAAATATTTATAGTAGCATGGTTCATGAAAGTTAAGCCCCACAATAAGAATAAAGTCTATCATTTAATAAATAGATACGCACATGCATATTCATTCAGTAGAATTGTATTTATCTATAGCATAGATGAAAACTTGTAAATATTATTCAAAATGAAATAAATTTAGCACCAAGGATAGAATAGGAGATATTTTCATCTGTAACAAGCACCAGAAAGAAGAAAATGTGCAGATAGAAAGTAGATTAGTGATATCTTACAATTAGCAAGTAATGTTAGGGTGAAGTGGGAATACTTGCCAAAAATAATTCACTTATATTAGGCACAAGGAAGTTGTTCTCAAATTATTTGTGGTTATACAATTAAGTTACTACTTAAAAATCATTGAGTTGTATACTTTAAGTACATGCACTCTATCTCAACAAATATCTAATAAAAATAAAAGAGTAAATATAGTCCCTGCATGTATAGTTTTATAGTGCAGAAACAAAACACATACATTATACTAAAATATAAAAAAGAATAGAAGTGAAATTATAAGTTAAGTTGAAAAAAGGAAAATGACAACCTAATGCTAAAAAAGTGTTAAGACCAAGATGTTATTTTACAACTGACTCTTGGAAATAAATCTTGAAAACTTAGAATGGATCAAAGAAAGAACATTCCTGACAGATATAAAACTAGGAATGACATTGCACATGATTCAAATGTTTTTCCTAAAAAATGTTGGCAGTTATTGTTCACTTATTTTTCCCCTCTATAATTTTCTGTTTGCTTTGGTCGCTGTTGTTATGGCCAGAGATCAAGGTAAGTTGGTCACAGTCCTTGCCCAGCCTTCTTTAGTGTGCTAGTGATTATATTTAAAGTATGCTGGAGATGTGATGCTTTTATGTGCATGATGCTTTTATATCCCAAGCTTTAGAGCCAGTGGGATTTCACTAGAATCTGTGTGGTCATGCCAAGGTCAAATTCATGGCTACACTCTAGCAAGGCAAGTGCTCTACTACTGAGCTGATCTGGATTTTCTGATTCAGTTTCTAAGATTTGTGCTGGTTTATGTTAAATTCTCTAGCTCGCAAGCTCTATAGCACATCATTTCATAAAACAGCCCTACTTTTTATTGAAGTATAAAGAACTACAAAATATTCGGAAGAAATCCTCAGGAAACAAAATGTATAAGAAGCATACATTTCTCTCTCTCTAAACAAAACAAAACACATACATTTCTCAGTGGTAAAGAATGTTTATTAAGCTACATGAGTGACTCTAAAGTTAAATCCTTGAGAACCAATAGTTTAACTCATGAAGAATTAAGAGGACAGATAAGGAAATCCATTTTTATTATCATATTGAAGCAGGCAGGCAGGTAGTTAGGGAATTCCCCTTCCCTCAAGGCAATGTATTCTTGAGATCAAATAAAACCAAGAGACAGAATTTGGAGGAGTATTTCATCCTTGTTAGAGTCTCAACTGTACCACTGCAGAGCCAGAGAAAACTAAAAACCCTACTGAGAGGAGCTACCAAGGAACAAATATCAGGAAAGGAATATCAAAGAAGACCAATAACTATTCCAACACCTTCCTCCAGGAAAGCACCCTAGCAATTGTACTAGGTTGAAGCCCTAAGTGGAGAAGGTTAGGAAACTCTATAAAGGTCAACATAGAACAAATAAGGGGTACATATATAAGTGCTGCCTTGGTACATGATGCCTAAACACATATCTCTCACACCTCCCTTGAGATGTGGACTTTCCTTGATTTTTAAAAAGGAAGCCTAAATTTCCTCTTGACAGCAGTTCTTTCTGTATCCATTTACCTAAAACACACTCACAAGACTGGCTCATACTCTTAAGTTTATTCCTATCTGGATTGTAAAATTCTTCCTCAGAGTTTAGGCTCACTAAGCCACTAAAATGTAATTTAAAGTAATCTCGAAAGCAAATGGCCAAACACAAAGGACTCAGACCAGCCAGACCACTTGGTAGGATCCTCAAATTCTTTGTAACATTTTTATTAATTGATAAGGAATGCAAAATCTTTAAGGCTTGTGCCAAGACTCAGTTTTCTACAAAACCCCCATAAACCGAACCCTATTTAACTTAGTCTTATACTAAGTTCCTTTCCATGAGGGGAGTTTCTTTTCCTTCTTTATTTTACAATACATTTCCCTACATTCTAACTCTGTTTCTGAGCATAATTCCTACTTAATATTTTCATTCTTGAAAATAATGACAAATCTGGAAACTGTGGATGACCACAAAGAAATTGGATATCACGGCTCCTTCATCACTTTCAGCTGGGTTGTGTACCAGGGCTCTCTGTTTTAGGAGAAGTGTGTTTCATCTAGATTTTTCTACAGAAAGTCTTCATCTTTGCACTCTAAATGTCTGCCTTCTTTTCAGGCAGGCCTTGGGTGCAGATCTCTAAAAAAAAAACAAAAAAACAAACAAAAAAACAAAAAAAAAACAGAACCAGCCATTAGAATCTCAAACAGAAAATTTCTTTATTCAAATCTTACTATATTACAAGCAAGTCAAACAATCAAGTTAAGCAAAGATTCAGAATGATGTGAAGACAATGTTTTTTTTTTAATTTCAAGAAACTTAGTTAACTTTATTCCCATTCTGTGGCTTTTTTGTTTGTTTCTTTTGTGTGTTGTGGGGGTTCAGACCCCAAAACACAAAATAGTCTGCACTCTGGTGATAGGGAACCAGATGGGATATCTGAGCATGCCAGGGATATATCCTACTCTCTGCATAATTACTCCAGCCCTATCTGTGGTTTATATCGCAAAACCTTTAAATTTTTGATGAATAATTTGTAGGAGGCCTCTGCTCTTATTCTAGTTGCAGTATTCCCCTCTAGCACTGCACCAAGCATTGGTATAGAAGACCTCAGCTCTTGATCCAGTTGCAGCTCTAAGCATCAAGCATGAATGCTCCGCCAGAGTTTCTCCATCTCATGAAGAAAAGCTCAAATTACAAATTGAATGACTTCCATGGTTGACAGTAGATTGTGCTGATAGAGCTGCTAGATCAGATCTTGTATTTAGACAGCTATGTCATTGTTGGAAAAAGGCATTCTATTTTATTCTAACTGTATAACTATAAAATATCTATAAAATATTTCTATGTAGCTAAGCACATAAATACATACATACATATACATCTAGACTTACATATCTCTACATTGCATATTTCTATCCTCTTATGAGAAATTGACTTGTTGGACTCTTGTGATTATGGAGAAAATGACCCATCCAAATTTACTAGCTTCTAGAGATAACAGACAACTGGCCTTTTAGCAAACCTTTTCCATGCAAGAAAGCTAATGGTACTCATATTCTATTTTTGTTGTTTTGTTTTGTTTTGGGCCACACCCGGTGACACTCAGGGGTTACTCCTGGCTATGCACTCAGAAATCGCTCCTGGCTTGGGGGACAAAATGGGACACTGGGGGATCCAACCATGGTCAGTCCTACGCTAGCGCCGGCAATGCAGACACCTTACAGCTCTGCGTCACCACTCTGGCTCCATTACTCATATTCTTAACTACCTTCTTTATTTAGATCCATTATTTCAGCCCATCATCTACTTGCTCTAATCATATCAGGAAATGACAGCAATCACCCGAGGATAGTCTCTCAGCCTGGAGATTGCAAAAAGTGTTTAAACTAGCCAGTCCTAAAGTTACTTATCAATCTCATCTCTTTCTTAGAGACTTGCCTAAGAAGAGATTTTGCTACAGTTCCTCCCTTCTTCAAGTTTCCCCATCCTCATCTATATTCTACTTCTCAGACAATGTGTCATAGAAATTTCTTCCCCTGACATTAAAATTTTGTTCAGTGTTGAGCATCTTATAACATTTTGCTTTTTGGGGTATTACAACTTTAAATATAAACTGGAAAGCCTGTCTGGAATACAGGTGGGGGTGGGTTGGGGCAGAGGGAGATTTGGGACATTGGTGGTGGGAATGCTGTACTGGTGAAGGGGCGTGTTCTTTACATGACTGAAACCTAATCACAATCTTGTTGGTAATCAAGGTGTTTAAATAAAGATATTATTAAAAATTTTAAATATAGTGGCTATTTCAAAAAATAGTATGGCGTACAATTTTAAATGGTGAAGTATAAAAAATCCAGCCATGGAATAGGAAATAATCTGCAAAAATATACCTGTGATAAATAATGATGTCCGACCAAGCCCACCTACAAACATGTTTGTAATCATCGTTCTTAAATAAATATATGAATAAATTTAAAAAATATAGGGGCCAGAGAGATAGCATGGAGGTAAGGCATTTGCCTTGCATTCAAAGGACGGTGGTTCGAATCTCTGCAGCCCATATGCTCCCCTGAGCCTGCCAGGAGCAATTTTTGAGCATTGAGCACTGGCAGGTGTGGCCCAAAAACAAAAAACAAAAACAAACAAAAAAATTTCTGAGCAGATACTGTTCAGATCTAAAGTTTGATTTCGAATTAATGGTAATCTAGCTTTGCTGTGAACCTAACCCTCAAAACCCTAAGGGCAGTGGTAGAATATAATGACAAAAAGCCAACCAAACAAACAAAAACAATTTTAATGTTTTTTTTTTCAGATAGTATCCTTAGAGATGAGCAACACTAATAATAGAAAAGTGAGGGAATTCATAATCTTGCAGATATGGCTTTTTGTCTAGAAAGGTATATTGGATTGAAAAATATGAAAAAGTCTCAAATATACACAAATAAAAGATGTCAGGAGAAACCATAAAACCAATTAATATAATACAAGCACCAACATAATCACATATTAACATGCACACTTATTTAGAAAGCAGACTTCTATTCAAAACTATTACAAACTCATTTCATTTCTCACTTGTATTAATATTGTTTTTTGTCTTTTTTTGTATCCTGGTTATTTTTCATATGCATACAAATACCATTTTCTGCCTTAATCACCTAGGGATAGGGACTATTAGGCATATCCTTATACCCTGAACTCATTAAAAATTATTTGTACTAGGCAATCCTAAACACGCTTACCTTACTTTACTTATTTATTACTAAAATTAAATAAAATGTTAAAATTTGACTAGTTTCTCTCCCCATCCCTTTCTGACCTTAGTGGTTCTCCAAGTGTCCTTCCAGATTATTCTCCTTGTGAATATCTATTAAAAATTATTTTTCAATTTTAGTTATCTCCTCATTTATTGCCTCACTCTATATAGCTTTAAAACTAATAACAAAAATAATAATAAACTAAAAATAAACAAAGTAAATAACAAATTAATAACAATAAACTATTAATAGCTTTATAACTAAATATTAAAACATGTCTTGATAGATGATTTTGGACTCAAATCATCACAGCAATATTAGAGACTGACTATATAAGAATTAAAATGTCCTCAAATTATTTAATATACAAGGAAAGTTGAACACTACCTATTTCTCACAACAATGAAAGAATGCCAGTGGCTGAAAGTTCCAGCTCACTACATGAAGCTCACCACAAAGAGTGATGAGTGCAGTTAGAGAAATAACTATATTGAGAACTATCATAGAAAGTGAATGAATGAGAGAAGTAGAAAGCCTGTCTAGAGTATGGGGGGGTGAGATGGGGAGGAGAGACATTTGGGACATTGGTGTTGGGAATGTTGCACTGGTGAAGGGGAGTGTTCTTTACATTACAAACCCAACTACATTCATGTTTGTAATCAAGATGTTTAAATAAAGATAAAAATAAAGAATACCAGTGGCTACTTCAGTAGAAGGAAGGAAAGGCACAGGAAGGAAAACGTTGCATTGCTACTGATCCTTTGAATATAAAGCCTTGTAGACTTGTTTTTTTAATCACCTTTTATGACATTGACATACTCATTACTGATTTAAGTATGCAAGATTATAGGAGGCACCCTCCAAATTTCTTGCTCTAGTGCTTCAGAAACTGACTGACTTTATTAGAAATAGCAAAATAGTGAGACATCTGGGTCACTATGCTTGTCATAAAAGATAATTCTTTAAGAATTTAGGACACAACTTAATTCTACTAGCTTTGAACTTCTAAATACTTGTAACAAAGGTAAATAAACAATGATACCTAGATATAAATTAAAGTGTTCTTTTGAGCAATTATTGTCATTAGGGCCATCATCTTATAAGGGCATGAATCTAGATGTTTCTAAATGACACAGTAGAAACAACCTCGATAATTTTGGTTGGAAAAGTAGACTTTTTCTTTCTGAACAGATGTAATGTTAAGAGGTTTACTATTGGAGTGGACCATCATGGGCTGACCTCACTCAATGGCTAGAGATCCTGCCACTTCCTAGATGTGTGATCATAGTAATGTATTTAGTATTTCTTACACTAAAATTCTTTATCTATAGAGTTAGAATAAAAATAGTATCCACTTCAAAGCCTTGCTGTAAAAATTAAATAAGTTAATACATGTGCTTAGCATATTGGTTAGCTCAGTCCTTAGTGCCAAAAATATTGCCTTTCAATATATATCACGAATAACCTGCTAGAATGCTAGAATGCCAAATAAGTGAGAAATGACTGTGACATATGACCTTACAGTGACTCTCAAAGTACTTTCTTATCATTTTCATTTTAATTCTTAGTAGGACTTTCTGAAACTTGTAATATTTTTGTCCTTTTAATTTAAATCATTTTTTATTTATGTTTCCTAATCAAAAACGTTTGAGAGCAGAAAGATGCACTGTGAGCTCATTTATGTCAAGAGTCAAATCTATAACTTCCTTACATGCCTATGAAGTCCCCTGAAGATCCTTTAAAAATAAAAGTAATTTTTGTCTATTTACTCATTGCCTTTGTAATGTTTCATGTTCAAACATCACATTAAATGTGACATTATTTATGGTGACTATTAACATTACAATAATAATGTAATAATCAGATCATTGAGGTATAGTGTATTAAAGAGTTATATGTCTGACCTCCCACTTTGGAACATGACAAACCATGAAACAGAATAGTTTTTAAATACACATAATCTGCGGTTTCCTTACATCTTTCTCCAAAATATTCAAATTGGGAAACTTAGTCATATTTTCTAAACCTTATGGATACGTACCAGAATGAGAAAAGACATAGAATAAGTCTTCAACAGCTGGGAGAGGTTTTTGTGAGTTTTAGTGGTTGGGATCTACTAACAAGGGAGTATTACACATGGCCTTTGGCAAGAACATATTATAAAATCCAGAGCCTTTTGTTATTGGTTGAATAGGCTATTCATCATAATTGTTATTTGATTTGGTGTTCTTCCCATCTTCTCATTAAGAGAAGATTTTCTGCCTTGAAAAATCATACCATTTAAAGGTGCCCTATGAGTCTGATTATATGCTACGTAACCCGGCAAATATTCCCATGAGGCCATAAACTTTTCAGTCATAAATGACATTTTAACAAACTAACAGCCAGTTTTTCACAAAGGTGAAAGAAGGATCTGCTGTACTTAAGTAATGACAGGAAATGAACATCATTTCCAGAAAATTTTATCAACAGACATTCATTAAAGCCCTGAGAATCTCCATAACTCCATTACAATATTCAAACTTATTTGTTCTGCTGTGTCACTGGTACAAAGCCATAGGATCATTTTCTCTAAAAACCCTACAATTTAATGACTTATAGTTTTGATATTTGTCCCTTAATTGTGACAAATCCATGTAGATGAAGTGATGCAAAGAAACGTAAATCTATTGATGCACAAGTTTAGCCACAAGGTTGTGACCTTAGGGAAATCAATTAGCTTCTGAGTGGAAGTTATTTAATATATACCTTTCACAACACTGACATTTTTTCTGTTCCCTTCTTTATGTAAAATTATATGAGGTGGTATCTTCAAATGTTAAATTCTGTTGTGTAGCTTTAAATAAACATGCAAGTTTTCCAATGTTAAAAAAATGTTAAATTCTTATAAATGGAATAAAAATAAGTGGTTAGCTTCTTAATATTTTTATTCTGCCCTTAGGTTTTTCATCTATAGACTGGAAAATGTCAGTGGGAAGTCAATTATTCATAGCATGGATAAAGGTGCTTAGTTACCACAGGGCTGACCTGGAAAAAAAGTTCCTTGCCAAATTAATCAGGAGACAGATTTGTTAGAAATAATTTAGATATCTCACAAAATTGGCTGAAATGTGTTAAAGTGACATTAATAAGAACAGCAACTGTACCAGTAACAGGTGGCTTTTGGTGAAACATCTCAATCTTCGAACTAACCTTATCTCCATGTTTCCACATAACTAAAATATAACTCTAGAGATAGCTGCCTCTATGAACTGATCTTTACTGATCCAGACCCTTTGCAGCAAAGGTCTTATTTACTGACTTACTGATTTACTCACTTACTGACTTACATAAAAATTTGTCTCTGCTTATATAGAAGACAGATTTTGGGAGTCAAGAGTAAGTGTTAGGGCATCAGAACAATACTATATTGTGCACATTGTGTATATATATATGTTGATGGAGGAGTTATTTTCTACCAAGAATTATTTCAGAAATGGTAGAAATAACAAACAATAACTGAATAACTGAAGAGTGCAATAGCAATGTAATGAATTGCTATTGGATTACTTTTTTCTAAAATATGCCTCAAATCTAAGATAACATTTTAGTTTTTCTCCCAGTTATAATTCTAGAAAATTTTTAAATTAAATAAAGATATAGCAAGAATAGTGAAATTTCAATAATAGTTTTGCAACCAAAGAAAATGATATCTGATAAATATAGAATCTTTATTTCAGGAGTTAGAGTGTTGGCAAGCTACAGTTAGAATTACTAGGTCTAAGAGCAGGGTGTCTTACCTCACTATCTAACAATAAGATGAAATCAGAAGACATCATCCTCTGATCTGTGCAAAAGCCAATTTGCTAACTACAGAAGACTGACTGTAACAACCATGACTGGGCAAAACTTATCCTGCGACCAAGAAAAAAGACCTTAGTCTAGGCTTTGGCCTACGACCTGTACAACAACCAAGATCTCTAATCCTAGAGGTCTCACTGAGACAACTGCAATTAGCAAAACTTTTGGAAACATAAAGAAAGACTCTATCCTAGGCTTTGTACTAGGATGGGTGCAAAAACCAAGACTGAATAAAATTACTGTTGGAACAGAACTTCTAGAAACGTAAAGAAAGACTTCACTCTAGTCTCCATCCTATGACCTGTGCAAATATCAAGATCTCTAGTTACAGAGAGGCCTGTTTTTATCATCCACGACTGAGTGAAAAGTTTTCAGAGAGCACAAAAGGACTTAGGGAAGCAAAAAAGAGCATGTACGAAGCCTATAGTTATTCCCATGACAGTAGTTTCAAGGGCAGAGAAATCCTGTATCTCTTTGACCAAGGAAATTCCCTTTCTAATCTCGCCAGTTTTTATTGTGCCTATGGGGAAAAAAAAAAGCACAATTTAATTTTTTTGTTTTTGTTGTTGTTTTACTTTTTGTGTTTGCATTGTTTTGTTTTTATTTCAGGGTTGTGGCTATGGGGAAAATAGCACAATTTAATTTTTTGTTTTTTTTTTTTGTTTTTCTTTTTGTGTTTGCTTTGTTTTGTTTTTATTTCAGGATCGTGGTTATTATTTGGTTGCTATCTTTATTGCTGTCATGCTTTTTGGGTTCTTTTGTTTGATTTTTTGTATGGTTTTTATGTTTTTCTTCCTTTTTCTCTTTCTTCTCTTAAATTGATATTTATAGCCTCTAGAAGGACTCCTCCCGTTTTTTTATTTGATTTTTACCTCCCCTCCCCCCTTTTTCTCTTTCTTTTTTCTTCTCTCCAAACAGAACCACATAACTTGAACCATCTCGTTCTGCCTCACAAATTGAGGGGGAAATAATGGAGGGTACTAAGACCAAACAGATGTATGAACATTGAGTAAAAATAAAAAATAGACATACTTAAACACCAAATCCAAAGCTAACGACAACATAATCGAAAATCAATCTACAACAAGCTAGACACAGAGAGGACCACTTATACTAGCAGCCCGGGGGTCAAAGGAGGGGGATATGGGATGCATTCTGGGAAAAGGGGTGGAGGGAGGACAACACTGGTGGTGAGAATGCACCTGATTAAATGTTACTATGTACCTAAAATATTACTGTGAAATATTTGTAATCCACTTTGGTAAAAATAAAAATTATTTAATTAAAAAATAATTAGTATGGCACCATACAGGTGTCAATCATGCCTCCTGAGAATCCCTAAAATGTTGATAAGATATAGTGGAGGGGAAAAAGGTCTTATATAAACCTATAAAATTAGTTTTGAAGGCATTTCTTTTGAAAGAACATAAGGAGGTGGCAGGTGGAAAGTAGAGAATAGAGAAATTAATTGAAAAGCCTGCAGAGAGCTCAACCCCAGAGACCTTTGTCTTGGCTAGTGGCCAGAGCTATAAAGGTGTCTGACCTTCATATCTTTATGAGTATTTAATATACATGTACATATACACATATACACTTAACTTGCTCGAAATAATTCTGAAAATTCACAATTTTTGCCTGGAATCTTGACTCAAGAAGATGAAAATGAACGAGTTTCTGAAAGGATCAGGTAAAAAGGTCTCTCCACAGAGTCTACTCAATGCACAAAGAGAAGCATCAACAAAAACTGACTGGAAAGTATAGTAAAACTCATTTGTACGAAAATCTCTTCTAGGATGCTGAGCTATACAGATTTAAGTTACCTTAATTCCTATAGTTACAGATTTTAAACTACATTCCAAGGTCATGCTAATATTGTACGAAAGGCCTATTAAGCATTTATAACATATCTAGGTTTATTAGCTTCCTATACGGACTTTAAAATATGCAACTTACCTTGTTTTACTTTTTTCTTCAAATACTGACTTCTTCGGTGCTTCAAATAATTTATGGGATCTGGCAAATAATTGTGGATGTCAATTTATATCTTTTCAACTTTTACTTATTCATTTACCTTTGCTCGATTATTCACTCTATTTAGAGTACTATGCTATATTTTCTTTTCTTCTTTTATTTATTTTTTATATAGGGCCTCACAGACAGTGCTAAGGAAGCCTTGTATCTGCACCACAGTTTTTTTGGGTAGCTGGGCAATGGTTCAGTGCAAAGCTTTGAAGATGCCCTGCTGTTCTATGATTTACCAAAACCAATCCTGAAATTTAATTTTGAGAGCCACACAGGGCACACACTGACAGAGGCTAGGAGCGGAGTCCTGACTCCTGGAGCGGCACACAAATTAAAAGTGGAAAGAGCCACACGTGGCTCGCGAGCCGCAGGTTGCCTACCACTGGAGGTGATTTGTAATGGAAACTTGATATTTAAGTTTACATCAGTGTCATGTCAAAGTCCAAGCTCCTGAAATATGAAGGGATCATAGAAACTAAATAGCACAAGAAGTGCAGAGATAGTCTAGATTTCCCAAATTCCACAGCAGCAAATAAAAAATGTACAAACTCCCAACATTTTCAACAAATAAAAATCATATATTTTCATAAGATTAGTCTGTCAAAAAGTATTTTATGGTGGCCTGGCTGGAAAGGGGGTGGGAGTCACACTAGATAGTATGTCCCCCAGACACCAGTCATCACCCAAAAGAGTATGATAAATGAAGGTTCAAGCACTCAACCCTCTTCAAAGGTTGAACTCTGGAGTTGTAAAAGTCTCCTGAGTAGGGGCCGGAGAGATAGCATGGAGGTAAGGCATTTGCCTTTCATGCAGAAGGTCATCGGTTTGAATCCCGGCGTCCCATATGGTCCCCCGTGCCTGCCAGGAGCAATTTCTGAGCATGAAGCCAGGAGTAACCCCTGAGCACTGCCGGGTGTGACCCAAAAACCACAAAAAAAAAAAAAAAAAAAGTCTCCTGAGTAAAAAACTTTTAGAATGTAAAAATCTCCTACACAGAAATCTATGTGTATGCAACATTCACATTTCCAACACAACTCAAGGAGCAATTCAGTATGTCTAAGGGATTTTTGTAATGCCAAAGCTATTGCAGTAGAGAGGGATGGAATATACCCCTCTCCAGCATATTGCCATTCATTATATGCTGCTTTGAAAATTTGGAAACAGGACAAATTAATCACTTTTATGACTTGGATGATTTGCCAGAGCTAGTCCCTTCTTTAAAGAAACCTTTCTCACTGAGAGATGCCATTCGAGTCTCATTCAGAACCACAATCTCTATGAAGAAGGGAAAAATAAGGAATACATTTCCCAGTTTCAGATTTTGAACCTTTGATTAGCTCCTTGTGGTTCAGTTTATTTTAAAAAATTTCTTTCCAGCTACTAGACATAAAGAGGGTGTTTGAATCAAGGGCCTCCAATAGCTCAACTTACATTTGAATTCCTGGAAATGATATAAATTCCTCTTTAAAAGGAACAGACTTATTTCTCCTAGCATCCTCTAATATAGGTCCTTGATTTCTCCAAAACACCATAACCCCTAATCTTTTGAGATTCTACATTGACATTATTTCATAGTAGAGTCTTTTTCAGGTTTAAGAAATTGCAGTAATGCAGGGATCATTTTGTCATTTTCAATTTAAGATAAAAAAATGTCCTCATGCATTCTGATTTACAATTCCTATTCTCCCAGCAATGTCATGTTGTCTTGACTCATTTATTTACACTCACTACATTTCCCTTTTATGAACGCAGTTCATAAACAACTTCTGAGTGTCTCATATGTGTGCTACATATGGTGCTGAACATATACAGAGACAAAGCAGTAAGTAAAATAAACTGAGACTACAAAGACATGGAGTTGAGGCAGCAGGAAAACAATTAGAATTTTGCAAATTGCTAAAACAGTAAAGTATTAAATAGGTGTTATACTTATTGAAAAGACGTATGCCAATCTTAGAAGGGATGGATAGGGGCCGGGAAGGTGGCGCTAGAGATAAGGTGTCTGCCTTGTAAGCGCTAGCCAAGGAACAGACCGCGGTTCGATCCCCCGGTGTCCCATATGGTCCCCCCAAGCCAGGGGCACTTTCTGAGCACTTAGCCAGGAGTAACCCCTGAGCGTCAAACGGGTGTGGCCCAAAAACCAAAAAAAAAAAAAAAAAAAAGAAGGGATGGATAAATGAAATCATAAAACAAAGATCGAAATAAATGACGTGATAAGAGTTCAGTGAAATGATAAAAAAAAGTATTGGGAAAGGGAAATACTCCAATACTTCATAGGCAGAAGAATGAGCATGCAGAATGTCCTTATGATGCAGGACTTTGGGCTCTTCTAGGTACTGAGGGTAAGTGAATTTGGTTGATGTATCTTAATTGCTCTAAATCAAGTCTTTTTTTTTTTTTCAAATAAATGTTGGCCCATAGAGTCATTTAATGAGTAAAAAGAAGGCAGGGATGCAGATCAAAATTCAGATTAGCAAGGATGTATGTATGCCTTGTGTAATTCTATGTAGAAATATCCTCAAGGAGATAAAGACAAGATTTTTACTGCCAATAAAATATGAAAATTCTTTTCAAGTCACCTCCCTCCTCATCTGTGAGCATTATTATAGCTACCAAATTGGTTAACTATTGTTCTGACTTTTACTTGGAAATAATGTCATGTAAAGATTCTGTTCTTATTTGGGGTTTGGGGGAACATCGTACTTGATGATGCTCAGGGCTAATCTCTGGTTCTCTACTCAACTCAGGGGTCATTCCTGTTGGTAGTTGAGAAAACTTTCATGGTGCCTTATACCCTGTGCTATCACTCCAGCCCTAAAGATTATTCTTTGTTTTATATATATATACATATTTATATTTATGTATATATACATATTTATGTATATGTATGTATATCAGACCTCTTACTAGATATTTTGTCCTTATACTCTCTAAGGAAGAATTTTGTGTTATGTTAATCATTTTCTAGTTCTTGAATATGGAATTATCTTTAGTCTGTCATTCTTGGGTTCCAAGATATGGTAATGATTTTGTCTTCACATTCATTAAATAAAACTATTCTAAAATGTAACTGTGAGAAAAGATATTAAAATTTATTAGATATGTACTTATTTATAATATTTTTATTCAATTTATTAGAAAGGGACTAGGACAATAGCACAGCTGGTAGGGAATTTGCTTTGCACTAGCAACCAATCTGTGTTCTATAACTGGCATCTTATATGGCCCCCAGAGCCTGACAGAAGTGATTTCTTAGTGCTGAGCTAGGAGTAACCCCTGAGAGCTACCAGATGTGGCCCTAAAACAAAAAAAAATTCCTATTAGATAGATGTGGGAATGATACTTTAGTTTAAAAATGAGGATTTATAAACTGTATTCTACAATAATCACATGATAATGCAAGAGAGAATTTAAGACTTGTTGTAAAGCGTTCATTTGCTTTTAGGACAAAAGAACTTTGAAAGCACTATCTGTCCAGGGGTCCTCAAACTTTTTAAACAGGGGGCCAGTTCACTGTCCTTCAGACTGTTGGAAGGCCAGATTATAATAGAAACAAAAATTATGAACAAATTTCTATGCACACTGCATATATCTTATTTAGAAGTGAGGAAATAAAATGGGAATAAATACAATATGTGGCCCGCGGGCCATAGTTTGAAGACCCCGTAAGCCTTGAATTCCAGCTGCATAGGCACTGACTTCTCTTCCTTCTAATTGGTCCTTAGGTAAATTTCCAGATTAAATCTAAACTCATTTTGCAAAATGTGTCCAAAATATCGATAAATCACTCAGATACACTTACATTAAATATTCTCCCTATGTACAATGAAAATCTACTAAGTTTAGATTTCAAGAATAACTCTTACAAAAAGAATCCAATGTTTACTAATGCAATGCTATAACAAATGGCTCCACTCATAATTGGCATTAACACAGAAAAGCAAAGTGATATCACCTGATTAAAATCATGTGAAGGAGTATTACATTCAAAATGAGTATCAAATCACTAAATTCTAGGGGCAGATAAATTCTTGTTCTCATAGGCCATCATGGTAAAATAGAAAGACAGTAGATCTCAAAATCGGTCAAACTCAGCTTTTAATTCTGTCTGCTCTATTTCCCAGATGAGTCATAAGGAAACATTATTGAACTTTCTCGGAGCCTCTGTTCTTTTATGCATGGGAATAAAAATATCAAAATGAAGTAATATATTTTTTAAGAAAGCACATGAGGATATCTTTTATATGTGAAGCCTAAAAAAGTCAATGCTACTTAAAAAGGAGTAAAGTTATAGGATATAGTACAGCATATTGTCCATAAACAATGATATTGCATCATAGGCATATAATATAATAACATGTAATATACTTTATTAATATTATGTAATGTATTTATTAGGGTTTTAAATTAAACATACAAATTAGAGCATGTAGAACATGTAGGGCCTTTGCCATGAATGAGGCCAACCTGGGTTTGATCCTGGAACCATATGTACTCTTCAAACTCTGCCAGGAGTGATCACAAAGAACACATCTAGCAGTAAGTCCCGAGTGCCATTGGTATTTCCCAAAATCAAATAAATAAAAAATATGCGACTTTTCAATAAAACATCCTCTATGTTAAATTAAGATTTTGCTTGTCAACATTTTCGAATGAAGGGCAAAGAAATCCAGAACAGCACACATAGATCTAGTAGGCATTTAACAAATGCTACTCTCTTCTCCTTTAAATAAGTTCATTTTGATTTTTCAGCATTTTTATGTAATAACAATAAAGCTAGGACTTAAGTATCATATTATTATTTATCATTTTTTAAAATTTGGCTATCTTAATCCTTACAATTTAGTGATGTAGGCATTACTATGTTAGAATCCATAGTAAGTAGGACTTAGACCAAGGGGACCTCATTCCCCTGACTGTTTTAATTCTGCCTATTTCCTAGTCATCAAAGTAAATTGCATGAGCATTCTGTGATGAGTTTATTCAGTTTTAATTTATTATTTTTAACATTTTTTTCATAAAGGTCACACCCAGCGGTGCTGTGACTTGATGTCAAGGTTTCAGCACTACTATTCAGCAGTGCCAACCTGACTTTGGTATTTGCCCAATGCTGCTTGGGTGTAGCCAACATTACAGTCACACTCAGAAAGCTAATTGTTCAGGGAAACCATTTGGTGCCACAGATCCAAGTCATAAACATGCCAGGCATCTACTCTTCTACTTGAGCAATAGCTCCAGTCCTTCTCTGATATTTTTAACTGAGAAAATAAAATCTATTTTACAATGTTGTAATGGAAAAAATAAGGTAAATTGTGGTTTTGGAGAGATAATACAGCAGATATGGTGTTTGCCTTGCAAGCAATCAATCTGGGTTCTATTTCTGGAACACCATATTGTCCCCTCAAGCTTAATAGAAGTGATCCTAGAGCACAGCTCCATGAATAAGCCTTGAACACAGCCATGTATGACTCACAAAAAATAAGCTAAATTAGTCATATAGTTATAACACTAAATATTCAGTGTTGTATATGCATATATATTTACTTTGCAAATGTACCATTTTGTCTTAGATAGTGGGCGGAGGGGTAAATTATGGTAATAAACACATTCAATGTATAATATTTTACTTGTTCCTGACACGTTACAAAGCTTAGCAATGACCAGTTGTGGTGGTCAAATATTACTCAGATGGTAAAAAGAAATACGTTGTGTTGGAAAGGGCTTCTTCATAACTAAAGCCACTGTACATTAGTGTCTATATGTGGTGGGAACAGGATAGAGATAACTAAGAGTGGAAATTCTATTGTGTATCAAGCACTGTGCCAGGATATTAGCAAGCTGGCTTGAATTATTTTTCTGACAATGTCATGGTACAGTGTCATGGTGTATGAGCAGATTTTGGCTGTCAGATAGTTTCTAAAGAGATCTAATTCGCAATCAGGAAAAAAAAAACATGACAGGTTGTTTCATTAACTTCATGTACTAAAGATGTATAGGGGAAAGCTACTGGAATGATCATCCACCACCTCCTTACACAGTCCCCTCCTAACAGCTACTTACCCAATTCTCACCATCTGCCAGGTATCCATCCATACTAGAGGCAACTCAGCAACTATGACCGAACATCACATGCTGCTTTTCCATGTAAATGCCGGCATTGACTCGTGGACTCCAGTGCTTTTGAGAGACAGACCTTCCACCTATTTTAAAAAGAGACCACTCACGGTGAACTCCAATCAGAGACTAAAAACTGAACTAAGAAAAGTCACAGAGTTAAGGTGATTTTGCCAGAGGGAATCCACTGAAGCAAGGTTTGGTTGCTTTTGACAGGAAGCCCAATTAATTTGCCTTTAACTCTTCAACTGCAATGGCCTTTTAAAGTATAGAGAGGAAATTAATCACCAGTGTTCAGAGCCACATGGAAGAAATTAATGTCTTTCTTCACTAATTCTCTTTTAAGGCGCAATAGTAAATATGCATTATATTTAACAGTCATGTTTCCTAGAGCGAAGCATAGGTGTCAGTGAAAATAATTATTCTTTAATGTGTCTCAAACGCTACCCTAGATTCACAAACAAGCCCTGTGCCCTCAATCCAATCAGATTAAACTTTGTGCATAATGGGAAGGACAGGGATCAATGCATAGAGTTGATGTGTTAGATGGATGTATAATTCATCTTTGCTCGCAAAATGGAAGCTTGATTAGGTGTGAAGATCACTCCCCAAATCTGGCTTTTTTCCAATGTGTTGCTGGCTGAGATGAAGGAAGGGAATTTTCTAAGAACAAGAAAGAGGCATTAGTAATAGTTTTGGCTTGATCAAGGATGTGCTGTTGTAGGTTTGTGGTTCTCATCAAGGAAACAGTCATATGCTCACATATCTGCACACACCTACATATATGTAGTATGTATGATGCTAAATATACATTGATTTCCAACATAAATACATAACATATAGCTCATTATTTTATACAGAGGTTATTTATATATGAAAACTTATTTTATAACAATAAATTGATTGAATATTATGTGATGTATGAATATGGGAGACTATAGTTATTTTTGTGTTTATTTACAATCTCATTAGTACATCTTTTGCTAGAGCAAGAAAGTAGACACAAATCATCTGTGTTTAAGAACTTTTTGAAACAATTTCAAAAATCTTGAGTTCACATAGTAGGATCACAAACATCTATGTATTTTTATGTACATTTGCATGTAAATTTGAATCCCAGCTATGTCACTTGTTAACTCTGGGATCTGACAGAGTATGTATTATTTCCTTTCTGCTTGCACTTTGAGTTTAAAAATTCAGGTATATCAATTGTTGGACTTATTTTTAGCAGGCAGAAAAATTCTACTAAACTAGTCAGTGTGTCCAGGTGGTCAGATTCCCTCAGCCTGCCTAATACAACTATTGAATTTTTACTACTTTCAGCTATTTACAAATGTCATCTCCCTAGATCTCTACAATCACATGGCCAGATAGACAAAAACACTTATCTATTTTTCTACCATCAGGGAAATTTATTCATAAGCTTTAGGTAAACTGCCCAAACCTCACGACAACTCTTTCTGTATCATTTCAATCCTCCTCCCTGAGAGGTAGCTAGCTTTCTCTATGTGTATCTTTTGGTTTGGGGCTATTGCTAGCTGTACTCAAAGCTACTCCCGCTTCATGCTCAAAGGCTCAACCCCAGAAATACTTGGATAAGGGGAATAATACAGTTGGGAGAATTGGGAAACTTGGGCCTCCTATATGCAAAGGAAATTTTTTCAATCCCGTCCCAGGACTTCTTAAATTAAATGGGTTTCAACTAGCTTTCAAAATAAAACAAAAGAGAAATAGCATAGAAGCCTATCACACACTAAGGTTAAAATAGGGTTCTGTCAAACTATGTATATGTTTGGATATTCAGGATATCTGTGCAAAATAGATAGAAAACCAGATTTTTAACTGTAAATCTCAATAAGAAAAGTATGAAAGCTACTACTCTGATTTTTTTTATATTACCCAGCTTCCTGGGAACCCTCCAGGCAGAATAAATTGTTTCCTCGTGTTTGTACCCATAGCAAAGTAAAGTGTACATTCCTATGTTATGGCCCAAATCAAATTGTACTTTGGTTTCCTCCCCAGAGGGTGTCCCTTTATGTGCAGATTCTGTCTTCTCTAGCCTCATAGTGCAACTTCTAGTGGATTCTCTTACTATTACACCTGAGAAAGTTGAGTTCTTAATAAACATTTATAGTTTTGTATTTGATGGAATAGGAAACTGACCGATTTGAAAACCAATTGCTTTAGTTTGTCCATTTTCAGAGTTTTCATTTTGATAGCCTAATCTGAGATGAAATTATTCTCCTTTACCTTCTCTGTCTAGGAAAGACTAAAGGAAAAACAGACCAGAGAGAGAGAGAGAGAGAGAGAGAGAGAGAGAGAGAGAGAGAGAGAAGAAAGAAAGAAAGAAATGGAGAAAGAGAAAGTGTGTGAGAGAGAAAGGTTTGTACTTTCTAATTTGAGTTAGAATTCCCAAAGAAATAAAACCCTAAACTACACAATATGCATTTGGATATAAAGGATATAAGAATTAACTGTTTTTCCAAATGATTACAGGCCCAGAAACTGTCAAAAGCCAATAATTAATAGGGGACTGTAATTGATTCTATCCGAAGGAAGGACATTTGAACTAAATGAACTTTCCACCCACTCTTCCTGAATTGTTCTTTAGCCAGCATAGAAAGTGAAGCCAAGCCCTGCCTCCTGAGGCTAGGGAGGGTTTGCATGTAATTTTTTTGGTTGTTTTTTGTTTACTACTCTCAATTTTCACACGCCTCTTTGCAAGAGAAGAGGAAATGCTAATCCCTGAATGTTCTTTCTCATGAAGTGGAAGCCACAGTAGAGCCTGGGAGAAGCCAAAGACCTCTGGGGCCATGTTTCCCTAGTTCCTTGTAGGAGGAACATACTTGAATCATTGGATATATTATCTGAGATGAACACATTCTTAATGTGGAGTCAAAGTTGACCAGCTGGTTTCCAAACTAGAGTTTAGATAACTAAGCATTTTCTCACTTAGTTGCTAAGAGAAGCTACAAGATAGACATGAATTTCATCCATAAATTCCTTTGGAAATTCACTTACCTGACCTGTTTATTTGTCTATTGTATGATCACTACCTTATTGCATCATAAATTACTATTTTTATTTAAGTATCTTTGATCCTATTCACCAAGATTAGATCTTGTTAGAACTGAAAGGGTAATGTGGAGATGGGCAGAGCACACACTGGAATAGTAGTGGGAAGAGAATAGAGCATATAAACTAGTAAGAACTGGGAATATATAAAAAAGAACAACTAAGAATTTTGATGTCAAAGTTATGCAGAAGACTTTTCTATTCTAACTATACTTAATGTATTCTATTGATTTTGATTACAAGAAAAATGTATGAGTAAATAAACCTATGATGGGTTAAGGAATATGAGTGTAAAAACACATTTTCCTTTCTATTTTTCATTGCAGTGAGACACTAAACATCCTAACCCAGTTGAGACCCATCTTTTTCTTTCTCTCTTGATTGCTTCTTTCTTAATTCAGCCTCTAAATTTTCTTTCCTAAACTGACCTTCTTGCTTTTGCATAATATTTTTCCTATATTTTTCTGAGTGTCTTTAGACAATGGATAGTGAAATGGAAGCCTAAAGGCATCCTCTTAGCCAGTGATTTAAAATGGCAATTAAGATGTATGATGATAACTTTTTTTGAATACTTGAGACTATGACAAAGAAGACATTAGTTCTCTGTTGAGGAATCAGAAAAGTAAACAATGACAACTAACTGCAAATATAGACATGTATATTTATCTATGATTAAGGTACCAATTTGCAATACAAAGTAGTAAAATGAAAGCTCTCTGTATTTCTATTATCCCAGAAAAATATCCTATACATGATTCCAACATATATGTCTTATTAGCAAGCTACTTCTAAACTAATTCTATATTTGACTACAAGATAACTAATATTGCAAAGGAGACCAAGTCATAGATGATCTTGTCTGTATTGTTTAGGAGATTATAATGAGCAATAATTAAGGCATTTCAGAAGTACATTCAGATGTAAATGATACACAAGTCAAGAGTCTTCAGAGAATCCTTTTGAACATGATTGGGTTGTACATGCATGCTATAGCTATAGAGAAACCTAAATTATAATCGTCTTAACTTTGTACTAGCAGACTGGAGCATAATTTTAATATATACATGTAGCATTATGTTGTTGATGTCAGAACAATGAGGCCCTTGGTATAACCATTTTAAAATGTGGATGTAGTTATGTATAGCACCTACTAGAACCCCTATCACTTAGCAAATTTTAACATATACAATGTTCTCTTCATTCTTTTCTGAGTTCAGGGTTTATGTTTCAATGGTGTGAAAGTTATAGTGGTATTATGTTAGATCCTCCAACTCTCATACTTGGTCAAGCCTCCGTGAATCTGCATAGATTATTTACTCAGTCCAGGCTGCTTTCACATTCTTTTCACTATTGGCAAGTTTCCAGTCTTTAATAAACAGGAAGACTATAAAGCAGACAAGCAAGCTTCTACTTATGTATGCATGCTTGATGAAATGTAATAGTCTTCAAACTCTTTCCTGAATCTATCCACCCCTCCATTATTCAAATCCCCACTAATTTTCTCTTCTTACAATTATACATTTGGTATCTTTGCTCTATGCCTCTTGTATATCATTTTGTCACTTAACAATTACTCTATATCACCTCCACTCTACTAGAAGCTTCATGACAATGTCCTAAAATGTACTAAAATCCTTACTTGACTAATTCTCAGTAAAGTCTAACTAAGTCTACTGAGGATCTGCCCCCCCCAAAAAAAAACAGAGAATAAACAAGATTAACACTAAAACTTAGTTTTTGAACAGTGCTAAGATCTTCATATCTTAATGGACAATTATTGTCTCTGTCTCGACACTAAATAATCCACAGAGAGAAGCTTTTCTTAGCCTTACAATTTATTAAACTTTGAGGGAAATTTTTTCTTAGTAATTCTTAAGTCTCATATTTACCTTCTTATGCAAGATCTAATTATGAAAACCTGTATATCTATGCTCTAATCTCTATAATGGTGTAGCATTCTCTTAACCCCTGCTATCAGACCACAATTATTTGAGCCTTGCTCTGTATAAGACCAAATCAATCCATTATCAAGGGATATATATATAGCAGCACTGTTGGGTGCCAGAATCAGCATCCAAGTCCTTAAAAAAAATGTAGCATGGAATTTGAGGCTTTCCCAAAGCAATTCGACTTAGATATTGGGAATTCAGATTTGGAGTGGAATTGTTTTTGTAAATGGAAAATAAAAGTAGGTTAGTCTTTAGTCTTTTGAAAGTAGTTTTGAAATGAAACCTTAATCTGTCCTCAAATGGGAGAGCAATGAAGAAGATGAAAGATTAACACTTGCCTGCTTTGGGGTGGGAGAGCGAAGATCAGAATTTTATTATTATAATTGATTTCTTTTATTTTGCTCTTCAAGAAATGTATTTAACTCTGAAAGTGTGAACATGTCTATATGATTCACTGGAGAATCTTTTTATTCCCGTTTATTGATTTTTGATTGTTGATTGATTGATTTGGGTTTTGGAGATGGAGTAGGTCAGTACCCAAGGACTTCTAATGGCTTAATGTTCCATAATGCATTGCTGAATCTGTCCTAGCCCACTAAGCTATATCTCTTACCTTTTTATCTATTTTCTTTTTTGTTTTGGGTTATACCTAGCTGTGCTCAGGGTTATACTTGTGCTGTGCTCAGAGATTACTCCTGACAGGCTTGGGGTTCCAGGAATCAAAGCAATTTAGGCATTATGCAAAGAAAGCACCCTACCCTCTGTCCTCTCTCTCCAGTACCTGATTCTTCAAATATTTTAAAATCAAATTATTTATTTATTTTTCTGTTACTGAAGGGGAGACACAGCTGGCAATGCTCAGGATTTATCTGAGTCTGTCCTCAGATATCACTCGTGGAAATACTTGCGGTACTATATGCAGTGTCACTACTATATCTTACTTCCTGTATTATCTCTCTGGTCTCCCAAATAATGTCTTTAGAGCTCAATTTATTTCAAAGTATATTTGGTGAGAAATGTAAAAAGTCTTTAACATGTACTACTAAAAATAGATGAACAAATTGAGATTAATAAGAAAGTATATGAGAGATAAAAACTAAAATATGAGAAAAAAGAAATAAAATACTGAAACAATAAATGTAATACACATATAAATTCTTTTTTATAATATCTTTATTTAAACATCTTGATTACAAATATGATTGTGATTAGGTTTCAGTCATGTAAAGAACACCCCCCTTTACCAGTACAACATTCCCACCACCAATGTCCCAAATCTCCCTCCTCCCACCCCACCCCCGCCTGTACTTCAACAGGCTTTCCAGTTCCCTCATTCATTCACATGGTTATGGTAGTTCTCAGTGTAGTTATTTCTATAACTGCACTCACCACTCTTTGTGGTTAGCTTCATGAAGTGAGCTGGTGTTCCGTCCCTCCTCTCATTGTCTCTGAGAATTGTTACAAAAATGACTTCTATTTTTCATAAAACCCATAGATGAGTGAGACTATTCTGCATCTCTATCTCCCTCTGACTTATTTCACTCAGCATGATAGATTCCATGTACATCCATCTATAGAAAAATTTCATGACTTCATCTCTTGACGGCTGCATAATATTCCATTGTGTATGTATACCACCGTTTCTTTAGCCATTCATCTGTTGAAGGGCATCTTGGTTGTTTCCAGAGCCTGGCTATTGTGAATAGAACTGCAATAAATATAGGTATGAGGAAGGGGTTTTTATGTTGTATTTTTGTGTTCTTAGGATTTATCCCTAGGAGTGGAATAGCTGGGTCGAATGGGAGCTCAATTTCCAGATTTTGGAGGAATCTCCATATCGCTTTCCATAAAGGTTGGACTAGATGGCATTCCCACCAGCAGTGGATAAGAGTTCCCTTCTTTCCACATCCCTGCCAGCACTGATTGTTCTCATTTTTTGTGATGTATGCCAATTTCTGTGGTGTGAGATAGTATCTCATCATTGTTTTGATTTGCATCTCCCTGATGATTAGTGATGAGGAGCATTTTTTCATGTGCCTTTTGGCCATTTGTATTTCTTTTTTTATCAAAGTGTCTGTTCATTTCTTCTCCCCATTTTTTTATGGAATTAGATTTTTTTTCTTGTAAAGTTCTGTCAGTGCCCTGTATATTTTGGACATTAGCCCCTTATCTGATGGGTGTTGAGTGAATAGTTTCTCCCACACAGTGAGTGGCTCTTGTATCCTGGGCACTATTTCTTTTGAGGTGCAGAAGCTTCTCAGCTTAATGTATTCTCATCTGTTGATCTCTGCTTCCACTTGTTTGGAAAGTGCAGTTTCCTCCTCTCCTTAAATATGCCTTTAGTCTCAATGTCATGGAGTGTTTTACCGATGTGTTGTTCTATATACCTTATGGTATCAGGTCTGATATCAAGATCTTTAATCCATTTGGATTTTACCTTCATATATGATATTAACTGGAAGTCTGTTCGCTTTTTTGCAAGTGGCTAACCAGTTCTGCCAGCACCACTTGTTGAAGAGGTTTTCCCTGCTCCACTTAGGATTTCTTGCTCCTTTGTCAAAAATAAGGTGTTTGTAAGTCTGGGGAACATTGTCTGAGATCTCAAGCCTATTCCACTGATCTGAGGGTCTGTCTTTATTTCAATACCATATTTTTTTGATAACTATTGCTTTGTAGTACAGTTTAAAGTTGAGGAAAGTAATGCCTCTGATTTTCCTTTTCTCTTGTAGTGCTTTAGCTATTCCAGGGCGTTTATTGTTCCAGATGAACTTCATAAGTGTTTGATCCACTTCTTTGAAGAATGTCATGGGTATCTTTAGAGAGATCACATTAAATCTGTATAATGCTTTGGCGAGTATTGCTATGTTAATGATGTTAATCCTGCCAATCCATAAGCAGGGTATGTGTTTCCATTTCCATGTGTCCGCTCTTATTTCTTGGAGCAGGGCTTTATAATTTTCTTTGTATAGGTCCTTCACGTCTTTGGTCAAGTTGACTCCAAGGTATTTGAGTTTTTGTGATGCTAATATAAATGGGATTGCCTTCTTGACGTCCATCTCTTCCCTATCATTATTGGTGTATAAAAAGGCCATTGATTTCTGTTTGTTAATTTTGTAGCCTGCCACTTTCTGTATGAGTCTATTGTTTCCAGAAGCTTTTTGGTAGAGTCTTTAGGGTTTTCTAAGTAGAGTATCATGTCATCTGCAAACAGTGAGAGCTTGACTTCTTGTTTTGTTGTTTTGTTGTGTTTGTTTTTTTGGGTTATTTCTTTTGGGTTTTGGGCCACACCTGGTGACACTCAGGGGTTACTCCTGGCTATGCTCTCAGAAATCTCTCCTGGCTTTGGGGACCAGATGGGATTCCAGGGATTGGGTACTGGGTCAGCTGTGTGCAAGGCAAAAGCCCTACCAATGTGCTATTGCTCTAGCCAAAAGAGGCACAACTTTATTGACGAAAGCATATTAATTGCCCAGAAAAACCTCAGCTATTCTTATATGGAGATTGTCCACTCCCTGTCCTCACAGAAGCCCTGGTGTATCAGAACACAGTTTCGTAGTAATATCTTCATATTGAAAAAAAGATATTTGTATTGTTTCTTCTTTATTTTTCAAAGTAAAAGATGCAGAGAGTATTTTATCTTAAGTAGTTTGATGTGACAGTGTCAAGTGCATTTAAGCTAATTACTTCTGTTAACTGTTCTGTCTCATTAAAAAATTTAAAGAGAGAAGAAAAGTCATTTATTCTTTCATATTTATTCATTCATTTGAAAAATGCTTAAGAACTTGTCTCTTACTCAAAATATTGCAAAGATAGTTTTATTTCCTACTGCTCACCCTCTTATCTTTAATTATCAGAAGAACAAGAGGCCTATGCACAAAGTTGGAAACTTTCACAGCACTGATTTAAAGATGCAAATTATGAATAATGTTTTCTCCAAAACTTTTCCAGCAAGCCACTCTAGGTTGCGTCGAAATGTTGAATGTTGAATGATGCAGTTAGCATGAAGTTGATGCACAGAATGAAGAAAACTGTGAGTAAAGGTGAAGATTTTCTTGAACAGTCACTATGTACGTAGTATAGATAGAAAAGAATGGCATAGCTTATCCTATTGCCAGATCTACTTTACCATGTTTCTTGTAAATTTTCAGAATATATTTTTAAATATAAAGCTATGTTTATAAACATTATGAGCAGTGGAAATGTCCACATTTGTGGAAACATAAATATGTCATAGAGGCATTTCTTTAATCTTGATATAATAAATTATATTCCTAAAATATTGAAAGGATTGAATAATAATATCCCCAATGTTTTGCGCAAAGTTTTTCTCAAGGAATGTTTGTTTCCTTCTATCATAGAAATTTTGTTCTTATTTTTATACAATTATATAAACTTAAGAGCTTCATTATCTAAATGAATTCTGAAAATCTCCTACAAGTTAAATAAATTAAAATTATGTGTATAGAGAAGCTTAAAAATAAGAAAAAATCATCATTTTAGTTTCTAGAATTGTAGTCTCTGATACATTCTTGGACACTTTTCTTCATAAGAAATGTATTATAGAGATATTTTGACAAGAGTGATATCACTTTCCGCAGAACAAAGATGTTTATATGCAGCATAGTATTTTGGCATTTGATGCTAGGAGCAATGTTTAAAAGTTCTGAATATACATGAATACCCTAACTTCATTTAGCAATATCTTCTTTGAAAAGGTAAACTTGATATGCTTTTAAAGTTTATGCCGTTGGGTCTAGTTAAGATGGCATCTCTGACTGGAAACATTTAAATCTACTCCCCTAAGTGGGATATTTGGGTAATTCTTGAGTCCTCTTCCTCTCTCTCTTTCTTCTTCTTTTTTCATTCTCCTTCTTTACAGACAAATATGTATGTTCATAAGAAGCACTTATGCAGATTTTTATCTCAAAATATCATTTCTAAAAAGAAAAGTGAGTAAATCAACTGGACTGTAAGAAAAAAATCAACTTAAAAACTAAAGATCTCTAAATTAAAGCAATTTCTTTTTATCAACAGTGATGAAACGAATGACAGCCCTAAAACCAGAACATTCAGTGATGTTCTGCTGTGATAGACTTTGCACACTGCTTATACCATTGCAGGTAATAAGCTCCTTTGGTTATTAGAAAGAGATTGCTATTGAAATTAAATTTAATTAATTCATTAAATTATTAAAAAGTCATCCATATCTTTTGAACCAATATCTATGAATCTTGAATTCATTTTGTTTTGTTTTGTTTTGAAAAATGAGAAGTGTACCAAAAACTTTATTAGGCACTTAACTTAAAAAACACTAATGCACTAGAAATTACCTGAAAAAATTGTAATTTATTGAGGAAATTATTTTATATATTGTAAATCCTAACCCTATCTGTAGATTGCTTAGCATTATGTTTAGCTATTCTCTTATACTTGCATCCTTAAAACACTTAGATTTATCTGAGAACTCATAACTTGGATAAAGGAAGGAAAATTTTTTTTGGCTGTTAATTGTGTAGCATTCTCAGATTTAGATTTATACAAACTATTTAGATTTGGATCTGAAGGGCTGGACAGAAGTCACAATTTTACAAGATTATGAGGGTGACCTGGCTCATTATCTTGCCACCCTGCAAACTTCATTTCTTCTTCTTTAAATTAGAGAGATAATGATCTGATTACTAGAGATTACTCCTTCATGTCTTTGTTTTATCTTTCTAGTGTTATATTAATTTTCTTTGATATTAAAATTTTATATTGTAGGCATTTATGTGTGATTTTGTTTTATAGAGAAATACATTAATCCAATCAACCCCATGAATTGTATCATAAAAAGCCTGGCATAAAATCTAGCACATAGAAAACACTTTCCACATACTTACTACTGCAAAATTTCATTTACTTCTTAAATTTTTTTAGATTATCTACTCATTTATATATTACTCCATTCCCGTTCACTGTTGCTATTGACGTCATTTTAATGATGAGAGAGGGTGTGTTTATATTGTGTTGCTAGTACGTGCCAAGCAGTCAATCACATTGGTTGTTGCTCAAAACTTACTTCTGATTTTATACTCATAAACTACTCCGGGCAATGCTTAGGCGATCAATGTGATGCTGAGTTTTCTTAACCATTATACTATCTCAGACCTCTTAGGGATAATTGTAGGTCAGATATCAGGTCATATGACGCTATAAGTTACAGTAATTACTGAAGGTTTTCTTTCCTTTAATTGTAGTGCCTGTACAAAGTTGAACTCTTTAATTGTGGCATGCAAATTCTAGTGGCAGTGCACTTGAAGGGAAGGCTTCCTGTGATACTGATGCACACATCTGCTTACCGGGGTCACATTTCTTTGCCATGGTGCACAAACATCTTCTTAGTTGCAGTGTTGCCTAAGGTTGTATTCCTCTAGCTTCATCTGGGCTTGAAATCATTTGCTTTGACAGGAATCACCTGTCAGTATTGAACACCAGAGTTGCCATGATTGCTATAAGTACACAAGGGGATTGGAATCAATGACCTTATATTTTGTAAGGCTGAACTTCTAAGTTACTGGGCTATTTCTTTGAGGTCCCTTTGATTCTTCTCTATTAGAAACCAGTGAAATGATGAAATATATTATTATGGCTGAGATACATGAATATAGTTTATTCCTTTTGCAAAATATTTCTCCTGGTTGGCTCTCTATAGTTAACAGCTTACAACATTTTTAAAGTATCTTTAATTAAGACCCATGATTGCAAACATGTTTGTAGTTGGGTTTCAGCTATAATAAAGAACACTCCCTTTCACCAGTACAACATTCCCACCACCAATGCACACCATCTCCTGCCTCGTGCACCCCGTGCCTGTATTTCAGACAGGCATTCTATTTTTCTCACTGACTATTGTCATGACAGTAGTCAGTGGAGCTATTTCTCTAACGGAATTTACCACTCTTCATACCTTGGGTCGGTCCTTCCAACATTCATCTCTATTATCTCTGGGTATTATTACAATAATGTCTTTTATTTTTCTTAAGTCCCATAGATGAGTGAAATTAATCTGTGTCTATCTCTCTCCCTCTGACTCATTTCACTCAGCATAACAGTTCTATGTCCATCCATGTATAGGAAAATTTCATAACTTCATTTTTCCTGATGGCTGCATAGTTTCCCATTGTGTATAAGTAGCAGAGTTTTTTTTAGCCACTCCTCTGTTGCCTAGCATCTGAGTTGTTTCAAGATTCTGGATATTGTAAATAGTGCT
Organism: Suncus etruscus; assembly: GCF_024139225.1. Lineage (NCBI taxonomy): Eukaryota > Metazoa > Chordata > Mammalia > Eulipotyphla > Soricidae > Suncus > Suncus etruscus. The sequence continues at coordinate 37,223,601 of NC_064866.1, read as the reverse complement.
GCAATGAATATAGGTGTGTAAAAGGCATTTTGTATTGCTTTTTGGGTTCCTAGGGTATATCTCTAAAAGTGGTACAGTTAAATAATATAGGAGCTCAATTTCCAGTTTTTTTGAGGAATCTTCATATTGTTTTCCATAAAGGCTAGACTACATAGCATTTCCACCAGCAGTGAATTAGAGTTCCTTTCTCCCCACATTCCAACCAGCACTTACTATTCTTACTCTTTGTTATGGCTTGAGATGATACTAATTGCTGTTTTGATTTGCATCTCCCGATCACCAGTGATGTGGAGCATTTTTTTCATGTGTCTTTTGGCCATTTGTATTTCTTCTTTGAGGAAGGATCTGTTCATTTCTTCTCCCAATTTTATGAGGTTAAATGTTATTTTCTTGAAAAATTTTGTCAGTACCTTGCATATCTTATATATTAGCCACTAATCTGATAGGTATTAGGTGAATAGTTTCTCCCATTCTGTGGGTGGCTTCTGTATCCTAGTCACTATTTTCTTTGGGGTGCAGAATCTTCTCAGCTTAATATATTCACATCTGTTTATCTCTGCTTCGACTTGTTTGGGCAGTGATATTGTCTCCTTGAAGATGCCTTTGGTCTCAGTGTCATGGAGTGTTTTACCTACATGTTCTTCTATATACCTTATTCCAGGTCTGATATTAAAGTTTTCAATCTATTTGGATTTGACCTTTGTGCATGGTGTTAGATGGAGTTTCTGGTTCACTTTTTTGCATGTGGTTGACCAGTTGTCCCAGCATCACTTGCTGAAGAGGCTTTGTTTACTCCACTTTGTGTTTCTTGCCCCATTAACAAAGATTAATTAATTGCATGTCTGGGGAACATTCTCTGAATACTTAAGTCTATTCCATTGATCTCAGGGTCTGTCTTTATTTCAGAACCATGCTGTTTTAAAGACTATTACTTTGTAGTACAATTTAAAGTTGGGGAAAGTGATGCCTCCCATTTTCTTTTTCCTAAGAATTGCTTTAGCTATTCTTGGGTGTTTATTGTTCCAAATGACTTCAGAAATGTTTTATCCACTTCTACATCTTTTTGGGGCATCTTTTATTTCTTAAAGTAGTGTTTTGTAATTTTCTTTGTATAGGTTATACACCTCTTTAGTTAAGTAGAATCCAAGATATTTGAGTTTATTTGGCAATAATTTGAATGGGAATTTATTTAATGTTTATTACTTATTTATCATTATTTGTGTATAAGAAAGCTATTGATTATTGTGTGTTCGTTTTGTAGCTGCCGCTTTGCTATGTGAATCTATTTCTAAAAGCTTTTTGGTAGAGTCTTTAGGATTTTCTATATATTAGTAGCATGTCTTCTGCAAACAGTGAGAGCTTGACTTTTTCTTTTCTTATCTGGATACCCTTGGTATATTTTTCTTGCCTAATTGCTATGTCAGTTTACAGTACTATGTTGAATATAAGGGGTGAGAAGTGGCACCCTTGTCTTGTACTAGATTTTATAGGAAAGTCTTTTAGTGTATCACCATTGAGAATACTTGCAATTGGCTTGTGGTAGATGTTTTTCACTATACTGAGAAAAGTTTCTCTCATTTCTTTCTATTGAGGGCTTTTACCATGAATGGTTTTTGGACCTTACTGAATGTTTTCTCCACATCTATTGATATCATCATATGTTTTTTTCCTTTTGTTGATATGGTGTATTATGTTATTTGATTTATGTATGTTAAACCATGATTCTATTAATGAAATAAAACCTTCTTGGTCAATGTGTATGACCTTTTTGATTAGGTGTTGAATACTATTTGCCAGTATTTTGTTGAGGAGTTTTGCATATGTGTTGATCAGGGATATTAATCTGTAGTCCTTTTTATTCAGCATCTTTGTCTGTGTTTGGTATCAAGGTGATGTTAGCTTCATAACATCTATTTGAGAGTGTTTCTGTTTCTTCAATTTCCTGAAAGAGCCTGAAAATAATTGGTAGTAGTTCCTCTTGAAAGGTATGAAAGAATTTGTTAGTGAATTCATCTAAGCCTGGACTTTTGTTTGTCAAAGACTTTTAATTAGCATTTTATTTTCCTCAATAGTGATGAGTCTGTTTAGATATTCTAGATAATTCTGATTCTAATGTGGAAAATTATAACAGTCCATTAATTGCATTGGGATCTGAGAAGGTTGTTTGTACAATTCCTATCCACTTGATTTTCTTTATTTTGTTTTGTTTTGTTTTGTTCTTTTTGGGGCCACACTCATTGTTGCTCAGGGATTACTCCTGGCTATGCACTCAGAAATCACTCCTGGCCTGGGGGGACATATGGGATGCTGCGGATATTAAACTGTCCCACCTAGGATAGCACTTGCAAGGCAGATGCCTTACCTCTAGCACCACCACTTCAGCCCCTCCTCTTGATTTTTTGGAGGCATGTTTTATGGGCCAGCATGTGGTCTTTTCTGGAGAATGACCCAGGTGCATTGGAGAAGAATGTGTATTCAGTTTTCTGGGTTGGGTTACCCTGTATAAAAATAAATAAATATGCTAGTACACTTACTTCTATTTCTGTTTTCAAAGCTAGTATATTCTTGTTGGATTCAGTCTGGTTGACATTGCAAGGGGTGACAGGCCATGTTGAGACTCTCACTATTATTGTATTGCTATTGATGCCTTCTCTCAGATTTTTCAACAATTGTTTTAAATAATTTTCTGGTCCTGCATTGATGTGTATATGTTTAGGAGTGTGATTTCTTCCTGTTTTTATATTCCTTGATTATTATGAAATGGCAATCATTGTCTCATAAATTTTCTCAGCCTAAAGTTTGTGTTATCTGAGATTAGTATGCCCACACTAGCTTTTTTAGGGAGGTATATGCTTGGATGCTTGTCCTCCAACCTTTTGAGTCTATGTTTATTCTGACTGTTTCTTGTAGGCAGCAGAATATTTGATTCAGCTTTTTGATCAATTTTGACACTGTGTATCTCTAAACTGGTGCATTTAGTCCATTGTCATTGAAAGATAATTGTCATAAGATTTAGTGTAATCTTTGTGTAGGAGTTTGGTATGTGTCATCTTAAAGTAGGCCTTTAAGTTTGTCTTTTAAGGCTGGTGTAGAGTTTCTAAAATTTCTGAGCTTTTGTTTATCCATGAAGTATGTATACTTTCTTGTAAACTTGAATGTGAGTCTGGCTAGGTTCAATATTATAGGTGAAGGATTCATTTAATTGAGTTTTGTCACTATATACCACCACTGTCTTTTGACTTTGACTATTTTTTTTTTTTGGTTTTTGGGCCACACCCAGCATTGCTCAGGGGTTACTCCTGGCTGTCTGCTCAGAAATAGCTCCTGGCAGGCACGGGGGATCATATGGGACACCAAGATTCGAACCAACCACCTTTGGTCCTGGATCGGCTGATTGCAAGGCAAACACCGCTGTGCTATCTCTCCGGGCTCTAGACTTTGAGGATTCTGCTGTAAGTCTTAAGGATGCTCCTTTGAATGTAATTTCCCTTTTTGATCTTGATGCTTTCATTATTATATCCATATCTGTGCTACTCATCATTGTGACTAAGATGTGTGTTGGTGTACTTTTTATATTTTGGTTTTTGGGCCACACCCTGTGATGCTCAGGGGTTACTCCAGGCTATGAGCTCAGAAATAACTCTTGTTTTGGTGGACCATATGGGATACCAGGGGATAGAATCCCTGTCTGACCTAGGCCAGTCGTGTGCAAGGTAAATGCTCCAGTGTTTGTGCCACCACTCTGGAGTCTTTGTGTATTTTTTATTAGATCTCTTTTTGCTGTTACTCTTTGGGCATGAAGGAGTGTGTTGCATGTAGTCTTTAGCTTTGGGAACTTCTCTTCAATGATTCACTTGACTATTCATTCTTTCTGTATATTTTCTTCCTAGGTCTCTGGGACTCCAATTTTTATGTTGTTTCTGTTGAGTTTATCAAAGACTTCTATTTTCATCTGTCTCCATTCCTGGAAGATTTTTTCAATTGTATGATCATTTGTTTTATTGCTCTTTTCCATTTTCTTTTGTTGCAGCTCACTCAGTCCTCAGCTGCTGTCACTTTGTTGGAGAGGTTTTCCATTTTTGCCTACCACATTTTCAGTCCTTTTATTTCATTTTGGAGTTTTCTGATTTCTATATTCATATCTTCTTGATTCTTATTTGTGGTCCTTTTAGATCAATCTATGCTTTCTTTTAGTTTTATGAACATCCTCTATATTTCTTCTCTAAACTCCTTTTCAGGAAGTCTTATTAAGTGGTTGCCACTTTTTGGGTCATCAGAGCTGTCATCTTCATTCTCTTTGCATGGTATTGACCTGTGTGGTATCCCATTGTCCTGTTTGTAGGGTGACGTTTTCTGCTATTTGTGCTAGGGTTCATTGACTAGGAGATGTGCCTATCTTGGAGCGAATTGTAGCAGTCTGGCTCCTCTGGCCCCACCCTTCCTTGGCTTCTGCAAATGCTTCTGGGTGGGATTGGCCCAAAAACCCAGAACTGCGGGTTCAGGTGGCAGGGGCTTGAAAGTCAGTCCTACAACATTTTTAAAAGTGATTAAATGATCCAGGGAGATACAATAAATATTTGGATACAACAAATGTGGGTTCAATCCCTGGAATCTCTATTAGTTTCTTAAGCCAGAAGAAGAGAAACTCCTGAGCATAGACTAAGAGTAATCCTTGAGCATTGTGAGGTGTGGTTTCATACCAAAATAAATAAATAAGTAAATAAATAAATAAATAAAACTCTTAAACTAAGGTTATTAAAAGCCTTTAATATAAAGTATGTGCATGTCAAAATTTAAATTGAATCTTCTAACAGGTAGACAATGTCTTAATCCTCGCAAAAGATGCTTCTAATTTTTTTAAACTTTATTTATTGATTGGTTGATTTTTGGTCCACACCCAGTGGTGCTCAGGGATTACTTCTGGCTCTGCACTCAGAAATCACTCCTGGCAGGCTTGGGGGACCATATAGATGCTGGGAATCTAACCAGGACCCTCCTGGGTCAGCCACAGGCAAGGCAAATGCCCTACCACTGTGATATTTTTTGGCCCCTAAAATATTTATTTATTTTTAAAGGTTATTACCTCACTTAAATGCTATTGTTTACAATATTGCTTATAATATAGTGGTTTTTGCAATTCTGTGTTCCGACACCAGTTCCAACACTAGTGTAACATTCCCTCTACCATTGTCTCCCATTTTCCATTTCCTCCCAAGATTGCCTGTTTAACAGACATAAAATAATTTACTTTATAGTGCTTATTAAAATGTAATAGTAATTAAATTATTGAAAAAACTTCAATAAAAAATTTATAAAAATATCATAACTCACAATAAAATAAGGAAATTGCTCTCCTGGGTATCTACCCCCAAGTCAGAAGGACATTCATCCCAAAATACGTGTGCACCCCACTATTTATCACAGCACTCAGTATAATAGCCAAGTCTTGGAACCAACCTCAATGTCCAACAACAAATGAATGGATCATTAAGATGTGGTACATATACACAATGGAATACTACATGGCAGTCAGAAATGATACAATCACAGACTTTGCAGCAATGTGGATGGACCTAGAACATATCATGTTAAACGAAGTAAGTCAGAAGACAAAAGATAAACACAGAATGATAGCACTATTCTGAAGCACCTAGAACATACACCTTACATACAACTAATACTCAACAATCAAGTAACGGTTTAACAGGGTAGAAACTCCAAACACTGTAATCAACATATACTTGGGAGCAGTGCCCAAAATACATGAAAAAGGAACAACACAAACTCTTCACTATACATTATACCACAAAGAAACCAGCAACAGCAGAAATAGCAGCATAGAGAGAACAGGTATGTAATCAGCCTTCTACAACAAAGGCCCATAATAATCCCTTAGGAATCTTATACAGGATCACAGGTAAAGAATACCATGGGAAATCACTGACTCCAATGGAAATATCTCATAACACTATGCTTTAATGCCTTAATCTTACTATATTTAAAATAACCTCTTAGCTTTTCTGTCCACAGGCATTCTTGGATACAAACTAAGGTGGCATCTTGGGGCTCAGTCACACGAGATACCATACCCAGCTTGCATTATTAGAATGCCCCAAGAAAACTCTTTAACATACACTTTATCTCTAGGTTATACCTTCTTTTAGGATTTGAAGCTCGGGACCAGTCAGACCACCGAAGCAGCAACTGAGACATACAGACTTATACTACAGGCCCTACTCATCAAATATATTCAAGTAAACTAGCATTCCCTTGCTATTTTCTCCTCTCTTCTCACTACTTTCTTTTTTCTTTTTCTTTTCTTTTCTTTTCTTTTCTTTTCTTCTCTTTTTTCTTTTCTCTTCTCCCTTTTTTTCTAATGTATTTCTCTTTTATTCTTTCATACCCCTTCCATATACTTTTCCCTTTCCCCCCTTAGGAAATTCAACTATCCCTTCACCCCTTAATCCCATCCAGACCTCCCACTGTATTAAAACTCTTCTCCCTCAGTTCTTAATCCATTAGGCATCAAGACTGACCTTCTACCCCCAATGAACCAGTATCCAGCACCCAAGCGAAGGGACACCCAGTCAAACCCACACCTCTCCCCCTGCAAGAAAAGGCTACCAACTCCCCTGTGGACTCATGCTGCTCGGCCCTCCCTACCAACTCCCCTACTGTGGACTGTTACTTGAAACCGGACTTAGCTCTAAAAGTATTCCCAATGCAAGAACTCTTCTAAGACTTCCCTGCCACAAATCTTTTGCCAATCTCAAGAAGATCAGGGGGTGTGATGGAAAGGTCCCTGGGAACCCACACACCAAAAGAAAATCCCAAAAGACAATGAGGAAACCTATGCATCCAACATAAGTATAAGACCTGTATTACACCACCTCTTTACCTGCTTTTCCCCAAATGTAAGGTAGTCTTTTGCATCACTTTGTTCCTTTAATTACTTCGTTAATTCATTTTTAAAATGTTTGTTCTACATATACATATGTGAGCACATATATTTTTATTTCTATTTTTATCTTTTTTGGGTGTGTGACCTGTCTATTTTCTTCTCTGTCTACCCCCAAATGCACTGACAATATAATGTAGCACCATTTCTCCCTGAAAAGGCACACTAAAAAAAGGGAAAAATCTTACATATAAAAAAGAGCTCTTATCTACTAGGGATAAGAACTCATACTTGTTTATAATACAGGGCTGTCTCCCACCTTGAAAATATGTAACGTGGACCCAACTTAGAACTCAGATGATTAAACACCATCCATCCAGCCTTGAACCCTGAATTCCAGACATAGAATCGACACAGTTCTTCACAACAGCTACAGGAAACAAATCTCATCCAGGACATCCTTAATACTGCTGGGCCACCAACAAGTGCCAGGTCTAATATGATATCCTGACAACGAGGAAAATGGGAGCAACTTGATTTAAGAGCAGGTTATCCTACCTCACCAGCTAACAATAAGACAAAATCAGAAGACTTGTCACCCTTTAGTCAGTCCAAAAGCCAAGATTGTGATTCATAGATGACTGGCTGCTAGAACCATGACCGGACTGTATATAGCTTAGGACCAATAAAAAAGCCCTAGTCTAGGGTTTGAACTACGACCTGCACAACAACCATGATCCCCAGTTTCAATGATCTGGCAGAGACAATTGCAACGGAATGGGGCTTCTGGAAACACAATGAAAGACGCTATCCAAGATTCCATCCTAGGATCATTGCAAAGACCAAGACCACCAACCACAAAAGATTGATTAAAATGACACGGAGGGAACAGAACTTCTAGAACCACAAAGAAAAACTTCATCATAAGTCCCACTCCTGGACCTGTGCAGATACTGAGATCTCTAGATACAGAGGTCTGATTTTATCACCAAGGATGGAGAAGTCTTCCAAACACCACAAAAGCACCACTCGGGCCCTGGGGGGAGGGGAAGAAGGGAAACTGCTCCCCTATGTATGTATACTGGACCCCCTGCAGGGATCTTTTCTTACTGATACTCATTTTCAAAACCACGTGGGCGCATTTGCAAATATACTTTTTAAGCATTATCTAAAAATGTTCTTTATTCTAGACTTTTCCTAGGAAAGGAAACGGAATGTCCAAGATTCAGATAACACTCAAATAGATCTTTAAAGTCAGTCTTTATGTGAACATGACTTTCCATACTGACACCAAGTAGAAACCATAAACAATTCATCTATATATTGTATATAGCCCCTATCATGTATTGCCTCTCCCCCAACCTGCATCTCTTCTACCCCCTCATCCCCCAACCCTGATCCATTATCTTCCTCTTATTTAACCCTCTTTACCCTCAGTTCCTAACTTGGTAGGCACCAAGACTGACCTTCTACCCCAACAGACCACCATCCAGCTCCTCAGTGAAAGACACCCTCTTGGTCCCCGATTTCATGCCTCAGCAAAGAACTTCAACCAGCACACCTGCTGACTCATGCTTGATGGCCTCTCTCACCTCACCAAATCGTGGACTGTTGCATGATACAGGAATCAGCCTCAGCAAAACCCCCAGTTCAAGAACACTATAGGGTTCTATAATGCCACAAAATATGTCTCAAACACAACTCCAAGGCCTGTGATACGAAAAAGTACCTTGCCTTTCACTCCCCACAAGAATATATCAAATGACTGATTTGGGAGGTTTATATTGCCTATGGAAGCTTAATACCTGTATAATAATGCATCTTAAGATGTGTATTCCTAAATATACAGGTAACCTCCTCCATCACTTGTTTTCTTCAAATACCTTTTTTAAAAAAAAAACTCAGTTTTATTTATTTGTTCTATTTTAATATATACATATTTTATCTATCCTTACCATTTTGGTGCTGCTTGGTACAAAAAGCCTTGCCTGGAATAAAAGCTGAGATCAAAACCAGACCACAGAGACTATGTGTACAGCCAGTCATCCTTACCCAGAATAGCACCAACAATACAATATGAAACCATATGTTTTTGTATGAGCATAGTAAAAAAAGGGGAAACCATAGACACCGAAACAAGATCTTATCTTCTAGGGATAAGAACTCACTTTTTATAGCAGAAGGGTGCCTCCCATCCTGAACATGTGTCATGTGGATACAACCAGTCCCCAGGAGATTGACAGTGTTAGTCCAATCCCAAACCCCAGATCTCCAATGTAGAAATGATACAGCTCTGGGCAACACCACCAGGATCTAAGCTCCATTGGGAGATTTATAACACCACTCTGGCACCAACTTGTGCCAGTTTTGATATGACAACGAGGAAATGACAACTTGACCTAAAACCAGCTTGTCCTATCACATCACCTAACATTAAATGGAAATCAGAAGAGCTATCGTCCTTTGAACTGTGAAAAATAAGAGCGCCAACTACAGAAAACTGACTTTGACAACCGTGAGTGGACAGAACTTACCTTGGGACCAATAAGGAAGACCCTACCCTAGGCTGTAGCCCACGACACTTAAAAAAAAAACAAACAACAAAACAAGCTGTCTTATTACAGAGACCCAGCTTGGACAACAGAGACTGAGCAGAACCTTTGGATCCATAATATCCTAGGCTTCGGCTTAAGGACTGAATGAAAACAGGGAGCAATTGTTCCAGAAGATTGAACACAACAACAATGATGGATAGAAATCTGTAGAACCGTAAAGACTCTATCCTATACCCTGTCCTATGACCTGCGCAAATATCAAGATCGCTAGCTACAGTGGCTTGATTTTCTCTCCCACAACTGGCACCACAAAAAAGCCCTTGGAATGGGGTAATGAGTATCTATGGAGCCAGTGGTTGTTACCATGACAGTATGCTTCAAGGGTGGAGAAACCCTGAATCTCTTAGGCCACAGAAATTTCCTTTCTTCCCCAATGCTTATTGTGCCTATGCAAAAAAAAAAAAAAAAAGTTGGGGGAACGCCAAACCCTGCCACTCCAGCACCCCTTCTTTTTCTTGTTTTGTTTTGATTTGTTAGTTTTTGACTTTATTTTCCTTCTCTTTTTTCTTCCACTTTTATCTTTCTTTTTCACTCTTGTGGTTATTAATTGGTGATTTTTTTTCTTCTTTGCCAGGTGCATATTTCTTCTTTCTTCTTCCATCTTTCTTTTTTTTCTCTTTTCTTTCTTTGGTAGCTACCAAATTTTTTCTTCCTTTTTTTCTTATACTTTTAACCTCCAATGACGACGGAATGGGTGCTCAATCTACAACAAACTGTAAAAGTGGAGACCAGTTGCATTGGCATACTGGGGGGTAGAGGAGGGAGATATGGGATGCATGCTGGGAATAGGGATGGAGGGAGGTCAGCACTGGTGGTGGGAATGCCCCTCATTCATTGTCACTATGTACCATAAATGATGCAGTGAAAGATTTGTAATGCACTTTGCTCACAATAAAAAAATCATTAAAAAATATTACATCTCACAGTAATTTAAATCTGAAGGTTTACTAAGCTATTTGTTGTTAGATGAGTATTGATTATGTTTGTTGACCTTAGGTGGCTTTTGTGCTACTTTGACATCTAATTTGATGGAATCTTACTTAGATGTCAGTATTGAAAAATCTGGAGGTGTCAAAAAGCCTCAATTTCTATTGGAATTCTGATCTGTAGAGTTGAGCTGATGAGCTAATATGGCAGCTTCTGGGGGACATGGCTATTACTCCCTAGCTTTCTGGAAGCATGGTAATGCAACTGGGGTGGTGGGAAGGGTTGGATGCCACTTGTTTTCACTCTGAAACCCAGAGTTATCAGTCCCAAATCTGGAGATTTTGTTCATTAGGTGTCTGTGTTGAGATCAATGGTAAAGCAGTGGAGGTGAGCCATTGCCTAGGTGGAGATTATAGGGTACAGATGCATTTACTGTGGCTTTCTACAGGTCATGTACCTGCCCCTACCTCCTTTTGAGAGTCCCCCAGAGGTTTCAGCTCTGAGACCTGTGTGTCTATAAATTATTGAGGCTTTGGTTTGCATCTCTTTTGAAAATAAAATGAGTCTATGGATCTGGCTAAAGAGTTGATATGGTGGTGACAGTGGGTCATGTCTGCGGCTCTGGATCTTTAGGAAATTCTTGTTTTGTTACTTAATTTTATTTTTTATGTTCAAATCCACAATGATGGGGAGCATATACAAATTAATTTTTACATTTTACTTTCAATTCCACAGTTATTGGGAGCAATAGAAATGAAAAATGTCTGATCATGGGACTATATTTATTAATCATTAACAACCCAACTCCTATGTTAACATTTTATTGAAGAGATTTTATTTTAAATAAGTAGAGTGGCAACTTTTGCTAAAACCAGCAGCCTGCTTTAGTAGAGATACTTTTATCATCTACGGCAATAGAATAATGAATAATGTGAGTATTTGAGTCAGTATGTGGAAATGATCTCCTGATGGGCTCAGGGACAATTACTTTTAAAATGTCACATCTGCTTCTATAACATTTCTCAGTCCCTAGAATTCATGAATCATGTTATTGCTACATTAATTTTGGGGGAAATAACTTAGAAAGGTGCATGTGTTTTGAATGTTGTTAAAGGAAAAACAGTTGACATAAATATGTATAGGAGAAGATCAGCATATGGAAATTTTCATGTTAAAATTTTCTCAGATTAAATAAAAAGGAATGTCAAGCCACAAGATCCATTTTCCCAAGCTCCTGAGACAGATAGCAAAAATCTCTTCTAAGTACTTAATGGAATAATATGCAGAAATGATTGTCAAGATATATGTATATCATCCATAAAAAAAATACTGTAACATCCAGTTCTTTTTTGAAATGTTTTAAAAATCTTTGTTTTATCAATATAACTTTGGTCTCTTCAAGGTGAGGATATACTGTGAGTTATTTCTCAACTACTGGTTGATTATAAGTAAACTCAATTCTCCTTCACCTCTCCACCTAACCATATCCCACTTGACACTCAGAGGCTAAGCACTCAGATTTTCTCCTAAAGTGCCTTATCTACTCAAGTATACGCCTGGCTTTTCCGCACAAAATGTGTGCCGTAAAACCCGAACTCAGTTTATACTCGGGTCAAACAGGTTATTTGATTCATGTACATAGTCTCCAGTCTTCTGTCGTCTGCTGGAGGTGGCGGTGCTTCAGTTCAGTCCACAAGTCGCGGCTGTACCGAACTGGTTGCCACTGAACTATTGAACCCAGAACATTCAATGGCAACTTTAATAAAGCGAAAACCCATTTAAGGCAGTAAAGTCGCATCAATAAATTTTGTAGATTCTGAATCCTTATAATCATGGGTTTTTGGAGTATAAGGATTCAGGATTTTTTAACCATTTATTTACAATGCTTTACTGTCTTTTTTTTTTTTTTTTTTTTTTTTGGTTTTGGGGCCACACCCGGAGGTGCTCAGGGGTTACTCCTGGCTGTCTGCTTAGAAATAGCTCCTGGCAGGCACGGGGGACCATATGGGACACCGGGATTCGAACCAACCACCTTTGGTCCTGGATTGGCTGTTGGCAAGGCAAACGCCACTGTGCTATCTCTCTGGGCCCGCTTTACTGTCTTAAATGGTTTATTCACTTTGTTAAAGTTGCCATTGAATACTATGGGATAATGAGGTAAGTTAATGGTATGCAGTATATCAAACAATCATGTATTGTAAATGTAACCATGTATTTATTTATTTACTTCATTTATTTACTGATTCCTCAATTATTGTAATTGTTTTGGGTATATATTTTTATTTTTGAAATTTACCAGTGACTGCTGCCTTTTCCACCTGGGCTTATACTCTTGTCACGAAGTTTTCCCAGTTTTTTGGGTAACATTAGGTGGGTCTGCTTAGGCTTGGGATGGCTTGTATGTGAGTATATACAGTATTTCTCTTGTTTATCCCAGATCCATTTTGTCTCAATCTTTCATAAAACCTAAATGGTTAGATGCTTGTAACGTGGTTAACATTTACTTCATACTATACCCTTTGTTATGTTTAAAACATTTTTATCATATTACTAGGTTCCTAAAGGAGATAAATTACCCTTTATTAGTATTCATCCCACCCTTGGGTCATCTGTAGAGGCTTAGCAATAATTGATTTAATAATGCAAATAATTAAACTGTAAATTCCTCATTTCGTGTAGACACTTCTTAGTCATAGTGAAAAAACATTTATCAAACACACTTCTCAAATATTAACTTGTGTTAATGATATGCTTCCTAACCACAAACTTTGTGTTTTAATCCTTATTTGGTAGTTAAGTATATGGAGTCAAAGATAGTGAGCTGCTTTCCCAAGAATAAGCTGCTATAAAAACCGATTATTTAGCACTATTATTATCAGTATATATATTTGGAAAAAAATTACTAAAGATATTTTCTCTATATCAGAGAAAAGGTTTAATTGAGAGATGGACATGATTTTGGATATATGACTTTAAAAGTCTTCTGAATTCTAGAATAATCAGAATGTCCCTGCTGGTTTCCTCAACAACCCAAAGACTGTAGAAGAAGTTGATGAGGAAGATGGAAAAAAGAGACTACTTACGTTAGTAACTCTTTAGCTGCCTTGATGCTCCTTCCAGTTTCAGATAACATAAGTGAGAAATTATTCAATAAGTAGTAATCTTCCTTAATCTTTCTCTTTGCTTTAAACAAAGGGTTGTCAAAATAATAATTTTGATTAATCTAGGTTTTCTCTATACTAGTTATTATATATGGTCTTAGAGGAACATAATTAACCAGAGACACTTAAAAATTTAAGGAACATAAAATGAGTCAGCAGAAGTGGTGGCTGTAGCTTCTTCCCAGAGCAAGAGATGGGGGGCTGAAAGGGTGCCCTTTTACTTTTGGAGTCTGGTGGCTGCTTACTGGGGTAGGTGGACAGTTTTGGTTTCTGAAGAATTAAGAACTGAGGATAAAGAGAGTTGAATAGGGAGAAATAATGGATCAGGATTGAGGGAGTGAGAGTATAGGGTTTTTGTAAAGTGGTGAATTGGGGGGGGTAATATATGAGGGGCAATATAAAATATAGGCATGAATGGAGCCGGAACAATGGCACAGATGGTAGGGCGCTTGCCTTGCATACGCTAACCTAGGACGGCCCACGGTTATGATCCCCCAACTTGGTCCCCCAAGCCAGGAGCGATTTCTGAGTGCATAGCCAGAAGTAACTTCTGAGCATCGCTGGATGTGGCCCAAAAACCAAAGAAAAAAGAAAAAAAAAGCGTATGGTGTGCATTGCCTATTTCAGTGTTCTCTATGGTCATAAGCTATATAGATCATAGAAGCAAACATAATCAAAAGGAAATGGATAATTTGGAGTATTTTGTTAAGACATTGACATATTGCACACTTACCTGAAGTCTAATATGATAGAGCACTGAATTGTAAAATTAGCATGTCCAACCTAAATATCCAAGAACCTTTACGGATAAAAAAAGTTGAAAAGTTATTTTGTTCATAGTAAAATTAAGTCACTGAAACATATGGGATGCATGGTAGGAAATATGGTGGAGGGAGGTCAACACTGGCAGTGGGAATGGCCCTAATTCAGTGTCACTATGTACCTTCAATACAATTGTGAAAGATTGGGAATTCCCATTGGTCTCAATAAAAATTAAAAATAAAAAACGTTTAAGAAACTTTAAAGGTAATTATTATTATAAGCTCAAGTCATGCAAACAAATAATTATATGTAAGTTTAGGAACTATTCACTGTTCTAGTATATATGCATATAAAATGTTCTGGCATATGTGCATAGAAATTTCCTAAGTGGGAACTTATTCAAAGATGAAAAGGGGGGGTAGAAATTTGTACATAACAATTTTTGATGTGAAAATTTAAAGTGGAAATGTAAGTGGAAATTAAAGACTTAAAGGGAGAGTAGAATTTGAGATAGTGAGAAATTCAGTAGCCAAAATATAGTCAAAGGATAAGTCAAGTAAAGAAGAAAACATGAGGGCCCGGCAAGGTGGCGCTAGAGGAAGGTGTCTGCCTTGCAAGCGCTAGCCAAGGAAAGATCGCGACCATGGTTTGATCCCCTGGTGTCCCATATGGTCCCCCCAAGGCAGGGGCAATTTCTGAGTGCTTAGCCAGGAGTTAACCCCTGAGCATCAAATGGGTGTGGCCTGAAAAACAAACAAACAAAAAAGAAGAAAACATGAATAAAATTTAAAATAAAGAAATAGGGATTTTCAAGGATATTTAAATATTCAAGCATAAATATTTTTGTTAAAGTGCATTTTAGACTATGGAACCAGAGGTTATAGTAAAAATTTGAACTCCAACTCATAGATCAATAACTTTATTTTAAATGTAGATTTACTTTGATCAGAGCTAAACTTTAAATATTTCAGAATTATTTAATTATGTGAAATGAGATATCTCAACAGTATCCTTTGTTGATATGTGCAATGAAAGTGGTTTTCTTTTGTTATTGTTGGGATCTGTCTGATGAAGTATCTGATATGTTGAACCTCCTTGATTTCTATCTATTAGATATCAGCCCCATCCCCTTTTACCATTTATAGTAACTAAAATTTTTCTAGACAATGCCTAGAGAGGGCAAATTTCCCTTCATTTGAGAAATGGATATATTGCCTTATTTTAAATTTTTATATTGCATTAGAGTTTATTTTATTTGCACATTTCTCCCCAAATCTAATCTTTTTAAGTAAGTTCCTGCTAGATCCACCCAGATTATTATTGTGTAATAATGTCTCTTGCATGGAGACATGTGTGAAATACTGTAATATTAAGTATTCCATCACCATCTGCCTGGATCCAGGTTTCATCATGCTAAGCATTATGTTACATACATTACAGAGGGATACGCTTTGGAGAAGTCAATGATGAATTAATCACAGTCCCATTATTTACTAACTACATTGTGATCCTGGCATGCAAAAACAAACAAACAATAGTGACACCTAAAACTCCTGTCAGTTCCCATCTAGAGTAACATCTGTTACTTAATTAGATTCTGGAATACTAAGCCTTCAAGGGATCCACAGTTTGCCCTTCTCTATGAAGAAGAGTTTTCGGCTCACCAAACTAGCTCAGAAGAGGCCAGAGCAATAGCACAGTGGTAGGGTGTTTGCCTTGCACGCGGATGACCCAAGATGGACCCGAGTTTGATCTCTGGTGCCCCATATGGTCCCTTGAGCCAGAAGTGATTTCTGAGCACATAGCCAGGAGTAACCCCTGAGAATCAGAGGGTGTGGCCCCAAACCCAACCCCAACCCCCCCCCAAAAAAAAGAGGTGGGCTAAATTCATCCATAGGCAAAATTTGGCCTGATACCTGATATTTGTTTATTTCTTTTTTTTTTTTAGTCATTCATATTAGGATGATTGTAACAAGTTACATTTATGTTTAGGATTAATAACGGCAGAAACACTAGTGCAGTGGGTAGGACATTTGTCTTATATGCAGCTGATCTGTGTTTATCTTTGATCTTTAACATTCCATTTAGTCCCTTGAGTCATTTCATGAGAAATACCGGAGCACAGAGCCATGAATAATCCCTGAGCACTACCATGTGAGGCACCTCCTCCCCCCAAAAAAAAGCTTTAATAGAAAAGGTTTAATTATATTGTGTTATAATCCTTTTATATTATGTTATAATTATATGTATATGATTACATTATGAGTAGAACATATATACCACACAAACACACACACATATATATACTACAACATTTTTCATTTTATATCAGTGGACTATTTGTTTTCTTTATCTTGTCTATCGTCTATTGTCAGTACGGTAGCAATAGGAGTTTGATTATTTTCCAAGATACTCCTTTTATTCCTTTTGAATATTTATGCAGAATGGTGAGAGTACCCAAGGATGTTCAAGGATTGTGTCTTGCTTAACACTCTGGAATAGCTCCTGTAGTGATAGGGGAAATTTGAGAGTCCAGGAATCTAAATCAGTTTTTTTTAATGTGTTTTTCAGTCTTCAGTCAATTTTTGTTTTGGTTTGTTTTGGTTTGTTTTGGTTTGTTTTGGGGCAACACCCATCAGTGCTCAGGGGTTCCTCCTGGTTCTTTGCTAAGAAGTCTCTCCTGGCAGGCTCAGAGGACCATATGTGATACCAGACATTGAACGTAGTCTGTCCCAGTTTGGCCAAGTGCAAGGTAAATGCCTTACCACTGTGCTATCAATCTGATCCCAGTTTTTAATTTTAATAAATAGTCATAATTTTCTTATTGATTACGTCATTACAATTATGATTCTACCAACCTATGTGTAAAGGTTTCCCTTTCTCTATTCATTGTTAATACCTACATATACATTGAGCTATATTCTTGTAAAAGCATCAACACCTTCTGTAACCATTTTTATTTGATGAATTTTCTTCTGGCAATTGATTGCTTTGAGATTTTTTTATATATTTTGAGACTTGATCCTTATTCAATGTGCAGTTTACTAATAAGTAGTACTGTGCTTTAATCTGTACATTATTTACTTTATTATACCACTAATAAGTTGTATTATGCTTTAATCTGTAGATTATTTACTTTGTGTGCAGAAGACTTAGTTAACTATTATATTATTTATGTATTTGTGCTTCTCTTGCTTGTGTTTTATTTTTAAAATATTCTCAGATAAATATCAAAAGGTGTCTTTGTGTTTTATGGTGGTAGTTTGACATTTTCATTCATTTAAATATTTCATCAATTTGAGTTGACTTTGAAAAATATAATAGGTTACAAGGGTTCAATTTTATTTTTATTCATGTATATATCAATATCTTTTATTAAATACACTGTTCTTTACTCCACGTGTGCTCTTGGCATTTTTGTTGACTATCAGTTGACAATAAATTCATAATTCATTTTCTGTGTTCTTAATTCTATTCCAGTACTCTATCTCTATTTTTAATGACTGTACCATATTATTTTGATAATTAAGTCTTTACAGTATATTTTGAGACCAGGTAGTGTGTCCACATTTTTTTTGCACTTTTTGAGATAAAGAGGGCTTTATTTATTAGGAGTTTTTAATATCATTTTGTATAAATTAATTAATTTGTATTAATATAATTAATATGTATAAATTACAAGATTGATTTCTATATGTGTGAAAAACATTACTAAAATTCTTATAGAATTTTTTATAATTTGCTTTGAATCTGTAGTTTGAATTAAATACTATGGTTATTTAAGAATGATTCTTTAAGTACTTGAACAGGGACAATATATTATCTGTTTATACCTTCTAAAATTTTTCTGTAATCTTTCAAAAAAATTGAACAATGAATTTTAGTTATTTATTTGAGCTATAGGCAGTGAATATTATAGCACCATTCTGAACAACTTCCCATCACAATAGTTTTCAAGTTCCTTCTGGTCTTTTATTCCAAAGGCTGGTACCTTGATAGGCACATTTTAAAATTTGGTGGTTATAGCTGGAATCTCATGTTTTCAGTGTTATTGATTCTGTGGTTTGGATACACAAGACAGCCTTCTCTCACATTTTCAATGTACTTGAGGTCTCTGACCCTTACTCCACCATTACTTTTCTTTATTATCTTGACTTTCCCTTCAATTTCTTTCTCTGTCCTTTCCCCTTTTTACAAAATAGTTTATCCCCTTAGTTCAATTTATTACTAAGAATTTTTAGGTCATTGAAATTATAGTTAATAAGATTGTTTTCCATCTTATTCAATTATTCAATCTTAATTATTGGATAATTTCAATTTCTTTTTTGGGGATAGTTTGTTATTAGTTCTTATAAAACAACTGATATTTGTATGTTGATTTTATATCCTACATCTTTAGATATTTTATTTAGTGCAGTATTCAGATCCATATGTAAAACCATATTATTCTCAAAGAAAATTTTATTTATTCCTTTCAGACATGAATGTATGTTAATCCCCGACCTTCCACTTTTGTTTACTTGTTTGATTGGTCTGGCAAGGACTTTCAGAGTGCATTCATGTAGTAGTTTTCAATCTCAGAGTAAAATGTCTTCAAGCTTTTACTATTGAGTATCATGCTAACTGAAACTTCTCACAGATGTCTTTATTAAGTTGAAGTGAGTTGTTTCCATACCTGATTCTCAAAGAATATTCATCATGTAAACATTTATTTTAGCAACTTTTTTCTAATATTTCAATATTTTATTTGGTTTTTCTGTTTGTTTTTATTTTGGGGGGTCACACCAGTAAATGCTCAGGGGTCAGCGAGTGCAAGGCAAATGCCCTACTGCTTGTGCAACTGCTCTGGCCCCTTATTTGATTTATTTTATTTTATTTTTTGGTTTTGGGGCCACAGCCAGAGACACTCAGGGGTTACTCCTGGCCACACATTCAGAAATCATCCTGGCTTGGGGGACCATATGGGATGCCAAGGGATTGAACCATGGTCCATCCTAGGCTAGAGTGGGCAAGGCAGACTCCTTACCTCTTGCGCCACAGCTTCTGTCCCGGGTTTTTTCAATGAAGCATTAGTAACAATCTTAGCTTACTGGCTGAGCAAGAAATTTTAAGTCTGCATTTCTAAATTATGCACATTCACCATAAAAATTATGTATTGCAGTATAATAAAAAATGAATCACTAGCATGAAATGAAGTTCTGTATTGTTCTAAGTGCAGTTGATGTATTATATAATGCAATTTTTATTCATCCATAAATATGTATACAGATTTTCTCTATTTCTTGACTATTGTGCTTAATGCCATGATAAACAGCATTGTAAGGATCTTTTCTAGTTAGAATAGAGATTTGTTTCCTTAGATATGTTTCAATAAATAAAATTATTGCTTTTGTAAAAATCCTCTATGTTGTTTTACAGTTACCAACTGACAGTCTTTCATGTTACACAGGCTTTCCTTTCTACATCTATGATTGTTTTTATTATCCACCTGTCTTTTACATAATGATCATTTTTTGTTTTATTTGGGGAGGTTCACTCCTGATGTTGCTCAGGGGACAATACGGTGCAGAAAATTGAACTCAGAACTTTATCCATGCAAACAAGTGCTCTACCACTCTCACATAGCCAGTCTAATAATGATTAACAATGATTAAGCAGTGTGACATAAGATATTATGTCATTATAGTTTTAAGTAATTTTTGTTTTCCTAATGATAAGTGATGCTTCCAATACCTGTTGGCTTTTAGTATCATTGGAGAGACATCTATTTTGATTCTTTGACAACTTTTAAATTGAGTTGCCCAATATTTTTTGCTATTTAATTGTATCAGTTTTGTTAACTATATGTTGGCTAGTAAGTCTCAGAACTAAATCCTTTGATTCCTTTCAGCATGAATACCCTATAAAAGAGTTACATTATTATCTTTCTTTTTAAGAGAAGGAAACAGAAATTTAGTGATGATAAATAGTTTGCTCCTGATTCAAGACCTGGTAGCAGTCATAGCTGGAATTCAATCTCAGGCAGTCTGGTGCTACAAGCCATGAACATTTTAAAATACTATGAATATTGCTCCTTGTGTTAATGATAAATAAGACCAAGGGTTGTTGGGGCCCGGGATATTGCTCAAATGTAGAGCCCAGCCTACCAGGTTCAAGGCCCTAAATTCGAGCAATTGTTTTCCCCCATCATCCCTGAGGGTAGGCCTGATAGGTCCCAAGTACCATCAACAGGGTGCTGTGTTGGTACCCAAGCACTGCCAGACAGATGTTAGCAATACCATAAAACTAAAATAATGGACTGATTCAGCCATACAAAGGGGGCTGATCATTACTGATATTGATTGTGGAGTCCAATTCTAATGGCCCCTTGTCCCTGTGAGTCCTATTAAGAATAATTTATCTATTAAGAATAGAATAATAATTCTATTAAGAATAGAATAATGATCTATTAAGAATATTTATTATTATTTATATGTTATTAAAATATATTTTTATTAAAATATAAATAATAAATATCTTGGTTTGTAGAATTAGATAACATTCTATTCCATGGAATGACTTTCATCAAGTAATTTGGTTTTGATTTTATAATTTCAGTCATAATAATAGCAGCACTTGATTTATGCATTTCATATGTGTAGTGAGGAAGCAACACCTGGAGAGGTTACCTTTGGTGCCGAGTACAGAGGAAAGAAGCCCTCAAATTCATATATTTTTTAGCTTTACATTTTTTATTTTGCCAAAAATATCATTTTATGGAAGGCAAAATCAGCAAAAGGTGATGCTTAAGAACACGTCTTCTTTGGAGTTTTTATTTTCATAGATACATAGATAACTTATTCTGTTAATTCGTGAAGCCAAGTATGGAAACATTTTCTGCTCTTAAAGTCCATATAAGCTGCCCCTTGACACAAAACAGGAAAAGGATCACTAGGTGCTGCTTTGAGCTCCTGAGTGTAATCACTATTTTATGTGGTTTTGGATATATATATATATATATACATATATATATACTAATATATATATATAAATATAAATATATATTACAGCCACAGTAATGCCAGTATGTATTTCTAACTTACTCCCTGAAAATGGAGCATCAAGCTTTGTAAAAAAAAGAAAATCAACTTTTGATAGCAGTATGAAAACTTGAGTCAATAAGTGCACAGGGGGGCCACAATTAAGCCTTGCCATTTTGTCTTCACTGATTCTATCGAATTCTTTCATTTTCTCTCCTAGAATGACCCATGCAGGTTTTAACCTAAATATATTATGTCCTTCTGAAAATTGAACTCCTGAAACATCTTCCAAAAAATCTTTAGGTTGCACCTCCATGTTTCAAACAATCCTATGGAAACCTTGAATAAAATCCTCTTGCAACGGATCCTCAACAGAGTAAGCTGAGCACATACCCACCACTGAGTATGAAACTTGTACATCAAAAGAGAGGCACAACTGCCCTTCACTCCCCATCCGTGCTTCCCTTTCCTCTCCAAAACTTTGAACAGCCCACCGAGATACTTTCAAGGCTTATTACTGTTGCCAGGGCAACTGTATATTGATCGTTATGGTAATATCTGCAGCTACTCTTTGGGTATTGGTGGACATGAAGTCTGACAGCTCTTTGGGTATCCGTCTTTTACCTCTTTTTAAACATATCATCAGTATCATCTATTCCCAGCCATAGTCAAATTTCAAAGCTGAAATTAAGCTTGGGAGAACTGTTCATTTTGATAGCAATTGTAGATAGGCTGAAAATAAAAGGCCCCTGGGATTAATGGGAAAAGACCTCACTAGAAGTTGAGTTTCCGAGGATGGGAATTAGGGGCGGAGTCAGGAAGAAAAGAAAAATAGGAAACAATTGTTATTCAGCTGCTAAAGTACCAGAGGCCCCAGAGAGCAATCCTTCAATTTGCCACCTCTGAAGTTTTAGCTGTGGGAGGGAGAGGAGAGGCAGGGAGCAGATGAGAGGATTATTGGAGAGCCCAACAATATTAAAAGCAAATCATTCTTGTCACCCAATACTTTAGGAAGAGCCTCAAGGCACACAAGAATAAGGAAAGATAAAAAGCAAATCTATGCAGAAATTAAAGGTATTTTCAGTGTCACAAGTCTAAGACCTTTCCGTTCAAATCCAGACGCAATCACTCCCTGTTTGGAAATTGAGTTTACTTGAACCACTACATAGGTCTTTGGAACAGTTTCATTGTATATGCTATTTTTCTACAAAATGATTCCTTTTAGTACTCTAGTCTCACTTCAGGGAAGAGAAATAAAATGGAAGAACAGATGGAAGCATTCCAAAAATCCTATTTCAAAAACATATTTTCAAAAATTATCTTCCCCTTAGTGGTTTTCTAGACTTAGGTTGAACAGAGCTTTGTTTGCCAGGAGCAGAAATCTAGTATCTGCCACTAACTAACATGTGTCTAGGCAATGTTCTTCGCCTCTCTGAATCTCAATTTTATCACCTTTAAAATGGGCATCTTAAATATCTGGCTAGTTCAGTGGATAGAATGTGAAATCTCTTTATTTTTGGTGGCGGGGCACATCTGGTGACACTCAAGGATTATTCTTGGCTATGCAATGAGCTCAGAAATTGCTCCTGGCTGGGAAATGGAACCATATGCTACGCTGGGGGGAGGATCCAAGGTCTGCCCTGAGTCAGCTGAGAGCAAGACAAATGCCCTACTGCTGCGCCATCACTCCTCCCCAGAATGCGAGACTCTTAAAGTCGGTATCATGTTACCATTTTAGGAATATTATTGAGAGAAGTAAACACAATGTAGATCACCCAGCATGTTTTGTACATTTGGAAAACAGTCCCCATTATTCCTCTTCTATCTAGCAAATTTCAAAACCGAAAGCTAACCTATTATATAAACTGAACTTAAAAGGCTTCTATTACTATTTGGGAAAATTGATTCCATCCAGGCCTGGGAATTGTTTTGAAAGCCAGAGAGAAAATGTTATTTTATCAGTCTCACTTAAAGAGTATTGCTGTTTCCTTTCAGCAATGCAGTTGGATTGGAGTCACATTGCAAGCATATTTCATGTGCAATCTCCACCTATGTGTGTTTTACTCAGCAAGCAGCACATATGGAACAACTCTTTATGGAAAATAAGAATGATGTCATCTCCTTAGGAATACCAGGATATGAACTCACATTCCCACAGTTCTTTTGGGTCACCACAGCTTCCAGTTCACTTTGAGGAAAGGAGACTATTTGGAATGTTTCCGGAGTGGTGTGCTTTGATTTTCTTCTGAGAAATTACTGGAAGAGTGTAATCTGATTTCCACAAAGAGAGATGGGTGTGTGGGGGCCGGAATAGTTTATTCTTAGAGATTCCTAAGGAACTTGTTGAAAGTCTCATATTTCAGAACATAGAAACGTGGAAAATAGAGTAAATGTATTCCCTTTCCTTTTATGTTGAGGAAAACGGTTCCTCTGTTCTTTCAAAACCGCCAGTCTCCGGGAATCTGCTTAGACTTGCTATTCAGTTCACATTCTTCTGTGGAATTGCTGAACAGATTAGCTCAAAAGAGGAGAGTGCATGTTTCTGATTTTTGTTGTTTTAAAACTAGAATTTCAAAATGAAATAGATGAAGAGAAGTCAGATATTTGGACATGCTGTTTCTTAAGGAAATATGTTTTCTTAGAATAAATACTAAATCTATGTATATGATGCATGCATATATACATATATAAGGTTATTCATTAAACTATATTGAGATAGTTTAAATTCCATTCTTTGTATCTAGATACAATGCCTCTCATTAACATTGATCTCCCTATAGAAAGAACCCAAATGCTTGCTTGGAATTCAAACTTTAATCTATTAAGAATTAATCCCCAGAAGCCTGCAGGAATTGCCACCTTGAGTCACACTAGGATGCCTGTCTCATGTAGCTGGAGAGGTCAACTGGTGATCCAAGAATTGATTTATGTAGAAGATGGAATTGGTTTTGCATAAACAGTATAAAGTGTCTGAATTAGAATGCTTTTAGTCAGGTGGATACAGTTCCCATTCCTTTGCAGAAACTAATTCCTCCTAATAAATTTACCACAAGTTTTGACAAATTGTGAAATTACCTGCCCAGTACACAGAAACATTGACTATGAAATCCTGAGACTGTAATGTGTACCATTCACAAAATGTCAATTTTTATCAAGGTCACAATGAAGTGGTCAATAAGTTTTTAGGAGGAAAGAACATTTTCTTCTATTCTCTAAATTCTTTTTATTCTAGAAATACAATTAAACTAGTATAAGGTAAATTAGTGAGGGAAAAAAATGAATATAGCATGGAGAAATAGCATGGAGGTAGGGTGTTTGCCTTGCGTGCTGATGGATGGTGGTTTGAATCCCGGCATCCCATATGGTCCCCCAAGCCTGCCAGGAGCAATTTCTGAGCATAGAGTCAGGAGGAACCCCTGAGCGATGCCGGGTGTGACCCCCCCATAAAAAGAATTATATAAATATATGTGTTTATATATATCACCTAGTCATGAAGTCCAAGATGAATAAAATAATAGAGTATATATCTAAACATAAAAAAGAGTATATATCTAAACATAAAAATATATTGATTGAAGACTTGGGGCATTAAGGAAATGAACTCACCTTATGAAAAGATGATTTATATGATGATCAGATGCTTTACAATTAGAGATGTTGCTTACTCTAAAAGTTACTTTTTCTGATAGTACTAGTACTTCTAGTAAAAACCCAATTTTGAGTAGTAAAACCCAGTTTCTATTTTTTTACTAGTTAAATAAATATCAAGTTTATTCATGAAACTGAAGAGTCCTGATTGACCTCATCTTGTTATAATCCACAGGACTGGGAGGTAGCCTAAAGGTGTGGAGTCCATGCTTTGCATATAGGAGGCCAGGGTTCAAATTTCTGTACCCCGTGCTTTTCCAACTACCACAGAAAGTTGCCTCTGGACAAAAAGCAACTACATGCTTTTAAATTTGTTTATTTTAGGACAAGGAGCGGTGGCGCAGTGGTAGGGCGTTTGCCTTGCAAGGCAGCTGACCTAGAAAGGATTGCATGCAGTTTGATTCCCAGGTGTACCATATGGTCCCCCAAACCAGGAGCTGTTTCTGACTCATATCCAGAAGTAACCCCTGAGCATCACCAGGTGTGGCCCCAAAACAAAAATAAATTGTTTATTTTAGACTCTGTAATTCATTATTTTAATAATGACAGGATGGAATGCCTCCCAAATAAAACAAATACTTTAACACTATACCCTCCATACAGAATATCAGCTTCCCTTCACCGTGTCCTCACCGTGCCTCCTTACCAGTCATATTCCCACATATCCATATCCCCCATATAGCAATATACTATTTACTAAAGACTAGTTCTCAGTTCTTGTTATATTTGAATATTTGTTGTTTACTATGTCATTTTATATGCCACATGTGAGGGGGGTCACTATGTAGCTGTTCCTCTTATTCTGACTAACTTCACTTAGTATGATACCCTCCAGAACTGAGCATAAAAAATCATAAACTGCAGGATAACATCTAATTTTTATAGCTAAGTATCATTTATTCTGTATTTGTATCATAGTTTCCAGATAAACTCTTGCATTGTTGGGACACTTGGGCTGTTTTTAGATTTTGACTATTGTGACTAGTGCTCAAATGAATGTAGGAGTGCAAGTGTCTTTTTTCAAAATAATATTTGAACTTTGGGGTAAATACTAAGACGCGAGTTGCTGAATATTATGGGAAATCAACTCCTAGTTTTTTTGTGAAGTGTCCATATTTTTTTCCAAAAAGATTGGACCAGTCAACATCCCCACTTCTTCTTGTTTGTTTCGGTTTAGGACCACATCTAGTGCTGATTAGTATTACTACTGGCTCTGCACTCAGGATATCATATGGAATGCCAGGGATTGACCCTGGTTAATCAGATGCAAAGCAATAACAACATACCCAAAATACTTTTTGTAATGATAACAAAATCTTCATTTGTTCTTTTAAATCTATATATTTTTCTTTCTGAATTCTGGTAAATTTGCTACTTTTATAGCCAAAGGCTACATGCATCACATGACAGTCATTCAGACTTAACTATCTTGCTATTTGCAATAAATACAAATGCATTTCCTGCTATATCCTCTGAGAAAGTATTTGCCTTACAATCATGGGAATTGATGTCAATAGACAAGCTCCAGTTTTCATCTGCTTGGGAGTATCTCTATACTGTAGAGAGAAATCATACAAATCATAGATAGAGTGAAGTAAACTTAGAAAGACCTGACCATTTATCAGGCAAGTAGAAATGTAAGGAGCTTATTAAAATAGTAAACAAAGATATTGACATTAAAAATGTCTCAAAAATAAAAATATCTCAATAAAAATGTCAGCATTTTTTGATTGATGAGTATAAAAAAAGAACAAATAAAGCAGAATTTTATATTTCTTTCAAAATTCCAAGAACCTTATATCTCAAAACCTGGGATGGAAAGAGACATGGTGTTTGGTTTATATGGGCCTAAATAAGAATAGAAAGAAAGACAAAATCAACAACCTAAAGGCACACCTTAAATATCTTGAAAATCCTGAAACAAAGAAATCCAAACCCAATTGGAAGAAAAGAAATGATAAAAAGTCATGGGGCCTGAGAGATAGCACAGTGGTAATGTGTTAAGTCTTGCATGTAGCTGACCCAGGACGTCCGGATCTGGGTTCAATTCTAGGCATCCCATATGCCAGGAGCTATTTCTAAGCCCTGAGTCAGGAGTAACCCCTGAGAGCTGGTGGGTGTGACCCCAAAAACAAGCAAACAAAAAAAAAAAAAGAAATAAAAAACAAAATAAAAAAGAGTACCAATCAACAGTATAAAAACAAGGAAAACATTAAAAAATAATTGATGAAACCAGTAGCAGTTTTTTAAAGAATAAACAAGCAAACCTTGGGATTGCTTACAGGGAAAAAAAGTATAATCCTCAAATAAATCAATCAGAAATGAAAGGGGAGAAATTACAATAGAACCCCCATAAATCCAAAATATCATTAGTGCTTATTATGAACAACTGTATTCTGTTAAACTAGAGAACCAATAAGAATTGCTAGGACAGATATTTGGAAAAAAACTTCCAAAACTAAATAAGAAGGAAGTATAAGGCCTAAACAGGCTAATCACATATAAGGAAATCAAAATAGTAATTAAGAATCACCACAAACATACAAGTCTATGACCAAATGTGTTTCTGAGTGAGTTTTATCGAACATTCAGAAAAGAGTTACTACCATTGATCCTTAGACTCTTCCAAAACATATAATAACACTAATACTTTCTATGAAGATAACATTATGCTCTTCCTCAAAGTTGATAGAGACATTAACAAGAAATAAAACTATAGGTCAATCTTACTAATGAACATTCATGCAAAATTCCTTAACAAAATCTTTACAGATCAAATCCAACAATGCAACAAAAGATTATACATCATATCCAAGTGGATTTCATCCCAGGAATGCAAGGATGGTTCAATAAATGCAAATCAATCAACATTATATACCACATCATTATAAGAAGGGTAAAAATGATATGATCATATCAATTTATGCAAAAATGCTTTGACAAAATCCAACACACATTCATGATGAAACACCTAAGCAAAATAGGTTTGAATGGAACCTTCCGAAAGATAGTAACAGACAGCTATAAAAATTACACAGCCAACATTATTTTTAATTGTGAAAAATTCAAAGCATTTCCACTAAGGTCTGGCATGAGGCAAGGATGTCCACTATCTCTGTTCTTATTCAACATAGTATAAAAGTTCTAGCAATAGCAATCAGACAAGAGGAGGAAATCCAAGAATCCAAATCAGAAAAGAAGTCAAACTATCTCTATTTGCATAGGACATGATGATAAGCCTTGAAGATCCAGAGTTCAAAGAAAAGCTCCTAGAAAAAATAAACCAATACAGCAAAGTGGCTGGCTACAAAGTCAGTAAACAAAAGACAAATTGCATTCCTTTATACAAATAACGAATCAGAGGAGAAAGAGATCAAAGCATCCATCCCATTTAAAATAGGATCCAAAACTATCAAGTACCTAAGAATCAACATAGCAAGAGATGTTAGAGATCTATATCAAGAAAACCTCAAAACTCTTCAGAAAGAAATTGAAATGAAAGAGTATGCCATGCTCATGGTTTGGCAGAATTAATATCATTAAAAATATGAGCATTACCTAAACTACTAAATAAAATCAATGCAGTCTCTGTACAAAATCAGACAATATTCTTCAATGATAAAGTTTGAATCAAAGTTTATAATTATAAAATTTGTATGAAACCATAAAAGATGTAGGATAGCCAAATAAATATTAAAAAAAAACAATGAACTGGCAGGCATCTCACTACCTAATTTGAAACTCTACTACTATAAAGCCATATGATCAAAAATTATTTATTTTTCCAATCTATGTTGTTCAACAAACACATGAAAAAATTTTCATCATAACTTATCATTAGGAAAATTCAAATCAATACAACCATGAGATATCATTTCACAGAGATATACCAGAGATGATAGTACATATCAAAAATACTAAGAACAATCTGTATTGGTGGGGCTTTGGTTAGAGGGAACTCTTATCCTCTGTTGATGGAATGCTATGTTGTCCAATCCTTATGGAAAACAGTATAGAGGGTTCCCATTAAATTCAAATTTGAACTGCCATATGAAACAGCAATTAAACTTTGGGTTTCTATCCCCAGGACAGAAAACATTCATCCAAAAGGATGTATGCACATCCCTATTCATTGTAGCACTAGTACAATAGAGAAGGCTTTAAAACAACCTAGATTTCCAATCATGGACAAGTAGATCACAAAGATGTGGAACTTATGTACAATGCAATGTTCCATATCTGTAAGAAATGATTCATGTTGCTGCAACATGGATGGAACTGAAACATATTATGTTAAATGAAGTAAGCCAGAATAAAAAGGATAAATGCAGAATATCACTTATATGTGGTATTTAGAATAACTTCATGAAGAAATGCAATGGTCTAAATGGGAGTTATTGTGAACACCTTTAGCCCACAAATAGAGTGAGGAAAGGAAAAAAAAACTAAATGGAGGTTGATAAACACGAATATAAATGTATGTGGGCCAGGGATCTTTGGTTGAGATAGAAAAGAACAGAACAGAAATGTCAAGCCAAAGTCAATAACAATGAAATCAAGGGATCCAAACTCTAAAAATCTAAACTTTAAATGGACCTTTTTACATTAGCAAGTTGGGGGTCATAAGTGAAGAGTGGTGTTCTTTTTCTTAATAATCTTTATTTTGACCAAAGTGGCTTACATATCTTTCACAGTAATATTTTAGGTACATATTAACATTGAATCAGGGGCATTCCCATCACCAAAGTTGTCCTCCCTCCACCTCCGTTCCCATCTTGCATCCCATATCCCCCCATCACACCCTGGGCTACTAGTATAAGTGGTCTCCTCTGTGTCTAGCCTACTACTTAGTGATCATGCAACTGTTTGGTCTTGGTACCCTCCCTTATTTCCTCCTTCATTTGAGAGGCGGAACTAGGTAGTTAAGTTATGTGGTTTTGTTTGAGTAAAGAAAAACAATAAAGTGGGTAAAAATCAAATAAGCTGAATTTGGGACAGAGTCTTTCTAGAGGAGGTGTTCTTTATATGACTGAAACCAAACTACAATCATGTCTGTAATCTAGGTGCTTAAATTGCTTAAATAAAGATATTATTTTAAAAAATAAAGTGTCTTTCAACTGCTTTATAGACTTCTAGATAATTGAGTTCTTTTCTGACACAATTGAAAATGTGAACTTTTTTTGGTAGAAGTGAAGACTCTGGACCCAACTCAGCTGGCTTTGTGCTCTAGAACCATTCCGGGGACCTTGTGCCAGAGATCAAACAGATTGACCATATCAGGAAAAGTACCTTATATCTTTATTTATCCAACTTGCACATGGGATATTTCTAAAAATATTTTATCTCCCATATAATTTTTACATATTAGAACAAAAGATTTTTCTATTCATTGATTTTTCATTCTGAGACTTTATAGGCATACTGGTTCTTGGAGTTTTTTGGCAGTGTATAGTATCCTGTCTTATTTGTAAATAATGACAGTTTGAACTCTTTCCCAGTTTTATTTCCCTTACTTCACATTGTGTAATTTCCATAGCAGAAACTTTCAACATTAGGTTGAATAGTGATGAGTGTCTATCTTTGTCTTGTGCATAATCTTTCAGTTTTTTCATTAAGAATAAGCAATATTAGGTATGGGTTTAATGTATATGGATTTTACAATATTGAGATACTTTCAATACCTTTATTCTTAAGATTTTTAATCACAAATGAGCACTTAAACTTAATGAAAAATTTATTCTACTTCTATGGGATTTGATCATGTAGTTTATCTATTTTTATGTATTGTATCCCAATAAGTGACTTGCAGATTATTAACTAGAATTATTTACAACCACTGGAATAAATATCACTTAATCATAGTGTACATTTAATTTACTGATTTATTGATTCAGTAGACTGATATTGAGAATACATATATCTGTATTTATCAAGGATGTTGCTATGAAATATCTATAGTTTTAGTTATTAATGGGTGTTGGTCACATAGAAAATGGTAAGAAGGACTTCCGATTTTTCCACCTGGTGGAAAACTTAAAAACTATTGATTTTCTCTGAAGGTTTAAAAAAAACCATATAGTCCTGAGCCTTTGTTCTTAGGTAAGTCTTTGGTTACTGTTTTGACTTTCTTGTTAGTAATATATTTATTCAAGTTTTCTACTTTCTTCTAACTTGGAAGATTGTAGAACTCTAGAAATATATTCACTCCTTCCAGTATATCCAATTTAGTTGTATGAAGTTCATAATAATCACATGTGATAGTTTATATTTTTTATACATGTGCTGTTATTTATCTCCTTTCATGGAATTCAACTTTCATGTATTTTTTTTAATCTAACCAGATTTCACTGATATTGCAGATTGAAAGAAAAAAACAAAGTTGGATTGACTTTATCTAAAAGTTGGATAAAATACTACTTGTTTACTTTGTTACATAAAAAATTTCAACAGATAATTTTTATTAAATAAACAGATAAGTTTAATAATTTATTATTTATAAATTATAAATTATTTACAATTTTATTAATATTTAATAAAATAAACAGATACTTTACTAAATTTTATTGACTTGAAAGTACATATGAGATCCTTCGTTTGATTCTTGACAGAAAATGCCCCCCCCCTTTGGGCCTGGAGAGATAGCACAGCGGCGTTTGCCTTGCAAGCAGCCAATCCAGGACCAAAGGTGGTTGGTTCAAATCCCGGTGTCCCATATGGTCCCCCGTGCCTGCCAGGAGCTATTTCTGAGCAGACAGCCAGGAGTAACTCCTGAGCATCGCCGGGTGTGGCCCAAAAACCAAAAAAAAAAAATGCCCCCCAAACACATGTGGATTCATGTTTGATGGTCTCCCTATCTTTGATGGGTCCAAGCTGTTAACCCACATTTCTGCAGGCTTCCTTATTAAGACAGGTTCCAGGCCCCACCCCTAGATATGTTCCCTTTTTAAAAATTACTGAATATTAACAATAGACAAAAGACTGAAAAGATATTTCTAAATAGATCATCTATAAATAATCAGCATATGAAAAAGACCCCAAACCATTATCTAAGATTTCTGGTCTTTAATAATGATGATATCTTCACATAACTTATATATTTCACAGGCTATTTTGAAAAAATATGAAAAAGTATATAAAATGTCTGACTCCGAGTCAATAAATATGGTTCAGAGGACTGTATTAAATTATCTAACTCGAGAGTTTTCGACCTTTTTCAGCTGGGAACCAGCACTAGCTTTTGGACTCATGGTTGAAAACCACTGTCAGTGAAGTAGCTATATAAGTTTTTCCATGGACAGGCATAAAATTTCTGAAGATCAGGACTGCTCCTTGGATCAGCAATGGAAAACCACTGATAAAATCCATTGCATAACACTATAAAAAGTACTATAATTTTAAATCATTTTATAAAATGAGTTCTAATATAAAGGAATTATTACTATTAAAATATTGAATGTATATAATTCCCAAATTCCATCTAGAAATAGGAAGAAACTTTCAGGTTTTTCTAAGAACTGTCAGTATCACTTCCACAGTGATTTTATTATTTTTAAGATACAAAACTAGAAGAAGGATTGCTTTGTCAAGTAGTAGTTTTTAGTTTATTGAGAAACTTTATACTCTTTTCCATACTGTCTATGCCAATTTGCGTTTCCACAAACACATTACTAGGATTTTCTTTTCTTCACATTATCACCAACATGCCTAACCTTTTATCTTTTCGTAATAGTCTGAGATTTATGCCACTATATGTCAATATAGTTCTTATTTTTACTTCTCTGATGTTTAGTGATGTTGATATCTTTTTATGTGCTTCCTGGCAATACATAACAAGTGGATAAAAGAGACACTAGAAAACAAAGACTGAACCTCTTAACTTTGGAAACTAAAAATGATTATTTTAAACAACTGAACTTATAGAAAAAAAGTAGATTGCTACTTGCCAGGGTTATAGGCAAGGAATAGATCTGTATATGTGATCAAAGTGTCTTACAACATGACAAAGCTCTAAAAATGTTTAGTAAAATAATTATAATAACAGTATAATATTATATACATGAAATTGCTAAAACTTTCTCTTTAATGTTCTCACTACATTCATAAAAATTATAACAAAATGAGATAATAAATGTGCCAACTTACCTTATTATAGATATTACTTTGAAATATATTCATAAATCAAATTATAACATTGCATATATTCTAGAAGTTTAACTTTTACCCCTCTTTATTTTCCACATTCACCTTGGAGGCAAAATAGACAAAGAAAGAATAGAGATTTGTCTTTGTACATTCTTGTTCAACAGAGCTTGAGTTAGTCCCTAAGCAGAAAGGTATTCATGATGTGGCTCTCAATTACTATTCTAGCTTTATACCTTAATTAACTTTTCCCTCACTTAATATTTTAGTGACTATGAAAAAAAATTTATAGTCTTGTTAACCTCTCTCATTTCTGGTATCTATGATGTTTTTTCTCTGAATCATCAATCTTAGCCAATTGCTTCTCCAAACACTTATTTAATTTCTATAGGTATTTGAAATCTAAGATAACAGTAATATTTTTCTTGTATTTCGAGCACTCCATCCAAGTTCCCTTAGAACTCTTTAGACTTTGAAAAACAATGGCTTAGTGTTGTCTATTTCTCTTCAGTTCTCCTAATACAGCCTTAATAATGCTTTGGATCTCAGCTCAGTCAGGTGACAGAATATCTCCTTTTGTTGTCACTTGATAATAGAATAACAACTTTTGCATAATAAATTATTGAATACTCTTGATAAATCAGAAAGATTCTTAAGACAAATCGTCACCCATTATGAGGTTTTCTAGAGGTAAAGAAATACTATGGTGTTTAAGTATGTTGAATCTTGGTTTTGAATTTTGACTTATCTGCTAACTAATTGTGCTGTCAATTGCCTAATCTGTCTCATTTCTTTCTGAAAATTAACAGTATAAGTACTGTCAGAATTAAATTAGTATATCATATAAAATATGTCTAACTTATGTAAAATATTTGAAAAGACACTTCACACATAGAAATTATATTTTTAGGCGTCTGAGCGATAACACAGCAGTAGGGCATTTGCCTTGCAAACAGTTGACCTGGTATGGATCTGGGTTTGATCCCCGACATCCCAAATGGCCTCCAAGCTTACCAGGAGCTATTTCTGAGCACAGAGCCAGGAGTAAACCCTGAGTGTCATTGGGTGTGGCCCAACCCCCCTCCAAAAAAGAAATGTGTTTTCCAAAAGAATAAATGTGTGAATGATTGTATGGAAACACAGTGCCCTGCATGTCTGGCCCTCCATTTTTTAAATAAATATAATTTTTATTTTAATCATAGTGGCTTACATATCATTGACAATAATATTTAGGTACATATTAACATAAAATCAGGGGAATTCCCATCACCGAATTGCCCTCCCTCCACCTCCTTTCCTGTCCTACCTCCCATATTCTCCTCCCTCACCCAGGGGACTGCCAGAATAAGTGGTCCCTTCTGTGCCTAGCTTACTACTTAGTGGTCCTACCCCTGTTTGGTATTAGTACCTGCCTTATTTCCCGCTCTAATTGGGAGGCGGTACTAGATAGTTCAAGTTATGTGGTTCTGTTTGAAGAAGAGAAAAGTAATAAACTGGGGATAACAATCAAATACGCCAAAAAATGGGCGGAATCCTTCTGGAGGTTCTCATCCTAGGTTAGAGAGAGGAAGAGGAAAAAGAAGGTGAAACACCACAAAAGTACAAAAAGAAGTGTCAAATAAAATATCCAGTGAGCACTCCAACAATAAAAATAAGCACCACATAAAAGCCATGGTATTGACATTAAAAAAACATGGCAGAGCACATAAATTAAAAAAAGAAAAGAAATAAATATAAATGAAGACAAGAACTTCAATATCCACACCAAAACAAAGACATTGACAGACTAGACAAATAAATAAAAAAAATTGTTTTGTGCTTTTTGCCTTTTTTTTCCCATTTTTTTCTTCCCTCCTGCACAGGCACAGTAAATATTGGGGTCATTCGAAAAGGAATTCCCTTGGCCTAAGAGATACAGGGTTTCTCCACCCATGAAGTATATTGTCATGGGATTAACTATAGACTCCTTTCAGGTTCATTTACTCTCCCCTTGGTGCTTTTGTGGTGTATGGAAGACTTCTGCTCCGTCCTGGGTGATAAAATCAGACCTCTGTATCTAGAGATCTCGGTATCTGCACAGGTCAGGGAGTGGAACTTATGATGAAGTCTTTCTTTGTGGTTCTAGAAGTTCTGTTCCTTCAGTGTCATTTTAATCCGTCTTCTGTGGTTGGTGGTCTTGGTCTTTGCGCTGATCCTAGGATGGAGCCTGGAATAGCGTCTTCCGTTATGTTTCCAGAAGACCCATTCCTTTGCAACAGACCTCTGAAACTAGAGATCATGGTTGTTGTGCAGGTCATAGCTCAAACCCTAGACTAGGGCTTTTTTATTGGTCCCAGGATACATACAGTCTGGTCATGGTTCTATCAGCCAGTCATCTGTAAATCGCGATCTTGGCATTTGGACAGACCAAAGGGTGATAAGTCTTCTGATTTTGTCCAGGGTTCAAGGCTGAACGGTTGGTGTCTAATGACCTGGAGTCTAATTTGGGACCACATGACATATTTTCAAGGTGGAAGATGCCCCTGTATTGTAAGCAAGTATGAGTTCTTATCTCTAGTAGATAAGAGCTCATTTTTATACATAAGATTTCCCCCTATTTTTAGTGTGCCTTTGCAGGGAGAAATGGTGCTACATTATATTGCCGGTGCATTTGAGGGTGGAAAGAGAAGAAAACAGAAATAGGTCACACCCCCAAAAAAGATAAAAATAGAAATTATATATATAAAGAAAAAAGATTACCACTTTTGTGACTGTTTTTTTTTTTTTTTTTACCATACAATTTAAGAAACTGGAGAGAGCACAGTGGTTAAAGTGCTTGACTTAAACATGACTGACAAGGGTAGATCTCCCCTGACCCTTCCAGAAGTGATCACTCACTGAGTATAGAGCTAGGAATAAGCCCTACTGGGTGTGGTGCCAAAAAAAAAAAGATATTCATATGATTTAAGGGTATCTTAAGAACTGTTTCTACTCATAGAACACTTGAATTGGGAAAGTTGGGAGAATACATAAAAAGCTGATTGCTTTCTTCTAGTGCAAGAGCAAGATCATCAAAGGAAAGAAACTAAAGTGTGAAAGGCAAGGTTGTGTGTGTGTGTGTGTGTGTGACAGAGAGAAAAAGATACCGAGACAGTGACAGGAAGAGAGAGAGATGCCAGATAGAGAGTCAGAGGAAAGCTAGGAAATTTCTATCATTTATCCCATCATATTAAAATTTTTCTGCCCTGATTTTTAATGTATAACAAATTCCTAAAAAAAATTTCAGGTATCATACATCTTCTGTGTTCCATTTCACATAATGATACATATAGTTGCCTTGGGTGAGAATATTTTAAAGCATACCAAATTTACAATTTCCAACTTTCATTTCTGAATAATTTGTAGTCCAACTCATATACAAATTATATTAAATGACAGACTCTACTCTGGAGACCTTTAAACAATACAAAGTTATAAAAATTTAAGTTGTTACTGGTATTTTCATTTAAAAATTAAAGAAACCACACATGTACAAAACACTTTAAAATTTATAAATATATTCTTATTTTGACTCTTTCCATGACTTTTATGTAAAAAAATGGATTTATTTTCCATTTTTGAAAAACTTGTAGTCTATATCAACACTTTCTGAGGTGGAGATATATCTTTATATTCACTTAAGGACACTTGTTTACCAAATAATTTCATTTGAAAGTAATTTTTTAAATAGTAATAATATATTTTACTAAAGTATATTGGCATTCTTAAGTTTTATTTATCTGTTGTGAATGTAAATGTTCTTTATCATTCTGTTTATTTGGTTTCCTCCACCTCGGCTCCAAATATTTCTTAGATATGCTACATTTTTGTTGAATAATTTGAGAATAGATATGTCTATTTGTTTTACAAGATTATGAAATATATCCTAGGTTAAATAAGTCAGATAAAAAAGATAAGCACTACATTATGTCATTCATATAAGGTAGAATAATAGAACAAAAGAAAATTCTATTAGAGTTTAGTAAAGAAAATATAGCTTATAAATTTGCATATATCTTGGTATACTTCAACTCTATATAATCTCATAGCTCAATGCTACTTATGTTAAAACAAATCAAATTGAAAATTGACAGTATTATATATTCCCCATAAAACTGTAGTGATAACAGAGAAACAAAGGCATCACAGTAAAATCATAACTAATTCATTTAAATTGGACTTAAAATTGGAGACAGAAAATTTAGAATTTGCATTTCATTTTTCTAATAATTGTGCATATCATAATATTGTCTATAGAATATAGAAAAACTTCACATTGATATATAGATTAATATGACTAAATTAAATGTTTTTAAAGTAACACTGGATCTGATCAATGATAAAGGGTAACCCAAGCGATTATTTTTGTCTATTATTCACTGCACTGTTTATCAAGTCATAGCAAGTTTTAAGTAAGATATATTTAAAGGAACAATAGAAATGTAGAGGACCACTTTTTTCTGTTTGGGTATATTCCATATACCCAATAATATATACCATATATATTTTTTTTTTCCAGGAGTCAGCCAGCTTTATTTCATGGTTCTAACCGCCATGTACACCTTCTCACATGGTCTCTAGCCTTTTCCTAGCAGCTACTTTTCTACTCCTCCTGTCTCTCGGCCTCTGTCTCCCTTTCAGCTGATTCAGGAAAATCCAAACTTCCTAACTGACTTCCATGCTGACTTGGTGATGCTACTGCTTGGTGATGCAAATGCTGAAATGCTGCTGTTTCTTTGATGATGCTCCATTGCTAATGCTTAATCTGACGCTGAATCTCTGATGATGATGCCTCTCATCCACAAAGCTTTGCTATGCTTTCCTGGCCAATGAATAATTTACTAGTGAGTCAACTTTAGGTACAGGAAAGTTAGTCATGCTGCTTTCATCTGGGATTACAGTTCATATATATTTTCTATGAATGTTATAGCAAATCACTACAAAAGTCTGGTAACATAAATGGGGCTGGGCAGATTGTTTAAAGGACTGGAGAATATGCTTTATGTGTGAAACCCTAGGTTCTATTCTGGGCACCTCACAATCCTCCACAACTTTGCCAGTTGTGCCACCTTGCACCGCCCCCAAAATCCTGAAATCAGAAGTTTGAAAGGGATATCATAATGGTATTATTATTGGATTTTATTCCTTTCAAGTGGGTCAATGGAGAAGACATTATTCTTGCTTTTTTTCAGCTTCTACATACTGCCCACATTCTTTACCCTGTGATTCCTTCATTTACAATGGTAGTAGTCACATTTCATTCTGATTTTCTTTTCTGATATTCTTTTTCACGTATCAGCACCTTTTTGTTTGGGTTGTCATATCTCCTTTTTTTTTTTTTGATGTGAGCTTATTAGCAGTCTAATTCCAACCACACTAACTCTTTCCAGAGAGACCCACTAGATTTACAAAAATATTTACAAGAAATAGGTCACAGATTTTTTTTGACAGATTACTTTCACCAATTCAAATCATACTGAATTAGATTTCTCCCAAATCTCAGTTTACGAAAAGAAGCAGCATTTGACTCTGATTCTGAGTTTTGAACTAGACCCTCGTTGATTCCAGGTACTGTTTAATATGACCCAGTTTTCTATCAGCATGGAGCTTTGAATCTAGCTAGTTCATATCACAACCTGTCTTTTCTAGAGCAGTCACATGAAATGAGGAAATTCAGCCCATGAATGTCAGCAGGGTTTATTGGGAGCTTTAAATTCACATCGTTTAAAGTTGATGGTACAAAGGCTAGTTCTACATGCTTCTTTTCTGAAAGCAAACTTTGAAGGCATACTGTTTGCAGCATTCTTTAAAGTTCCTTGTGCAATGTCCCAAAAATACAGGAAATCTCCCTGGCCAAATTAGAATAACATAAGATTTTGGGATAGAGATGCTCGCCTTAATTATGGAAGAAGATTGTGTAAGATACAGGTTGTCCTATCTGGACATAAGCACAAGAATAACAAATGCTTTCCCCATGCCAGGAGATTTATATATAATATCTCTACATGTCATTACATTATTTTGAAGTACAACACACTGTATTTCAAAGGAACTCAATATCTTACTGAATGGCCATTCTGATTTCTATGTTGGAATTCTGAATCAAGTTTCCTTTTCTTAAAGAATTCCTGACTCTTACAAGTCTCTCTCTTGCACATCCTAGGCTGATCACACAAGCTTGTCTTTTCAGAATGTGACATAACTTGGCGGGGATGTGGAGAGAAAGGAACCCTTATCCACTGCTGGTGGGAATGCCATCTAGTTCAACCTTTATGGAAAGCGATATGGAGATTCCTCCAAAAACTGGAAATCGAGCTCCCATACGATCCAGCTATAGCACTCCTAGGAATATACCCTAGGAACACAAAAATACAATACAAAAATCCCTTCCTTACACCTATATTCATTGCAACACTAGTTACCATAGCAAGACTCTGGAAACAGCCAAGATGTCCTTCAACAGACGAATGGCTAAAGAAACTGTGGTACATATACACAATGGAATATTATGCAGCTGTCAGGAGAGATGAAGTCATGAAATTTTCTTATACATGGATGTACACGGAATCTATTATGCTGAGTAAAATAAGTCAGAGAGAGAAAGAAAAACACAGAATGGTCTCACTCATCTATGGGTTTTAAGAAAAATGAAAGACATTCTTGCAATAATAATTTTCAGACACAAAAGAGAAAAGAGCTGGAAGTTACAGCTCACCTCAGGAAGCTCACCACAAAGAGTGATGAGTTTAGTTAGAGAAATAACTACATTATGAACTGTCCTAATAATGAGAATGTATGAGGGAAATGGAGAGCCTGTTTAAAGTACAGGCGGGGGTTCGGGTGGGGAGGAGGGAGATTTGGGACATTGGTGATGGGAATGTTGCACTGGTGATGGGTGGTTTTTTTTACAGGACTAAAACCCAAACACAATCATGTATGTAATCAAGGTGTTTAAATAAAATATAAATAAAAAAAAATGTGACATAACAGGAATATGAACCATGTATTTTCCATGTTTTCAGTATCCAGCATTTTGCCAGGTATTTTGTCAAATTTCAAGACTGTTGACTTATTTTATGAGTAATTTAATTAGAACACTGGAATGGTGTCTTAACCACAGCATCCTATAGAAAATCTCAGATTTGAGTGATGCCATATAAAGACCACATTAACTTAGGACCTCATAAAATCCAGCTCGGAATCCAGGCACTATTTATATGATATTTGATTTGGCTTTCTAAGATGTATTAATCAATCCTCCAAATGCCACTCAAGGCACCACTCTTCTCATTAGTAATCAGCTAATATTTATCTACTGAGACACTTGGGAGGGCAAATGGAAAAAACAGCCTTTCGACTGAGTTCTTTGACTCAATTTTATTTTAAACCGTCTCAAATTATAATGTGAATGCCTTTCCTAGAAAAAATATACACAATACCCCTGAAACTAACTCTGCACACATTGATTGAAAAATCATGTCTACCATATACTATGTATGTCTGAGTAGCATAGCACACATTGGGCAGGAGAGACTGTACATTAAGTAAGGTACTTGCTTTGCACTCATCCATCTGGGTTTAATCGTTGGCATCTC
The DNA here is from genome assembly GCF_024139225.1 of Suncus etruscus. Lineage (NCBI taxonomy): Eukaryota > Metazoa > Chordata > Mammalia > Eulipotyphla > Soricidae > Suncus > Suncus etruscus. The sequence goes on along the minus strand of NC_064866.1, from coordinate 37,182,819 downwards.
ATATAGTCCACAAGAGCATCGGAAATGCTGTTCAAGCACAGAGCTCAGAGTATGTCCTAAAACTACTAGGTGTAATTCCAAAGACAAAACAACATTAAAGATTAAAAAATGATAACAGATGATAAAATTAACATATGCTAATTTATCTAAATTACACGATTCCCAAAGCATTGTACATATAAACAGCCAAGAATAGCTAAGGCGACTCTTAGGAAAAAGAAGATGAAAGGCATCACTTTCCTTAACTTTAAATTGTATTATAAAATTGGTGTTGGGAATGTTGCACTGGTGATGGGGGGTGTCCTCTTATATGACTGAAACACAACCACAATCATGTTTGTAAGCAAGGTATTTAAATAAAAAATATTATTTAAACCCAGATATGAAGAACTTTGTAAATCACAATAGTTTCAATAAAATATTTTCAAAAAGGTGAAAAAATATTATTTAAAAATTGTATTATAAAATAATAGTCATTAAACCACCTGGTACTGAATAAAGACACACCTTCAGATTAAGAAAATAGACTTTAGAATTCAGATAATGTTCCCCAGATATATTATCAATTAATCTTTAATAAAATAGCAAGAAACTCAAAAAGGAACAAGGAAAGCCTCTTCAACAAGTGGTTTTGGGACAGCTGTGCAAAAATGCAAACTCAAATCTCATTCTAACCCCATGCACAAAGGTCAAATCCTAATGGATTAAAGACTTTGCTCTCAGACCCAGAACCATAAGGTATATAGAAGAACACTTAGGTAAAACACTCAATGACATTAAGACTAAAGGCATCTTCAAGGAGGAACCATCACTGTCCAAACAAGTAGAAACAGAGATGAACTAAGAAACTGAGAAGTTTCTGCACCATAAAGGAAATAGTGGCTCAGATACAAAGTCCACCCACAGAATAGGAGACACTATTCACTGAATACACATCAGATAAGGAGCTAATATATAAAATATACAGGTACTGACAGAACTTACAAAGGAAAAAAAATTAAATCCCATCAAAAAATGGGGAGAAGAAATGAACAGACACTTCCTCAAAGAAGAAATACAAATGGCCAAACGACACTGGAAAAATGCTCCAAACACTAATCATCAGGGAGATGCAAATCAAAACAATAATGAGGTACCATCTTAAGCCACAGGAACTGGCATACATCACAAAGAATAAGAACAATTAGTGCTGGCTGGGATGTGGAGTGAAATGAACTCTCACTCACTGCTGGTGGGAATGCCATCTAGTCCAGAATGTAGTATAAATGTTCGTCAAAAATCTGGAAATTCAGCCACTATATCATACAGCTATAACACTCCTAGGGATATACCCTAGAAACACACACACAAATACAAAAATGTCTCTGCACACCTAGATTCATTGCAACACTATTTACAATATACAGAATCCGGAAACAAACCAATGCTATACAACAGATCAGTGGCTAAAGAAACTCTGGTACACATTGAAGACTATGCAGCCATTAGGTACAACGAAGTCATGAACTTTTTCTATACATGGATGGGACATGGAAACTATTAAGCTGAGTGAAATAAGTCATAAATTTCACTCTGTGGAATTTAAGAACAATAAAATACAGTATGTTAATAATACCCAGAGACAATAGAGATGAAGGCTGGAAAGACAGGCCCATGATACGAAGCTTACTACAAAGAGTGGTGAGTGCAGTTAGAGAAATTACAATACCAACAACTATCATGACAACAGCAGTGAGTAAGAGAAATAGATTGCCTGTCTCGAATATAGGCAGGGAGTGCATGAAATGGGGATGGAGGTAGTTATGGTGGGAAAGTTGCAGTGGTAAATGGGAGTGTTCTATTTTTATAACTTAAACCCAACTACAAACATGATTATAATGATGGATGTTAAATATATTATAAAAATAAATAACATGTATCATATGTAGTCTATGATGTAAATTACATGTAGCATATATATGAAATATATATATATGAATATACATGAATCCCTATGTGCTAGCCAAAGCTTCAACAAGGATTCATAGGATAATTTTCCTAAGTAGATTATCAATTTTGTATAATGATTTTTTTGTTTTGTTTTGTTTTGGGGCCACACTCAGTGGCACTCAGGGGTTACTCCTGGCTCGGTACTCAGAAAATGCCCCTGGCTTGGGAAACTATATGGGATGCCAGGGATCAAACCAGCATCTGTTCTGGGCCAGTCATTGCTAGGCAAATATCCTACCATTATGGCCCAATTTTGTATAACTTTTGAGTATCATTATATATATATATATATATATATATTTGTCATTTAAAACTAAAGTGTCCTTTAAAGGTTGACCTGAAAATACTCCTAAGGAACTCTTATAAAGGGCATACCAGAAACTAATTTAGGGATATACCCTAAGAACCCAAAAACACCATTTAACTAAGCCCTCTGCACTCCCATGTTTATCAAAGCATTGTTTACAATATTCAGAATCTGGAAACAACCCAAGTGCCAAGTACAGATAAGTGGCTAAAAATATATTGGTACATCTATACAATTCTATGCAGCTATTAGAAGAAAATGAAGTCATGGAACTTGCTTATACATGGATGGATATGGAGTTTATTATACTGAGTAAAATGAGTCAGAGGGAATTGGGTATATATAGAATAATCTTCTTCATTTGTGGGATATAAGAAAAAAAGATAGTGTGGCAATAAAGTCAAAAGAAAAAAGATAGAGAGAAAGAGAAGTAAAATCTCTGCCAAAAAGTAGGCATAAAGAGGGTGGGAGAGGTTTGAAGGAAAGTTGGGAACATTTGTAGTGGGAAATGTGCAAAGGTGGTGTATATTGTATGGACAAAATTTAATTATAATCAATTTCATAACAATTATGCTTAAATAAAGTGGTTATAAAAATAAAGTACTTGAAAAAAGGCAAGCCAGAAAAAATATATGTATTGATTACAGAACTACACAAAAATGTATGTATCATCATGTGACAACAAATTTGTTATTTTAGCATATTTACTTTACCTTTAAATTCAAAAAAATTAAATGGAGATCAGAAAGAATTCCTATAACCTATCAACACTTATCACCCAAGTGCTCAATAAGTACAGCTAATGAAATATGTTGACACAGCACTATAATTGAAGTTTATAGTTTACTCTAGGATTTACACTTAGTGTTGTAGATCCGATGGGCTTTGACAAATATGAAATGATTGGTTCCCACCATTGCATTATCAGGCAGAACAGTTTTGCTGCCCTAAATATCCTTTGATTTTCTCCTATGTATGTCATTCTACTTTGCCACCAACATTTTGCAACCACTGTCCTTTTTACTATCTTTATAGACTGTTTTTTTCTAGAATGGCACATAATTGAAATCCTGCAGTGTGTTACCCTCTTCAGACTGGCATATTTTAATATATATTATAATATGCATTTAAGATTCCTCCTGCATTCCATGGCTTGATAAGTCATCTTTTCCACATTGATTAATACTCCACAATCTGTATTTATCACAATTTATATGCCATCCTATCTAGGATGCTTTGGTTGCTTGCAGTTTTTGTTAGTTATGAATAAATTACAATAAACCATAGTGTGAAAATTTTCACTTGAACATAAATTTTCAACCTATATAGGTAAAAAATTAATTTCAAGGTTGTACAGTAAACATGTTAAGTTTTTTTTGGGGGGAGGGGTTTGGGCCACACCCGGCGATGCTCAGGGGTTACTCCTGGCTGTCTGCTCAGAAATAGCTCCTGGCAGGCACGGGGGACCATATGGGACACGGGGATTCGAACCAACCACCTTAGGTCCTGGATCGGCTGATTGCAAGGCAAACGCCGCTGTGCTATCTCTCCGGGCCCAAACATGTTAAGTTTTGAAATAAATTGCCAAATTGTCTTTGAAGTGGTATGTCCTTTTGAATTCCCAATAACCATTGGTAAAATTTCCTGTTGTTTCACATTTGATACTGTCATTATTCAGAACTTGGGTCAATCTAATATATGACTATCTATATTTCATTGTTTTTATTTGCATTTGCTGATGATTTATGACATAAAGCACAAGTTAATATGCTTGTTTGCCGTCTGCATATTTTATTGGACATATACTGTTAATGCTTTTGCTGCCTTATTAAATAGGTATTTTATTAATTAGTAAAATTAGTTTATACATTTTAATTAATAGGTTTTTTATTACATATATCTTCTATAAATATGTTACATTATGTTATGTTATACTGGAATTTGTCTTATCAGTTTTACCATTGACTTTGCACAGTAGATAATTTTTCAGTGACGTCTGAAATCAATTAATTCTTTTGTGAATGATTCTGTTGAGATTTTACTTTAAAAGTCACAAAATTTAGTCACATTCATCTACATTTTGTCCTACAAATCTTTGATAGTCTTGTATTTCACAATCATTCTATTGCATTATTTGAACCAATACTTGTGAAATGTTTATATCTAGATTCTTTTCTGTTTCTTTCCCCCACATTCAACCCTCCTTATTTTTTTTGCCAATGTCTAGTTGTTCTATCAACTTTTGTGGAAAACAACTTAGCTGTATTATTTTGCCTTTGTTTCTTTGTAAAAGATCAATGACTGTAATTATGTAGTTCTATTTTAGGCTTCTTACTCTGTTCATTGATATATGTTTTCTCTGTATTTTTATTCTCGCTACTACACTGACTTGATTATTCTGGTTTTATAATTAGCTGTTCAAGCTGAGTAATATTAGTTTTACAACTTAATATTCTTTTAATACTGTCTTGACTCCACTGTGTGTTTCAACTCTACATGTTAACTTTAATATTAGTCAATACCAAAAGAAGTAATTTAAAGGGAATTTTTTGGTATTTATTCTGTATTGATTTGGAATTTGCAGGAATACTCCTGGCTCTTTTCTGTTTGGGATTCTGTGCCTGTGTTATTCAATGAAACATATGTTGGTAGATGGATATTGAACTTTGGCCTCCTTTATGCAATGCATGAGTTTAGCATATTGAGCTCTCTGTTCTTCCCACCAAGAATTTTGGTTAGATAGTTCTTAAAGCATAATATAACTTTGGGAATGATTTATACTTTGATGACACTTTGTGTTTGTCTAATCATAAACATGAAATGAATGCATTTTATTACATTTTTCAGAATATTTTTGCTTTCCTTATATTATCTGGGTATACCTTGTATAATTTGGAAATTACTAATATAAGTTGAATTGTATTTCCAAATCCCAATTCCAATTATTCATTTACTTTTGTTTTGGGGAGATATTCAAAAGTGTTCAGGAGTTACTCCTCCTGTATTTGTGATCCAAAATTACTCCTAGCTTGGTTTAAATAATTACACAATTGCTGGAAATGAATCCAAGCAATGCACATGCAAGGCAAGTCCTACACAATCTACTACCTCTCTGATCCTCTTTGACATTTTTTCCCTGGGCCTTATCTGCCACTGAGTAGGATAGAATTTGTGGAATTTTTTGTAGCTTACTATTATAACGATGAATAATACTCCTTTTACTATGTTTGTTTACTTTTTATTATCATAAAGTTATATTAAATTTGGTCAGGACATTTTGACCTTAACATACAATCTCATATTTTAACCTATTAAGGTTTTTCCATTCTGTTAATTTTCCTTTCTCAATAGGGAAAATTAAAAATTATTAATTATTTTATTTATTATTCTTATTATTTTTTAAATTACTTTAAAATTTCTTCATTAAGAAATCCAGACCATAGGATAGTCATAATGACCATGGCATATACAGCAGCATTGTGCCTTAATATTATTTTATTTTGCATTTATGTGGCTCCAATTCATTCTACATTAAGTAATTTCTGAAATATAATTAAATTATATTTGGTCATGAAAGTTTTGGTATGCTTGTTAAATTTGGTTTGTTAGAATTTTGTTTATTTTTACATATGAAAAAAATTACATATGGACTAAAGAGAGTACAGTAGTTTTGGTACTTGCTTGCAAGCATTTGACCCAGGTTTGAACAGCCTGGGTCCTTGAGCCTATAAGGTCCTTGAACCCCACCAGAATTGATCCTTGATAAGAGAGACAAGTGTAAACCCTGAACACTACCAAGCATGTCTCTCAAAATAAATTTTTGGATGTTTTTTAGATATGTTGGTTTATAGTTTGGAGTACTGTCAGAGCTAATCAAAACCCCAGCAAGAGAGTTACCAACAGGGTTTAATTGAGAAAGAGGCTAAGCAGGGTGTTCTGAGGCCTTACAACCATCCCCTTAGACTAACAGAGGGAGAGAAAGAGAGCAAAGGAATCAGACTAATAAGGAACCAGAGAAGGGGAAAAAAAATAGCAGAAGCAACAAAAGGCAGCAGGATCAGGGAGTTTGTCAGTTTCTCCAGCAATTTGGCAGCTACCACCCAGAAGAAGCAATATGGCAGTGTGCAGTGGGCCCATAATACTTCAGCCTTTCGTTTTATAGGCCAACTGCCCTCCAGAGGCAGTTACAACTGATATCTTCACCATTAAAGGGACAGTATCCCACTAATGACTGACCAGGGGCAATAAGAATTTCTGTTACCTTACATTGCCTCCTTTTACATGGGAAAAAAAAATGGGAGAGTCTGAATCAATATCAGTATCAAGTTTCAGGTAGGTCTGATCCAAATGATTTTAGCTGATGTTGTAATCTATTGGCATAAGGCAGTCATGAATTTAATGATCCACTGCATGTCAAAAGAGTCAGGTTGTTGAGCCAGGACCCCAGTTGAAGAAGCTGATTTAAGTCGCTGGAGGACTGGGATCCAAGCAGCATTTCTATTACTCTGAATAGGGCAAGTTTGGCATTCAATTGCTAGACAATAGGAAAAAAAAAAAGGGAAACTCTGTTTAGGAATTGTAAAATCACCCCATGTGCCATATTTCCTTCAGGGGTGAATGGGTCTGAAGTGGGGTAAAGTAGATGAATTAATAAACTGTGCTTGTCAGGAGAGAATCATGCAGTCAGTTGGCTTCTCAACTTGTGGTCCCTTTCCACATGCCAAGCCAAACTGAAGCCTCTTTATTTACCAACCAGGAGATAATGATAATAGTTAATGTCAAAGGTACTAAATCAAGCTACTTTAGTCTAAATGTACATTTACATATAGGAAATATAGGTGAAAAGGGAAGAGGAAGTTATTTTGGGTAAAAGCAGGGTGTGATCTAATAGAAATAGAAAAATAGCAACAAGGGGCCAGAGAGATGGCATGGAGGTAAGGCATTTACCTTTCATGTAGAAGGTCATCGGTTCGAATCCCGGCATCCCATATGGTCCCCCGTGCCTGCCAGGAGCAGTTTCTGAGCACGGAGCCAGGAAAAACCCCTGAGCACTGCTGGGTGTGACCCAAAAACCACACACACACACACACAAAATAGCAACAAGCTGTAAGAGGCATAGAACAAAAATATTTTTAATATGTATAAAAGCAATGAAAACAAATAGGATCAGAAAAAAATAGCCTAAAAGAGAAAATTTGAAAGATTAATAACTACTGAGAACAAGAACTATTCATTTAAAGGTAACCCCTGTGTAAGGGTTGTTAAAACCTACCATATTTTCCTGCGTATAAGACGACTTTTGAAATAAAAAAAAGTCAACCGAAAATTGGTGGTCATCTTCTATGCTGAGTATATCCTGAAAAATGTTTCAATATGCTGCTAAAAGAAAATCATCTGGATATTGCCACCAAATGAATTTTCCAACTCCATCCTGCACCAATCACTGCAAGGCTGCTTGAATCGCCTCTCTAACTCAGCCAATCCAAGCAGGCTTTTTATGCATGTAAATTATACAATGTTCTGTCCCCGAACCTACACTGTAAAAAGCCTGCTCAGATTGGCCGAAGTCAGAGAGGAAGTCTATTACAGTAGAACCTTTGAATGTATGCTTTAACTGTAAAACTATATGCCAGAAAATATGGTATACAAAAAACAACTCTATTCTTAAAATTATCTGCCTTCAAGAAGTGACAAATGACTTTTTATGAACTAGGGATAAGCTCATCTATTTCCCGTTGATAAGGGGAGTTGTGAGGTTGAAAGAGTTTTACTTTTTGATAGCTACCTAATAGAGATAGGTAAAATGACAAAATTGAATTTTTATTGGGTCAAAAAATAAATAACTATTCTGATTCCTTTATAAAAAATATAAATGTAAGTATATTTTTTGAAAACAAGATAGTCTTTCACATTTTTTGTTTGTTTGTTTGCTTATTTGTTTTTGGACCACACCCAGTGATGCTCAGGGATTACTTCTCTCTGTACTCAGAAATAGCTCCTGGCAGGCTTGTGGTAATATATGGGATGCTGGAACTCCAATCTAGGTAGGCTGCATGCAAGACAAAAGCCCTACCTCTATGCTATTGCTCCAGCTCTTTCACATAATTTTTTAAAGTGATGAAAAGGATAAAAGCTTTTCTCAGTCTCACAGATATCTACTTCTGATGGGGCATAATGGAACCCAGAGCTTCTTTTTGGGATTATCCTTTGTAGAAACGTAAGATTAGCTTTTTGCTTGATAATTAGTTTGTCTGCTACCCAATATTTATCAATTTTCACCAAAATACGTGAATTAATATTTTGCTGAGCTTGTACATATTCTTAAAAATATCTTTCAAGAAGCTGAATGGGGTTCTACTTGAAGTATTTTTTTAATATAATAAAATAATGTTAAGGTTAGAAAATCCCTTTTCTGTGTTTTAATATTTAAGTTTTTAGAGTTCTCTGAGCATACTCAACACTATCTTGTCCTTGAGGATATAGGGTATACAAGTGATATGTTTGATTTTCCATTCTTTGAAAAACTTTGAAAAGTTTTATTAGTGTAGGCTGGCCATTATCAGTTTTGATGGTATTCCAAACATCCATAACAGAAAGCATTGTAATAAAAAATGGCTTTAGCTCTTTCTGAAGTTATAGAGACAAACCATATAAATTAAGCATCGATAAGTACATGTCCAAATGATTTGTGAAGAGGCTACAATGAGCAATATTCATTTGCCATAATTAATTTGTCTGTAGACCTCAAGGCTTAGCTCTGGCCACATAAAGGGTGCAATTCAAAGGAGTGAAAACGGAGCAAGTATAAACTATTTGTCTTACTTGTCTTAACAAGATGTGATGAGGCAATCTTGACCAAGTATTAACACATAATAGGTGAACTGGTCATTCCCTAGGGTAAAACAGTCTGCTGAAACCTGTGCATAGGTGCATTTATGATTTAAAGAAGAAATGGAAAATGAAAAGTGTTTGCAGTTATCTGGGTAAACAGGAATATTGCAAATATGGTTTTTAATATCTGTTACATCCAGTGGCCAATCTTAAGATTCACTCCAGAAGAGGGAAGGCTGAATTTGAGGGGTCCCATTGAATCAGCAGCAAGTCAATAAGTAGTTGCCATTTGCCTGTTTGTTTGTTTTTTTTGGCAATACAAATATAAAAAATGGAGAATTCCATTCTAAATATAATGTTTCAAAATACCCCAATTTAAGATGTTACTCTGCATAATCATTAAGTGCCTTTAGCTTTATTTCATTAAGGGGAAACTGTGTTGTCCACACAGGATCTTAGACTTCTACTTAATGTGGAGTGGTAGTGGACACGAAAGAGCTGCGGCCCAGATTAAAAAATACCAAGCTAAGTAATCCCAATAACCTGGTTCTAACATGAATTCAGAACCCTAGAGAAACTTATCTTCTATAATTTCCTACTAAATAGATCCCCCTCCCCCAAAAAAGGAATGGGGAAAACTACCACTACTTAAGAAATAGACAATAAGAGTTATACCTATTAAGGAAATACATCTAAAGAAATATTCAAAGGAGATATACATGTCCCCTTTATGTCTTCTGAAATAGACTGGGGAAAGATAAAAATCAAGAGCACAGCTTCAGTCTGTGATATGGTCTTGTGGAGTCTGAATAATGGCTCTCAGCAATCACATATCAAGAAATGTCCTTGAGCTAGAAGTTTCTCAGAAACCTAATCTGTTAGTGAGCAACAGTCCATAGTGAAGGGAGGGGGGTGCTGCTAAGAGCAAATTAGCAGCAGCTGTAGTGGCAGCTTCTTTCAGGTTGAGGCAAGGTGTGCTGGGAATCTATCTTATCATTTTTGGAGCTTTTTGTTAGCTGACTGGGGTCAGGAAATGTTAAGGTTCCTGATGAGTTAAGAACAAGGGTAGGTGCCAGAGCAGGGGTGCAAGTGGTAAGGTGTTTGCCTTGCACATGCTAATCTGGGACAGACCATGGTTTGATCCCCAGGTGTCCCATACAGTCCCCAAGACAGGAGCAATTTCTGAGCACATAGGAGAAATCCCTGAGTGTCACTGGATGTGGCCCAAAAACCAAACCAAACAAACAAACAAACCTGAAAATAAAAAGGATTAAGTGAAAGGAAAAATTAGATCAGGGTTGAGATAGTAAAGGGTTAGTCTTGCAAATAGTTTGTTTATCTTGTTTATTCTTTAAAAAAAACAGCTCCTGGTCTCATTAATTCTTTGTATTATATTCTTTGTTTCTATATTTTTTATTACTTCTCTAGTTTTTATTATTTCTTTTCTTCTACGTATATTTGGGTTCTTTTCATGTTGGTTTTCAGGATGTTTAAAGTATCTCTTTAGGTTGTTTATTTTATCATTTTTTTCTTTCATAATGTAGATTGTATTGCTAAGAGTTTCCTCTTAATTACTGCTTTTGCTGTGTCCCATAGATTTTTGGCAATTTGTTCCTTTATTATCATTGATTTCAAGGAAACTCTTGATTTCTTCTTTTATTTATTTATTTTTTTTTTTTTACCTAGCTGTTATTGAGCAGCATGTTGTTTAGTCTCCAGTTGTTAGATTTTCAACACTTCTTTTTACAGTCAATCTTGATCTCTGTGGCATTGTTGTATGACAGTGTTGTTGATATATTTCTTATATTTGTGACTATGTTAGAATTGTGTACTAGAATATGGTCCATCCTGGATAAAGTTACATGTGCACTTGAGAAGAATGTGCATTTCACTTTTTGAAGATGCCCTATATACATCTATTACTTCCAATTCTTCTAACTTCTCATTTATGGATCTCATGTATTTGCTAGTGTTTTGCCTAGTGGAGCTATCTAGTATCAATAATGGGGTATTGAAATCTCCCACTTCTAGTACTTTTCCATCCATATGTTTCTACAGGTTTGTGAGCAAAAGCCTTACATATTTTGCCGAGTCTACATTTAGTACATAGATGTAATAAGAGTTAGTACTTGATCTTTTGTTCCCCTGATCAATAAGTAGTGACAATATTTTTCTCTTAGTACTTTCTTGAGTTTAAATGTAAGGAACCCCTTGCTCAATATCCTGTTAATTTCACCTGGATGATCACACCCACCCACATCAAAAAGGGGTCTGGGGTTTGGAATAAAGAATAGAGGGGGGCAAAGTGATAGTGTAGTAGTAAGGCTTTTGCTTGCATGCAACTGTCCCCAGGAGGGACCTCGATTCAATCCCCAAAGTCCATCTGGTCCCCCAAACCAGGAGCAATTTCTGAGCTCACAGCATCACAACTGTGGCCCAAAAATCAAACAAATAAAAAAGAATAGAGGGTGCTGGCTGGAGCAGAAGAAAGCATCAAGGAAGCATGGAGAGCAGCTAAAAGGGAGAAAAAGACAGAGAGAGCTCCAGATAAAAAAGGATTAGTGCTGCAGACGTCTTGCATCCCTAAGCAAAACCTTAGTGGGGTCCTAAAACCTTAACGGAAGAAACTGGGTACACAAGGTGGACAAATATGAAATATGAAATAATTGAGACCACACAAAATGCATTGTATGGGGGCCCACGTCTATGAGACTAGAGACAAATTTTACTTTTCAGCTGATGACATTTTAAGCACAACCTTGGTATGCAAGGTGTCTTCAGGGAAAGCAAAGGGCAGAGGATTGTTAGGAGGGACAACACAATGATACCAGACTCTAGAATCTACATATCAAATAACTATCCGAATAGGTGATAAAGAGTCCTGCTAGAGGTAAGGCAAAATATGAGGTGGAGGTGTTTATTGGGTAAGCAAAAAACAGGTTTTTCAAGAAACAGGAGGAGAGAACCGGGTTCTGCAAGCAATATTTTTGCAGTGGCTGGAAAATGGATTTTTGGGGGGATGGAAATTATAGTTTACCATCATGGAGTTAGACTCAGAAAAACAAGTTGCTGGCACCAGTCTATACTCGATCTAAGATTTGCAAATAAACCAGCCAGTGGGGAGCTTTGGTGGGCTTTCTTTGGTACTGAAATTTCTTGGTGACTGCAGGATAGCTAAGGCCAAATTTCTGTAGTAGAAAAGGAGACAAAAATCAAAGGAAAAGAGAAATATAATGTCACAGCCATGTCAGAAATATAGCCAGTAATCCATGCAAGGGTCAATGATTGACTTCTCCAATGGGCCTTCTGGCAAATATTTCTTGGGAGGAAAATTAGGCACCGCACCAGGAAGGCCAAAAGCCATGTCTGGTGCGTGCTTCCTAATAATTGGAGACTTGCATGCTGCATGCCTCTACAGATTAGAGAGAAAGACATGGCTTAGGAACAGCAGAGGGAATAACAGGTAGAGAGAGCCAGAGAAAAGCAAAGAAGTGGCTGCTTGGAAAAGACTTAGCATAGAAGCCATGTTAGGAAATACACATGGTGGTTAGGACCATGAAATAAAGCTGATTTGACTCCTATAAAACTTTAACTGACTGCCTATGAAATTATTTCGCCATTACTACACTTCTTCAGACCCACCAGCCAAAGTGGCTCAAGGTACTGTGCTGTGTCAAAGGAGATCTCACCCCCAACCCTAAGACATTAGACTTTATATATTAAATTAAAACAACAGTTAAATGTAGTTTGGTCTGATATGATTATGACTGGCCCAGTTTTTGTTTTTTTTTTTTTGTTTTCTGATGGCTTGGATAATTGTTTTACATCCTTTTACTCTGAGCTTGTGTTTATTCAGAACACAAGTGCGTTTCCTTGAGGCAGCAGATGTCTGGGTTTTGTTTTCTGATTCAACCATTAGTCTGTGCCTTTTAATGAGAGAGTATAGTCCACTGACATATAAGGAAACTGTTGACAAAAAGAGCTGTCATGCCATTATATTGTGTAGGAATATTTTTGTTATAATTGGGGGTTTGGTTTGTGTAATTGCTTTTTGAGTAGTTCATTTAGGGTTGGTTTGGTTAGTGAAATATTGTGAATTATTATTTGTCTGAGAATGTTTTTAATCCTCCCATCCATATAAGTGAGAATTTTACTGGGTAGTGGACTCTACATTGAAAGTTTCTTTCATTCAGTAGTTTGAATATGTCATTTCATTCTTTTCTTGCCAGAATTGTGTCAAATGGAAGATCTGATTTGATTTTTATGTTTTTTTTCCCTTTATACTTGAGATTTTGTTTTCTCCCACACTGCTTAAATAGTCCACTTCTTTCTCTCTCTCTCTCTCTCTCTCTCTCTCTCTCTCTCTCTCTCTCTCTCTCTCTCTCTCTTTGCTACTTGGTGTTGTGCTGTTCAGGTCTATTTTGTTTGGCTCTTTTTTTTACCTTTTGGATTTGTAGAGAAACCTCTTTCCCAAGGGTGAGGAGTTCTCTGCTATAATATCCCTCACTACTTGTTCTTCATCTTTTCTTTTGCTTCCCCTTCTGGTATTTTTAAAATACTAGGATTATTTCACTTGTGCTTTTTTTCTTTTTTTTTTTACTTTATCACTGCTGGCTTGTAATTTGTCTTCAGTTCATCTATTAAATTCTCCACGTGTGTAATTCTACTACTACAGCTTGCAAACTTGATTTTTTAGTTCTTTCAGTTCTATTTGTATGGATTATTTCATCCTCTGAAAGAGTTTTTCTTTAGTTTGGTTGAATTGTTCACCAATAGATTTCTTAATTTTGCAGGATAGAGACTCCTTGGTTTCCACTATTAAACCATTAAGTGTTGATTTTGGGTTCTCATCTATAAGGTTCAGACATTTGGGTGGATTTGGAGATTTGCCAGGATTTCTCTTAATATCTTCCACTGTAGATGACTTCTTTAGCTTCCCCATTGATCTTTGTGGTTTGCAATGCTAAAGTAAAAAAGTGGTCTATTGAATTATATCTTCTTTCACTAAACTAGCAAGGTTGTATAAATTTGATTTAAAAATATTGCATACTAGTTTATTGATTTGTTCAGCTGAGTTTTGAGCTGTATATTTTCTAAGAGAAACAAGTGTTAGATCCAATCTGCCAGGAACACTATGATATAAATTAAAATGATTTCATTTTGGGGAAAGAAGGGCTGATGGGAAAGAGGGATGTTACAGTAATGACACTGAAACTCAGAAGGAGGCTGAGGGAAGGCTGGAAAGAAGGCCTTGTTCATGCTTGGTGGAGGGGATTAGGACAGGAGTTTCCCTGTTCCCACCCAGACACAGTCCTGACTCTTCCCAGGAGACAAAGTATAAGCACTGGGGCTGGGACCCAGAACGAAACTGAGAAAAATACCCAAAATGACAGCCCAGTTTGAGTTTGTTGGAAGGAACTAAAACAAGGTTTCCTCTTCCCTTCCAAACCTGAACTTGGCTGTCCCAAAGGGCAGACTATCAGTGATGGCACTCAAACCCAGAAGGAGACTGAGGGGAAGGGTGGAAAGAAGGCTCTGTTCATGCTTGGTGGAGAGGATTTTTCCATAATTTTTATGTATAATTTTTATAATCCTAAAGTGAAAATTATTTATATATTTGTAAAAACAGGAAGAATTAAGGACTATAGTGATTAGTCATAGCTCTTGGAAAGAATTACCCAGCATCTTGTTGCTATTTTATATCTAATCTTATTTTTTGTGGCATACCTTCCATTAACTTTTAATAATTTAAATTTTACCTCAATAAAAAGTAAAATAAAATATTTAGGTAAATATGGAAATTTAACTTTATTTTTATTGATATAATAAAGGCATGAAATTATTTTGTATGTGAATGTGAAGCAAGATAGATATTAATGAATGGAATTACTTAGAAAGACATGAGACAGGTGAGAGGAAACGAAGAAATAAGTGTTCCAGAAAGAATACAGATATTCTATTAGTGAAACTCAACAGAAACAACTTTTTAACAACTTTGTAACTTGATTCAATTAAGAAATTAATTTATATAAAAGTAAAATAGTCATAGTAAATAAAGAACATATTTGTAATTAGAGAAAAAGCAAGATATAGAAAACACAGGTTTATCCACAGTGAAATGGCAAAGAGACAGAGACAAAAAAGTGACATCTACATTTAAAGAAAAATACAAGATTGTTGAGAAAAACTTAAATTCTTTTTTTTTGTTTGTTTGTTATTTGTTTTGGTTTTTGGGTCACACCTGGCAGCACTCAGGGGTCACTCCTGGCTCTACACTTAGAAATCACCCCCGGCAGACACAGGGGACCATATGGGATGCTGGAATTTGAACTACCATCCTTGCTATCTCCCGGCCCAAAAGATTAAATTCTTCTTTTTAATATTTTATTTAAACACCTTGATTACATACATGATTGTGTTTGGGTTTCAGTCATGTAAAGAGCACCACCCATCATCAGTGCAACATTCCCATCACCAATGTCCCAAATCTCCCTCCTCCCCACCCAACCCTCACCTGTACTCCAGACAGGCTTTCTATTTCCCTCATACATTCTCATTGTTAGGATAGTTCACAATGTAGTTATTTCCCTAACTAAACTCATCACTCTTTGTGGTGAGCTTCATGAGGTGAGCTGGAACTTCCAGCCCTCCTCTCTTTTGTGTCTGAAAATTATTATTTCAAGAATGTCTTTCATTTTTCTTAAAACCCATAGATGAGTAAGACCATTCTGTATCTTTCTCTCTCTCTCTGACTTATTTCACTCAGTATAATAGATTCCGTGTACATCCATGTATAGGAAAATTTTATGAATTAATCTCTCCTGACAGCTTCATAATATTCCATTGTGTATATGTACCACAGTTTCTTTAGCCATTCGTCTGTTGAAGGACATCTTGGTTGTTTCCAGAGTCTTGCTATGGTAAATAGTGCTGCAATGAATATAGGTGTAAGGAAGGGGTTTTTGTATTGTATTTTTGTGTTCCTAGGGTATATTCCTAGGAGTGGTATAGCTGAATCGTATGGGAGCTCGATTTCTAGTTTTGGAGGAATCTCCATATTACTTTCCATAAAGGTTGAACTAGATGGCATTCCGACCAGCAGTAAATAAGAGTTCCTTTCTCTCCACATCCCCACCAACACTGCGTGTTCTCATTCTTTGTGATGTGTGCCAAACTCTGTGGTGTGAGGTGGTACCTCATAGTGATTTGATTTGCATCACCCTGATGATTAGTGATGTGGAGATAGTTATCAAAACAGCATGGTATTGGAATAAAGACAGGCCCTCAGATCAGTGGAATAGGCTTGAATACTCAGAGAATGTTTCCCAGGCATACAATCACCTAATTTTTGATAAAGGAGCAAGAAATCCTAAATGGAGCAAAGAAAGCCTCTTCAACAAGTGGTGGTGGCACAACTGGTTAGCAACTTGCAAAAAAATTGAACTTAGGCCCCCAGTTAACATCATGTACGAAGGTAAAATCCAAATGGATTAAAGACCTCGATAACAGACCTGAAACCATAAGATATATAGAACAACAGGTAGGCAAAACATTCCAGGACATTGAGACTATAGGCATATTCAAGGAGGAAACTGCACTTTCCAAACAAGTGAAAGCAGAGATAAACAGATGGGAATACATTAAGCTGAGAAGCTTCTGCACCTCAAAAGAAATAGTGCCCAGGATACAAGAGCCACCCACTGAGTGGGAGAAACTATTCACCCAATACCCATCAGATAAGGGGCTAATCTCCAAAATATACAAGGCACTGACAGAGCTCTAGAAGAAAAAACATCTATTCCCATCAAAAAATGGGGAGAAGAAATGGACAGACACTTTGACAAAGAAAAAACACAAATGGCCAAAAGACACATGAAAAAAAAAAGCTTAAAATCTTAAATGTCATTGTCTCCACTGATTTTTGTTAACATGGATATTGAAGACTTTTCTTTTTATTGAAAGCCATAACATCAAGTCAATGCCTTTCATATGTGACTTATTTTTCTTTCTTATTTGCTATCCCATGTCCCCATACTATCCCACAATTTATGAGTTCTTGGAATGCAGAGTTCAGAGACTACATCTAGCTTGTTTGTACCCCCCCTCCACAAATACACACATGCACAGGCTTTAAAAGAGCCCCCCTGACTTACTACAGGTACTTCCCACACTAGTTTATTGAACCTCACATTTATGGCATAGCATTTAATTTGAAGTAATGTAGTAGTGATTTAGTGAAAGTATCATCAACAGGTTATCTAATCTATTGTTTTGCCATTTCAGAGCCTGGAACTCTAACAGAAAAATGATAGACTTTGGATTTTGGTGAAGATTAATTTCTTGGCTTTCCATGGTTACCTTTTGCTGAATACTCATATATTCTTTATTCTGTGGCAGGTGGAGAAAAGGGAAGGTGAGGAGAGAAGAAAGGAGAGGAGAGGAGTAGAGGAGAGAAGAGAGAAGAGTGAAGGGGAGAGAAGAGGTGAGGAGAGGCAAAGAGGAGGGAAAAGGAGGGGAGGGGAGGGGAAAAGTGGGGAGAAGAAAGATAAGAAAGGGAGGAGATGGAAAAAGAAGGGAGGGGAGCAGAAGAGAAGAGGGGAAAAAGGAGAAGAGAATGGAAGTGGGACGGGGGGGGGAGGGAGAGGAAGGTGAGGGGAGGGAAAGGAAGGAAAGGGGAAGAGAGGATAAGAAAGCAGAGAAGTATAAATTGAGGTATCAATTTATATTAGCAGTGAAATCATTATTTTACAGCTGCATAACTATCACACGATTTGCTCTGTAGGGTGTCCAATAATTGTGGAATGATGGTGAAAATGTGTTTATTTTTATAAGGATATCAGTCTAATCAGATTAGAGCCTTTATACCTCCAGGAGGCCTCATTTATAAATACAGTAAAAAAGTAATGCTTGAGTCCTACATCAGTAATTTATAAGTAAAAACCTTTTTTTAAGATGTGTCATTTTTTGGAGATCACTTGTTTCTAAACAGAAACATAGTAAAAATTAAAAATCTGACCATAAATCTAACTTTCTTTATTCAGGCATTATTTCAATTGAGGAGAAAGTGTCTCTGCAATTTTCTATTTTAATGCATATTCCCCTGTTGTGTTAAGTCTGTAGAAAGCTTATAGTTTTCTTGAGATCATTAAGTTAACCATTGCTTGCACTAAAAAAAAACCCTGCTATTTATAGATTTTCTATTTTACTGCAGATTCTGTCTTTAGCTGTGAGATAACATGTCCTTAATTGGGTACAAATTATTCACACATTTAAACAAATTGTATAGAACTAACAACTTTTAGGGGCCAGAGCGATGGCGCAGTGTTGCACATTTGCCTTGCAGGTGGCTGACCTGACCCAGGACCATGCCAGGAATGATTTCTGAACTCATACCCAGGAGTAACCCCTGAGTCTCACCGGATGTGGCCCAAAAACTACCCCCCAAAAAATAGAACTAACAACTTTTATACTTTATTTGCATTAACTCTGCTTACCAATGGCCTATCAAGTCATTCTGCCAAGATATGATATAACAAAAAAGTTTATTAAGTTCCAGTTCTCTTTTTCAAGATAGTCTTTAAAATAGCATCCACTAGAGCATGCAGGATCAAATAATTAACTTTTATAAGAACTACACAAATTTGTACAAATAGAATCAGGGTGAAAAATATAAGGTGAAAAAAATAGACATTGTACTAGACACTAGCAAGAATTTATGAGCGTCTTCATTCACTTGTCATGTTTGTGCTGAACATTATTTGACCATAAATACAATTTTAGATGGTGAATAGAACAGAATTCTTCTTCTACACAGTGTGTACTTGGTGGCATCATTAATATGATCTCCTTCAATTTATACAATACAGTAAGGCTGGTAGTCTGTTTGGCTGCTGAAGATGTTGCAGCTTTCCAGTAAATGCGAAGATGAACACGATGCAACCAGAGTAAAAATAATTTTTCCTTACTTAAAATCATTTCAACAGCTTAAATTTGGGATATTGCTCCTGGTTTTTTCTTGTTCTCCTTGCTTTAAGTAAAATATTTTTTTTACTATGTTCTTTTACTTTCCTAATCTTTCTCAGTGCTGATTGAATCTTCCCCTCAGATACTTCTTGTATGGTGATTATCTCATATCTAATAGAAAAAATGCCATACCAATCCCAGGACAGTATACTTCAGGGATGGAGATACCCTGTATCTCCTAGGCCAAGGGAATCCCCTTATAATATCCCCAATAATTACTGCGCCAATGCAGGGGGAAAAAAGAAAAAAAGCACAAAATAATCATTTTTTCCACATATATATTTATTGATTGATTGATTGTTTCTTTTTGACATCTTTATTTTGGTATAGATATTGAAGTTGATGTCTCTTTTTTATTTTATATTACTTTATCTTATCTTTCACTTTCTTTTTGCATTCCAGCATGATTTGAATTCAGAACCGAGACTATTGTGTGGTGCTTCTCTTTATTGCTGTAGGGCTCACTGGTTATTTAATTTGACATTTATTTTTGTATTGTTATGGTGTTTCAATTACCTTTTTCATGTCCTCTCTCAAACTGAGGCTGATAGCCACTAGAAGGACTCTGCCCATTTTCAGCATATTTTTATTAATTAATTAATTTTTTAATTTATTTTTTTTGCTTAATCTTTACCCCCATTCTATTGCCTTTCTCTCTTTCAAACAAAACCACATAACTCGATTTATCTAGCTTAGCCTTTCAAATAGAGGGAGAAAGAAGGGAGGGCACCAGGACCAAACAGATGTATGATCACTGATAGTAAGCTAGACAAAGAGGGGACCACCTACTCTAGAAGCCCGGGGGGTGATGGTGGGGGATATGGGTTGCATAAAGGGAACGGGGAGGACAAATTTGGTGGTGGGTATTCCCCTGATTCGATGTCAATATGTACCTAAAATACTAATGTGAAAGATATGTAAGCCACTATGATCAAAATAAAAATTAAAAAAAAAAAGAAAAAATGCCGTACCATAACCCCAGTTTGCAGAGACATTGGTAACAATCATAAATTAATTCTGGATAGTTTTGAGTTTCCAAATTCTGAAAAAATAATTGGCATAGTCCCGTAATTATATAGTAGCAAGAGAAACATTTGGTACCTGATCTGTATGAATCCAAATTATATTTTTCTTCATTAATACCAAGCTTTACTTTCTATATAATACTTTCTATATAATAAAGAGTCAAAATATAGCTCCTATCCTTAAGATATCACAAGTAACTGATGAGGAAGTTAGGAAATCACCATATCTAAAGATTATGTGCAACATAATGCAATCTATATTGACTACTTAATTAGAGAACAGTCTCTTGGAATAACTTGAGTCAGAAAATACAGATGTCATGGAAACCTAAGTTTTTTAGAATGGCCTTCATAGAGGGGCTCAGAAATTTAAATCAGGTCCTGAAGAATTTGATCTTGGTTGCAAATAGGAAAGTTGTTTATCTGGTCCATTATTTGACCTCTCCTCCATAGTAGGGCATCATTTTTAGGCCCTACTATGCCTAACTTATCCCGTATGACATCATTTCAAAGCATTTACCTACTCTATTGTCTCTAGCAACAGTTTTATTTTTAAATAATATGAAGCAGTCATTCTCCCTGGACCATAGAGTGGAATTATAACCAAGTGAAAAGTGCTGTTCTTGGCTTTGCCTCCCTCCTAAATACATCATATGTGACCTTGCTCTTAAAGCTTTCACTGTACGCACTCATCCATAGCCTTGAATTGCTGCAAAATGTCTCTCAGAGTCAGTCCAGTGGCCCTGGAATTAGTGTTACCACAAACTAATCCCTGTGGGCACTTTCTGACATCTCTTTTGGGTTGTACAAGTAATGAATCATCTTCCAAACTTCTGGGATCTGCCTTCTTTTCCTCCAAGGCTCCTTGCAGACTTTCCTTTGCATTTGCCAAACCCCTGATAACTAAGAAAACTTAGAAATACACTCGTTCATAGGAAAAGTTTTTGCTATCTATTTCCCCTCGAAGCTGTATGTTTCTTTCTTCCCTCTTCTCCTGGCTTATATTTTTGAAGTTCCAGAAAATGCCTTCTTTGAGACATTATTTGAAGCTATAAAAGCTTCATGAGTGACTTAAAAGGACATCACAGATCAGTCTTCTATTATCTTTGTGAAGTCACAGTGTTGGATAAAAGAGGGATAGTTGCAATTGCTTAAAGGTTCAAACTCTAGTTTCTACTCCTTGATTTAAATACTTGCCTGTAGGCCCCCAAGAGTTAGTAAATGGGTTAAAATACTTACCTTATATATGTCTAATTCTGGCTCATTTCCCAGAACTGCATATAGTCCTCCAGTTCTGTCATGAGTGATCCCTAAACCCAGAGTCAGAAGTAGCCCCCGAGTAACAAAGAGCATGACCCCAACACTGAAACCAACAAGCTGAAATCCCTGTTTAACATAGGACCTGAAGTGATTTGAGTTCTTTGACCTTTCTGAATTTTTATCTCTTGTCGTACAAAATAGAAGTAAAAGGTATTAAAATAGAAAGGCATTAAAATAAAAAAGTATTAAATTTTAAAAACTGCTTAGAAAATATTCAAAAATAATATTTTGAATTTTGAATATTTGAATTTTGAATAATTCATACATGCTAACTACTCTTATTGAGATACATTGGTTCATCAAATGTTTATTGTGTACTCTCCTCTAATTGTGAGCAATAATGCCAACTTCTATGCTTGTTGAGTAATTACAGTTTCTTCAACTGGTTAATGACTTGGGCAAGGTGAAACCTTCTTGTAGATCTTGTTGATTCTGTTACCTTTACTTTTTTCATTAATATTTCTGATCCATGGTTACAGCCCATTGGGCTGGGACAAGGATAAGAGGAAGGTTTTAATGTAATTTTTAAGAATTAACATTAGAAATAATCCACCTAGCACCTTTTTCAGAAGAACAGATGCAGAATAATAGAGGGGTACTTATCTGTCCAGAGTCAGCTAATGAGTGTTCCATAGTAAACCTATATTAAACCTATATAGTGGCATCACAGAGTCAGAGTACATTAACTATGAGGTATGTTTAGTAGAATAGCATGCTACTTCTCTGAGAAAAGGAAAATGGGGAGGGGGAAGATTTTTAGTGCGCTACACAACTTTTTTCTTTGTGCAGTAGAAAAGTTGTCAAAATTAAAATAATACAAGTAATAATACTGATGTTAATAAAATAATAGTAGACTTATTGGTGACTTCATTTATATTATAAATAATCCCATACAGGGACTGGAGCAGTGGCACAAGCATTAGGGCGTCTGTCTGCCTTGCACATACTAACCTAGTACAGACCGTAGTTAGATATCCCAGCGTCCCATGTGGTCTTCCAAACCAGGAGCAATTTCTGAGTGCATAGCAAGGAGTAACCCCTGACCAATAAACCAAAAAAAAACATACAGTGGATATACTGATTTTATATTAATTTTATACATGTAAAAGCAAACAAAACCAAAAAATCTTGAGAAGCTAAAAAATTTTTCCAAGCATATTTTCAAATGTTCATCTAATGAAATGTAGTGAAAGATTTCTCCCACTAAAATGCACCACCATTTAGGGTGAGGGCTCTGATCTTTAGAATATTATGAATAAAACAAATGAGCAAAAGTAGGATTCCTCAGACCTATCCTTGCCCCACCACCTAGGCACTTAGTAACTTGAGAATGCACAGTCTTCGATAGTCAAGTTTCTCATCCAGGGAATATGGATTAAAATGGACTATTCATCAGCACTATTGTAAGTATAAAAAAGGATCTAATCAATAAGTATTAGTTACTAAACGTACTTACAAAAATGCTCATCAGGTTACATATATCTAGCAGTTTCTTTACCTCCTTTCTCTTCCCTTTCTCTTATACTTCTTCCTTAACTTATTTTCTCTAGTCTTCCTGATTTTGCTAAACTGAGAGTCAGAAGGTATAAATGTATATGTATATATAGGGCTCTTTAATCACAATACAACATTGAAAATGGCAGGGATTCTAGAGTAGACTCAGACAAATAGCCCATTTTGTTATTCATTAATTATTTTTGAATGTGACCAGCCTGCTTGGTCATTCATACTTCATAGTAGGACAGAACAATTTCACACTCTGCTATGTTTTTAGTATATGGTTTATTCAAGTGGTATTCCAAAATTGCTACATTTAAAAACATGCCTTGTGCATTGGTCAGACAATACATGTGTGTGCTTATAAATACATGTGTACTTATAAATATGATGATACTCATTCATACATAGCAGAAAGTAAAATCTACTTGACTTAGTCCTCTAAACTGAGTGCAGACCTCAACTGAATACACAATCAGAGACAGGAGGAGTATATACTCTGTATATACTCCATAACATAAATTCACACAAAACTAATATTACCAGCCAGCACCTTAATGACTAATAAATGCTGAGAATATCCTAGCCAATGTGCAACTAAATGCTAGTTTGATAGGCTTCTGTGGTATCACAACTCTCTTGGTTCCACTGCAATGTTAAGCCTGTTGATTTATCAATAATAATTGATTAATCTTTCTTTTATGATCTGTATCTCTTTTCTTTTACTCTTTCATCTTTCTTTCTCTTCCTTCCTTCCTTTCTTTCTTTCTTTCTTTCTTTCTTTCTTTTTCTTTCTTTCTTTCTTTCTTTCTTTTTCTTTCTTTCTTTCTTTCTTTCTTTCTTTCTTTCTTTCTTTCTTTCTTTCTTTCTTTCTTTCTTTCTTTCTTTCTTTCTTTCTTTCTTTCTTTCTTTCTTTCTTTCTTTCTTTCTTTCTTTCTTTCTTTCTTTCTTTCTTCCTTCCTTTGTTTCCCTTTCCTTCCTTCCTTCCTTCCTTCCTTCCTTCCTTCCTTCCTTCCTTCCTTCCTTCCTTCATTCCTTCCTTCCTTCTTCCTTTCTTCTTTCTTTCTTTCTTCTTTCTTTCTTTCTTTCTTTCTTTCTTTCTTTCTTTCTTTCTTTCTTTCTTTCTTTCTTCTTTCTTTCTTTCTTTCTTTCTTTCTTTCTTTCTTTCTTTCTTTCTTTCTTTCTTTCTTTCTTTCTTCATCTTTCTTCTTTCTTCTTTTATTTTTTCATTGTTCTTTCTGTTTCATTTTTGGGCTACACTTACCTTCAGGGGTTACTGCTTGCTCAACATTAGAAAATCACTCCTAGCAGGCTCTGGCAAACATATAGGATGCAGGAGATCAAACCTTGATTGGCATCATGTAAGTCAAAGGACCTACCCTTTGTGTTAACTCTGGCCCTGTATCACTCTTTCTTTTATGGTCTGCATTCTTTAGCCATTTTTTTTGAAATTGGAATACATAATTATAAATGTTTTATCTCCCAAAATTAAATTTAAATCGTGTAGTTATCCCATATCTTCACATTTTTCAAGACTATTTGACTAAAAGGCAAATTAGAGAATGCTTTCTATTTTAATTAAGTTAATATATAATTTATGTTTAACACTTGGGGATATAGAATGTAGCCTATGTCCACTAGATTCACCTACAGGTCACATCTGAATTTGAGTTATGACCCACTCTGTATTCCTGCTATGTAAAATTTGAAAGTCAGAGAGTTCCTAAGAGCATAACATCCTAGTACATCTAGGACTCAAGTTTTCTGACCTCTTAACCGTTGACACATCAGATTCTTCGAGTCTTATTTGTAACATAAGAGTACTGAGTTTAAAGCTTATTTTATATGCTAGATACCAGAAATATTTCTTTTTTTGTTGTTGTTAATTTTCTTTGGGGGGACCACATCCGGTGATGCTCAGAGGTTACTCCTGGCTACGCATTAAAAAAATTGTTCCTGGCTTGGGGGACTATATGGGAAACCAGAGGATTGAACCGTGGTCCAACGTAGACCAGCAGCATGCAAGGCAATTGCCCTACCACTGCACTACCACTCTGGCCCCTGTCATGAATATTTCTAAAGCTTTACACCATGAAGTGAACTCTACAAAGTGTGTAGCATTGATATGCATTTTTAAATGATATACTGTGAAAATATTAATGAAATTTAATATTACATAATTAATATGCATAACAATTATGGATTGATGTCTTGGCAAATTTAAATAGCTCTCTATAAAATGTTGATTCTGAATATAAAGTTGTTATAAGATCGGAGATATAGTATAGTAGTTCTAATTTGCTAGTTCTAATTTCTTTTTTTTTTCCTGCTCCCTACTTCTAATTTCTTTTCAACTCTAGAACCTAGAGTTCAAAAAGTGTAAGAAATAAAATAACTAAATACAACAACACAGGAATTATTTATTGGCTATTTTACAGTCTGAAAGAGCTTAGCAAAATTCATGTATTGTGATGTAATTCTTGCTTACAAAGCCTGAATACATATGTAGTACATTGTATTTCACAATAGTTTGCCAATTTTCATACAAGGCCATAAAAGAAAATAAGATCAAAAGTGACAAAAAGGCAATCTAAGTTAAGTTCAGTGGATTTCTTTGCCCTATTAGTAAGTCCCCTTTTGATGGTAGGAGATGAACCTTTACCCAATTTATACTCCCTGTTTCTTTCTTGGCCTTTGCAATAGATACTCAATTTAATACAGCTTAATTCAGAAGATATTACATTAGTTGAGCCCTTCATCTTCAAGGAATTATTTACACTGTTTGATCATAGTTTAGAAAGAGAAAAATCTAAACAAATTTTTTGTCCTTTTTTTTAAATTTGCTTTCATTAGGGCAATTCAGTAATTAAACTTTCTCAACAAAGCAGCAATTATACCTAGGTATCTTTAAATGACACTTTCTGTGGTGGAAAGAAACCTCTGTGTAGGAAGATTAAATGAAGCAAATATGCATTCATATTTAGACTGGAGTAATCAGAACCACCCCTATAATATTGAGTCATCACCATTAGGGAACAACAAAATAGTATGAACTTTTGAATCATTATATATTTTGTATTTCATTCTAGTACTTCCTTCTAGTTCATGGACTTGCTTCAAGATTTATATACAGAATATCAGAACCTTTGTTTCTGTTTTCTGCTTTGATAACTTAAGATAAGTAGAAGTCTCTCTGTGGTAATTAAATAATATTATGTCCATGCTATACATTATAAACTGGTACATGGATTTCTAAAAGATCTAGTTACCTTTCCACACCATATGTTTTCTCGAAATTAGTACAGACCAATAAACTTGGAGATGCCAGAGATCTCTGAATTTTTTCTTTCATGACTCATCATACATTTCCTACCTAAATTTCCTAGACAATTTTGACTTTTGTTTTTCAATACCCTGGTTGTGCATCACATGCCCTTTAAAATATATGAAATTTATTTTGTTTTCTGGACTAAACTAAGAGCTTTGAATGTACATTTTTTCTTTTGCACTTCCATAATCTCAGTATGTACATTTACATAACTTCATTAGTTTCAATTACTATTATTTATTTACATTGTTATAGCAAGAACAATGTGAGAATTCCAAAGCATAGAAAACTTTATTTTTTCTTTTTGTACACTTATAAATAAATGCTGGACGCAAGGTGACTAGAGGGAAAATAGTTAAATGGTTCATTGAGTAATTGAATTTCTTGAAGTGACACTTACTAATATTCTTTATATTCAAATGTTACATTTAAAGATACATTTGTAATTTGAAATTAATTTTATAATGGCAGTTCTCTAACATTTTATGTCTATTTATAATATTCTCCTTATTGTTAATTATATAAACAATAACATAGTTTCTTTTTAAAGTAAAAAAATAAAACAATTTTTATAAAACAAATTTCTATTGGCAGAATAAAATGTATAAAAGTTTGCTCTAAATTTATTTGGCTATTTTTTTATTAAGTTCTTAAAACTATCAGAAGCAGATTTGAGATTTGAGGAAAAGAGGAGCACAAGAAAGATTTAATTATCTTCAAGATCATATATTAGGTAATCATAAAAATAAATACTATACCAAATTTAACTAGAGTGTAAATATTTTGGAGAAAAAAAGGTCAGTTGGAAATAAAGTTCTGACTTGTTCAGAGAAAGTGAATTTAGTAGATCACCTGGTATAGCCAACTAAAAAGAGTATTTAATATTGAGATCTAGAGAGGTGAATGCAGAAGGAATGCAATGAGATATGGGGACATTTTTTTCATTTATGTAGAAAGCATACAGAAGAATCAAGATGGCTTTCCAAATACTACCTCTACTGAAATCCAAACTCAGGAAAAACCATACTAATTAATTTCTTTCAGAATGATTTCCTGATTTCCATTAGTTTTCTTGTCTGCTTTTCATTAGATAAATGCCCTATATTCCATTGGATATAATCAGATTTATTTGGAGCCCTGGGCACTTATAGAAAATCTGCATTTATTATAGGCTGATCAAATAGAGAAAGTGCCTTTATATGCTAATAGGACACAAGGAATTATTTCAACCAAGAAATCTGTTGTGCTAACTTCTGTTTGTAGAGCCAGTCTCTTATAGATGTTGGGCTATCTTCAGAGGAAGCAGTAACCAGGGAACTCGCCGGACATTAAGGAGAAAGGATGTTGCTGAATGAGTCAAATAATGGAAAGAATATTGAATTTCAAGGTACAAAATATTTTAGCCTCTGTTTCACTGATAATTAGGAAATAGCTTAAGTTCTCGATTACAGATAGAGTTTGATTATGTACTTTCTCATATTCTCTTGATCTCAATGACTATGAGTCATCCAGCAACATGATGCTGTGTCTTCTCAGTAAGACCTCGCTTCAATTATCTTGGTTGCTAACAGACCAACTACAGCCTTTGAGAAACTGCAGCATAGTTGCTGCACTCAGAGCTGAATTTACATTCATCAAAAGTTCTTTCGTTCTGATCTTTATAATAGGAGACTAATCCTGTTCCAGGTATTTGGCTGGAAATCATGCATCAAAGATATGAAGTGTTATGACATTGATAGGGTGTTGTGGTTTAAAACATTCTAGAATACGAAAGTGTGGCTCATTTACAGTACTCCTGCAAGCATGACATAAACAGAACAAAACAAATCAGAATGGTTTCTTCCTTAGTTGTGGACACCCATGTTCTTTCATTGAATGCCAAGTTTACATTACTTGTATGGTAGCAACAATACTCTGGTGTATATGGAATTGTGACTCTTCTTAAAGCCTGCAACTTGTAAATATCTCTCTCAGATATACACTAATGACTCTATTTCATCTTTCCTTGTTATTCTATTTAGCTGAGTTTTTATATACACATTGAGTCTGTATAGATGTGTGATTAGTTACAAACCATCAATTCATACACTTAATATACAGTATTTATTTGAGTTAATCTCTGATATACACTCCTCAGTATCTATACAGCTGCCAAACAAAAAAGTACCCTCATCTTAAAATATACCCCTGCATCAATTTCATATAACTTTTCCAAGTTTAGTATCCTTGCCTCTATGATTCACTTGCATAGTTCTTGGCCTCTAAGGCATAATTAATTTAAATTCGTTTTAGCCCAGAGTTGTCTGTCTTTTATGTAATGCACAATACATATAAAAAATGGGTAGCTTTTTTTTTTTTTACTATACCTGGTTCACAAGGCTTGCTCCTGACTCTGTGCTCAGAGATCCATCTTTCCGAGTGGGGTTCAGAAAACCACTGGCAATAATGAAAGATGAACCATGCTGGCCAGATTCAAAATGAGAGACTTTTATACCCATAATTTCTCTCCAGTCTCAGTTTTATGACCATCAAAACACTTGGGTATTAGAAACTATTTTTATGTGAACATTTTCATTGTAAAAGAAAAAATTGGGTAAGATTGACTATACTATTGATTTTTTAAATCTCTTTTACCAATTTTTTCTCTATGTCCATTAACAACCTACTTGGAATCGCCAAGATTCCGTTTCTTCCGTAAAAATAAGTTAGTGATAATGCCAAATATTGATTATGAATTAGAATAAATGCCTCTTCTTCAGTTACATCCTCAGTTTTCTACCAATTTCTCTTATAAAATTTCCATTTATTCTCCTTTGCCTTTGAGATTTCTAAGTTCATGCAATCTTTTTTGTTTGTTTTATGATACTGTTTTACTCTTTTAATTACTTTTACTAAATACAACTTACACAGGTTTTAATTATTGATGTCTGTCTCTGCTCAGTATAATTTTCCCTTTTGATGTCAAATACTATGTACATATCTAATACTAATGTATGTATCTGATAAACATTACTATGTGTATCATAAATGGTCCTTTTAAAATGCTCTAATTGTAGGTCTTAGGGGAATCGAGGTCAATTCAGTTCATTTTTAAAATGAAATATTACCAACAACAAACTCCAAAGTAATTTTGTTTTATGTTTACTCTCATGAGATTACTCTCTAGATCTTTCTCATTTGATCACCAGATCATTGGTGATGTTTTTCTATCTAGATTCAGCAGATTCCTATTATTCAGTAACATTTTTCAACAAATATTTATTTCTGCTTATATTATCCAATGTATATTATTTAGCTAAAATAATCAATACAATATCCGCACCCCTCTGTTTTAGAGCTTACATCATCCCATTTGTAGTTGCTCAATCCAAGTATATAAAAACATATATATCCATGAGTGTGTTTCAAGAGAACATATGAAAACCAAATAGTATTTAAACTTTAGTTTGTATCAATTAGACCAAAAACAGTGCTACCCTGTGCCTTTTCTTGTGCCACAAATCTGTTCTTTTGTGCCAGTAGAATGGAATTGTATATACATATATATATATATATATATATATATATATATATATATATATATATATATATATATATAGATCCAAAGACATAGGAAAAATGTGGTTAATGTCAAGTAATCTTCTTAGAAATTTGGGAATAGAAATGGAGTGTGGAAGTTTCTGGGCTTGTGAAGTTTGGAAATATTTTATTTAGTTTCCTGGTTATTCAGAATCTTTCTATGACAGAGGCAGAATGGATCATACTGGGGTCCACTGAGTTTACTTCTCTTAAAGATGTTTGTCAATACTGTCATTGTATAGCAAAACATTCTTCTGTACACTATATTCTTATTTTAGACAAATTCATATATATATATACTCCCCTAAAGGTCATAGAAGTCAACACTGAAATTGGAACCAATACAAATCTAGCACTTGACATTCACATTTCCTTTTCAGATTTAATCATGAATATTACTGACCTTGAGCTTCTCTGTATGTACCTGGCTATTGCAATATCAATAACATAAAAATATTTTTAATTTCATTGAGATCTACATAGATTAATTTATTTTTTAAAACTTTATTTTCAATTGATTGATTGGTTTGGGGGCCATACTCAATAGCGTGCAGGGTTACTCTTGGTTCTGCACTCAGAAATAGTCCCTGGTAGGCTGGGTGGCCATATGGGTGCCGAGAATTGAACTGGGTCCCTCCTGGGTTGGCCGCCTGCAAGGCAAAAGCCCTATAGCTGTGCTATCTCTCCATACAATCTATGTATTTTTAACTCTGTTATTCATTTTTTTCTTCTATTAAAAGTGAAATAACATTTTCCATTCAAAAGAATAAAGCAATACCTTTTCTTTTTGGTGTCAAGCATGTAAAGAACTTATGCTAGCCTATTGCACATAAGCAATAATATGTCTAGTCAATAGACTCATTGCCTGCAATGCTAGAAAGATAAATATTTTGTAGTGATAACATTACTGTCACACCAGGATCTTATTTATCAGGGTAGACTGTTAACAGCTTCATGCTCAATACTCATGTTCAAAAGAATTTGCCTAAAAGAGAACCAGGGTTTTAAATATTCCCTCTGAAATGAAATGTAGGCTGCTGCAGCCAATTGAAACAGTCATTTGTCTGCTTATTAGTTTAGTACATATGTTGCACTGTAATTGCAAGGAAGAAAAAGCTTGCAATCACATGGCTCACTCTAGCAGTCACTGGTGTGTATATTTCTCTTCAGGGAACAAATCACTTTTTTCTCCCTTCCTGAAGAAGCTTACAGTGCAACGGGCTATAACCCCTAATAGATACAATACATCTTCTGCGAGGAACTTACAGAAGAAATCAATGATTTTTTTAATACCTATTGTCTCCCCAAATTCTCTCATACATTTCACTTGCTCGGTTTAGGCAACTTGGAAGAAGCAACCTTCATACTAAAATGGTAGCTCATGAAATCCAACTTGTGCTAGAAACTTTGGAAAGGGTTCCTTTTTGTATAGTAATAATTATAATTCTAACACAAAGTAGGTTAGAATCAAATCCAAATAAGGATGGACAATAAAGACTAAAATTGATAAAACAGAGTGTTGTTCAAAAATATTATGCTAGAATTATTGAAGTTAATCTCAATTAGTATGGTATAGAAAATTAAATTATATTTTGGTAATAATATCTTTAATAAGAAGGCATATCAAAGACAGAGAATCTTGAATCTTGTGACAAAAGGAATTATTGCTAATATGTAATTATAACTTATTAATAAATAAACTAATCAATAATCTAAACTAATCAATAAACTAACCAGTCTATTTTTCCGATATCTGTTCTATAAAATAAAGCTTCCAAATAATTAAATTTTTATATATAAGTTACCTAACTAACATCATCCCTCAACATATTTGTAATTTATTAATGTTAAATATTATGAAAAACTTTTTAAAATTATTTTTAGAGTTTAGTTAAGTTCCATGGTTTATATGCTCATAATACAGCTGTATTGGGACATTCAGTGTTCAAACACCTATTGCACCACAAGGATGACCTTCCCTACACCATTGTTTTAATTCCCACTTACCCTTGAAGCTTTCGCTCATAGCAGCCGCAACAATTTTTATTGCTTGTTATAACAAAATATAAGTGAGATTATCAAAAAATAGTCCAGTGAAAGGAACTGGGAAAATTATATCACAATGGAGTTATTAAAGCCATTGAGAATTTACTGAGCTATTTGTAGCTAATTATTCCTTCTGTGTTATTGTTTTCACTTATTAAGCTTGGCTTCAATGCTACTTTCCTGTATGAATTACATTATATTCCTGCTGTCATGATACTAAGCTGTCAATATTGTGGAATTTGAAGGTGCGTGCACCACTCCATATGCAGTCACACCGTCCATAAGCTCCAAAACCTGTAGAACTTGGGATTCTTGGTCCATACCTTCCCAAGGAGTCCCCAGAATTTTTAGTGGAATAAATGGTATACCCAAAAGTTTCATCAGCTTGGTTTGGCATATCTTCTGAGATTAGTCATAAGACTGGGTATTTTACATTGTGGTGGTTGTGGGGGGGGGGGGTGACAGCGGGGGCTTCCACCAACAGAGAGGGCTGAGGGGAGGTGTCCATTCCCATTCCAAAAAGACTCCAGATTTTTCAGCCTGAAAACTGAAGTACCTTAGAATTTTGTTGGCTTAGCAAACAGAGATTAGTCATAAAGCAGTGAAGTTTGACTATTTGTTTGTATGATGGTGGCTGTGGGGGTGTAGATATGGCTGCCTAATTTAATTGTTTTTCTAACCAGATAGCTTCTACACTGTGCAAAATATGGCCAATTGGCTTGTAGTATACATTACCGCCATATTTTAGTACCAACACAGTCTGTAGAATAATACTTTATTCTAAAGTCCTTAGCACTCAGCTATATGGATGCAAGTTAAATTTCATTTATACATTAATTTACTGAAGTTTGGAAAGGACAAATCTTAGAATCACTTTGGAATGTGACTAACTAACATGAAAAGTCGTGGAGAAATTGGGGTCTATTTTGTAGCTTCAAGGTCTTGAGAAGCCATTAATATGGCAAAGAAAGTACTCTGAGTTATCGGGTCAATAGAAAGTTGTTGCCAAATCCTACCTAATATTGACTTCTTAATTTTAACATTCAACCCTGACAGCTTTTTCTTGAATCCCATCTCTTTTCTCATTTTATAAAAACACTTTCCATACCAGATTACTTCCTTGATAGTCACCATATTAATCAAAAACTTCTAGAAAGTTTACAAGCAACTATTATATTACAAATTTATATTTCTTCGTAAAAGTATCTATGATAATGGGGCTGGAGAAAGAATTCTTGCCTTGCATATATCTACTTTCCGCTTAATTATTAGCACCCCATAAAGTCACCTGAGCACAGCAAAAAGTGATTTTGAGCACAGTACTAAGAGTTAACCTGGAATAGAACTGGGGATGAACCTGCTAATAAAAGCCAAAAAATATCTATGGTCATTTGTAATTGCTTGCATCAGTTTTGATAAAGGAATATTGAAGACAAGACTAGAAAGAAACACAGGATGTAATATGCAGAATGTAATAAGTCATAATGTAATATGCTGCAGGCTATTTTGATCCTTGGTACCACATATGGTACTCTGAGCATCACCAGGATTGACTTGGCACATGAACCAGTAAAGCTTGAATATAAATCACTAAAAACTATACAAAAAAGGGGGATAAGAGTCAAACCCTAAAATCACACAATCCAAAAAAAAATTATTAAAAGGTAAATGTTAAGTATAGAACAGGTAAGGAAAGAAGTCGAGGGAAGAAGAAAAACGATAAGAAATGGAAATAATAAGAAAAAGTAGTCAGCAGCATTGGGTAAACTGTTCATGTTTGGATATATCCAAAGTACAACACTAAAAAAATATAAGATCCAAACTACAATACCAAACTTTATTTTTAAAATGTTATTTATTTATTACAGATAGATTGATTTACTGAGTTTCGAACCACACCTACTGGTGTTCAGTGGTTACTCGTGTCTCTGTGCTCAGAAATCACTCTTAGCAAGCTCAGGGGACCATATGGGATGCCAGGAATCAAATTGGGTCCCTCCTGGGTCAGCGGCATGCAAAGCAAATGCCCTACCACTGTGCTATCTCTCTGGCCCCTAAACACCAAACTTTAAAATGTGTCTGAAAAGGTGGCAGGATGGAGTGAGAATGGGAGGGAACCCTGAAAATATTGATGGAGGGAAGTTGACACTGATGGTGGGACGGGTAATAAAACATTTTATTGCAAAAAAAAAAATTAGGCTATCAATATCTTTGTAAATTAGAGTTCTGTAATTAAAAAGTAAGATTTGCAAAGCTCGTGTCAACTTAAAGAAAATATTTGAACTAACTGAAAAGCCACAGCTACTTACTTTACAGAGAAGTTCAGAATTAACGAAATAAATGTATGAACCTTGTTACAAATTGATTTACTTCACAGCAATTCCTCTAAAATATTCTGATGTGAAATAAGATTTGCTGAACAGTCAAATAAAAATGCAAAATTTATCTTGGAGCATCAATTAAATAGACATACCACTGTGTCTATTGTGGGAAAAAAATGAAGGAAAAAAGCTGCATTAATTCTGGATATAGAATATTAATAATTGAATTAAATGGTGTTCCAAAGAAACTAGTTTGATTCAACATGAGAAAAACTTTGTCCTGTCCTCTAGTAAATTGACTACCTTAAGAATAAATAAACAAAAAATAAAAATAAATAAAAAAGAATTCATAAACAAAGTTTAAATATTAAGTCGCTAGATTTTCCATGGATGAGTTACAAAAATGTGTGTATGTTTGTGTGTACCCCTGTAAACTAACCTGTTCTGACAATACTCAGCTGAACAGTCTAAGTTAATATTTGAATGTTCAGGCCAAGGATACAGTACAGCTTAATAACATGGACCACCAGGCTAACCTCAGCTATGTTCAGGGGCCATTCAGAATTATACCAATAGTACACACCCAATATATAGTATATACATATACCATAAATATGTACACAATATATACACTACATATATATATATATATATATATATACATATAGTATGTCCCCAATGCGTACACTTGGGTTCTTTTACATTCAAAGCATATGTCTTTGACATATACCCAGGACACATAGCATTCTTAAGAGCTGAGTTTTTTCCTCAATTTTAATATTTCGTTGTTTTATTATCACATAAAATATTTAATGCAAGACCTTACACTTTTTGCATTTTAAATTGATACATAAAATAAATTTAAGCTCAAGATTTTAGAAACGCAATAGCCATGCATTGAGGTCTAGATTAGCTTGTTTATTCTATCAATATAATTAGCATGTTTGTATCTGCCTTTAAGTACATTCATACATGAAAAATATATAAGAGCACAATAAACACAAATAACATGCATAAATTCATCAGTAATTCAACCTCATCCAACCAGTACTCTAGCAATTTTCTCTTTTATCATCTCTGTGATATTTGAAATCCAAATTACTTATATTCTTTATAATATACTCAAATAAATGAGTGAAGTAAAGGAGGAAAATGAGTCAAAACAGTTAATGCATTCTATAATTTTTAAGTTAAAGTATTATGATTTACAAAGTTACTCACAAGTAAATTTTAGACATAGGATATTTCAAAGCCAATCCCATCACCAGTGTAAACATCCTTCTACCTATTTTCCCAGAATCTTTCTCTTATTTGCTACTTTACCCAGGTATCTTACAGACACCTATATTTTTGCATGTTAATTTGTTGTTAAAACTTAGCAGATTCGTCTCATTGTTGGTTTCAAGCTTTTATTAACATATACAAAATGGATTTTCATTCATCTTTATTTTATATCTAAAACTTAGACTAGCATCTTAAATGAAGTTTATAAATTACTATAATTTAGTAGAACCATTCAAAGTTTCTTGTGTTCAGAAAATTTCTAATCAGTGGACTAATCCCACTTTATAGATACTTTTAGCCTGACTAAATATTGAAATTATACAGGAAATGTAGAGTTTGGTTTTGGACCTGACTTTTAGTGCTCTTCAGGTCTCATGTGTGTCTCAGATATAGTTCATTAGTTGTCTGCTTGTTGATTTAAGATCTGGATTTGCTTTTCTGCTAAAAATTAAATTTAAGAATGACTATAGGGATATCAAGTTTAATATATAAGAGTTTTATATCCTCAAGAATCTTTTGTATATCAGACTGATATAGAAAAATGCTTATATAGGACTTGTAATAAAAGATGATCCTAATATGAGAACTCAGAGGTATTCTCAAAAAGGAAGTAATGCCCGTACTTTATCTGGAACAAGAGTTAGAATTTTCAGATTTTTCTGTCAACAGAAATCTTTGGGAGTCTTGAGAAAGAGAAAAATGGTAAAGGAACATAAAGCTTGAAGCTATGACGTATATTTGAAAATAACAAAGTTTGTCAGAATGTGTAGTCTAAGGTAGAAAATGTGGCAGAATATGAAAACAAAGAAGAGTGGGATCTGGATGGATAGAAAGTACAACTAGAAATGTGCTTGCTTTATAAATAGCATCACACCCACTAAGAACAGAGTCAGTAGTTATCTCTTGAGTACAAAGCCAGGTATAATCTCTGAATATAGTTGGTGTAACCAAAAATCCTAAATAATAATTAATAACAATAAGAAGGTGATCTATTTGGGTTTAGCAAGAGGTTTTTTGTAGAATTGAATTTAACTAACAGAAATCGATTTTAAAAAATTCCAAGCATTTAAATCACTTCTAAGAAGCCAACACCCACTTGAATTCATCTCCATACCTTTGGCACTCACAGATCATGGTAAGGATTGAACTCTAGGGTCCACATAGAAAAGCAAATGATCTACATTTTGCAACGCTCAGAAGTTACTCCTAGTTCTAGTTCTGTACTCAGAAATCTCTCCTGGCAGGCACAGGCAACCATATGGGATGCTGGGATTCGAACCAGCATCAGCCGGTTATAAGGCAAACGCCCTACAGCTGTGCTATCTCTTCGGACCCAAAGGATTTCAAAAATTTGGGTTCAAACATATATGCTCTTCTCATATTGATCCTCAAGGAAATCTGAAAGACTCCTTAGTTCTAGCTTGAAGATTATGTTATCTTAAACATGTCCATGAAGGAAGCAGAGCAATAGTACAGCGGTAGGGGGTTTGCCTTGCACGCGGCTGACACAGGACGGACCTGGGTTCGAGCCCGAGTCCCACATGGTTCACCAAGCCAGGAGCAATTTCTGAGCACATAGCCAGGAGTAACTCCTGAGAGTCACTGGGTGTGGCCTAAAAACAAACAAACAAACAAGTAACAAAAACAAAAAAGAAACCCGAAACAAACAAACAAACAAAAAGTTCCATTGAAGAGCTGGAGCAAGAGTAAGTAGGTAAGGAAATTGCTTTTCATGTGACCAAGCTGGCTGGTTTTGATACCTTAGTATGATACTCTGAGCATGCCAGCAGTGATCCTTGAGCACAAATTCAGAAGTAAGCCCTGAACACCAAGAAAACCAAAAGCTTTCATTATGTTTCTGCAAATGCATTGATATTAAATCTCATATCTTTACCTTTAACTTCTTGCTTTTTGCATGCCATTGATTTTCAGAAACAACTTTGATTCAGAAAAGCTATCCATAGACAAATATTAAGGAATAATTTTCTGGGGCCAGAGATAAGGCGTTTGCCTTGCATGCAAGACGGTGGTTTGAATCCCGTTATCCCATATGGTCCCCGGAGCCTGCCAGGAGCGATTGCTGAGCATAGAGCCAGGAATAATCCCTGAGAGCTGCCGGGTGTGACACCCCCCCCCCCAAAAAAAATACAAAAACAAAAAAATAAACAAAAATTAAAGAAAATAATTTTCTTTTTTTTTCATTTATAGGTGGAAATTGCATTATCATATACATTAAATCTAGGCAGGAAACAAGACATGTTAAAATTAAGTAAAAAATAGATTTTATAAAGATGCCTATTTTATTATAGTAATAAAGGCAAAGAAAATCATAAACAATTTTATTGTAGCAGCTGATAGATTTTGCTTGTAATTTGTTTATAATTTCCTGAGCTTATATTTTGTTTCCTTCAAAAATATTTGAAAACAAAAAAATCATTATCTTAAATAAAAGTGAATCTTTGCTTTGGAATACATTTTTTTAATCTAAGTCTTCAACTAATAAATAAACAGAGAGTCTAATGCTTCATTATGACCTCCTTCATGAAACCAGTGTGAATGAAATGAGACAAAG
The DNA here is from genome assembly GCF_024139225.1 of Suncus etruscus. Lineage (NCBI taxonomy): Eukaryota > Metazoa > Chordata > Mammalia > Eulipotyphla > Soricidae > Suncus > Suncus etruscus. The sequence continues at coordinate 37,144,697 of NC_064866.1, read as the reverse complement.
CTATTCATTAATAGACTCTTTAATTTGTAGCTTTTACCATGAACACTTACTATGCACCTGGTATAATGCTAGAGTCCTGAATTACAATAATAAATAGTACATTATTCCTGCAATGCTGACAGCAACATTAAATAGAGATGTGTTGCTAGTCATGTGTGTTAGTCAAAAACTATTTAGAAGTAAATGGAAGCAAGTTTAAAACATAAAATTAATTTATGACATATTTGTTCTCCACTCTTAATTGCTAGAATAAATTCTTATTAAGGCATTTACCAGGAAATTCACCATTTTAGACTATATCTTAATTTAGACACTAAATATTCAATGAAGTGAAATTTTTTCATGCCAAAATAAAAAAATGAATGGATGGAATATTTATGGTGCTTTAACTTGTAAGTATAAGTGAACTGCAAGATAACCACAGAATTTGAATAAATTTAAAGTCCAGTTTCTTCATTAGTTATTCTAATCACAGTACAAGAGTGAGGATTGTTGACATTGACAGCATAAGACTAATTGTAGAAAGAAAATAGATTAAACACAAATTATTTTATTTAGATAGGTGGTAGTTAGAAGGTAGACAGCAAAGGGGAAAATGAACTCTGTTTCATAGGGTATTAAGGAATTTAAGAAATGCAAGTAAACCAAGCCATAAAAGAAAGGAGAATGGGAAGGCACAAATGTGATTAGCAAAAATGCTAGATGGACAATATCTGCTGATTTAACATCAAACTGGGAAGCCTACTAAAAAATAAGTTAAATGGTTGAAACAGCAATGTAAAATTTAAGGATGGCCTTGGGAATGCACCAAAGATATTGTAGAACACCTGCATATATACCCAGTTCTACAACTTTGCTGTAATGTTGAGAAAAGCACCTGAGCATTTCTTTATCCATAAACATGGAAATAACAGTGCCTACCTTAAAGGACTATAGTGAGTAATAAAAAGAATATCAAGCCATTAAAGTGCCCAAGACATGTTTGTGAAATCAAAATTCAAATGGGAAAGGTCATAAATAACTAACAGCTGTGCTTAAAAGCCACACTATCACTTTACTTGAAACTCAAAGAAAGTCAAGCCTTTAGGGTGCAATGAGAAAGAGGAACTTCTTAACAGAAGCAATGGCGCCGCTGAGTATGGCATTCCAGCTAGAAATCCCAAAGCAGGAGGATGTGGAGTGCATTTCAAATATTGCTTTCCTAGTAAGTGATTAGTAACTGATGTAGGAAGAATGTAGAGGGAAAGAAATTAGTGTAAATCCTTGCCAAAGAAATTTGGGAGGAGGGGAAAAGAAAATGAAGGGAAAGAGCCAATGAAATGTTAAAACTTGAGTAAGAAAAAGATACTATGATAAAGTAAAAAAGAAAAAGTCTCATCATATAGATATATCATGCTATATAACCATGTCTCTATAAATTGTGCTATTCTATTTCTCTGCTTTTATTGGTACCAATTCATCCTCAGTTGCCTATTCCTTTTTCTTGATGCTATGTTGCTTACCTGTTCTTGTGTGACAAATACACTCCTTTCTTAAAGAAAAAAAAGCCCATTTTTTGTGCCTTCTTAGGAAAATGCCACTAAATGGTTTTGGTGTCGCCATGGGGGGGTTGAGGACAGAATGTCCATGAGGCGGTGGGCACACCATTCCTCCCAATGACTCTAAGACTACAGAACACTGGACATATAACAATTGTTTTCATCTTTGGTAAGAGTGGTTTCCCCACTTTTTTTTTCTTTTGAGGATTTGATTGCTTCTGATCCTGTAGAGATCAGCTCAAAATTTTTTATGTTTTATCTGTCCGTGTAAAGCACTTTGAATTACACAATTCATTATTCAGTACCGTTTTAAGTTAGTCTGTAGAGACCTGATCTGCAAGTGAAATTTCTTTTCCTGTCACCACTATTTTCAGGAAAGCAATCTTTACGAGTTCGGGGGTGCCATTCATTTTCCTATATCCAGTAACTAACAACTACTCAATGAATATTTGTTGAATGAACAAATAAAGATATAATATAATTAATTATATAATTAGTAACATAACATTTTATAATCATATTTTATAGATACTTATCCCCTCATAACCCAACCTGTTGGAAGCAGATAAAGTCAATATTAAATTCTATTTAGCAGTTATTAGTCTTCATGTATATTTCTTTTGCAAAGTACTTTTTAACATTCAAGAGAAGTTAAAAATTTGTTTTGTGGTACACCCAATGGTATTCAGGGATTAATTCTGGTTTTGGGCTAAGAGATCTTTTCTGGAAATCTCAGGGGATGTTATTGGATACTGGGAATCTAAAACAGTTCTACTGCCCTAACTTCTGCAATACTGCTCTGGCCCCTATTATCAATTTTTAAATTTTACCTGCTTCCTTTAAAATTTTTAGATAAATTAAAGTAATATCTACACTTCTTTTATTTTCTTTAGTTTAGTATATTTTTATTTTGGTTTTTGGTTTGGGATCCGCACATGGTTATTTGCTGAGGTCTATTCTTTTTCTGTTTTTTTTTTTTCAGGGGGTCACACCAAGGCTACTCAAGGGCTACTCTTGACTCTTCACTCAAGAGTTTCTTTTGGGGGCCGGCGAGATAGCATGGATGTAAGGCGTTTGCCTTTCATGCACAAGGCCATTGATTCAAATCCCGGCATCCCATATGGTCCCCTGAGCCTGACAGGAGTGATTTCTGAGTGTGGAGCCAGGAGTAACCCCTGAGCGCTGCCGGGTGTGACCCAAACCCCCCCCCAAATGAGTTTCTTTTGGAGGTGCTCAGATAGCACATAAAATAGGGAGTTCTGGAGACTGAACCTGAATAGGCCACAAGCAAGTCATATTCCTTACCTGTTGTGCTATATCTCTGGCTTTGCAGAGGGGATTCTTGACTTTATGACTTTATGCTCAGGTGTCCTTTCTGGGAAGTTTTGGAAGTTACATGATTGTTGGGGATCGAAATTAGGCCATCTGTTTGCAAGGCAAACAACTTACCTACTGTACAGTAGCCACTCTTCACTTCATACACTCATTTATTAATGCCATGGTTACTCTCTGAGTCCATGCTATCTTGGATATAGTACATTGATTATTGTAGCATCGAATTTAGAAGATTTGCTTGTGATAGGGAGAAAAGAAGGCAGAGAGAGAAATACTGAAAGAGAGACAGAATGAGGAAAAAAATAGAGAAAAAATAAAAAACAAAAGGAAGTATTGCAATTTTAATTTAATTAAACGTTTATCAGACAATATCTAATATCGTCTGGTGAACATAAAAATGTAGGTTCACACACTGAATGGAATGAATAAAGCAGATGTTACTTAGAAATCTTGGCACATGAGTGATTTCAGTCAGCAAAATATTTTGCAAGAAATTTGTAAAACGTTTTAAAAAGTTAACTACACAGAGTAATAGTAATAGTAAGAACTACACAGATAGGGCATTTGACTTGCATATGGCTGACTGGGGTTCGATCCCAGGCATCTCTTCTTGATCCTTAATCCTGCCAGGAGTAACCCCTGAGCACCACTGTGTGTGGTCCAAAAACAAAACAAAACAAGACAAGTGAACTGCGTGTTTCTAGAGTACATGGACATTTTTTTCCTTTTTCTTTTTTTCTGTTGTTTTTGGTTTTTGGGTAACACCCGGTAGCCTCAGGGGTTACTCCTATCTCTGTGCTCAGAAATCATTCCTTCTAGCAGGCTTGGGGGAACATATGAAATGTCAGACAGATTGAACCTGAATCTGTCGCATGAAAGGCAAATGATCTACATGCTGTGCTATTACTCCAGCCCCTACATTGACATTTTTAACTGTTGTTCTCATCCCGATGAGTTTTTAACTTTAGATCAATCAAGATTTTTCTTAGGTATTTATTTAAATATGCATATGTGGGCCACATATATTGATTAACACAAGGTGTCACCATCCCCAATAATTTATTCAAGCCTCACATTTGTCAAAATCTCTGCCCTAGTATAAGGTACATCAATAATAGGACCATTGGTGGTGGGAATGTTGCACTGGTGAAGGGGAGTGTTCTTTACATGACTGAAACCCAACTACAATCATATTTGTAATTAAGGTATTTAAATAAAGATTTTAATAAAAAACAATAGGACCAGACCTCAACTTAAGGAGTACAACAAGGGGTCTGAAACAATTGAATGCATAAGATCCATTTTATAGATTAGATATCTAAAAAATGGGCACACGCTCACTCTCATGAGTCCTACCAGGTTCTTTCAAATTGATCACAAAGACTTTTGTCAAAAACAAAACAAAACAAAACTAACAACAACAACAAAAAAAACCTCTGTGTTCCTACTAGATCTTTCCAAGAGCACCAGTATCTCTTTCAGGCTATTGACTTTTTTAACTTTTCTTTTTGGCTACACTGGATGACTCTCAGGAGTTACTCCTGGCTATGCCTCAGAAATCGCTCCTGGCTTGGGACACCATATGGGATACCGGGGAATCAAACCCAGGTTCGCCCTGGGTCAGCCGAGTGCAAGACAAATGCCCTATCACTGTGCTATCATTCTGACCCCTGGACTATTGACTTTGATATAGCATGTCTAACTGTTAAGAACGAGGGCATGTTTTCAGGCAAATGAACACATATGAGTTTATTATTTCAACACAGAAATCTGGAAAATTGAGGGATTCTGAAAGGTTAGGGCAATGGACAGTTAAATGTAGATGATGGAACCAGAAAACATTGAAATGATATGGCATTCCCTAGTGACAACTATAGCTATAAACAGTGGGTATGATGTTAAGAAATCAGACCTAGGTTGGAATGTCTGTTTCCTTCCTTCTAGGCAAATGGACACAAGCAAGTGGTTAATTATATTATCCTCAGTCGCCTCAATTATTAATAGCATATATCTTACAGGGCTGATGTAAGGACTAAATGAGATAACACATTTAATATTCCTAATCTTATCTGCCAGTAGAAAGTGCAAAATAAGGACTAATAATTATCATCTATTCTGCTACCATTACTGTGGAATCCCAGACCGTCATAGATCAAAATGAATGTCTGTGGACTGAATTGAACTGCACAATCATTCTCAAGGTCAGGCATAGCTTTAGAAGGAAGTACAAGAGAATAAATCCAGTTCTTATTCACCAGTAGATTAGCAAGTGTGCAGGCTGCTTTCTTTTTGTTTCCATGCCGCTTTGCTACAAAGATCTCTGAGGCTGATTTCTGTCTTCTCCAGGGGCACATGATCATTAGTTGAAGAGTAAAAACAAATATTTAGAGCTTAATTGAAGAATGCCAATGGCCTAATAGGTACGACTCGTCTCCTATCTCCAGTATCCAGTGACAGTTGCTGCAACAGAAACGAGCAATTTCCCAGGTTGTTTGGCATAGCCTGGTTAAGGAGAGTAGTGTGGTTCCTAAAGAAACTAAATGATTTTTCAGTGGCTCTTTTCTGATACACAGAAAACTCTATGTATCATCTGGCCCAGAGTTCTGATAGTCTGCATCTAAAAGAATGGTGAGCTAGGGCCCGGAGAGATAGCACAGCGCGTTTGCCTTGCAAGCAGCCAATCCAGGACCAAAGGTGGTTGGTTCGAATCCCAGTGTCCCATATGGTCCCCCGTGCCTGCCAGGAGCTATTTCTGAGCAGACAGCCAGGAGTAACCCCTGAGCACCGCCGGTGTGGACCCCCAAAAACAAACAAACAAACAAAAAAGAATGGTGAGCTAAATCAACTCTCAATTTAAGCTTTAGGAACATTTGCTTTCTCAGTCCAGACTATTAAATAAAAATCAATATTTTGGATATAAGCAAGAGTCCATTGTGCACGAAGCTCCCTAGAGCTGTATGACAAAGGTTAGATTATTCATTACAATCTGTTCCTCCAAACAATATTTTCTGCTTGAATTTCATAGCAATTGTTATTCTTGCTAACTGTTCTGTGAATTTGGTGGTCAAATTGACAGGTGAAATAAGGATAGGTTAGACAAAATGTCTTTCTTCAAAATCAGATTTTCTAAGGCAGTGTTCTTCAACATTTTTGTGCAAAGGCACTTTTTACATGAAAAAAAATCACAAGGCACATCACCATTAGAAAATGTTAAAAAAAATTGAACTCTGTACCTATATTGACTACATATAAAGTAATTCTCTTGAATAGGAATCAAACACAAAGAAATTATTTTATAATCACTTTATTATGAAATGATCTAATGATTGATCTATTTGTGACCCGAAGCCTCATGTTACAGATGAAATTGGAATTTTTTTTCACAGCACACCAGACAGTATCTCACAGCACACCTATATGAAAGTACTGGGTGGTAGAATATACCTATCAAAGTACCAGTCTGTCTCCAAAAGATAGATAGATAATTGAGGCTGGAGCAGTGGCAGAGCATTTGCCTTGCACTCAGCTGACCTAGGATGGACCTCGGTTCATTCCCCTGGTGTCCCATATGGTCCCCCAAGCCAGGAGCGATTTCTGAGCACATAGCCAGGAGTAATCTCCTGAGCATCACCAAGTGTGCCCCCCACTTTTTGGATAGATGGATAATAATAAATCTAAATCTAAAACTTTAGTTCTTTAAAAACTTTGTTTTCAGCTGTGCCCTGACAATACCGTTCCTTGTTTTATTTATTCACTGACCTCATTAATATTAGCAATTGTTTGCCTATGCTTTTTATTTTATCTATTTTGGGGGGGGTTACACACTGAGGCACTCAGGGTTACTCCTCACTCTGCACTCATTTTCCTAAACTTCATAAAATTCTGATTTTACAGGATTAATTGAAAGCACTAACTTGAGCTACCTGACACAGCACAGAGAAAGGTCCTTCTACAAACAATATTTGTTTTGAAAGATTGTGAAAAATTGTGATATCTCAACATCTCAACATTGCCTAGACATTTTAAGCAGTGGGACAGTAAAAATAAATCTATTATGAGAAATTTACCTGTAGTAGAAAATTCACTCTTTTATTTGTTAAATTAAGTTATTTAATTAAATTTAATTAATTTCAAATTCCTCTCTATTTGTTACAGTAATATTTTTGTTCAGATAACTACTGTGGACAATAATAAGAAAAATCATCATTTTATATTTAACATCAATTAATATCAGTAACCAACTCAACATACTAAATTTTAGTCAGTTATAAGCTAACTATACCATGATTTCTGGCAAAGAGCTACTCACTTAAGTGAATAACTTACAATTAATCCTTCTTCCTCTACATTCCATCTTTTTAAAAAAATATATAATTTTTATGTATAGACCTTTTTGTAGAAAATAAATGAAATATGAAAATATTATTCCACTTAAAATTTCAAATCATGGAATGCTATTAATAATGTCCAATAAACTGTAGGAAGAAACTTTAATAAAAAGAAGAGTAAAGTTTTCAGATTGACATATATTTTAATAAATTAATAGACATTCAGAGATGAAGGATGATAAAAATAAAACAGACTTTATATGAATAACTATTATTTCTACCATTGAGTTTATACTATTGTTTTAATTGTCTTCAATTGTATAGAATTCAATAGTGAATCAGACCAGATCAGGGATTTTTTTTCTTGGAGAAAATTCTTTTTCTTTTTCTTTTTCTTTTTTTTTTTTTTTTTTTGGTTTTTTGGGCCACACCCGGCATTGCTCAGGGGTTACTCCTGGCTGTCTGCTCAGAAATAGCTCCTGGCAGGCACAGGGGACCATATGGGACACCAGGATTTGAACCAACCACCTTTGGTCCTGGATCGGCTGCTTGCAAGGCAAATGCCACTGTGCTATATCTCCGGGCCCAGAAATTCTTTTTCTTTAGATTTTATTTTATTGAAACACCTGTGATCTACATATTCATTGTTGAATTTCAAATATACAATGAGTCAGGGCCATTCTCACTACCTGTGTCAACCTCCCTCCAGCAATAGCCCCAGAGTGCATCCTATATTACCACCCTTTTCCCCTGTTATACTGCCAGACCCATTTAAGTTTAGGTTATTAAAGTTTAGGCACCTCGATTATTGTTATTGTTATTGACTTTGGCTTGGATATTTAATTCTGTCCTTATTTTTCCCCACCAATGCATCAAGACTACTTGGGGGTGGCCCCTGACAGTCTTTATTCCTTTCTTCTTAGTTTTATAAAAACAAATGTGGGAATATGTGGCCAAATAAAGGAATCCATGTCCCAAGATTTTATAAAAAAAAAAAGTGGGAACCCCTATCTATAATATAAGAAATAGAAAAAATGTCTGAGATCTAGGGTTCAGGGTTGGACAAAAAATTTTAAAAGGATGTGTGTGGGGGGGGGGGCAGGGTTTATTTATTTATTTTGAATCAGCACAGCAAAAATATAGAGAAAATAGAAAGGAAAAAGCTTGAGTCTAAAAACAAGGAGACCTTACCATGAAACATTCTGCCATAAGACCAACTACAGGCTCCGATCATACTAAGTTGTCTACCCCAAAGTCTTTCTTCACAATCACAGTTGTTATGGTCAGGTTTCTGAAGTTAGAGATCCTGGTTATTGTACAGATACTGTGTCGAAGTCATGGTGTTATGGAGCGCCTTCTGGTTTCATCTCACAGGTAGCAATGCACTGAACTCTGTCCTAAAAGCAAGTTGTTGCTGTTATCAAGTAGTCAGAAACCACACTAAGTTTGTCATGCTAACTATCTTGCCTTTACCTTTGTTTCTTAACCAAATACTACAGCCACATTGATTTTGCTTTCCTTGACCTTACCACCCAGCTTCATCTTCAGTGTTTAAGAATTATTTCCTCTACTTTGTAGGTGGCTGCCCCCCTCTTTTTCTCTGTCTATCTCTTCTTTCACCCCTTTGAGAGTACATTATACTTAGCACTAAAACCTCAAGAAAAAATTGTTGATCAATTTAAAAGAAATCGTTAGTCTGATCTGCCTGCACTCAGTAATATAAGGCATTTCTAGAGAATAATAGCAAAACACATTTAAAAAGATAGGTGATTGAGAATCAAAACATTTGTGTTTGAAAAAAGACCTGGATATAATATTGGTAGTTATGTTTTTGCTTAGAAGGAGAAAGTGGGACCCACAGAAGCAAAAAATCTCTGCCAGTATCTCATGAGCACTTGGCATTTTGTGTGCATGGAATCAGTATTTCTGATCAGTTTCAAAAACAAAAGGTAATCCTGCAAAAAAGTGATTCAAAAAATCTCTCTTGCAGGTTATATTGAATGGGAATTTGTGGTCAATTGATTAGAGATGAGTAAAGAATTTTCCATTAATTTTACCCACATATGAAAGCAAGTAACTGGTCAATAAATGGGCACAAAGCATACATATACGCCCATTTTTCCCATGCTAGTTTTGAGAAAAAAAGAACAATTTTCTCTTTTTTCTTTATTTAAAGTTTTAATATGTCTTTCCTGACAGTGGTATTTATTATATTTTAAAATAGTGAATAATCCCATAGAGATAAAATTGGAGTGAAATAGAAGAAAATATCTATTCTCTACATTTTTGCCATCATCATGGTAGAAAGAAAACTAGTAGATACTGGAATTCATGACTCATAGATTAATGTTAACATTACCTGTCTAAAAATATTACTTATTGATTTAACTTCCAAAGTTATGATAGATCAATCCTTTATCCAAAGAATAAATTTTAGGTAGTTTGAACAATTCATTAGAGTTATGAAATTTATATATAGATACAATATACTTTGCTTTTATTTCTTGACTTTAAACAAATAACTTACTTGCTCAAGTCTGAGTTTGTTTGTTCAATAATAATTTATGTTAAGAGTTGTTAGCAGGAGGTACGGGGAAAAAAAGTTAACAGGAAGAAGTGTTTTAAAATGTCTAGATTTATATCGAACCTAATATAAAACTATATTTGGAAACTATTATTATTATTTTTCATTATTAGAAATAATGGTGGCAAAGTATTAAAAGAGACTTTTTATAGTGCCTTTTATATTTTTCAGGGTCTTTTTGCACTTAGGAATAGGACCATCCAGGACTGTCCTTGTTCTCAAGATAGAACAATCTGATCATTACTCAACCCATTTTGAAAAGACAATCAATGAGAGCAATACCTCAAGTTACCTTTCGTACCCCCAAGGACAGCTTCTAATCCCCTGGGCAAGTGTAATCTCTCTGTTCTGAAGTCTAAGACAGCACTTTGTCAGAAAAAATACAAAAACGCCCTATGAAGGACATAGTTATTTTGATCTTTGATCTGAGCTTGTGTTCCATGGAAACTTTCGTCATGTCACTAGTGAAGAAATTGATTTCTTTTTCTCTGTGCAGATGAATCTTCTCTGAGAATTTGGGTACTTGTATTATTTTCCACACTAGGATCTTAATCTAAGTCCTAATTTGACTTAATTTAACTTGTTTTAGGGTCTTATTTGTTTTATAGCACTCAGTTTTTTTTGGTGTCCTAGCACTAAGTGGATATTAAGAAATATAATTTCTGCCTTCATAGATAAAAATATATTAAAGAATAATAATTTTATAATTTCTTTACACTTTACTATGACATTTTGTTTTCATATGAGCAGGATGTATTATTTCTACAAATATATTCTGTGTTGAAGTTTTAAAATTAAAAGGGTCAGTATTTGCCTGAGAGATATTATTTTGTTTAGTAAAAAATTGCATCTTGAAATTAGAGTAAGAAATTTAATAGCTTAGTATAGGATAAATAAGTATATTTACTTGTTTTTCAGTATATGAATTAAAAAAGTCAATTAAGTCCATAAAAGATCATGATTAGGTTATTTAAATTCAATAAAGCTTATCTTGGGAAATGATTCAACAATTCAATAAAATTATCCAACTAGTTGGAGCACATTCTTGGCTCCTGGAGCAAGTTCCAGACTGGCTTGATTCTAACATTGTCAGAAGAACCCCCCAAATATGTTCTGGATGAGTAGCCCAAAATGCCACAGACTGTGGCTCCCTAAACAAACAAAACAAAACAAAGCAAAAAAAATATTACCCAGCAGAGGTACCTATGTATACAATCTTATTTAAAATATAAATCTAGTGTGTAGAAAGGTAAATAACGTTGCTAATTAAAGTACGATTTTTCAGGGTTGAAAAGACCTATGGAGTTTTAAAACACAACTATCAACTAGGAGGTCTAATCTTTTATCATAATGCTGTAATTGTTGTAGTAATAAAATGTATCAACCTCACCAACAAAGAATACTCTGTACTCTGCTAAGGATAGCTATTGAGAGAACAAAAATATGAAGGTGGGTACTATGGGGTGGCATCTACGCTGCTGCCCTTGGTCCTGAAATAGCTTTTACTTTGTTATGGCTCAACCTAATAATCCCCAGTACAGGGATGATTTATATCAACTTTATTCCAACAATTTAAAACTAAGTTATGACAAAACAATTATAGAATTGCAAAACAAAAAAGTGAAAAATTGGGGTAGAAAGAAATGACACATAATAAATGCCAGAGAAAATGTAATGAGAAACTTATTTCTCAGTCATGTTCAATTACAGTTATCATATAAAAATGCTTGGGGACTGAAAAGATAATAACATGTGTAGGACATATGCCTTGTATGTATAATAAGTGAGTTTAATCTTCAGCAACCCACATGGTTCCCTGAAAATAGATCCAGGATTAAACCCTGAGCATCACTAGGTATGGCCCCAAATACCAACCCAAAATAAATGTCTTATTTCTATTTATTTGTAATGTGATGCATTACAGTGTCGATCAGAGGAGAACTTAGTCAAATTATTCCTCATTCTAAATTGCACTCTCCAATCAAGTGAAAGCAGAGATTAACAGATGGGAATATATTAAGCTGAGAAGCTTCTGCACCTCAAAGGAAAAGCGCCCAGAATTCAAGAGCCACGCACTGAGTGGGAGAAACTATTCACCCAATACCCATCAGATAAGGGGCTAATCTCCAAAATATACAAGGCACTGACAGAACTCTAGAAGAAAAAAAACATCTAATCCCATCAAAAAATGGGGAGAAGAAATGGACAGACACTTTGACAAAGAAGAAATACACATGGCCAAAAGACACATGAAAAAATACTCCACATCACTAATCATCAGGGAGATGCAAATCAAAACAACTATGAGGTACCACCTCACACCCCAGAGATAGGCACACATCACAAAGAATAAGAACAAACAGTGTTGGCGGGGATGTGGAGAGAAAGGAACTCTTATCCACTGCTGGTGGGAATGTCATGTAGTTCAACCTTTATGGAAAGCAATATGGAGATTCCTCCAAAAACTGGAAATCGAGCTCCCATATGATCCAGCTATACCAATCCTAGGAATATACCCTAGGAACACAAAAATACAATACAAAAATCCTTTTCTTACACCTATATTTATTGCAGCACTATTTAGCATAGCAAGACTCTGGAAACAACCAAGATGCCCTTCAATAGATGAATGGCTAAAGAAATTGTGGTATATATACACAATGGAATATTATGCAGCTATCAGGAGAGATGAAGTCATGAAATTTTTCTATACATGGATGTACATGTAATCTATTATGCGGAGTGAAATAAGTCAGAGAGAGAGAGAGAGAATGACACAGAATGGTCTCACTTATCTATGGGTTTTAAGAAAAATGAAAGACATTCTTGCAATAATAATTTTCAGACACAAAAGAGAAGAGGGCTGGAAGTTACAGCTCACCTCATGAAGCTCAGCACTAGCAGGGATGAGTTTAATTAGAGAAATAACTAAATTTTGAACTATTCTAATAATGAGAATGTATGAGGGTTATAGAGTACAGGCGGGGGTTGAGTGGGGAGGAGGGAGATTTGGGACATTGGTGATGGGAATGTTGCATTGCTAATGGGTGGTGTTCTTTACATGACTGAAACCCAAACACAATCATGTATGTAATAAAGGTGTTTATATAAAATATAAAAAAATTATTCCTCATTCTATAAATATTCTCAAGTTTAACACCTCTTGAGTCAACTCAGAGTAATAGTCTATATTACTATCTATATGCATATTCTATGTCAGATTTAGTTAATATATTACTCCTTATAATCACCAGTATTTATTTTCATATAACTAACCTTATTTACTTGATCCCATTTGAAGATAATTACTTAAGAAAGCAACAATGGGAGGGACTTCAGAGCATAAAAACCGGCTATCCTTTGCAAAAGCTGGCTCCCTGTGTGTGACACCAGGCGGGGAAAATCCGCGAAAGTACACCGGCCCAGTGGGGCTCAGCTGTGAAAGACTGTGAGTGTGACCTGTCTATGTCTGTCTACTGTCCTCTTGCGTGAAACTCTTGCGAGTGGGGCAAAAAGAGCCTCCAGAAACCTCGCTCGCCCAGACGCCATTTTCAGGGAGGGACTTCAGAGCATAAAAACCGGCTATCCTTTGCAAAAGCTGGCTCCCTGTGTGTGACACCAGGCGGGGAAAATCCGCGAAAGTACACCGGCCCAGTGGGGCTCAGCTGTGAAAGACTGTGAGTGTGACCTGTCTATGTCTGTCTACTGTCCTCTTGCGTGAAACTCTTGCGAGTGGGGCAAAAAGAGCCTCCAGAAACCTCGCTCGCCCAGACGCCATTTTCAGGGAGGGACTTCAGAGCATAAAAACCGGCTATCCTTTGCAAAAGCTGGCTCCCTGTGTGTGACACCAGGCGGGGAAAATCCGCGAAAGTACACCGGCCCAGTGGGGCTCAGCTGTGAAAGACTGTGAGTGTGACCTGTCTATGTCTGTCTACTGTCCTCTAGCGTGAAACTCTTGCGAGTGGGGCAAAAAGAGCCTCCAGAAACCTCGCTCGCCCAGACGCCATTTTCAGGGAGGGACTTCAGAGCATAAAAACCGGCTATCCTTTGCAAAAGCTGGCTCCCTGTGTGTGACACCAGGCGGGGAAAATCCGCGAAAGTACACCGGCCCAGTGGGGCTCAGCTGTGAAAGACTGTGAGTGTGACCTGTCTATGTCTGTCTACTGTCCTCTTGCGTGAAACTCTTGCGAGTGGGGCAAAAAGAGCCTCCAGAAACCTCGCTCGCCCAGACGCCATTTTCAGGGAGGGACTTCAGAGCATAAAAACCGGCTATCCTTTGCAAAAGCTGGCTCCCTGTGTGTGACACCAGGCGGGGAAAATCCGCGAAAGTACACCGGCCCAGTGGGGCTCAGCTGTGAAAGACTGTGAGTGTGACCTGTCTATGTCTGTCTACTGTCCTCTTGCGTGAAACTCTTGCGAGTGGGGCAAAAAGAGCCTCCAGAAACCTCGCTCGCCCAGACGCCATTTTCAGGGAGGGACTTCAGAGCATAAAAACCGGCTATCCTTTGCAAAAGCTGGCTCCCTGTGTGTGACACCAGGCGGGGAAAATCCGCGAAAGTACACCGGCCCAGTGGGGCTCAGCTGTGAAAGACTGTGAGTGTGACCTGTCTATGTCTGTCTACTGTCCTCTTGCGTGAAACTCTTGCGAGTGGGGCAAAAAGAGGCTCAGAGGAGCACGGCCGCTCCGCTTCGCTACGCGGCCGTGCACTCTTTCTAAGGAAAGAACTCCATTGCAACAAGAAGGAAAAATCACACTAAGAACGGCGCTATATCACAGAAGCAAACATTTCTCTCTGGACTGTCTTCTCTGTTACATGCTCGGGCCTAAGATTTGACCCAGTGTGAGGCTTCATCCACGGAGGACTCCCCTCCCTTAGAGGCAAGTCAGCCCATCCAGAAAGGGAGGAGCCAGAGGAGTGTGCTGCCTACATCATATAGACAATGAATACCACTACAACACGTAGAAAAACCCACAATACAAATGTGACAATGGGGAAACAGCGCAGGCCAGCATCAGACATAGAGAATGAAGATGACAATTCTGAGGACCAGATAATGACTGAACAACTAATCAACCTCTCAGATAAGGACTTTAGACTAGCAATATGGAAGGTGCTCAACAGACTCCAAGAAACCATGGATCGAGTTGAACAGAACACTAATAAGAACCAAGAAAATATGAAGGCAGAAATGACAAAACTCCAAACTGAAATAACATGTCAACTAACAGGCCTGAAAAACTCAGTAAACGAAGTGAATGACAAAATGGATAAGCTCTGGGACAGGGTATCAGAAGCTGAGAATAGACTTGGTGCTGTGGAAGATGAGATACATAACAATTCCATACAGCAGGAGAGATTGGACAAAAAACTTAAAGCAAATGAGCAGACAATGGAAAAATTAGTCAAAGAATGGGAACAGACGAAAATAGAAGTCTATGATAAGATCAACAGAAACAACTTAAGAATCATTGGAGTCCCAGAGACCCAGGAAGAAAATTTCCAGGAAGAATCAATGGTCAAGAACATCATTAAAGAGAAACTTCCAGAGCTAAAGAATATATGTGATCAAATCCTGCATGCCCGAAGAGTACCAACCAAAAGAGACCCCAGAAAAACCACCCCAAGACACATCCTAGTCACAATGACAAATCCCACAGATAGAGACAGAATTCTGAAAACAGCAAGATCAACAGGGGAAATCATGTTCAAGCAAGCTTCCCTGAGATTTACAGCAGACCTGTCACCAGAAACGCTCAATGCCAGAAAGCAGTGGTGGGATATTGTGACAAGACTGAATGAAATGAATGCTTCACCCAGAATACTATACCCAGCAAAACTCACTTTCCGGTTTGATGGAAGAATACATGGTTTCACAGACAAAAAACAGCTCAGAAACTTCACAGACACAAAACCAGTCTTAAGAGAAAAACTGAAAGACCTAATCTAAGACAAGACTACCCAAAAGACACACCAAATTTTGAAATAAAGATGGCGTTAAATCCCAGGACAATTCTTTCTCTCAACGTCAATGGACTAAATGCACCAGTTAAGAGACACAGAGTGGCTAAATGGATCAAAAAACTCAATCCAACCTTCTGCTGCCTACAAGAAACGCACCTGAATAGTCAGAACAAACATAGACTCAAAATAAAAGGCTGGAGAAAAGTTATCCAAGCAAACAACACCCATAAAAAAGCTGGAGTGGCCATACTAATATCAGATAATGCAAACTTTATACTCAGGAAGGTTGTAAGGGACAAAGACGGACATTTTATATTAATCAAGGGGTACGTAGAGCAGGAAGAATTCACTCTCCTAAACATATATGCACCGAATGAGGGGCCAGCAAAATATTTAATACAACTGCTGACAAATCTGAAAAATAATATCAACAACAACACAATAATTGTGGGGGACCTAAACACGGCTTTGTCAACACTGGACAGGTCAACCAGACTGAAACCCAACAAGAATATACTAGACCTGAGGAGAGAAATGGAAGAAAGAGGCCTAGTGGATATATATAGGACACTCCATCCCCAGAAACCTGGATACACATTCTTCTCCAATGTACATGGGACATTCTCCAGGATAGACTACATGCTGGCACATAAAACATACCTCCATAAGATCAAGAGGATAGAAATTTTGCAGACTACCTTCGCTGACCACAAGGCTCTGAAATTATTTGTGAACTCCAAAGGGACTCAGAAGAAACACTTTAACACCTGGAAGTTAAACAGCCTCATGCTCAATAACCAGTGGGTCCGAGATGAAATCAAGGAGGAAATAAAAAGGTTCCTGGAAACAAATGACAATAAAGACACAAACTCTCAGAACTTATGGGACACAGCAAAAGCAGTACTGAGAGGAAAATTTATAGCTTTGCAAGCACACATCAGGAAGGAAGAAAGAGCTTACCTGAGTAGCTTAATGACACAGCTAATAGAACTAGAAAATGCTCAACAAAAGGACCCAAGAACAGGAAGACAGAAGGAAATAACAAAGCTGAGAGCAGAAATCAACGAAGTGGAAACTCAAAAAACAATCCGAAAGATCAACGAAAGCAGAAGTTGGTTCTTTGAAAAAATAAACAAGATTGATAGACCACTGGCAAACCTAACAAAGAAAGAGAGAGAGAGAAACTTGATAACTCGTATCAGGAATGAAAAAGGAGAGATCACTACTGATATGACAGAGATTCAAAGGGTAATCAGAAACTACTTTGAAAAACTCTACGCCACTAAAAATGAGAACCTGGAAGAAATGGATAAATTCTTGGACTCTTATAATCTTCCACGGTTGAAGGAAGAGGATGTAGCATATCTAAACACCCCCATCACCATTGATGAAATTAAAACAGTAATCAAATGTCTGCCGAAAAACAAAAGCCCAGGTCCAGATGGATTCACTAATGAATTCTATCAAACTTTCCAAGAGGAACTACTGCCAATCTTGGCAAGACTCTTTCATGAAATTGAACAAACAGAAACACTTCCAAATAGCTTTTATGAAGCCAACATCACCTTGATACCTAAACCAGACAGAGACGCTACCAAAAAAGAAAATTACAGACCAATATCACTGATGAATGCAGATGCAAAGATCCTCAACAAAATCCTGGCAAATAGGATTCAATGCCTCGTTAAGAAGATCATCCACTACGATCAAGTAGGTTTCATCCCAGGAATGCAAGGCTGGTTTAACATCCGTAAATCTATCAACATAATACACAACATCAATAACAAGAAAAATAAAAACCACATGATCATATCAATAGATGCAGAGAAAGCATTTGATAAGGTCCAACACCCATTCTTGATCAAAACTCTCAGCAAGATGGGAATGGAGGGAACCTTTCTCAATATAGTGAAGGCCATCTACCACAAGCCAGTGGCAAATATTATCCTCAATGGAGAAAAACTGAAAGCCTTCCCTCTAAATTCTGGCACAAGACAAGGCTGTCCTCTCTCACCACTCCTATTCAACATAGCACTGGAAGTACTTGCTATAGCGATTAGGCAAGAAAAGGATATCAAGGGTATCCAGATAGGAAAGGAAGAAGTCAAGCTCTCACTGTTTGCAGATGACATGATACTCTACTTAGAAAACCCTAAAGACTCTATCAAAAAGCTTCTAGAAACAATAGACTCATATAGCAAGGTGGCAGGCTACAAAATTAACACACAAAAATCAATGGCCTTTCTATACACCAACAGTAATAAAGAAGAAATGGACATTAAGAAAACAACCCCATTCACAATAGTACCACACAAACTCAAATATCTTGGAATCAACTTGACTAAATATGTGAAGGACCTATACAAAGAAAACTATAAAACTCTGCTCCAGGAAATAAGAGAGGACACACGGAAATGGAAACACATACCCTGCTCATGGATTGGCAGGATTAACATCATCAAAATGTCAATACTCCCCAAGGCATTGTACAGATTTAATGCCATCCCTCTAAAGATACCCATGACATTCTTCAAAGAAGTGGATCAGACACTTTTGAAATTCATTTGGAACAATAAACACCCTCGAATAGCTAAAGCAATCATTGGGAAAAAGAATATGGGAGGAATTACTTTTCCCAACTTTAAACTGTACTACAAAGCAACAGTTATCAAAACAGCATGGTATTGGAATAAGGATAGGTCCTCAGATCAGTGGAATAGGCTTGAATACTCAGAAAATGTTCCCCAGAGATACAACCATCTAATTTTTGATAAAGGAGCAGGAAATCCTAAATGGAGCAGGGAAAGCCTCTTCAACAAGTGGTGTTGGCACAATTGGATAGCCACTTGCAAAAAATTAAACTTAGACCCCCAGCTAACATCATGTACAAAGGTAAAATCCAAATGGATTAAAGACCTCGATATCAGCCCCAAAACCATAAGATATATAGAACAGCACATAGGCAAAACACTACAGGACATTACAGGCATCTTCAAGGAGGAAACTGCACTCTCCAAGCAAGTGAAAGCAGAGATTAACAGATGGGAATATATTAAGCTGAGAAGCTTCTGCACCTCAAAGGAAATAGTGCCCAGGATACAAGAGCCACCCACTGAGTGGGAGAAACTATTCACCCAATACCCATCAGATAAGGGGCTAATCTCCAAAATATACAAGGCACTGACAGAATTTTACAAGAAAAAAACATCTAACCCCATCAAAAAATGGGGAGAAGAAATGAACAGACACTTTGACAAAGAAGAAATACGCATGGCCAAAAGACACATGAAAAAATGTTCCACATCACTAATCATCAGGGAGATGCAAATCAAAACAACGATGAGATACCACCTCACACCCCAGAGAATGGCACACATCACAAAGAATGAGAATAAACAGTGTTGGCGGGGATGTGGAGAGAAAGGAACTCTTATCCACTGCTGGTGGGAATGCTGTCTAGTTCAACCTTTATGGAAAGCGATATGGAGATTCCTCCAAAAACTGGAAATCGAGCTCCCATACGATCCAGCTATACCACTCCTAGGAATATACCCTAGGAACACAAAAATACAATACAAAAACCCCTTCCTTACACCTATATTCATTGCAGCTCTATTTACCATAGCAAGACTCTGGAAACAACCAAGATGCCCTTCAACAGATGAATGGCTAAAGAAACTGTGGTACATATACACAATGGAATATTATGCAGCTGTCAGGAGAGATGAAGTCATGAAATTTTCCTATACATGGATGTACATGGAATCTATTATGCTGAGTGAAATAAGTCAGAGAGAGAGAGAAAAACGCAGAATGGTCTCACTCATCTATGGGTTTTAAGAAAAATGAAAGACACCCTTGTAATAATAATTTTCAGACACAAAAGAGAAAAGAGCTGGAAGTTCCAGCTCACCTCAGGAAGCTCACCACAAAGAGTGATGAGTTTAGTTAGAGAAATAACTACATTTTGAACTGTCCTAATATTGAGAATGTATGAGGGAAATGTAGAGCCTGTTTAGGGTACAGGCGGGGGTTGGGTGGGGAGGAGGGTGATTTGGGACTTGGGTGATGGGAATGTTGCACTGGTGATGGGTGGTGTTCCTTTTATGACTGAAACCCAAACACAATCATGTATGTAATCAAGGTGTTTAAATAAAAAAAAAATTAAAAAAAAAAAAAAAAAAAAAAAAAAAAGAAAGCAACAATGCCCTACAACTATTTCCAAAACTCTAGACTTATTTGTTTTCTGGTGTGCAGTACTTGAATTCTTAGAAAAGTCTTGAAATGAGAGCAATTTTAAATCTCTTAATAAATATAGTATCTATAATTGTACTACCTATAATAAGTTATACATGGAGCTAATTGGAACATATTTAAAGAACTAAACAAATATTTTTTGTTTTATACAGTTAAATTGAATTATATAGAACTATATTTATAAACATATAACATAATATGTAATGGAGAAGATTGAAATTAAAAAAGAAAATAAATATATGCACTGGGTAGAATATTTAAAATATTTAAATAAAGATATGTCAAAATTAAAATCTTTAAATATCTTAAAATATTTATTTAAAATAAAAATATATTCCAGTTTCAAAAATATATGGCTTTGTGGAATAAATAACAAATCTATAGATTTTTATAGATTCTCCATTCTTTTAGTCAATAAACAAGTATATTTTTACCATTAAGTTTGCTCCTTAAAATGTCCAGCTCTGATTTTCGGCCTGATTTCATCCTGTGTCTGGCTCATCTGCAGACGGCCCACCTTCCCTGGAGCCTTCCTTGGAGGTGAGTCTACAGGCCCAGAAAGGGAGGAGACACTGACTCTGCTGTATTTCAGATGCCAGCACCACTATCTGCCTCTCTTCTGTGCTATGCTGCATTTTCGGCCTGATTTTATCCTGTGTGTGGCTCATCTGCTGATGGCCCGCCTTTCCCTGGAGCCTTCTGTGGAGGTGAGTCTACACGCCCAGAAAGGGAGGAGCCAGAGAAGCACAGTTGCTCCACTTCACTTTGCAGTCTTGCAAATCACTTAGCCAATTAATACAACCACAACACATTGAAAAACCCACAATACAAGTGTGACAATGGGGAAACAACACAGGCCAGCACCAGACATAGAGAATGACAATGGCAACTCTGATGACTCGAACATGACCAACCAACTCGTCAGTCTCTCAGGTAAGGAGTTTAGAATCGCAATATGGAAGATGTTCAAAGAACTCAAAGACAGTAAGAAGAGAACACTAATAAGAATCAAGAGAATGTGAAGATAGAAATCAGAAAACTCCAAACTGAAATTTCAGGTCAAATAACAGGTCTGAAAAGCTCAGTAGATGAATTGAAGAAAAAAAAAGGTGGAGATTTCCCATGGGTTAACAGCAGATGAGGATAGAATTAGTACACTGGAAGATGAGATGAATAACAAATCCACAAAGCAGAGAGCTTGGAAAAAAGCCTTAAAACAAATGATCAAACAATGGAAAAATTACTCAAAGAATGGGAACAGATGAAAATAGAAGTCTATGATAAGCTCAACAGAAATAACTTAAGAATCATTGGAGTCCCAGAGACCCAAAAAGAAAATCTCCAGGAAGAATCAATGGTCAAGAACATCATCAAAGAGAAACTACCAGAGTTAAAGAATACATGTGATCAAATCCTGCAGGCCAGAAGAGTACCAACTAAAAAAGACCCCAGAAAAAACACCCCAAGACACATCCTAGTCACAATGACAAATCCCACAGATAGAGAAAGAATTCTGAAAGCAGCAAGATCAAAAAGAGAAATTACATTCAAGGGAACATCCTTGAGATTTACTGCAGACCTGTCACTGGAAACACTCAAGGCCAGAAGGCAGTGGTGGGACATAGTGACAAAAATCAATGAAATAAATGCTTCGCCTAGAATACTGCACCCAGCAAAACTCACTTTCAGGTTTGAAGGAACAATACATAGTTTCACAGACAAACAACAGCTCAGAAACTTTATAGACTCAAAACCATTTTTAAAAGAAAAAATGAACGGCCTACTTTAAGACAAGACTGACCAACAGACACAACAGACTTTGATAGAAAAATGGCACTACCTTCCAGAACAATTCTTTCTCTCAATGTCAATGGACTAAATGCACCAGTTAAGGGACAGAGTGGCTAAATGGATGAAAAAACTCAATCCAACCTTCGGCTGCCTACAAGAAACACATCCGAATAGTCAGAACAAACATAGACTCAAAATAAAAGGCTGGAGGAAAATCATCCAAGCAAACAACACCCATAAAAGAGCTAGAATGGCCATAGTAATATCAAATGATGCAAACTTTATACTTAGAAAAGTTGTAAGGGACAAAAATAGACATTTTGTATTAATCAAGGGATTCATACAGCAGGAAGAATTCACTCTCCTAAACATATATGCACCAAATGAGTGGCCAGAAAAATATTTAATAAAATTGTTGACAAATCTGGAAAATAATATCAAGAACAACACAATAATGGTGGGAGACCGCAACACAGCATTGTCAACACTTGACAGGTCAACCAGACTGAAACCCAACAAGAATATACTAGATCTGAAAAGAGAAATGGAAGAAAGAGGCCTAGTAGATATATACAGGACACTCCACCCCCAGAAGCCTAGATACACATTCTTCTCTAATGGAAATGGGACATTCTCCAGGATAGACTACATTCTAACACATAAAACATACCTCCATATTATAAAGAGGATAGAAATTTTGCAGGCTACCTTTGCTGACCACAGGCCCTGAAATTATATGTGAACTATAAAGGGACACAGAAGAAAAACTTTAATACCTGGAAGTTAAACAGCCTAATAGTGAATAACCAGTGGGTCCGAGATGAAATCAATACCTTCCTGAAAACAAATGACAATGGAGACACAAACTATTAGAACCTATGGGACACAGCAAAAGCAGTACTGAGAGAAAAATTTATAGCTTTGCAGGCACACATCAGGAAAGAAGAAGGGGCATACCTGAATAGCTTAATGATGCAGCTCATAGAATTAGAAAGTGCTCAACAAAAGGACTCAAAAATAGGGAGGCAGAACCTGACAGCAGAAATCAATGAAGGGTACACCTGAAAAACAATGCAAAAGATCAACAAAAGCAGAAGTTGGTTCTTTGAAAAAATAAACAAGATTGATAGACCACTGCCTAAACTAACAAAGAAAGAGAGAGAGAAACTTGATAACTCATATTAAGAATGAAAAGGGAGAGATCACTACTGATATGGTAGAGATTCAAATGGTAATCAGAAACTACTTTGAGAAACTCTGTGGCACTATAAAGGAAAACCTGGAAGAAATGGATAAAATCTTGGACTCTTATAATCTTCCACGGTTGAATGAAGAAGATGTACCATATCTAAACACACTCATCACTATTGAGGAAATTAAGACAGTAATCAAAGGTCTGCCGAAAAACAAAAGCCCAGGCCCAGGTGTATTTACTAACGAATTCTTTCAAACCTTTCAAGAGGAACTTCTACCAATCCTGGCAAGATTCTTTCATGAAATCGAAAAAAAAGGAACACTTCCAAATAGCTTTTATGAAGCCAACATCACCTTGATAACTAAACCAGACAGAGATGATATCAAAAAAGAAAATTACAGACCAATATCGCTGATTAATACAGATGCAAAGATCCTCAACAAAATCCAGGCAAATAGAATTCAATGCCTCATTAAGAAGATCATCCACTATGATCAAGTAGGTTTCATCCCAGGAATGCGAGGCTGATTTAACATGCCTAAATCTGTCAACATAATACACAACATCAACAACAAGAAAAATAAAAATCACATGATCATATCAATAGATGCATTTGTTAAGGTAAAACACCCATTCCTGATCAAAATTCTCAGCAAGATGGGAATGGAAGGAACTTTTCTCAATATAGTTAAGGCCATCTACCACAAGCCAGAGGCAAATATTGTCCTCAATGGTGAAAAACTGAAAGCTTTTCCTCTAAAGTCTGGCACATGACAAGGCTGTCCTCTCTCACCACTCTTATTCAACATAGCACTGGTAGTACTTGCTATAGTGATTAGGCAAGAAAAAGATATCAAGGGAATACAGATAGGAAAGGAAGAAGTCAAGCTCTCATTGTTTGCAGATGACATGATAATCTACTTAGAAACCCTAAATTCTCTATGAAAAAGCTTCTAGATTAACACACAAAAATCAATGTCCTTTCTATACACCAAATAGTAATAAGGAAGAAATGGACATTAAGAAAACAACCCCATTCACAATAGTGCCACACAAACTCAAATATCTTGGAATCAACTTGACTAAAAATGTGAAGGACCTATACAAAGACAAGTATAAAACTCTGCTCCAAGTAACAAGAGAGGACACGCAAAAATGGAAGCACATACCCTGCTCATGGATTGGCAGGATTAACATCATTAAAATGGCAATACTCCCCAAAGCATTGTACAGAGTTAATGCGATCCCTCTAAAGATACCCATGACATTCTTCAAAGAAGTGGATCAGGCACTTTTGAAATTCGTTTGGAACAATAAACACCCTAGAATAGCTAAAGCAATCATTGGGAAAAAGAATATGGGAGGAATTACTTTCCCCAACTTTAAACTGTACTACAATCAATAATTATCAAAACAGCATGGTATTGGAATAAAGACAGGTCCTCAGATTAGTGGAATAGTCTTGAATAATCAGAGAATGTTCCCCAGACATACAATCACCTAATTTTTGATAAAGGAGCAAGAAATCCTAAATGGAGCTAAGAAAGCCTCTTCAACAAGTGGTGTTGGCACAACTGGCTATTCACTTGCAAAAAATTGAACTTAGACCCACAGCTAACATCATGTACAAAGGTTAAATCCAAATGGATGAAAGACCTCAATATCAGACCCAAAACCATAAGATATATAGAACAACATGTAGGTAAAACACGCCAGGACATTGAGACTAATATCATAATCAAGGAGGAAACTGCACTCTCCAAGCAAGTGAAAAAGAGCTGGATGTTACAGCTCACCTCATGAAGCTCACCACAAACAGGGATGAGTTTAGTTAGAGAAATTAACTACGCTTTGAACTATCCTAATAATGAGAATGTACGAGGGAAATAGAAAGCCTGTCTAGAGTACAGGCAGGGGTTAGGTGGGGAGGAGGGAGATTTGGGACATTGTTGATGGGAATGTTGCACAGGTGATGGGTGGTGTTCTCTACATGACTGAAACACAAACACAATCATGTATGTAATAACATTGGTTAAATAAAAAAAAAGTCTAATCTGATAGTTTCATCTGCCTATCTTGATTCTAAATAGCGTTCTTTGCCTATTTTGCATCCCAGCTAATGCTATCTATATTGCAGGTCATATCAAGCTATTCTAAACTTTGGCATTGAGATGGATCAAACCCAGATCTCATGTATGCAAAGCATGCCCTTTACCTCTGAGTCATATCCTAAGCCCCAAATACTCTTATATGTGACTCATTTTTCTATTCATGAACTCACATCATCCTTTGAAGAAACAATTTGGCACACAGTTTCCCCCTGGGGGCAGTTTTATGTTAGTCTTAATGATTTAAATCCATGTTGTTGCTTTCTTTTAAAAATAGGGATCTCCAAGAGGGCCAAGATTACATTGTTTTATTTTTCACTTCTTTTTTTTTTTTTTTTTTTTTTTTTGGGTTTCTGAGTCACACCCGGTGACGCTCAGGGGTTACTCCTGGCTATGCTCTCAGAAGTTGCTCCTGGCTTGGGGGACCATATGGGACGCCGGGGAATCGAACCGCGGTCCATCCTAGGCTAGCGCAGGCAAGGCAGGCACCTTACCTCTAGCGCCACCACCTGGCCCCTTATTTTTCACTTCTGATGCCTAGGAGAGTGTCTGGCAGTAGGGAGAAGCTCAATGAGTCTTGGTGATTCGGTGGTGCATCATGTAATTGTTCACTGCATGTTCTGCTTCTTTCTTGTTTTTGAGGTACTCGGTCTCAATTCATCACACAAACAAATTACTTGACCACTATGCTGTGTAAAAGCAAATAAAAGTTCACTAGTTATCTTCTTTTTACAAAGGAAGTACAAAGTCTTAGAGTTCTAAATCCTGGATAGTAAGCAGTTAACTCTGGAGAAAAGGAAAGAAGTAAGAAAGGAACTATCTTCATTTCCAGGGGCATCTGCTTCCTCAAATGAAGTATTTGGAACCTTTTTCTATTTCATTTTTTTTGAGTGCCTGTGCAAGGGCTTTAAAATGCAACATGTTAGTGGGGTTATTTAAATTCTGATCTAACTGTGTGGCCTATCTTCATGCCTGCATTAAAAAATGTTCAGGCTTTGACCATCCACCCCATCATTTTGTTTGGATTAGCCCAGGGCTCCACTTGTGTGGTACGTTTTGATATTTTCTGACACAGTGTTCCCATCCCATCCTCCCTAGAGTAGGTCTGGGGAAAAAATGTACTTAGCTGAGAAGTCACAATCTCTGCTTTTTTATGCTTCCAAGGAAACTTTACAGGAAATGGTTTTGCTTTGCCATATTTAGGATAGCTTAAAAGACAGATTCACAGAGTGCTTTCTTTTAGTTATATTTTACACAGAAAACTCAATGACAGATACATAAAAAGAAGTGATCTCAAATCCCAGGACAGTTTGTGAGCATGTTTAAAGCTTTCCATGAGATAAAGGAAAGAAAGGACTTCTTTAGAGGAAAAAGTACTCACAGCCACACACAAAACTACAGATACATGAAGAAATAGAACTGGAACCCAGACTTATTGGTGCTATTAAGTGTGAGTCAAAGGTTAATTTGAAACATAATCTCTGGCACCTGATATGGAACTTTCATTTCTGAAATTATTTATTTTTATTTGAGTTTAAGTTGCAATAGTGTTAAAATTTATAATTTTGATGTATAAAACCTTCATCAACACCAAAATACCCAGATACTCTACTAATGCCCTTAGATGACTTCTAGTTCACTTATTCTTTTTCCCTCTCCTCATTGACTGGTAATCTCACTGTCTTAACCAAAAGACCAAAAACATGCCATCGTTTAATACTGTTACTATTTTTGCTTCTTTATATAAACAGCTGAGTAAAATCATCTGGTAATGAATATTTTTTCTTACTCTGTTTTACTTCATTGAACATGATGAATTTAATCCAAGTTACCGAATATTGAAAGATTTTATAATATTTTCTCTAAATGATATGTCATTTTGCATAGGTATCACAGATTCTATTTATCTGTTTATCTGCTTATCTGCCTTTGGATATTTGGGTTATTTTCACATCCCAGCTATAGTAATAAGTGCTACAATAAACATAAGTGTATACATACCATTTTGAATTAATATCTTTGGGTTTTTAGGGTTGATACTAGATAGAATAATTGGGAAACATGTTTATCGCCCCATTTCCCAATGCAATGTCCAAAATAGGCATCCTCTGCTTTTAGCACCTGGATTTAAAAGTGTGTCTTGGAATTATATTCAGGGAATAATATCAAAAATGTGTCTATAGGAATCATGACTAAAGAGTCCCATAAAGGTAATAGTCCAAGTAGATCAATTAGTTCAGAGTTCTAAAACACTCAACTCTAAAAACCTTATGATTTTTCTTGATTAACAGAAAATAAGAGAATAAAATATTGCTAATACCAATGTGTGTATCATACTAATTTTATTCTGGAGAAATAAACAACATCTCTGCTGTAAAGTAGCAAGCATCTGAGCTTCTACAAGAACCAAAGTTATATGAAAGGCAGAAAATACTTCAGCTATTTTACACAAAAGTAGATTTAAAGGACAAGATGTGCATTTCCTTCCTTCAACTTTTCCAGACTTCCAGAAACAAAAAAAAGGGGGAAGGAATAAAGTGCTGTAAGAGAATTCATTTCTAGAGCAGTCCACAATCTACCTTTGTTTATGTTGTTTTTATTAAAAGAACACAATGTTAACTATAATTTGATTCACAACCAGAGGCAAGTCAATGATAAAGCCCCACTACTGAAGGAAAAGTTGAAAATCAAGGGACAAAGGATATGGTATACTCCATTCACTATTGCCTTGCATTCCACTGATTCCAGTTAATTCCTGGCATCATATGTGGTGCCACATATGGCCCCCACAACCAGGGACCAATTCTGGACAAAGAGTCAGGAATAGTCTCTAAAGCTCACTGGATAAGATACAACCACTCCTCCCAAATAAGAGAGAATCAAAGGAACATTTAAGAAGAATTATTCTAGTTCCAGAGATAACCTGATTCATGCCAATCAATCCTATCATTTAGTAATATAAATTTTTGTTTTCTTATGCTCTTTATATTAAGTCAAATTACTTTCATTATGTAGCAACATCTATATTAACTCTAGTTTGTCTCAGTGCCATTTATCTCATTGTTCTTTGATGCACTAGAAAATTCAGAAGTGTTAGGAATTTATAGGCAATTTACTTTATCCTAACAATAATCCTGAAATGAAAAACCATCAATCAATATTCTATAGAATAATACAGTAGAGAATTAAAGAGATAAAATACTTAGCTTAAGATTACTTTGTTGAATAGCCATTTGGCATGGTGATTAAGAGCATGGGTTCTAATAGTGGGAAGTCTTTGGTCAGGTCTGGCATATTAATCAGGGAATTAGAAATAAAAATTATGAAGAGTCTCCCAATTGATCTTGTATAAATCATCTCCCTTTTGATATTTTCCCCTTCTCCAGTAGAATATGGTTGCATTATAACAGTTGTCATGCTACTGCTTCAGATACAAATATTGTCATTTCCTTTTGCTGATAGGTTCTCTTTATTGTGAAAGTAAATGAAGCAAGAACACCATAGAGAGAGTTTCTTCAACCAGAGAATGGAGGATCTCTAGCCCTTGAATACCTGAATTCTTTTAGTAGTCTATGTGTTAACCTAGAAACAGATATTTCCCCAGGCAAGCCTTTTTGAGACAGGTTTAGAGTTACATCCCCTTCCAGAGTTTTACCCTTAAAGAGGAAATATTTAAAATGACTGTTTTAAATAATTGCTAGGAATATTTTGATACTATTACAGTCTTAGGGGTAATTGAAACCAAGGACCCAGATAAACAATGTCTTGTTTACATTTCCATAGAAATAGGAGGTACAAGTATCTGGCAATTGAGGGATGATTTTTTTTTTTACAACAAAACAGAACCAATACAGGAAATTCAGACAACTTACTTATCTCCTTTTTGTCAGTTTTTAAGCTTAAAAAGACCTTATTTACCCATAACTACTTTGTTATAATTGTTAGGGTGACTTTTTTCGTGAGATTACATGAGTCTAACATTTGAAAATGTTGCTTGTCTATTAAATAGCAAAGTTGAATGTTATAGGCCAAATCTGTTCCTACAGAATAATCTCTTGCACCTTGCCAATCAATTGTAAGTATGTCATTTTCTTTTCTTTTTTATTATAATAATTTTTATTTTTACCAAATTTGATTACATATCTTTCACATATGAGGTACATATTGACATTGAATCAGGGGAATTTCCATCACCAAAGTTCTCTTCCCTCCACCCACGGTCCCAGCATGCATCCCATATGCATCCCTTACCCCAGACTGCTAGTATAAGTGGTCCCCTCTATGTCTCGCTTGTTGTAGATTGGGTATCGATTCTGTTGTCGTTTGCTTTGGGCTTGGTATTTAAGTCTGATCATTTTTATTACTACTTATTGATCATACAACTGTTTGGTCTTGGTGCCCTCCGTTGTTTCCTCCTCAATTTGAGATGTTGAACAAGAAGGTTCAAGTTATGTGGTTCTGTTTGAGGAAAAGAAAAAAAGTAAAATGGACGTAAAAATCAAACAAGCAAAAAATGAGCAGAGTCCCTCTAGTGGCTATAAATAATAATTTGAGAGAAGAAAGGTAAAAAGGAAGAGAAACACTCAGGATTTGCTCTTTGCATTTACTTATACTTTGTTGGTTCACTGAATTTTCCTGGTTCCCATTTTATGTCAACATTCTTGGCTCTTAACTGAGTAAGATATATTTATCTCCCCTATACTGATCAGAATCCATTTTTAGGACCCTGATTATTTTTGCCTTTAGGTTACCTATCCTTGGGTAATTTATTTCATTTTCATTGGACCTAATAATCTTGTGAGCATTAGATGAATTTTCCATTTGTTATCCTAGAAACCCAGAAAGAACTGAGGAGCTATGACTCTCATTTTAGTTCTATCTTATGAAACTAAGTCAACTCACCAATTTAAGAATTTCTGATTATTGTATGTATTATGGAGCTAACAAAATCTATCTCCCAGAGAGAACTAGTATTAAACATAGTGAGAAATCCTCAGCAAAATCTGGTATGTAGCTTCTTGACAAAATTAATCTCTTACTCTATTCTCATCTATAGCATTCCATAGTTCTGACTATAAACCATGAAAGGGATGAGAATATTCTTCACTCTTGGTCATGACCTCTTTAGCAGAGACCCTTGACTTCTTTCCCACTGGAAGTACTATTTCTATTTGGGAAAAATTCACCAACTTCTGAAAAGATCCGTTCTATAAATTTCCTGGATGTAGTTGGAACTTAAAGAGAAAAATTGTTTTAGTTTTCACTGCTCTTCCTCATATCCTCTCTTCATTCCTCACTTACTGAGACTCCAATATTCTCTTCCTATATTTATTCAAGATGCCCTTTAATTATTACTTCTATACTGTAGACATGTAGATATGTATAGCCACCAAGTATCCAAAACTTCTTAGTCTAATCAACTTTTTCATTCTGCAATTCATTTTTTCACAGGCAATTTTGATGTTCCTGAGGTCTTAGAAATTACATTCACAGAATGAGACTAAACTCCCTATTTTGGAGTTTATTGTCAATATGCATAAAATACTTGGTACTCACATAAGCAGTGTAGTGACTATAATTCTCTTAAATAAAGGTCATGTGAAACTAGATTGTTATATATTTACAGTGGCTTCATTTCATGTATATTGGCAATTATTTTAAGTCTTATCAGATTACTTTTTTCTGCAAAGTTAGATATTCTTAAGGATGTCAGTAACAGTATAAGTAGAGTCAATGGCCACTATGGTATGGACTAGAAGAAAAGAGGTGCACTTTGGATAGGACAAGATTTAATCTTGACCTTGACATATAGTAGCTCATTGACTTTTGTATTTTTTGCAATATCCTGACACAGTTACTGTCTTTATTCTTTATATTCGTATTCGTAGAGTCGATCTTGCAGAAATTTTAAATACTTGATCTGTCTGTCAAATCTACTCAGTATGTTTAAATAATGATCTCTCCAAGGCAATTCATTTTTCTTTACTGAAGATAGGCTTGGGTTTTGTTTGTTTGCTTCTGGGGGGATTTTTCAATGTCAACGGTCCTCTTTGAAAACTGATCCAAAATGAGATAAATCCACCCCTCCTCCCTCCTGCACCTCCATTTCCATAATCCCAAACTTTTTCTGATCCAGAAAAAAAAAAAAGTCTTCCTTCAACATTTTAAAGGCCAAGAGGTCTTCTGAGAGAAGTCAAATTCAGTTTATACTTTGCCAGAGAATTTTCCCACAAAGAGGAAATTCTACAAATACTCAGATGACATCACTAAGAAAAGGCTCTGGTTACCTCGGAGCCCAGCCTCCCTGGAATATGACTAGGTTCAGCCTCCAGAATGCCCAGGACACTTGTCGGATTTGGCAAGCAGTAGCCAACAGCTGGTCAGGCCTGCACTCAGCTCCCTTCCGGCCTTTACTGGCAAAGGCAGCAGCCAGCCCGGTGGCCTGCATTGCTCTTTCTATTAACAAAGCCCAGTGCCATGGATTACCTTGGCCGGAAGCCAGGCTTGGGAGCCCGTTGCCTGCTTGTGCGTTGCCATGGCGATGGCCGTGTGCCTTTTGCCAAGGCAACAGCTGGTGGATGGGTAGTGATTACCTGGCAGGCAGATTTACTAGCTCCCAATTGCAGCCCTTTTTCTCATAAGTGAAAGGCGGAGAGGGCCCAGGCGCAGACCAGGAGGGAGGGATCTCCACCAGATCTTTTAGACCCATTTCCGTTTTTAATTGTCAAATAAGAGGTAATTCTTCTCCTTTGATCTAGTGATCCACACACTCAGCATATAGGACCAACTTGCCTTTACCTTGCATCATGATCTCCTGAGAGACAGACACAAATCCGTCTTTGTCTTGACTAAAAAAAATAAAAGACCAAAGCTTGCTACTGATGCCTAGTCTCTCAGGCAGCCACAGTTTCTGCTGTGGGTTTTGAGAGAGGAAGGAGTTAGTGGCAAAGTTAAGAGGTAGAAGGAAACAGGTTACTGTTCCTCGTTGTAGGATCATAAAGAACTTAGTGAAATACTTAAAGTAATTGAGATTATCATCTTGGAGGAAATTCTGGCTCTCTCTCTCTCTCTCTCTCTCTCTCTCTCTCTCTCTCTCCG
Source organism: Suncus etruscus (assembly GCF_024139225.1). Classification (NCBI taxonomy): domain Eukaryota; kingdom Metazoa; phylum Chordata; class Mammalia; order Eulipotyphla; family Soricidae; genus Suncus; species Suncus etruscus. The sequence goes on along the minus strand of NC_064866.1, from coordinate 37,112,500 downwards.
TTCTAAAACTATCTCTTCATGTTAAAATTATTCATTAAGCATTTATTTCACACCAAATACAAACTCATTTTTATAATTTTTCAAGCACCAGTCTCTAATGCTATGTATTTCTATAATTCAGGTTATATTATTGAGGGATATACTTGCTATCCTCTAGGTAATGCTTTCAGGACTAAAATAATCGGTAAGTCTTAGAAACAAAATTGTCCTGAAGAATGGTTAGGTGAGAACCAGAAACTAATGGGATAAGTGGTGTGAACTATATGTAAAAGGACAGTGTCGTAATATGTTTAATGTTAAATCAGTTTCAGCAGTGAGTTAATATTGCCGTTGTAACAGATAAAGGGAGGGCTCATCCTCCAGGTTCCATGATAATTTCTACATGGATATTCCTTTGAGCATAGACACTATTATGATCAAAATCCCCACAAAATCTCTAACATTAAGCCCCACTTTACAGACTAAAAAAAAAAAAGACTCTATAATGTTACTATGGTGACTCAGTGGGCAAAAGCTGTTTGACTTTCACTCAAAACAAGTCTAATCCCAGATCAGAGAGCTTTTAACCAAACTATCACCTTAATTCCATTCAAGGTAGAAATAATACATTTTAGGAAACATAAAACTCATATTCTAGAAACAGGAATTGGTTGAAAAGTTTGTTCATAACTGGCTGGAGAAAAAATAATTTAGACTTGGCAGGCTATGAAGTCTGTCATAGATACTGTACATTGCTGTGTAAAAACTATCAGTAAATCAGAAATAATTGAGTTCAAAACTAAGTTTTAACTATCTAGTTTAAACTATGTTCAAAACAATAAGGCCTAAGTGTGAACTCTGCAAACTCCCGATTTAAGGTGAAAAGTATAGCTATGAAGAAAATTATCTTTGATATAAACATAAATCTGATCGAAAATACTGATAAACAACTGGTAAACAACAAGGGATATTATAGTTTGAGAGACTGAAATTCATAACTAGAGATAATCTTAACATTCACCTAATCCAAGGTCCCTACATTTAGAAAGAGAGGCTTAGCTTCAAACACAATCAGGAAAAATAAAGATGATTAGGTTATAGGATTGATATAGTTATAGGACTCAGCATCTCCTAGAGAAAGCATACTGACCTGAAAACAACTGCTTTCCTAGCAAGAGCAGCACAGTGATGCCTAACCATTGTTTTTTGGAAAGGTCATGTAAAGGCACATTGTCCATGGCCTTCATATCTGAGAAAATGATCTTCAAGGAACCTCTAAATCACCCGGGCTCATCTGAAAAAGCAGATGGGATCACTTCACCATAGCTTGACTTGAAAGGCAATATTTTGTTTCTTTGGATTTTGTTTTGTTTTGGTTTTGGGGGGGCCGTACTCAGTGATGCTCAGTGGTTACTCCTGACTCTGCTCAGGAATTATTCCTGGTGGGATTGGAGGACCATATTGTGTACTAGGAATCAAAGCCGATCAGTCACGTGCCAAGCAAATGTCCAACCTACTTTTCTAGCACTCCTGCCTGAAGAGAAATATTTTAACCATGCATGGGAGATAGTGAGGTTGGATTCAATAAACCTGGATCAGATATCAAGTACATTAATAACAGCATTTCATGCAGATTATGCTGAGTCTGTATATCTGTAAAATAATATATCTGTCAAATAATACTCATATGAGAACTGCTGTTCTTAGAATGAGCAACTTATTGTATACCATTGGCACAGAACTTCTGAGTAGCATAGAATGATAATCAATTCTAGCACTCTCATTAAATTATAGTGTGATTAAGCAGCTAATCCCGTTGCTTCTAGGTAGAGAAACTTGTACTTCGCTTGCAAATTAAAAGAAAAATACCATAATCCACCTTAATGGTTTTTTTAAAGCTATTTATGTATGTTTATAGAGTATGTCTGATACATAATGGGTAGACTTTAATTTGGAATTCATATGTATGTGCAAATTGAGACTCAAAAGGATAATTAACTTATTCATGCTGCGTCTTGGAAAACTATCTTTTAAGAAAATTATATTACTTAATTTTCAAAATACTTTCCTTATTTCTACGTAAAGTTAAATAAAAAATACCCTATTAATCAAACATTTCCATAGTAATTTCCAGATGCTGAAAGTACTTTATATTCTTTACAGATATTTCCTATTCATCAATAACACTATAAGATAGGTATTATTATTATTTCTATGTCTCACTAACATGAGAATAAATGGCAGATTGGAAACTCATTACAGGTATTTGTCATATCACCTCTCAAAATTATTGAACTCCAGAAAGGCTAGTTTGATCTATGATTACATCACTGACACACAGATTTATGCTAATCTCTAATTGGAGAATTTTGGAGTTTGAGATACACTTGATTGAAAAAGTCTTATAATGAGTCACTCTCTAAAGCCTACATCTTCAATGAAGATGCCCTTATATTCCTAGTGAATTGCTCTCTCTGTGTTGCATGCTCCCCAGTCTTGCCTGCCCTTGCCTCTTATAACATCACTAACACATTATTAAGTCTGCTGGATTAACTTCTGTCTGTCTTATTTCTAAGTCCCCTAGAGTGTAGGCTCTGTTTTATGTGTCCCTGTAGTTTATAAAACCATCACAGCACCTGGCACAACATAAGCATCTGATAAGCACTTTAATTGATTAGATAAATAAATCCAGAAAGAAATGAATAAGGCCTTTTTAAGGAGAGGAAAGGAATGGGTTTATAACCAAGGATAAACTTCAAGGAAAAGTCAGGGTTGTGTTGTTCAGAACAGCCAGATGCCTGATGAAGCTACCGGATATCTGCCTTGAACTAGGTGTTGAAAAGAAAGTCGACATGAACCTGTGTTCTGCTAAGAACAACACCTTCATGATATCAATGTTTGAAATAAGCCTGTATCTGGAAAGGTTCCTGAGCCTTGTAATTTTACTGTTATAGTCATGGCCCCAGTGTGTTTGACTTTTCAAATCCCCTCACTGAGATCCAAGGGTCTGTTTATAAAAGCCAATCTTAAACTAGTTCCTCTTGTGAGGTAGGGCTTCTATACTTGGTGGAAAGCAAAGAGCATAAATGTCTCATGGGAACTACTGCCTTCCAATAATAAAGTGACAATAAATGCAATAATAACAATCTAAATAAGTTGTCCTAGAAATAAGAAAATAAAGGCTTGGTAAGATAATTCAAGTTAATATCAGAGTGGCAATAGGACAAGTTCAGTATGAAGTTATAGGCAGCAGATTGAAGCTAGGGGCATTGGTTATCATGAAAAGCAAAGAAGCAGTTTATAACTCAAAGAAAATGGACCTGGGTGAACCATTTAGTGTCTACTAAGAGGCCAAGTTTATTGGATTCTGATCTAGTTATATTTAACACCAGACTAGAGTCTGATCACTACAAGAGCATTCTGGTGAATTTATAAAGTGTTGAGTTAACCCAATGAACTAAATTTACCAGAAGAATTTTTTTTATTCCTAAATGTTGCTAGTTCTTGAGGGTCCAGAATTGTGGAGTATTTGAAGGGCACCAACACCGTTTTATTTGTAACACAATCTAGATTCTATCTGAAGGCTGAGCTTATCAGCATGAGACAAGAGTTCAAATGACAGCTGTTTTAGCATCTGGATTTCCCGTCACATCATATAACTCTCTCTTAGGTGAGTGTGCTTGGCTCTGTATTAAAAGGTGTCTTCTGTGGAAAACCAGATTCACTAAAATAAGAGTCAGAATTGACTGGTAAGGAGTTCAGTTCATATAGTGGGTTTTTTATTAGTGCTTTGAGCTTTCAGTTGTCTTTTCTCTCCCCTATTTCACATCACTTCCCCTTCTCTATGTCTACCATATGGCCTTTAAAGTATAGTATATGAGAAACAAAGACCAAAATAATCTATACCAACTTATGTACAACTATACACTGCCTTAATTGGGCAAAGACAAAAATTTCTATATCAAGTTCTAATTTGATATATACATTATCTAGGGGTCCTAGAATTTCTAGGTCTTATATCTAGGTCCTTTTTCTCTAATTGACCATTGACTGAACAAACTTTAATTAAAAGAATTAAATCTTGGCCTCAAATTCTAGCCTTCCCACCCCTTGTTTTTAGCTTGCTTTGTAGGACTTTGTCCTTTTTTTTTCTTTGTTTTTGGACTATCTTCAAGGTTTACTCCTATCTCTGCATTTAAGGAACACTCCTGATAGGCTTTAGGGACCATATAAAGTATGGGTGATTGAACTTGGGTTGATCAAGTGAAAGGCAAATGCCTTACTAGCTTTATTATCACTCTGGCCCCCTAAGTCCTTGTCTTTATGAGCCCCAGGCTTCTCATTTACAACCTAAAGACATCTCCAATCTCCAGTGGTTGTTGTTGAAATTAAATGACATAAGTATGCATGGCACCCAGCTAAGACTAAATTGCAGGTTGTGGTAGGAGAGATAGTGTCTCCTTCCTTGCTAAATTAGAGTATTTCTGTTCTTGTAGCTCTTCCAAAGCAATTTTCCTAGAGAACTTAGTACCTGATATAATTTCCATGGTTAATTGATGCTGAATGGTCACAACTAACCTCTTCCATAAAATTATAGACATGGAACTGGTTTGACTCAAGCTATGCTTGCTTCCTCCCAAGTGAGTCACTACAAGCTATTTCCTCTTCACTGCAGGGGAATATATGCCTCACCCAGAATGAGCTGAACACATGTGGCACTATTTCTAATTCCAAACACTTCCATATGGTGTTGATTCTCCAGTGCTGACTGTCCTTTCTATTCTTGCTTCTTGCCTTTTTTTTTTTTTTTTTTTTTTTTTGGTTATAGCAATGCAGAGAGTCAAAGTGACTGAAAAAGAGTGAAAGCCTTGGCCAGAGATAGAACAGTGGGTAAAGGGCTTGCTTTGTAGGCAGATGATCTGGTTCAATCTCTGAAACTGCATTTGGTCTCCTGCAGATAGCAAAGAGTAACCCCTGGACAAAAAGGAAAGAGTAAGTTTTGAACATAGCTGGGTGTGGCTCATAATATAAATGGACAAGAGTGAAGGCTTTACAGGCAGCTTTTTAGGTGTCTAATAGTCTTGAAGCTTAAGGAGAGCCCCCACTATAGAAGCCCAAGGTCTGTGTTATGAAATTGGAAGCTCCTTTTAGCTTCATGATATAGGCTATCAGATCTATATTACTTTTGAACAATTATTTTTATATTTACTTAACAAGACAGATGGTAGGGCATACGTGAGCACATTGTATGCATGGAATTATCGAAAGTCACTCATTTCCTCTGAGTCTCCATTTCCACCTGTACCATGCCATCATGCAGGCCCATTCCTCACTCTGAATATTTACATTACAACATGAATTGGTAAAAAAAAAATGACTTAACTTTTTTTTTATTTTGATCATAGGGGCTTACATATCTTTCACATTAGTATCTTAGGTACATATTAACTTTGAATCAGGGGAATACCCACCACCAAATTTGTCCTCTCCCCTTCCCTGTTCCCTTTCTGCAACCCACATCCCCCACCGTCACCCTCCCCCGGGCTGCTAGAGTAGGTGGTCCCCTCTTTGTCTAGCTTACTATCAGTGATCATACATCTGTTTGGTCCTGGTGTCCCCCCCCACTTGTTTCTCCCTTTATTTGAGAGGCTAAGCTAGATAAATTGAGTTATGAGGTTTTGTTTGAGGGAAAGAAAAGCAATAGAATGGGGTAAAGAATAAGAAAAAAAATTAAAAAATATTAAAATACACTGAAAATGGACAGAGTCCTTCTAGTGGCTATCAACCTCAGTTTGAGAGAGGACATGAAAAAGGTAATTAAAATATCATAACAATACAAAATAAATATCAAATTAAATATCCAGTGAGCCCTACAGCAATAAAGAAAAGCACCACACAATAATAGTCTTGGTTCTGAAATCAAATCATGCCAGAGTGCAAAAAGAAAGATAAAATAAAAGGGAGACATCAACTTCAATATCTACACCAAAATAAGGACATCAACAAAGCAATCAATCAATATATATGTGGAAAAATGATTATTTTGTAACTTTCCCCCCCCTTTTTATTCTTTTTCCCCCTGCATAGGCACAGTAACTATTGGGGATATTATAGAGGGAATTCCCTTGGCCTAGGAGATACAGGATTTCTCCATCCCTGAAGTATACTGTCATGGGATTAACTATAGACTTCTTGCATGATTATTTACTCTCCCCTCAGTGCTTATGTGAATGACTTAACTTTTAAGCAATAAACACATTTGAAAACTTACTGGGTATTAGAAATTTGACAGAATCTTATAGAAAACCAAAGGTAAGAAAATTTCAAATTTCATGTTATAAATAAGAATCAAAGATTTGTATAGTTATCTGATACCAACAGACATTGATTAAAAAATGGAGAACAATAGTAGAAAACAAATTTGTATAGATTTATAAATAAATGTAAACTGAAGTAGATCAAAGGAATCAAAAGAAAAATGAATGGATGCAAATCATGTGGTCTATATGTGAGTTATGTAGGCATGTTCTTCCTTTATGAAGTATAAGCTTTGAAGCATTAAAAGTAAAAAAGAAAAATATTAGTTGACTCTGTCTAGATTATCACAAAGTCTAATTCTCTCATATGCCATAGATTGTAATCAAGCCAATCTTCAATAGGGGGGATTTGATATCTAATTGGTCAATATTCCCCGCTGCCTTGAAAAACATAAAAATCAAAGTTTCTGTCAAATTGACCTTGTTAAACACTGGCAATGTATACAGAAACACTTTGGCAAGAAGAGACCAAAATAAACATAAGCTATAATTTTTTTCCCTGAAAAGGGATTAACAGTCTTGATGGAAAGGTGTGATTTGTAGTCAAGGGACAAGTTCAGTCTACTAGTGGAAACAGTGTTGTGTATACACATTATGTATACAGTAAATGTATGCCAAATAATGCTCTATACTAGGTCTTAAATTACCAAGCCAGTATAAAATCAAAGTTCAAGTTCTCAAGCCTGCTAAATAAGTGCAATATTGGAAATATATGCAAGGAAAGGAAAAAGTGTGAATAGTTTCACTGACATTTCTTTTATCACAAAACAAGCACTTTTTTGCAAGTTTGCAAATTGATAAAAAGACTTTTTCATGCTTTTGGGAACAGATTGTCCCTTTGGCCCAAGTAGAAGGAGAGTGAGATTCTGAATACTTAGTAAGAAACATGTCTGAACACAGACATGATATTTTCATTCCAACTTCAGTGGTTTAATTAGGATGACGGAGCTTTTTATAGAATTATTGCTTTGGCATCGTAAATTTGCAAATGTGTTTTCAATCAAGTGAGATCATTGTCTCTTCCACTACAAGATTTCAAAAGGAAAATTTGGTAGAGTAGACCTAAATGTGGACATCTAAGGTCCCCTCCCTTTGTGGAAATATTGAATTGCTTTATTAGGTGTGGGTTGTAATTTAACCCTGAGATATCAGATGTGTATCTTTCAACCTGTCGAAGAAATAAGTTTTATACATTTTGGAATCAGAAAGAAACTTCAGATTCTATCTAAGTATGGTTATTTGATATATGTTACATAATGATTGTTTTTTAATTTGAAGAACAGTGGTTGTGTTTTGTTGTTTTCATAGTTTCAAGATTCATTATCCTAATGACTCTTGGTTTTTTGTTTGTTTGTTTTTGCTCTCACTTCACAAATAATACCTGGCCACTTTTTCCAAATTCATCTTACCTTTTGGCTGAGATATAGTTCTTATTTTCCCCTTATTTTCTCCCGAATATCAAAAAATCTAGTAGTAAGTAGGTTTCAACATTTTAATCAAACTTTTAAAATCCCTTAAACAGCCTTGTATGTGTGCTGGCAGTAATTATATCATCATGTTTTTTTATTGATTGGGGTGGGAAGTGTAGAAAGAAATACTGACAGAAACAGAGAGAGGGACATTGAGATTAGATTATCAGGACTGATTTTTCTGTGGACAACCAACTTTCACTGTAGGGTAATTAATTAGAATTTATTTGAGATGAACACCAATATGCTCATTTTTAAAGTTTCTCTTAGATGAAGACACAATTTAGCCATGGTTAGTAAGTTTTCTGAATGTTGAGAACTGAGAATAGTTAGAAAATGCATTTTAGGACATGAATTCCTTGAAATTTACTACCCCAATGAGCCAGTACTCATGTTTGGTGGTGTTTGTGGTTTCATAGTGCTCCATATTCTCTTACATCTGTGTTTTGCCTATTACCCACTTTGAGATTCTCTTCCTTCTATTCTTTAGCCAACACCCATTTTTCCATGCAGATTCTGATCACTCCTTTCAGCTTTGCAGAGTTTCTTCTCAAGGATATTAAACGAACTTTTTATGAGCTCCTCTTTTTACTATTTTTACCTACAATACACACTTGTCGTGTGATTTTAATGATATGTTTCTGTTTTGTTTCTTGATCTGATCAAGTGTTCTTTGAGGTAAGGAAAAACAATATTATATTAGTCTGCTCAATAAACCAAAGATATTTATTTATTTATTTATTTATTTATTTATTTTTATTCTTAACTGTAGGGTCAATGGGGATAAAAGTAGCCTTCCTTTAAGACATTGCATTCATTCATCAAGTTATTTTAATTGCCACATAGATGTGATATCCTGTATTTATCCTTGCTCTTTTGGTTTATCTAATTTAACTTGATAGTCCCCTATTTCATCCATGTTGCAGAAATGTGCATGATTTTATCATTTCTTGCAGCTATATAGTATAACATTAAAGTATATCACATCTTCATGATCCACACAACTGTCATTGGAATTCTAGATTGGTCAAAATCTCAGATATACTGAGTTTAGCAATAAAAAATGGTGTATATACATCCTTTTGAATGACTGTTTTATTTTTGTCCTGGGAATATACAGATTACCAAAAGTGAAAATGCTGGATCGTATGACAGCTTAATTCTGAGTTTCCTGAGAGTTATCTATACTGTTTCTCATAAAAGTTCTACCATATAACATTCCCACCAGCAGTGGATGAGAGTTCCATTTTCACCAAAGACCTGCCAACATCAATTGTTTCCAGTGCTATTTCACTGATATCAGATGTTATGATATTGTTTTCTTGATTGATCTCCCTAAAAATAACTGATAATGAGAACTTTTCCATGTGCCTGTAAATTATCTATAAGTATTTGTCAGAGAAGTAGGACACATACACTTAGAAAATGGTAGAACTACACTAAGTGGCGGGTGTTTACAATTTTTATTCCAGGACAAGTATAATCTGGCATGAAAAATTGTCTTAAATATTTTACTATTAAATTATTTAATTTCTCCAACTTAATTTTGTTGGGGCTTCCTTCTTGTAAAATTTTTCTCCAAGGAAAAGATATCTATATTTTCTATTTAAAAATACCATTAGAACATGGGTTGGAATTTAGTAAAAAAGTGAAGAAAGAAAATATAATCAAGGACCATAAATATACCTCATTATCTTTTCATGCCAAAAATTTGACACACTGTTTAGGAGAAACCAAATTCTCCCTTTTGCATTCCATTATTTAATAAGATTAGCTGCATAAAAAAGCACAGTATTAGTTGACTTTAAAAATTATTGACTTTAAAAATTATTTTTAAACTTTTCTTTTAAATCTGCATGTTAGAAATATGTTAAAGGGATTGTTTAGCTTATTTTTATTCCCATATACACCAGAAACATTATGTGGCATTGTTCCTTTTCGTATAGCCACATTAAAATAAGAATTCTATGTATTGAAAGAAGTTCTTATCTAATAAGGATAGGAACTCATAAATTTTATATTGCTAGGGCCTTTCACCCTGAACATTGGTCACAGTGTCTTGACTTAGGCTTCAGTAGATTGCACATTTACTGTTCACCCCTAAACCTTGGATCCCATCTTTGGAACAGGCGCAGTTTTCTGCTCTAGCACCAGAAATCAAGCTTCTACTGGGGAAGGCCCTAATGGTGCCTTGGCACAAACTTTCCCCAGAGTGGGTTCAAATGATGACTTGGTAATAGCAACAACTTGCTTTCAGGGCAGGTTTTCCTGCATTGCATCACTACCTAATGGTGAGATGAAACCAGAAGATGCTCTGCAACACTTTGACTTCGACATAGGGTCTATGCAAAATCCAATATCTCTGATTACAGAAACCTGATTGCAACAAATGTGACTGAGGAGAACTTTTACTGGGACCATAAAGAAAGACTTTTGGGCTAGATAATTTAGTATGCCATGAGCTTATAGTTAGTCTTATGGCAGAATGCTTCATGGGTAGAGTCTCTCTGGTTTTAAGCCAAAGGATTTTCATTTTTTATTTTCCCCAACATTTGCTGCATCTACACATGAAAACTGCTGCCTCTTTTTTTCTTTTTGAATCTTTTGTTTTCTTTTTTTATCTTTTAAATAGGGACTTTCTCCTTTTTCATAGATTCTTGGGATATGGATTACTTTGTTTTAGCTCATATTTTTGTATTTTTCTATAAAATTAAGAGGAAGAGAGAAAAGAAAGGGTAGGGAACAAGGGACAAGTGGTCTCTGGAGCATTGGTGGAAATAAAAAGAACAAAATTAAATATCCAAGCCAAAGTCAACCACAATAGAATCAAGAGACTTAAACTTTAGCAATCTAAATTTTTTTAATTTTTTTTTAATTTTTATTGTGACTGAAGTGCATTACACAGAATTATTTACGGTACCTGATGACAATGAATGAAGGGCATTCCCATAACCAATGTTGTCCTCCCTTCACTTCTGTTCCCAGCATGTCTCCCATATCTCCCTCCTTTACCACCCCCACCCCCACCCCCCCAGAATACTAGTGTAACTGGTCTCCACTTTACAGTTTGTTGTAGATTGGGTATTTATTCTGTTGTCATTGACTTTGGGTTTGGTGTTCCAGTCTGATCATTTTTTATTTTCACTACATGTTCATATGACTGGTCCTGGTATCATCATTCCCCTCCCTCAATTTATGAGGCTGAATGATTCAAGTTATGCGATTCTGTTGGAGATAAAAAAAAAAAGGTTAAGGAAGAGAGAAGAAAAATTTGGTATCAACTACCAAAAAAAATGCACCCAGCCAAAAAAATCACCAAATAATATCTACAAGAGTGAAAAAGAAAGAAAAAAGTAGAACAAAAAAAGAGAAGAAAATAATATCAAAACAAAACAAAACAAGAAAAAGGAATGCTAGAGTGGCAGGGTTTGGTGTTCCCTCCACTTTTTTTTTTTTTTTGCATAGGCACAGTAAGTATTGGGGAAGGATGGAAATTCCCATGGCCTAAGAGATTCAAGGTTTCTCCACTCTTGAAGCATACTGTCATGGGAACAACCACTGGCTCTATACATACTCATTGCCATATCCCAGGAATTTTTTTGTGGTGTCAGGAAACTTTCCTTCAGTTGTAGATGAGAAAATCAGGCCACTGTAGCTAGCTAGCAATCTTGGTATTTGCACAGGTCCTAGGACAAGGTCTAGGATAGAGTGTTTACGGTTCTAGAGGTTCTGTTCCATCATTGTTGATGTGTTCAGTCTTCTGTATCATGTGCTCCATGTTTTTGCTTGGTCCCTAAGCCGAAGTCTAGTGAATTATAGTTGCAACGGTTCTGCTCAGTCTCTGTTGTCAAAATTGGGACTCTATACTAAGAAATCTTGACTTTTTTAAGAGTCCTGGGCTACAGCTTAGGGGCAATCTAAATTTAAATAGACCTATTATACTTGCAGACCAGGGGGTAAAGTGCGGTGATATAGGAATCTGGAATCATTGGTGGAGAAAAGTTGACACTGGTGGTGAGAATGAAATCACAATGGCTTCAATAAAACATAATAAAGTATAATTAAAATAAATAAAAAATAAATACAATTAAAAGTACAAAAAATCCATATGAAGTCAAAATAATTTAAATATTGAGGCAGATATCTATCTTGTAAAAGAGAGACACTGACCTATATAGAAACAATATGTTGATATCTAGCTAGGAACATAATTCAGGGATCAGAAACATATCACAGCCTAGTCAGGAACAGGAATTCAGTCACAGGTATTTCATGCCTTGTAGAGGTACCCCCAGGTATAGCCCCAGTGGGCCCTAACACTATCGTGCATGAGGAGTGCCACAGCCTAGCGATGAGAACTTGCCTGGTCTTAACTTTGAACTATCAGGCCTATTTTGAGATGTATTGCTAGAAGTATACCAGAAGTATTTTGATACCAATTGTGGACATGCCAAAACACAGTTTATGCTGGATATGGGATTTCATAGTTTCAGAGCCTCTGCATAGTATACAGTCAAATCCAGATCTATATTGACTCCATTGAGCACAAATCATATCACCAATAGTTCTGTAAAGTATAAAATTAAGCCTTGATGGGCAGGAGTGATAGTACAGTGGTTATTGTATTTGTGTTGCATTTAGCAATCTAGATTCAATCCCCAATATCCCACATGGTACCCATGACTGCCAGGAGTAACTCCTGAGGCAGAGCCAGGAGCAACCTCTGAGCACCTCTGGGTGTGGTCCAAAAACAGAACATTAAACAAAACAAAAAATAACAAAACAACAACTAAATAAACAAAAATAAAATTATGTCATGTTGATCATGTTTACATTAGAACAAAAATTGCCATAATAGTTTGATCAAAATACATCACAATAATTGCCATAGCCATAAACTAGGAGACATCTTTCTTTCAGAGTTAATTTTCTGTAATATAATATTTTATTCATTTTTTAGTTTTTGATTCACACCTGGAGATGCTCAGGAATTACTCTTGGTTTCTCACTAAGAAATGACACCTGGCAGTGCTCAGGGGATCATCTGGGATGTTGGGGATTGAACCTGGGACAACTCAGTACAAAGCAAACACCTACCTTCTGTATTATTTCTCTGGCCCCTAGATATTTCTTGATTATTTGAAGAATGTGCTTAAATATGTATAATTCTATATTACAATCATTGTAGAATCTTTATAACTCTGAAAAATATAATGAAATTCCACTAGGAGGATGGAATTGTCAAGGATTAAGTTGCAAATAATATAGATGACAGCATTTAACTAGAGAAAGTAAACGTTTGGTGGAGAGTAGTACTCCCAAATACTGAGGTATAGTTTGCAAAATTTTAGTTTATCACAGTTTGGAAATTTGCTCTTCTGCTAGCCTCTACTGATTAATGGTCATTAAAATAAAATGTATATAAATCAAAATATCAAATAAAATTAAGTTCAAGTCTAGTTTCACTTCTGAGAGCAGTGTTATTTCACAAATTTTTTAACTTATGTGTAACTTTGATTTCTCATGTATAGAATTAAGACAATGAAAATGTTTCTTTTATGCATAAAAATGAATATAATATTTCCTTCATGTCATACATTACAAAAACTTAAAAAAATACAAGGGGGGGCGGAGAGATAGCATGAAGGTAAAGCATTTGCCTTTCATGCAGAAGGACGATGGTTCAAATCCCGGCATCCTATATGGTCCACTGTGCTTGCCATATGGTCCCCTGTGCCTGCCAGGGGTGACTTCTGAGCATAGAGCCAGGAGTAACCCCTGAGCACTGCCAGGTGTGACCCCCCCAAAAAATACGAGGAAGTTTTCCTCATGTGCAGTAAGCATATAAAGGAATTGGTGTTTGCTACTAAAAGTTTATATTTGATTTAAAGATAATCTAATCCCATTTTTGGCTAGTGAAAGAAGAGTAGTATACAAAAGCCACCTAACAAATTGTTAGTTACTTTTTATCCTCTTTCTTTTAAAGCCCAAATCTATTGTTAAATTTCTCCACTTGTTAGAAAATTCTGTCATAGTTTATGTCCCTCTTGTTTCCCTGAAATTTGAAATCATGTGTTTTAGGAATTTAATCTGGCCCAAAATTCCCAAATCATGTTGCTTTTTTGCAAGGCAGACTCTCAACTTCCAGTACGTGATATGATCTAAAAATAGAGTAAAGTTTTCTGGAGAATGTCTCTAGCATCAGTATGGAAATATTCACCTCATAGGTCTTGTATAGTAATAACATTAATTATTCAAGGTTACAAGATAGAGCATAATGTTGAATAACTTGAAGACTTCAAAGTTTATTTCTGGCATTCTCCAGTTTGAATTTAAGTTTGATGTCAAATATTAGTTAAGGACAAGCAAGATTAGAAGAATGATTGAAACAAATAACAGAGGCAGGGTATTTTTTTTTTAAAAAATTGTGTTATTAAATAAAGGCATGCCCAATAGATCTAGTGCTACTCTAAAACATAGCACTGCCTCCTCCTCTTCAATTCTATCTCAAAAGAAAGGGCTGACATTTATATTGAACCTTTCCATCTCAGTGGCTGAACCAAATAGTCCATCCCACGCTGATCCTCCTCCCTCTTTATCCTGCATATATAGATCACATTAATTATAACTCTTCATTTTTTATTGAGTCCAGCTATTCAATTTCATTTATATTACTGTACTCCTAATACATACACTATCATTATCTCCTCATTTATTGCAAAAGCCATCCAGTCTTCTTATTTATGTTTTTATACATTTGTATTAAAAGTAATTTGGGTTTATTTATTAGCTCTCTTTACACATAATACAAAGACTTACATCATATATTTAAAAGTAAAAACCCATCGGATAGCCTTGCAGACAGTTTTAACTAAGAAATTCACTTGCATTCATAAAAATATTGCAATACAACGAATGTTTACAAAGACAAATATTATTTTTGTAGCATCAAAGAATGAATTAATTCACCTTAAAATAAGTGTCTACTATAAGGTAGTTTTAGTAGAATTAAGTATAATCAATGGTAGTAATATCTTTGGTGGGTCATTTGAATAGGTTTAGGTCAATCAATTTTAATTAATTGGAATGTTTATTGAAATAGAAATTTAATTCCTTTTAACCTATGTTTATTATTTTCCTCTATGAGAACATACTCAAATATGTGAAGAACAAAATTTCACTGTACATTAACAGACATTTCTCTTAATGATCTATACTATATAAATAGTTGAATTTCTTCAAAAGCAAATGAATTCTAGTATTAGACAAGAAATTAGAAGTTATGAGTTTCCATTAAGATCTTGGATATTATTCTTGCATATTATCTAAGATCTGGAAATCCTGGTCAAGTTGTCCCATTAAGCTATCATTTAAAACACTAGTGTTGTCTCTCAGATGTTCATGTTGGGGAAAATAGAGTATTTGAAGGGAGATACCCTGGATTCTCATTACTTTTCACCATTTATCTTTTGATATGAGCTTTGATGTTTACTTGACTTTAAAGACAAATATTATTTAATGAATACAACTTCTATTATTTTTCATGTTTCACTTGGATCATGCCGTCTGATCTACTGTAGCTCACAGGCCATCTTGTCTCATGAGTTTTCATCATGTCTATTTGGGTTCTCATGTAATGGGAGGTATACATATTTTTATCTGTCTTCTACATGTAAAGATACTCACACTCATACATCATTTTTATGCTATCCATAAAAATAATCAGAAAACACGAGGCCTTTGACTAGAGAAAAAAGAATAAATATGTCATTGGTTACCACCTTTTATTTTGCCTTAAGGTCCACTAGACACAACTTCCTTTTTAAATCCAGAGAAAATATTCCCACCAATTAGAAGAGCCCAAAATCAAGTTCAAAAGGATTTTAGCTTTCAAAAGAATGATTAAGTGGTGAAGCCACTACCTTTTAGTTAGATACATGCTAACCCATCTGTTAAGTACAAATAACACCAAAATATAGCATCCGAATGTGGTCTTCAATTACTATAAGAAAATTACAAGTAATTTGCAATTAAAGTGATTCAAGAAAAAATAGATTTATTCTGGAAATTTTAACTCTTTGATATCACAAAATTAGTGTTTTTATTATTCTTTAAATATGTTGAAATTCAATTTCTCATAGAACAGACTTATTTTAGTATTTTTGATCATATTAAAAATGTTTTAATATTATGTAGCTTTTTATAATGTAATAAAGGGACACCAGACATGTTATCACTAATATATATATATATTAGTGATGTATATATATATCATATATATATGTTATGTATCTTTGGTAGGCATTCAGAGCACACATTTAATAAATTTCCACATTCGGGAGAAATATTTTGTTGAGCAAAGATATAACTTTACTAAAAGTCTTAAATTTAAAATAAATAAATAAAACTATTTTATTTTCTGGGTAGACTTTATTAGAAATGTTATGCTGCTTAATAACCTTTTCAAAAAATCATTATAGGCCTGAGTGGTGGCACAAGTGGTAGGGCGTTTGCCTTGCTATGCACTAATCTAGGACAGACCACTATTTGATCCACTGGGTCCCATATGGTCCCCAAAGCCAGGAGCAATTTCTGGGCACATAGCCAGGAGTAACCCCTGAGCATCACTGGGTGTGTCCCCAAAACCAAAACATATATATTATTATTGCCTATGTCTAAATATAAATGAATGACTACAGTCATTTAATTTCACAAATCTCTATATAATGAAAATCAAAACTAGCCATTAATATTAAGAATTCACATATCTGGGACCGGAGAGATAGGATGGAGGTAGGTTGTTCGCCTTGCATGCAGAAGAATGGTGGTTCAAAGCCCAGCATCCCATATGGTCCCCCAAGCCTGTCAGGAGCGATTTCCAAGCATAGAGCCAGGAGTAACACCTGAATGTTGCCGGGTCTGACCCAAAAAACAAAAACAAAAAAACCCTCACATATCCATCTGTTAGGTGTACACAGTCATATTTATATATTTCCTACATATTTGAATGTGTCCTAATTTACTTATGGTAAATTTAATTTATTTAGGACACATTCCAAGTTTTTGCTTTAACTTTAACACTAAAATATTTTGATTTCCTATTTGGGGGAAGAGGATAAAAGTCTCATTTTCAGAAATACTTGAACAAAAAATGTTTAATGTCTCCCAGATCTCATTTTTAAAAGTAGGTTTCATCATATACTTGATTGGGTTTCAATCCTACCCCCTAAAGTGTTTTACTTGAGAAATAAACATTTTTCTCAAGATATATAGAGATAGTGATATAGAAAAAAGTCAGAGGTACAATTATGATCACTCAGTATTCTCCAAGTTTTGATGAGAAGTATATAATATGATAAACCAGGGGCCTGAGTGGTATAACTAGCAGTAGGGCATTTGCCTTGCATGCCCTAACTAAGGAGGGACCGCAGTTCGATCCCCAGATATCCCATATGGTCCCCCAAGCCAGAAGCTATTTCTGAGCTCATAGCCAGAAGTAACCCCTGAGCATCACTGAGTGTGGCCCAAACAAACAAACAAACAAACAAACAAGCAAATAAATAAATAAAGACAATCCAATCAAAGTACATCTACATAAAAATTGGTATTGAAAATGTTTGAGAGAAGGGTGCAGAAGCCATCTTGGGCCATGCAGTTCTCAGCTGCCTGAGACTGGATTTTATCAGTTTTCCTGCCAGTGATCCTGCCTGCTTCAGAGATGGGTCAGGACATACACAAACTGATTCCTGCTCCTTTCTGCTGGGAGTCAGAAGGGCGCAGAAGCCATCTTGGGCCATGTGGTTTCCAGCTGCCTGAGACTGGATTTCATCAGCATTCCTGCTGGTGATCCTGCCTGCTTCAGAGTGAGAGACAGAATTCAGGAACTCTGCTGGAACTCAGATGCCAGAACCCCTATTTGCCTGTCTTCTGTGCTGTGCTCCATTTTCATCCTGATTTCATCCTGTGTGTGGCTCATCTGCGTACGGCTCGCCTTCCCTTGAGCCTTCCCTGGAGGTGAATCTATACACCTGAAAAGGGAGGAGCCGAGGAACTCTGCTGGAACTCAGATTCCAGCACCCCTATCTGCCTGTCTTCTGTGCTGTGCTCCATTTTCAGCCTGATTTCATCCTGTGTGTGGCTCATCTGCAGACTGCTCACCTTCCTGGAGCATTACCTGGAGGTGAGTTTACAAGGCCAGATAGGGTGGAGCCAGAGAAGCACCAGATCCACTTCACTTCCTGGCCTTGCACATCATTTAAATAATAAATACAACCACAACATGTAGAAAAACATGTGTGACAATGGGGAAACAATGCAAGCCAGCACCAGACATAGAGAATGATGATGGCATCTCTGATAACTTGAACATGACCAACCAACTAGTCAGTCTCTCAGATAAAGAGTTTAGAGTCGCAATTTGGAAGACGTTCAAAGAACTCAAAGAAAGTATAGAAGAGAACACTAATAAGAATCAAGAGAATATGAAGATAGAAATCAGAAAACTCCAAACTGAAATTTCAGGTCTCAAAAACTTAGTAGATGAATGGAAGAAAAACATGGTTGAGCTTTCCCATGGGTTAACAGCAGCTGAGGATAGAATTAGTACATGGGAAGATGAGATGAATAGCAACTCCATACAGCAGAAGAAATTGGAAAAAAAAAGCCTTAAAGCAAATGATCAAACAATGGAAAAATTACTCAAAGAATGGGAACAGATGAAAATAGAAGGCTATGATAAGCTCAACAGAAACAAATTAAGAATCATTGGAGTCCCAGAGACCCAGGAAGAAAATCTCCAGGAAGAATCAACGGTCAAGAACATCATTAAAGAGAAACTACCAGAGCTAATGAATAAATCAATCAAATCCTGCATGCCCGAGAGTACCAACTAAAAGAAACCCCAGAAAAAACACCCCAAGACACATCCTAGTCACAATGACAAATCCCACAGATAGAGACAGAATTTTGAAAGCAGCAAGATCGGAAAGAAAAATTACATTCAAGGGAACATCCTTTGGATTTACTGCAGACCTTTCACTGGAAACACTCAAGGCCAGAAGGCCATGGTGGGAAATAGTGACAAAACTCAGTGAAATAAATGCTTCGCCTAGAATACTGCACCCAGCAAAACTCACTTTCAGGTTTGAAGGAACAATACATGGTTTCACAGACAAACAACAGCTCAGAAACTTTACAGACTCAAAACCATTTTGAATAGAAAAACTGAACGACCTACTTTAAGACAAGTCTGACGAACAGACTAAACAAACTTCGATATAAGGATGGCACTAACTCCCAGAACAATTCTTTCTCTCAATGTCAATGGACTAAATGCACCAGTTAAGAGACACAGAGTGGCTAAATGGATCAAAAAACTCAACCCAACCTTCTGTTGCCTACAAGAAATGTACCTGAATAGTCAGAACAAACTTAAACTCAAAATGAAAAGCTGGAGGAAAATCACCCAAGAAAACAACACCCATAAAAAAGCTGGAGAGTCCATACTAATATCAGATGATGCAAACTTTATATTTAGGAAAGTTGTAAGGGACAAAGATGGACATTTTGTATTAATCAAGGGATACGTACAGCAGGAAGAAATTACTATCCTAAACATATATGCACTGAAGAGGGGCATTGTTGACAAATCTGAAAAATAATATCAATAACAACACAATAAGTGTGGGAGACCTCAACATGGCATTGTCAACACTTGACAGGTCAACCAGACTGAAACCCAACAAGAATACTCTAGACCTGAAAAGAGAAAGAGGCCTAGTAGATATATACAGGACACTCCACCCCCAGAAGCCTGGATACACATTGTTCTCTAATGTAAATGGGACATTCTCCAGGATAGACTACATGCTAGCACACAAAACATACCTCCATAATATCAAGAGGATAGAAATTTTGCAGGCTACCTTCGCTGACCACAAAGCCCTGAAATTATATGTGAAATACAAAGGGACACAGAAGAAAAAATTTAATACCTGGAAGTGAAACAGCCTAATAATGAATAACCAGTGGGTCCGAGATGAAATCAAAGAGGAAATGAAAACCTTCCTGAAAACAAATGAGAATGGAGACAAAAACAATCAGAACCTATGGGACACAGCAAAAGCAGTACTGAGAGAAAAATTTATAGCTCTGCAAGCAAACAACAAGAAAGAAGAAGGGGCATACCTGAATAGCTTAATGACACAGCTCATAGAATTAGAAAGTACTCAAGAAAAGGACCCAAAAATAGGGAGAAAGAAGGAAATAACAAAGCTGAGAATAGAAATCAATGAAGTAGAAACTCGAAAAACCATCCAAAAGATCAAAGAAAGCAGAAGTTGGTTCTTTGAAAAAAAAATAAATAAGATTGATAGACCACTGGCAAAACTAACAAAGAAAGAGAGAGAAACTTGATAACTCATATTAGGAATAAAAAAGGAGAGATCACTACTGATATGGTAGAGATCCAAAGGGTAATCAGAAACTACTTTGAGAAACTCTATGCCACTAAAAATGAAAACCTGGAAGAAATGGAAAAATTTTTGAACTCTTATAATCTTCCACTGTTGAACGAAGAGGATGTAGCATATTTAAACACACCCATCACTATTTAGGAAATTAGGACAATAATCAAATGCCTGCCCAAAAACAAAAGCCCAGGCCCAGATGGATTTAATAATGAATTCTATCAAATCTTTCAAGAGGAACTTCTACCAATCCTGGCAAGACTCTTTCATAAAATTGAAATAAAGGAACACTTCCAAATAGCTTTTATAAAGCCAACATCACATTGATACCTAAACCAGACAGAGATGCTACCAAAAAAGAAAATTACAGACCAATATTGATGATGAATACAGATGCAAAGATCCTCAACAAAATCCTGGCCAAAAAAAAAAAAAATTCATTGCCTCATTAAGAAGATCATCCACTATGATCAAGTAGGTTTCATCCCAAAAATGTAAGGCTGGTTTAACATCCGTAAATCTATCAACATAATATACAACATCAACAACCATAAAAATAGAAATCACATGATCATATCAATAGACACAGAGAAAGCATTTGATAAGGTCCAACACCCATTCTTGATCAAAACTCTCAGCAAGATGGGAATAGAAGGAACCTTTCTCAATATAGTTAAGGCCATCTACCACAAGCCAGAGGCAAATATTGTCCTCAATAGAGAAAAACTGAAAGCCTTCCCTCTAAATTCTTGCACAGGACAAGTTTGTCCTCTCTCACCACTCCTATTCAACATAGCACTGGAAGTACTTGCTATAGCAATTGGGCAAAAGAAATATATCAAGGGAACCCAGATAGGAAAGGAAGAAGTCAAGCTCTCGCTGTTTGCAGATAACATGTTACTCTACCTAGAAAACCCGAAAGTCTCTATGAAAAAGTTTCTAGAAAGAATAGACTCATATAGCAAGGTGGCAGGCTACAAAATTAACACACAAAAATCAATGGCCTTTCTATGCACCAATAGTAGTAAGGAAGAAATGGACATTAAGAAAACAACCCCATTCACAATAGTGCCCCACAAACTCAAATATCTTGGAATCAACTTGACTAAAAATGTGAAGGACCTATACAAAGAAACTATAAAACTCTGCTCCAGAAAATAAGAGAGGGCACGTGGAAATGGAAGCACATACCCTTCTCATGGATTGGCAGGATCAACATCATTAAAATGGCAATACTCCCTGTAGCATATGAAAAAGTTTCCATAAGATGATTCTTGGAATTGTATATAAAAGTGTTTCCTTAGGATTGTTCTGTGACTATTGCCCCACCTCATTCTGGGGACTGTTCTTGGATTCACAAATACCCAGCAAAGTTAACAGCGAAGATACATTGCAACTCCCCACAGCATTGTACAGATTTAATGATCGCTCTATATATACCCATGACATTCTTCAAAGAAGTGGATCAGGCACTTTTGAAATTCATTTGGAACAATAAACACCCTAAAATAGCTAAAGCAATCATTGGGAAAAAGAATATGGGAGGAATTACTTTCCCCAACTTTAAACTGTACTACAAAGCAATACTTATCAAAAAAGCATGGTATTCGAATAAAGACAGGCCCTCAGATCAGTGGAATAGGCTTGAATACTCAGAGCATGTTCCCCAGACATACAATCACCTAATTTTTGATAAAGGAGCAAGAAATCCTAATTGGAGCAAAGAAAGCCTCTTCCACAAGTGGTGTTGGCACAACTGGCTAGCCACTTGCAAAAAAATTGAACTTAGACTCCCAGCTAACATCAATTACGAAGTTTAAATCCAAATGAATGAAAGACCTCGATATCAGACCCAAAACCATAAGATATATAGAACAACACGTAGGTAAAACACTCCAGGACATTGAGACTAAAGGCATCTTCAAGGAGGAAACTGCACTCTCCAAGCAAGTGAAAGCAGAGATTAACAGATGGAAATATATTAAACTGAGAAGCTTCTGCACCTCAAAAGAAATAGTGCCCAGGATACAAGAGCCCCCCACTGAGTGGGAGAAACTGTTCACCCAATACCCATCAGACAGGAGGCTAATCTCCAAAATATACAAGGCACTGACAGAAATTTACAAGAGAAAACATCTAATCCCATCAAAATATGGAGAGAAGAAATGGACAGACACTTTGACAAAGAAGAAATACAAATGGCCAAAAGACAAATGAAAAAATGCTCCACATCACTAGTCATCAGGGAGATGCAAATCAAAACAACTCTGAGGTACCACCTCACACCCCAGAGATTGGCACACATCACAAAGAATGAGAACAAGCAGTGTTGGCGGGGATGTGGAGAGAAAGGAACTCTTATCCACTACTGGTGGGAATGCCGTCTAGTCCAACCTTTATGGAAAGATATATGGAGATTCCTCCAAAAAACTGGAAATCAAGCTCCCATACGACCCAGCTATACCACTTCTAGGAATATACCCTAGGAACACAAAAATACAATACAAAAATCCCTTCCTTACACCTATATTCATTGCAGCACTATTTACCATAGCAAGACTCTGGAAATAGCCATGATATCCTTCAACAGATGAATGGCTAAAGAAACTGTGGTACATGTACACAATAGAATATTATGCAGCTGTCAGGAGAGATGAAGTCATGAAATTTTTCTATACATGAATGTACATGGAATTTATTATGCTGAGTGAAATAAGTCAGAGAGAGAGAAAGATGCAGAATGGTCTCACTCATCTATGGGCTTTATGAAAAATGAAAGATTCTTGCAATAATAACTTTCAGACAGAAAAGAGAAAAGAGCTGGAAGTTACAGCTCACCTCATGAAGCTCACCAAAAACAGGATGAGTTTAGTTAGAGAAATAACTATGTTTTGAACTATCCTAATAATGAAAATGTACAAGAGAAATAGAAAGCCTGTCTAGATTACAGGTGTGGGTTGGGTGGGGAGGAGGGAGATTTTGGACATTGGTGATGGGAATGTTACACTTGTGATGGGTGGTGTTCTTTACATGACTG
The DNA here is from genome assembly GCF_024139225.1 of Suncus etruscus. Lineage (NCBI taxonomy): Eukaryota > Metazoa > Chordata > Mammalia > Eulipotyphla > Soricidae > Suncus > Suncus etruscus. The sequence goes on along the minus strand of NC_064866.1, from coordinate 37,089,231 downwards.
AAACCCAAACACAATCATGTATGTAATAAAGTTGTTTAAATTAAAAAAAAAAACAAAGAAAATGTTTGAAATAAGTTTTTAAACCTATTGCAAATGTATAATGCCTTTAATTCACTTATTCCTATGTCTAGTGAATTATATTATTAAAATTGCTAATGTCTTCCCTGGGGCTTCTTCTGAATACCCCTAGATATAAACTAGGAAAATTTCTGGAACTGGATGAGGAAATATTATTTTCTTTGTACTACAGCAGTAGTAATGGGATAGGGTACTTGACTTGCATGCAGATGACTGACTTTTATTCCAGGGTAAAACTATGTTGCCCAACATTTGTTACCCATATCTAGAAATGACTTCAAAGAAGAATACAAGGGGTAAATGCTGAGTGTTTGTAGGTGTGATCCAAAGCAAAAACAATAAAGTAAGTAAGAGGGAGGGAGGAAGGTTGGGAGGAAGGAAGGAAGGAAAGGAGGGAGGGAGGGAAGAAAGGAGGGAGAGAAGGAAGGAGGGAGAAAGGGAGGGAGGGAGAAAAGGAGGAAGGGAGAGAGGAAGGAAGGAAGGGAGGAAGGGAGAGAGGGAGGGAAGGAGGGAGGGAGAAAAGGAGGAAGGAAGAAAAGGAGGGAGGGAGAGAGGGAGGAAGGGAGGAAGAAAGTAAGGAAGGAAGAAAGAAAAGAAGGAAGGAAGGGAGGGAGGGAAGAAAGGAGGGAGAGAAGGAGGGAGGAAGAAAAGGAGAAAGGGAGAGAGGGAGGAGGGGAGGAAGGAAGAGAGGGAGGGAGAAAAGGAGGGTGGTAGAAAAGGAGGGAGGGAGAGAGGGATGAAGGGAGGAAGGGAGGGAGTAAGGGGGAAAAGGAGGGAGGGAAAAAGGAGAGAGGGAGGAAGGGAGGAAGAAAGGAAGGAAGCACAGAAGAAAGGAAAGAAGGAAGGAAGGGAGGAAGGGAGGGAGAGAGAGAAGGAGGGAGGGAGAGAAGGAGGAAGGGAGAAAAGGAGGAAGGGATAGAAGAAGAAAGGGAGGAAGGGAGGGAGGGAGGGAAGAAAGGAGGGAGAGAAGGAGGGAGGGAGAAAGAAGGAAGAAAAGGAGGAAAGGAGAGAGGGAGAAAGGGAGGAAAGAAGGAAGGGAGGGGGGAAGAAAGGAGGGAGAAAAAGAGGGAGGGAGAAAAGGAGGAAGAGAGAGAGGGAGAAAGGGAGAAAGGGAAGAAAGGAAGGAAGGAAGGAACGAAAGAGGAAGGAAGTGAGGGAGGGAAGAAAGGAGGGAGAGAAGGAGGGAGGGAGAAAAGGAGGAAGGGAGAGAGGGAGGAAGAGAGGAAAGAAGGAAGGAAAGGAGGGAGGGAGAAAAGGAGTGATGGAGAAAGGGAGGAAGGGAGAGAGGGAGAAAGGGAGAAGAAAGGAAGGATGAATAGAAAGAAAGGGAGGGAGGGAGAGAGGGAGGAAGGGAGGGAGGGAGGGAAGGAGGAAGAAAGGGAGGAAGGGACGGAGGGAGGAGGAAGGGAAGGAAGGGAGGAGGGAGGGAGAGAGAAAAGGAGGGAGGGAGAAAGGAGGAAGGAAGAGAGGGAGGAAGGGAGGAAGGGACGGGGCAAAGGAAAGAAAGGGAGGAAGTAAGTAAGAAGAAATTTAGGAGGGAGGAAGAGAGGAAAGGAGAAAGGGAGAAAAGAGGGTGGGAGGAAAGGAAGGAAGGAAAAAGGAAGGAGGGAGGGAAGGAGAGACTGAGAAAGGAGGCAGGAAGGAGGGAAGGAGGAAGGAAAGAGAAAGGGAGCAAAGAAGAGAGGAAAGAAGAAAAGTGGGAAGAAGGAACAAAGAGGGAGGTAGGAGGAAAGAAGGAAGAAAGGAAGGAGGGAGGGAAAGAAGAAAGGAAGGAAGTTTTTTCTGATTCTTTGGCAAAATTTATGCTGTACACTTTTCTAACATTTCTGTTTGCTCTTCCTTCTGTGTCTGAGAATTTTTAAATTATTTTTTCTCTTATAAAACAAAGTTCATAGTTTAAAATGGAGTCAGAGAGATTATATAAAGGGTAAAGTCCTATACAAAGCTGACTCTGGAACTACATGTCTTGAGAACCCTCAAGAATAAACCTTAAGAATCATTAGGTGTGGTTAAAAGACCAAAACGCAACTACAAAATGTTGTGATCATGGTAGTTAAGTAAAGATATTTCAAAAGATAAAGTAAAATTTAAAAATAAAATAAAATGGAATTTGGAGAGGCAGTAACCTTTGATGCAAATATCGAATCACTTAGAAAGCCCTAAAACAGGGGCTTTATTTTATGTGCAAACATAGTAAGATAGAGAAATATGGAAAATATTGATGTTGCTGCATTGTAGGTAATATAAAGTTGTGCCTTTTTCCTAAAGATAATGGAAATTAGTAAAAGATGTAAAGCAACTTGCAGTAATATAAGAAAAATACTTTTAAGTAGATAGAAAGTCTTTGGTACAAAATATTGTTAAAAAAAAAAGAGGAGGGGCCGGGCGGTGGCGCTGGAGGTAAGGTGCCTGCCTTGCCTGCGCTAGCCTAGGATGGACCGCGGTTCGATCCCCCGGCGTCCCATATGGTCCCCCAAGAAGCCAGGAGCAACTTCTGAGCGCATAGCCAGGAGTAACCCCTGAGCGTCACAGGGTGTGGCCCAAAAACCAAAAAAAAAAAAAAAAAAAAAAAAAAAAAAAAAAAAAAAAAAAAAAAAAGAGGAATGATGACAGTGAGACTGATTAGGTAACAAAAATAGCAAATTAAATAACCGTTTAAGCAATCTGATCTAAGAGCATTAAGTTATGTCATAGATGCTTAAATGCTTTCTGCATTTAATGTTTCATTTTTTTTGTTTTCCATGTATCTTCCTTCTTTTACTGGAATTAATCTTGATCAGAATGCCTTCTAAATATTTGGATATATATTTATATATCATATATATAGATGTATATATACATCTACTCTACATTTTCATCTCCCTAAGGAACTCAATTATATCTACATCCTGTGTCTTCCAAAACAAAATTGTTTTCCTGAAGTCTGGTTGGTACATCTTTTATAATGAAAATTTATCAGTGATATCCTGAAGCTCATTAGCTGTAATTTGATATCCCCTGTCTTATAGTCATTCTTTTTATGTAATAGAAAACGTAGCCATCTTTAATACTTCATAAAACATTTTTTCAAAAAAACAACCCCTTACTATAAACATTTTTAAACATTGCCTGACTATATATTTCCTCAGTAATTGTCCTTTTTCTTCTGGTTTACTTTACTTAGCTTGACATCGTCCTGCTCCAATGAAGTTGCAGCAAATTGCATGATTACATCGTGCCTTGCAGCTGTATAGTATTCTACTGTCTATACATACTGCATTTTCATAATACTTTCACGTATTACATACCTGGTTTTATTCCAAATCTTAGCGGTAATAAGTGCTTCAATGAATGGCTTACATATGAAAAAACGTTAACAGTGGGGGTGGGTTTGGTATTGGAATATTGAATACCTAAGTTTTATCTATCATAACCTGTAAATCACATAGCTTCAATAACAAGAAAACTCATTTTACATCACATTTCATATATTGGTGATCTTTGTAAAATATCAGTTTCTAACCACATTGGTTTTATCTGACTATCAGACCAGTGGATCTATATACCTGGGAGATAACAATTGTCTCCTGGAGTTTTATGTAAATAGAAAACAAGGCTTTTTAAAAAATAAATAAATATAAAAAGAAAAAAAAAGGAAAACAAGGCTATCTAACTACTGGAATTAAAATTTGTGTGAGGAATAAATTTTTTTGCTAATGAAAAATACCTTAAAAGCCATTTTTAGTGGGTAAGGTAAAGACTCAAAAGACATTAATTTCACCTCACAATAAATAAACAAGAAATTGGTATTGATGGGGCTGGGATGGTGGCGCTAGAGGTAAGGTGTCTGTCTTGCAAGCACTAGCCAAGGAAGGATGGCGGATCGATCCCCCAGCTTCCCATATGGTCCCCCCAAGCCAGAGGCAATTTCTGAGAGCTTAGCCAGGAGTAACCCCTGAGCATCAAATGGGTGTGGCCTAAAAAACCAAAATAAATATATAAATAAATAAACCTGAAAAACATGAATTTATAGTCAATAAATAACTTTGATGATATGCCAAGAAAAGGAGATATGAATTATATTAATCAGTTTTAAATAAAGAAACACTAGTTAAAAGTGTTGAAAAAAGAGGCATTTTGAGAAATAACATAATGAGTAGAGTCTTTCATGCAGCACATCCAAGTTCAAAATCTGAGACTTATCTGATTCCCTGAGCATCATAGGTGGTCTCCCTGAAGAGAGCCAGGAGTAAACCTTAATAATCATATATGTACCCTAAAATAAATGAACAAAATGATTAAACATTGATTGTCATCAAAACTCAGAACTAAGAAGCTATATAAAGGTTGAGTATATTTTTCATTGGATATAAACTATATATTAGGAGTCACGATTTTAAAATCTCTCATTGAACTAGCTGCATCTCAATCACCATAAACTTAGAAGTTTAAAAAGCTCATCTTCATCATTTAATAATTTTATGTGGAATAGATGATGACCTCCACTGTAGAAAAATAAAGGAAAGGACAAGAGAAAAAAAAGAATATTTTTCTTTTATAAAATTTCTCAAAGTTTTTAGAAGATGGCAATTTTGAAATTTAGCAGATTGGAAGCACACACAAGTTATAATTTGAAATCAAAATAAAGAGAGTGTTTTCTATTTTTTACCTTCAGGAAAACTCTGTTTTCATCAGGGAAGATTTTGCTCAGTTAAAGCTTTCAACTAATCAAATTTAGTCTACTCATGTTAGGAAGATTAATCTGCTTTACTCAAAACTTTAAATGTTAAAATGTACTCAAAGTATACTGTTTCAAATATTAATCACATGCTAAAAAAATGCTCACATATCAATCTCTAGAGCAATTGACCAGGAAAAGTGATGACCATAGTTCTTTCAAATTTTCATGTAAGTGGTATTGAGCTACGGGTTGCTTTCATTTGAAGACCAGGATAGCACTTCCTTTAAGAAATAGACTTCCAATAAATCTTGATTTCCATCAATCACTATTACAGAAATTAGCATATGGTTTATTGGTGACTAAAGTTCTTTCTAGCTACTGGAAAAAGGCTGTCCTTCATGATAAGTTAAATAAACCTTTTCATATGGTAGATTGCTTCATCCAAAGGCTATCTAAGGTAAAAATATCCTAGCAAAAGAAAGAAAGAATCTTAGGTAATATTTTAAGCAATAATTTTAATTCTTAATAAATTAGCCATGGTCAGTCATTTCCCCCACATTCTATTGGCTGGAAATAAGTTATTAAATTATTTCACAAACAAAGAGAAAAGATTAGAGAGGGTCATACACACCATCAATAAGTGGCCATAATCAGAGGCTGGCACAGAGTTCTTATCTTTTTAACATTTAGATTTCATTTAGAAATTTTCTATTGAATTCTTTTAACAAGTCTCTCAGTTTGACATATTTATTCCTAATTGTAATGCACTCAGGAAATGGATCAATATAACCAAGAGAAAAATCTCAGAATAAATCCTATATCTATTAGCACTATTTAAATCAAGTCACCTACTAAAATTTAAGGATTTTATATTCTTATCACAACATTCCCATGTTTATTTTTATTTTATTATACTTGACAAATTTTCCTTCAATATGTACTTATTAAACCTCATCCAAAACCTTTTCATCCAGATCTTTACATACCTTTATCCCAGATAGTATCCTGTTTCTTACAAGAATTTTAATTAAATTTTCTTTTATGTTGGTTTTTAGCTCAAGCATTGTGCCAAATTAAGCACATGCTTCATTTACCATGTGTTTTGATACATTATTTGCACATAATTCCTCCTTTTTAGTACAGAACATGTTTTACAACAGGTGAAGTGTGTTTAGTAAATAAATATCCATTGCGTTGGATTATATCCTCTGCCCTGACCCCTTGAATGGGAAAGCAGATGTTGCATAGCTTTTTAAATGATCTATTGACTTTTCTCTTTATATCCTTTTCCCCCTCTCCACCATCTTAATTTTCTGGAAATGCTTTTTTTTTTTAAATAAAATTTTCCTTCTCTAAAATTTTATTTTTTATCTTCTTTTCCTTTGCTTATGTTATGTTATGTGGCTCTTTTGCTGAAAGAGCATAATGTGGTGTGAAGCAAAACATTTCTTTGAATTTTTGATCTATGACTTCAAAGTTTTCAAATGTTCTAAGTTCTGGGATTTCAGGAAAACTTTACTGCTTTCAGAGTGAATGCTCCAACCTGAATGAAAAACTCTTCCAATGTTCTGTCATCCAGTACTGTGGCATTTCCTCATCCATACAAAATTAAAGTTTCCATGGAAATAAACAGAAACAGGAATGAATATCTTACATCAATCCTTATTTTCATAAATAGCAATTCATTTTTTTAGTCTATGTGTCTTGAGCTTCTTGATGGAATTGAGGGAAGGTAGAAATATAACAAGTAGATTTGTAGCGTCAAATTTAGTTATTTTAATGTGATAATAGCTAGGTTTTTGTTCTAAGGTACTTAAAATTTAATGTGAAAATAAATTTATATTAAAAATGAATTTAATTAAAATTAAGGATAGGGACCAGAATGATAGCACAGTGGGTAGGGTATTTACCTTGATGCAGCCAAACTGGATTTAATCTCCTGTCTTCCCATATGGCTTGGCATCAGGAATGACCCTTTAGGGAAGCACCATGAATAACCCCTGAGCACTGTTAGATGTGGCCCCCCAAAATAAAAATAATTTAAGGATATAAAGAATTGGTTTAATTACTATTTATTGATTTTGGAAAAGAAGCTTAGCAATAGAACACTTCCCTTGTATTATTGAGGCCCTCAGTTTGATCCCTCATTCTCACATGCAAATATTTACCGTATTTTCTGGCATATAAAACGACTGGTCGTATAAGACGACCCCCTAATTTTACAGTTAAAACGTAGGTTTAGGCCTATATTCGCTGTATCAGACAGAACTTTCCTGTACTGCAACCGTATGTGCCACAGTGAGCCAATCACAACAAGCAAAGGTTCAAAGGTTCTACTGTCATACACTTCCTCTCTGACTCTGGACAATCTGAGCAGGCTTTTGACAGTGTAGATTCAGTCCAGAACTGTAGCATGAAATAATTAAGGATGGGGCTGGATGGCGATGGATGGAGGCCTTTGTGCTTAGGCCGCAGCCACATGGCTTCATTCCCCATGCAGCCAGTGAGTCCCAGGCCCAGGTGAAACGCGAAATCACTCACTCACAGGCAGGCTTCAGGAAGAATCATCTTTATTTAGGCCCTAGCCACCACGTGTGTGTGGCCTATCTCATAACCTTTTAAGCATTCGGCCATTCTTAGCCCTGCATCTTATAATTCAGTCATCTTCCTCCGAGAGCCCAGCAGGGCCAAAAGGCAAAAGCCTTTAATCCCCTGGCTTTCGGGTTTATATACCTATTCCAAGACCCCTCCCAGGAATGGGCCGGGTCTTGGAAGTAAGGTCACACCCAATATCCAGTTCCCAAGACCCCTCCCAGAAATGGGTGGGTCTCAGGTCGCTACATGTAAATCCAGGGTGGAGTAACATTTCCCCCTTCTTTAAAATATAAAAAGAGCCTTTTGTAATTTTGACTCCACCTTTAGCCAAAGGTGGGTTGATATTTTTATGCAGCAACGTAATAAAGTGAAAATATGTAGCATGAAATAATTAAGGATGGGGCTGGATGGCGATGGATGGAGGCCTTTGTGCTTAGGCCCCAGCCACGTGGCTTCATTCCCCATGCAGCCGGCGAGTTTCAGGCCCAGGTGATCGGCGTAACACTCACTCACAGGCAGGCGTCAGGAAGAATCATCTTTATTTAGGCCCTAGCCACCACGTGTGTGTGATCTATCTCATAACCTTTTAAGCATTCAGCCATTCTTGGCTAGCCCTGCATCTTAACTCACTTCAGCCATCTTCAGGGCCAAAGGAAACGGCCAAAAAGGGCCCGAATTCTCTCGGTCCCAGCCTTATCTATCTTTTCCAAGACCCCTCCCAGGAATGGGAGGGTCTTGCAGGTAAGGTTACACCTACTATTCAGTTCCCAAGACCCTTCCCAGAAATGGGTGGGTCTCAGGTACACTACACAGAACATTGTCTAATTTGCATGCAAAAAAGCCTGCTTGGATTGGCTGAGTCAGAGAGGCGGTCCGAGCAGCCTGGCAGTGATTGGTGCAGAACATCGTCTAATATGCATGCATAAAAAGCCTGCTTGGACTGGCTGAGTCAGAGAGGCGGTCCGAGCAGCCTGGCAGTGATTGGTGCAGGATGGAGTTGGAAAATTCGTTTTGTGGCAATATTCAGACAATTTTTGTTTAGCAGCATATTGAAACATTTTTCAGAATATACTCACCGGATAAGACGACCCCTGATTTTCAGTTGACTTTTTTTTGTTTGTTTGTTTTAAAAGTCGTCTTATACGCTGGAAAATACAGTATGTTAGAGTAGGTGAGTAGGGGCTGGAGAGATAGCATGGAGGTAGGCATTTGTCTTGCATGCAGAAGGATGGTGGTTTGAATCCCAGCATCCCATATGGTCCCCTGAGCCTGCCAGGAGCAATTTCTGAGCATAGAGCTAGGAGTAACCCCTGAGTGCTGCCAGTGAGACCCAAAAACCAGAAAGAAAAAAAAAAGAATAGGTGAATAGATGCAGGATTTGCAAAACATGATTGTACACTCTCCCCCATTCACAAAGAGTTTGCAATAAATTTTTGGAAAGTAGTAATAAGAAAAATATAAAAACTATCTCTTTGGTCTATCCATCTTCTCCTCTCCACTACTTCCCTTTTCTCACTCCTTTTCACAAACTGAAAAGAATAGGAAACCAGGAATAGTGTCTAACGCTTTCCAGTCTACAGAACTTTAATATATATGTTTCTTTGAGGGGTGAGGGATTACACTCTGTAGTGTTCAGGGCTTCCTTCTGACTCTGCACTCAGATATCACTCCTGCAGGGTATCAGGAGACCATATTTGGTGGTGTAATTAAACTTGGTCAGCCAGCTACAAGTAAGTCAGCTTTATTTTCTCTTGTACTATCACTCCAGCAACAAGATATACTTTTGATGTTTAAGACACCCAATTTAGTTCATATAAACACCCAGGTATTTATTATAGAGAACTAAACTAAGAGGATAATTGAATGAATAAATAATTTGATTGTTTATTTTTGTGTTTTAATAATTTGACAACATCACTAATTCAAACCAATTCAAATTACACTTAAATTTGCTGCCTTGGAACTTCATATTGATCTCATTAGCTAAGCAATTTAAGCTATGTCAACAACAAATAAACCATAAGGAACCACAGTAAATCATATTGTGTAGGATAGGCTCCTTTCTTAAGATAGAAGAAAAAACATTCTGTTATCTCTTTGTTTATTCTCAAACTATCCTAGATACCATAAATGTCCTTAATTTATGAAAATTCAGTAGGATATCGTTAGTCTTAAATTGGGTATAATTATAATAAAAATGGTTTGGTATTCAAACCACTTCCTGGTTTATCTATAAACATTAATCGCTTGTAGAACATTATCCTCTAATAAGGTTAATGCTTTGTTTTTTCTTCTTAATAGTTGAAATACTTGTTACCTATTCAACAGATTTGTTATTTATTATGTTTATTTTTATCTAACTATAAATCTTCCACATACTATCAATGTTTCTTGCAATGGTGGGCACAAAATTATAATGGCTGTCTAAGTAAATTATTATATAGTAAGTAATATTTTTCAATAAGGATTTGGAGACTTTTACTATGCTTTACATATCTAAGCAACAGAAATTAAAGCTGAGAAGAAATTAGAATAAAAATACAGTTTCTGGAGCTCCAGAAATATTCAAATTGCTTAGAGTTTAGAATACAAACCATGATGATAAGTTCAGTGTGATTGATTGGTGATATGTGCATTATGAAGTTATGAACAATTATCAGGGGTTAAGAATTATGAAAAGATTTAGGATGAAAAGTATATGTAAGGCAAAAAATAATAAGTTTTTACTAAGGGAAAAAAATTAATAATATGAGCACTGCTAGGAGTCATTACTGAGCACTGAGCCAGAATTAAGTCCAGGGTACTGCCTGCATGCCTCAGTCTTTCCCTTGCCCCATAAAACTTATCTCAATGTATCACAAGATAGTGATGAAATAGAGCTCATGATAGCTAGAATAAATAAGTCAACAAGAACAAAAAGAAATAATACTCACCCACCTTTTACAATTATTCAATTATTTAAAATTAATACACAGTGGGGATGTGTACTGCAAGTTACATCATAAAATGAATATTAGATTAGAAAGCTGGTTCCAGGGGCCGGGCGGTGGCGCTAAAGGTAAGGTGCCTGCCTTGCCTTCGCTAGCCTTGGACGGACCGTGGTTCGATCCCCCGGTGTCCCATATGGTCCCCCAAGCCAGGAGCAACTTCTGAGCGCATAGCCAGGAGTAACCCCTGAGCGTCACCGGGTGTGGCCCAAAAACCAAAAAAAAAAAAAAAAAAAAAAGAAAAAAGAAAAAAGAAAGCTGGTTCCATTTAAAATATCTTTAAACAGTAATCATCACTTAAAATAAGCTATAGATATTCATTAGAGAAAGGCATTCTATTTTATAAGGACAATTTTAACTAAGATAGAGTATGATATTGAAAATCCAAGAAGGGAATATTAGTTAAATAGTAACTATGTCCCAGGTAATTAATTAAGTGCTTTCACTAGTATATTAAAATAGTTTCATTTAATTCCTATAACAGCCAAAAGAGATAGACTCATTTAACTTATCTAAAATCTGATGCTTTAATTGGGAATTAAAGAGACATTATAAGTAATAACAAAAATACTACCAAAAATTCTAGGGAGATCAAAGTGGATCAAAGCTAGAACAAGTTATTGAAAGCAGAGCAGGAAGAGTTGGAGGAATAAGGATATAGTACATTTGGGAAATATTCAGAAAGCACACTACATACAATTATAATTGATTAGTTATATATAGAAGAAAGTCAATGATAGATTCAAATTTTATGGAAATTTTGAAAGCTTAGGTATTAGAACATTCCCTTCACTTATTGGCTTTAAAATCCTTCACCTTTCTGTTTATACCATTAACATTCATTGAGATGTAAGAATTCCTTCAGGATTCAAAGTAGAGGATAAAAGAGATTATATAATGGATAAGTCACTTGCCTTGCAAGTGCTTTTCTCAGGTTCAATCCAGGAAGGCAAAATATGGTCCTAGAGTACCATTGGGAGGGAGTGATCACTGAGAATAGGAATCCCTAAGAGTTGGGTATTTGGTTTTCAAACTCATTTTATACTTTTTTAAATCTCTGTTGTAGTAAGATAACTTTTGTTGGTGAAGTATTCAGGGTAATTTGGGAGCAAATAAATACATAAATGCAAAGAACTATCTTAGCTGAGAGTGGTATACCCAGATCTTTGTCAAGTCTTTTTTTGGCAAGGCTTTAGATTCTGACTCAGAGAGAGACCCATAGAGAATCAAAGTGATTACTGGGAAGTGATTTTGGTAGTAAAGAGGCCACCAGTGACACCACGCAGGGATTGTGAAACAGTGCATTTTTCAAAGTTATACAAAGCAGAGAAATTACTACAATTCCAAAACAACTTACTGACATCCAAAAGGCCTCTTTCTTGTGCTTCCAAGGACTTCTAGAATTGTAGGCTTAAATTTTGGTGGTAACACCCTATTTGGGAAGTTTCCTTAACAACTAATCTGGTTAAACAAAAAACTCAGTCGTGGGGCCATGAGAGATAGCATGGAGGTAAGGCATTTGCCTAGCATACAGAAGGACAGTGGTTGGAATTCCAGCATCCCATATGGTCCCCTGAGCCTGCCAGGAGTGGTTTCTGAGTGTAGAACCAGGAGTAACTTCTGAGCCCCGCTGGGCATGACCCCCCCCAAAAAAAAAAACTCAGTTGTGCACATACCCAATATTTTATTTTACAAAAAATTAAGAATAATGGATATAGATGTTTAAATAAAGTGAATTTTATAAAATGAGATATCATCTCACACCAAGCACACATTGAGATAAAACAAAAACAACTAGTGTAGGCATAGATGCAGGGATAAAGGGTCTCTCATTCACTGATGGTAGAAATATTGATTAGTCCAGTCTTTGGGAAAAATATTTAAATTCTTGAAAAAATAGAGATTGAGTTTCCACATGACCCAGCAATACCACTCCTAGGAATATATCCTAGAAGCCCAGAAAATCCTCCTGCACTTCTATGTTAATCACAGCACTATTCACAAAAGCCATAATTTGGAAACATCTCAAATGCCTGAGAACAGATGAGTGGATAAATAAATGTTGATACATCTACACAATGGAATACTATGCATCTGTTATGAAAAATGAAGTCATGAAATTTGCTTACACATGGGTGGCTATAGAGACTGTTCTGAGCCAAAAGTGTCTAAGGGATAGGTATAGACAGAGAATTATTACACTCATTTTTGAAATATAAAAAGATGTCATGGTAATATATCCAAAGGCAATGGAGAACAGGGTTAGAGGGATCAGACAATGGTAGAATCTTGCCACAAATAGCAAGGGAGAGCAATTAGGTCAGAATAAAGACAATTTTGGCAATGAGAGTGGGAAATAATGACTTTGAACAAGAACTAGATGTTTAAAAGAGGTGAAGTGATACACATGATATCCCTTCAATAACAATATTGCAATATATGGTATCTAGAATGAAAAAGGGGAAAGTGAAAGAGAGGAGGAGGAGGAGAGGAGAATAAGAAAAGAAGCAGAAGAAAGAAGAAAAGAAGCCTAAGAAAAAGAATGGAAGATAAAGAAGAGAAGGAAGAAAAGAGAAGAGGAAAAAAACAAAAAAGTAGCAGAAGACATAAGAAAAGAAAATGAAAAAAGAAGAAGGAGGAGGAGGAGGAGGAGAAGGAGGAGGAGGAGGAGGAGAAGGAGGAGGAGGAGGAGGAGAAGGAGGAGGAGGAGAAGGAGGAGGAGGAGAAGGAGGAGGAGGAGGAGAAGAAGAGCAGGAGGAGGAAGAGGAGGAGTTGAAAGAAGAGGAAAAGGAAGAAGAGGAAGCAGGTGGAGGGGGAGAGCAGGAAGGAAACTGGGAACACTGGTGGTGAAAAATATGCACTAGTGAAAGATGTATATTGTATGACTGAAAATTAATCTTGAACAATTTTGTAGTTGAAAAAACAATTTAATATGAGTAACATTATAAGCCATTGTGTTTAAATAAAATAATATTTTTTGTTTAGGGGCCATACTTAGCACTGCTTAGGACTTACAAAAAATAGTTTCATATTATGTGCTTTTTGTGGAGAGAATTTTGTGGAGGGAATACTATGCTTCTTACCAAACCTATAGAACAGTAAACATGTTTTTACTTCTTTATCTCTTGTAATGATTCATCTGCCCAAATTATCTTTCCCAAATTATTGGTTTATATAAACTTACCTTGACCACCGCTTCTTCTATGACTATTTCTCTAATTTTGGATTGATCCTTTTCAGCAGTAAACTTTGCTATTTCTCTTCTAATTCCAATAAATGATTTTAACATAGTCTGAAAATGTCTACCTCAGTTGGTGTAATAACGACTATTTTTCAATGTTGGAAGACATATCTAGGAAAGAGTGTAAACAGTGTGATAAAAAATGGGTACCAAGACCAATACAGTATTACTGAAGTCCCGTTGCTGATTTACCAAGGGCAAAAGTTGATAAATAAAGGAAGTGCTCTAGGGCTGGAGCGATAGCACAGTGGGTAGGGATGTCCCTTTCTGTGGACTGACCTTGGTTCAATCTCCACCATCCCATATGGTTCCATGAGCCTGCAAGGAGTGATTTCTGAGTGCAGAGGCAGGAGTAAGCCTTGAACATCTCAGAGTGTGGCCACAAAACTAATAAAATAAAAAATAAAGGAGGTGCTTTATTTAGAATTTAAATTTAGAATTTTTTAAGGCAATGTGGACTCAGCATAAGAATAAACTAGTTTTATTGGGCTCAGGGGCAAATTTTTATGTGCTTACTTCTGACTCTGTGCTCAGGTGTCACAACTGGTGTGTTTCAGAACCCTATGTGGTACCATAGATTAAACCCAGGTCAGCCACATACAAAGCAAACCCATTACACTTTCTACTAATTCTACAGCCCAGAATAAGTGAGGGGATAATGGTGATGGGAATGTTGCATTGGTGAAAGGGGTATTCTGTTTATGACTGAATCCCAACTACAAATATGCTTGAAATCATGGTGCTTAAATAAAGATTGAAGAAGAGAACAATAAAAAAACAAACAAACAAAAAATACAGATGGCCAAGACGCACATGAAGAAATGCTCCACAACATTATTAATTAGGGAGATGCAAATCCAAACAACAATGAGATATATCATGCCACAGAGAATGGTACCCATAAAAAATCCAAGAACTACTGCTGTTATGAATATGGAGAGAAAAAAATTCTCATTCAATACTGATGGGAATGCTGTCCAGTCTAACCTTTCGAAAAACTATACAAATATTCCTCAAAAAAATGAAAATTGAGTTCCCCTATGATCCAACAATACTTCTCCTAGGGATATACCCTTGGACTACAAGAACCAAATACAATAATGCCCTCTACACTTCTTTGTTCAATGCAGCACTATTTAGAATAGCCGGAATCTGGAAACAGCTCAGATGCTCAACAGCAGATGAGTATCTAAAGAAATTGGTATCTCTATACATTGGAATAGTATGCAGCTATTAGGAAAAATGAAGTCATGATATTTTCCTATACATGGATGGACATGGAGACTATTATGCTGAATGAAATAAGTCAGAGGCAGAAATATAAACACAGAATAGTCTCACTCATCTCTGGGATTTAAGAAAAATAAAAGATAGTATACTAATAATACCCAGAGACCATAGAGATAAGGGCTGGAACAACCAGCCCATGATTTGAAGCTTACCAGAGAGTGGTAAGAGCAGTTAGACAAATAATTACAGTAACGAATACTATAATAATAATAATAATAATAATAGTAATAATAATAGAGTGATAAATATAATGCCTGTCTCAAAAACAAGCACAGGCTATGGGAGGAAAGAAAGGGGGACATTCGTTGTGGCTAAGTTGCACTTGTGAATTTATATATATATATATATATTTTTTTTTTTTTTTGGTTTTTGGGTCACACCCGGCGTTGCTCAGGGATTACTCCTGGCTGTCTGCTCAGAAATAGCTCCTGGCAGGCACGGGGGACCATATGGGACACCGGGATTCGAACCAACCACCTCTGGTCCTGGATCGGCTGCTTGCAAGGCAAACGCCACTGTGCTATCTCTCCGGGCCCGTGAATTTATATTTTATAACTGAAACCCAACTATGAATCTATCTGTAATCATGGTGTATAAAAATTATTCAAAAAATAAAATAGAAATTATAAATAAGATGATAAAAATTCAGTTCTGTCTAAATAAAAATTAGTGTTTATTTCACTTAAATTATGGTGCTGCATAATGTCTTATAAAGAAAGATACTTTTATTTATTTTGTTTGTTTGTTTTGTTTTGGAGCCACACCCGGCGGTGCTCAGGGGTTATTCCTGGCTGCCTGCTCAGAAATAGCTCCTGGCAGGCACGGGGGACCATATGGGACACCGGGATTCGAATCAACCACCTTTGGTCCTGGGTCGGCTGCTTGCAAGGGGATACTTTTATTTTTATATCAAGCAGTCATTTAGGGTTTTTACCAGACCAATCGAACAAGATTCAACTATTGCTTTTTATTACTCAGCAATAGAATAAAATGTGTCTGTGAGTCTCTTGGATGTTATACATTTATTGACATGTCTTGTTATGATAAGCATTCAACCACAATATGTATTTTAATTCGTGAACCAGTAAGTAATCTTGTACAGAGTAGTTACTTATAAAATTGTGTTGAATACATATTCTGATGTAAAGGTCTTCTGCAGGAAGTTCCTGAAGTGAAGCACTGGACGCATGCTCCAAATGAACAAATGAACCAACACTAACTGCTGGATGACTGGATGACTAACTGCTGGATGACTAGATATTTGATCACTTTCTGAGTTACTATAGCATTTTCTCATTTTCTTCAAAAAGAGCATTTCAAATAGATTACCTGAGAAAATTCTGAGATGGCCAGGCAAGTCTCTTTACAATAGACTGGTTTATCTGTAGCACAGAATGACCTGGTCAGAGAAGATGATCAGGACAGGGTGACCTAAAGGTCAAAAATAGGTATTTCTGTAAATAGACACCATTTAGCTGGACAGAGGACCAATGATCACAATCACCAAATAATAATGGCAGAGATTTTATTATTTTCTCTCTGTCAATCCAGAAATTATGGAGGTTTGATGGTAGGTGGGAACATTAATTGTTTTCATAATCCAAGAAAAACAGCTAGATCAAAGACATTATGGTGTCTGAAAATTAGGGTGTTTGCTTGCACATGGCTGATCTGGTTTTGATCACAGTTACCTCATACAATCTTAAACCAACCATAAATTATCTCAGCACAGAGCCAGGTGAAAGCCCTGCACCCTGCTGAATGTAGCTCAACAACAAAACAAAACAAAATGACTGTATGTTTGGTGATGTATTGAATAGATTAACATAGTTGGTACTTCTAATCCAAATACCTATGTGGTATTTGAAGTTCTACATAATGACCATACTTGGTTCCAAACCTAGTTCCTAGTGAAGGATAAAAATAAAGTTTTAGCAGTGAATTTAATGCATTTTATTCCCATAGTGATTTATAATGATGTATGCCTGAGTTTTCTTTATAATTTCATAATTCAATGTAATTTTAATATTTTTAAGAACAGGGAGAAAAGGTATTTGTTGAATAAATTTATTTGATTTAGTTTAATTGGCTTTCATCAGATATCTATTAAAAAGAAAAATAGAACAGAAAATTAAGACTTATGGAAACTGTAGTCTCTAGGTCATGGAAGCTCTCTAGTCAACAAATGATAAAATGATTACTTTAACAAGAATAAAGACTCTTAGACAGTAGTCGCTGTGTTCCCGACAAATAATTACAAAACTTTGACCTCACCAAACTCATGCTAGCAAATCTGGAACAAAATATACTTAACAGTCCTGCTGGAATAGAATCAGAGAAAGTTCTTAGTCATGTAGATCAAGAACCAGGTCTTCCTCCATCTGCACTGTCATTGGAGACCACACAGAGAACAAGAACTTCTTGCTTTCCAACTTCTCACAGGTGATGTAATGAAGAATCATAATTTAACCATTGCCCTACGCTAATAAGAATGTTATAAGTGTCATTGGAAATCCTATGGAAAGCCAAGACTCTCACCAGCAATAATTTAAAATTTTCACTTTGAGTGTAGAGGCCAAGCAGGGTTAGTTGTGCATCTGTCTACTTCCACCTGCCATTAGTGAAGTCACACTCCTCCCTCCTCTGTCAGAATAGTTGTCAAAGCTAGATAATTTCTTTCTAGAAAAAGAAAAAAAAATAAGAAACTGAAGATTTTGGGACATTGGTGATGGGAATGTTGCACTGGTGATGGGTGGTGTTAAAAAAAAAAAGAAACTGAAGATTTAAATGAGTGAGTATAGAATAATCTAATGGTAAGTTCACTGTTACAGCACAGTATATAAAACTCTCTTCTGAGTGGTGAGTGCAGTTAGAGAAATAACTACAATGAGAACTACCGTAACAATGTCAGTGAGTGAGAGATGTAGAAAGCCTGTCATGAATACAGGCGGGGGGTGAAGAGGAAAGAGGTGGGGGTTTTGGTGATGGGAAGGCTGCATAGTGAAGGGGAGTTATGACTGAAAACCAACTACGATCATGTTTGTAATCACAGTGTTTAAATAAAGATATTATTTTAAAAAATCTCTTTTTTCTCTCTACTCAAAAATACACACATCATGAAAATATATTAATAGAATATGGAGACTATTAAGGTGCAGGAAAATTGCATAGGGTGTGTGAGTCTTGGTTATTGCAGCAAAAACAACAACAAAAAGTTAGGAAGAAAGATTTGCTATACACATCAGAGTTCTTTATTTTTTTCAGGATGTTGATTGGTACTTCTCATCACAGGCCATTTATACAACATACATAAAATACATTTAAAAATAGCATTAAGTCTATTACGTTGCATAAGAAAATATTATAGATCACAATATAGAACACAATCAGTAGAATTCTATTTTTTTATATTAAGAAGAATTAGAGTCCAAAACCAGGTGAGAGTGGATTTTATTTCCCTGAGAGCTCAGAATTTGGCATTCAACTCTTTGACTTTTTATGTCCACTTTGGGCCTGCTCTATTTCTTACAAGTACATATAGTATTTGCTGTTATGACTATTAATTAAGCACAACTGATATGACTTATCTCTCACAAAAATTTATGTGTAAATCTGATTTTTGTCAAGGCATATAAAAATTAGTGGAACTAAAATTTCAAATCAAAATGAATTAAAGACCTTGATATCAGACCTGAAACAATAAGGTACATAAAGAAAAACAGAGACATAACAATCCATGACAATGAAGCTAAATGCATCTTCAAAGATGAAACATCAATGTCCAAGCAAGTGGAAGCAGAGATAACAAATGGGATTAGATACATTAAACTTAGAAGCTTCTAGACTTAAAAAAAACAGCTCCTAGGATACAATAACTACCTACACAATTAGAAATTCTCCATGCAATAACCATTAGAAAAGGGGTTAACATCTAACATATACAAGGCACTTACAGAACTTAGAATAAAACAACTAAGCCATCCAAAAATGGGGAGAAGAAATGAACAGACATTTTCTTAAAGAAGAAATACAGGTGACCAAAAGTTCCATGGAAAAATGCTTCACATCACTAACCATCAGGAAGATGTAAATTAAAACAACAATCAGAACTCACACAAGAGGGGCCGGGCGGTGGCCCTGGAGGTAAGGTGCCTGCCTTGCCTGCGCTAGCCTAGGACGGACCGCGGTTCGATCCCCCGGCGTCCCATATGGTCCCCCAAGCCAGGAGCGACTTCTGAGCGCATAGCCAGGAGTAACCCCTGAGCGTCACCGGGTGTGGCCCAAAAACCAAAAAAAAAAAAAAAAAAAAAAAAAAAAAAAAAGAACTCACACAAGAGAGACTGGCACATATCACACACACACACACACACACACACACACACACACACAAACACACACACACACACACAAGAATAACCAGTGCTGGCATGAAAGCAGGGAAAAGGGAACTCTTATTCATGCTAGTGGGAAGGTAACTGTGCGGATTTTTGAAAAACAATATGACATTCCTCAATAAAACTAAAAATTGAACTTCCTTATGTTCCAGCAATAACACTCTTAGAGATATAGACTCAGAACCCAAAAATACCATGCAGAAAAGCTCTGCATTCTTATGTTGTGGCATTATTTACAATATCCAAAATCTGAAAACAATCAAGTGCCCAAGAGCAGATGAATAACTAAAGAAACCATGGTACATCTACACAAATAAATACTATGGAGCTTTTGGGGGGATAATCATATCATGAATTTTGCTTATACATATAGATATAGATATTATTATGCCTAGTCAAATGGCAAGGGAAAGACATAGAAAATCTTATGCATTTGGGGGTATAAAATTATAGATATTATGAAAATAATACAAGAGAAAATAGAGATGAGGATCAGGAGGACCAGTCCATGGTATGAAGCTTACCACAAAAAGTGGTGAAAGCATTTAGGGTAGTAAAAGGTCCATAGTGACAGTGATGATTGGAACTGATCCCTTTGGACAAGAACTGGGTACTGAAAGGGATCAGTGCTATTAGTGGAATCCCTTAATTAGCAAAAATGAAAAACAAAAGTGTCATAAAGAAAAGAAAGGGAGAAAATAAAAAGTAAAATGGCAGGAAGGCAATATGGTAAGGATGAGAAGGAAACTGGGGACACTGGTGTGGGAAATGTATACAGGTAAAATTTGTTGTATATTGTATGACTATAACTCAATTATACACAACTTTATCTGTGGGGAAAATAACTGTGTTATGAACCATCTTCTAACCTTGTGTCTTTAAGTTATTCTTAATGTTGAAAAACTAACACCATTTCCTCTAAGATCAGACACAAGGCAAGGATGTTCACTGTCTCCCTTTGATGCAATATAGTACTAGAAGTTCTGGCTACAGCAATCAGACAAGAAAAACAAGTCAAATGGATCCAAATTGAGAAAGAAGTCAGATTATCATTATAATCAAAAGACACGATAATATGCATAGAAGACCCTAAAAAATTTACAATAAAACTCTTAGAAACATTAAATCAATATGGCAAATTAGCAGACTTCAAAGTTAATATATAAAAATTGATTGCATTCTTATAGACAAGTGAAACATAAGAGAAATGTATCAAGGAGTCTACTCCATTTAAAATAAAACCAATTAAAAAATAAAATCGTACCAATAACATCAGGTGCCTAGGATTCAATTTAGCAAAAGATATAGGAAAGCTATACCATTAAAACTTTAAATTACTTAAAAATAGATAGAAGGAAAATTAGTCTTTCCTCAAAATTGGAAGTATCAGTATTATTAAAATGACCATCCTATGCCCATGAAGACAACATTCTTTATGGATCTAGGAAAGTCAATAATAAAGTATTATAAACATATAACAATTAAAACTACCTGGTTCTAGAATAAAGATAAGCTTTCTGTTCAATGACTCAGAATCAAATACTCAATGATAAAACCTCATATATATGAACAGTTAATGTTTGATAAAGGAGCTGACTACATGAAATGGAGTAAAGATAGCTTCTTTCACAAATGGTTGACAAAACATAACAACACCATGTAAAAATTAAAAATCAATTAAAAATTAAAAATCTCACACAGTACCCAAAAATAAATTCAAATTAGATAAAAGACCTAAAGATACAACCAGAAATGATAAAGTACACTGAGGGAAAATAAACATAAGCAGAAGTCTCTAAGATTTGGATCTCAACGTCATCTTCTATAATCTAATACCACTGGCAAAAGGCAACAAAATCAAAAGCAAGTGGGACTACATCAAATTAGAGTTTCTCCATGGCAAAAGAAACATGAACTAAAACTGAAAGACAAGTAAATGAGGAAAATATTCATATTGAACTCTTCAGATAAGGGCTTAATATGTTGAATATATGTTATTAACAAATAGATCAATAAAACAAATATAAAGTTTCTATAAAAATGGGAAGAAGTTGGGGCTGGAGAGATAGCATGGAGGTAAGGCGTTTGCCTTGCATGTAGAAGGACTGTGGTTCAAATCCCAACATCCCATATGGTCCCCCGAGCTTGCCAGGAGCAATTTCTGAGTGTAGAGCCAGGAGTAAGCCCTGAGCACTGTCGGGTGTTACCCAAACAACAACAACAACAACAACAACAAAAAAGGGCAGAGGTGATGAACAGACACTTCTCATAGACAGACAAGAAGATCACCAATGAAAACATAAAAAGGTGCTCAGATTACTTATCTTTAAGGAAATCCAACTCATTACAACAATCATTCAGACATCATATCACCAATGAGAATGGCACATATAAAAAAATAGGAGCCATCAGTACTACATCTGGTTCAAACCCTGTGAAAAATGGTATGGAGAGTTCTTAGTAAATTTAGAATTGCTATATGAGCCAGCAATAGCACTTTTGTGTATCTATACCCAAAATTTAAAAACATTCATTCTGAAGCCTGTATCAAGACCATTATTCATTGCTGCAATGAATGCCAAAATATGGAATCAACTTAGATGTCCAATGACAGCTGAATCAATTATGAAGATGTGTTACATATTCACATTGAAATCCTATTCAGCTGAAAGTGATGCAATTTGCTGCAACCTGGTTGTAACTCAGTTATTGAAGATGCATAAAATAGTTTTATTAGGAAATGTAATGTAGTTAAAGGGGTGCCTAGGTTTGACCCCAAAGCCTAAAATGGAGGACAGAGAAGAAAATAAATTAAGGTGGGAAGGAAGAATTTGAAAATGGAAGTATTGTGCTTATGAAAAAAAAAAATCAAAACGTTGTCATTTCAGCCCTCTTCCTTTTTTTTCCTTTCTTCTTGTTGTTATTTAGTTGTTGTCTATTGTTACTGTTGAGTTTTTTCCATTGCTTGTTTTGTTTTTATTTGTTTTTCTTTTCCCTTTATTCTTTTAAATTGATATTGATAGCTTCTAGATAGACTCATCCTAGCTTCCCCCCACTTTTTTTTTCTTTTCTCCCCACCCCCCAACAGAACCACAGAACTTGAATCATCTTGTTCTGCCTCATAAATTGAGGGGGAAAAGTGGATGGTACCAGGAGCAAACAGTCACACAGACATTGAGTGGAAATAAAAAATGATCAAGCCTAAATACCAACGCAAAGTCAAAGACAACAAAATCAAGATACCAATCTACAAGCTACACACAGAGGGAACCTGTTACATTAACAGTCCAGGGGACAAACAGGGGAGGCATGGGAGGCATGCTGGGAACAGGGCCAGAGGGAGGATAACACTGGTGGTGGGAATGGCCCTAATTCACTGCCATTATGTATCTTAAATATAACCATAAAAGATCTGTCATTCACATTTATCACAATAAAAATAAAAATAAAGAAAAAGGAAAAAAGTTAGAAGTAAATGAAGAAATAGTACTCTGGGCATTGGTTATATTGGGGAGGTGGGAGAGTGGAATATTCAATACATTCAAAGTACAGATTCAACAACACTAAAAAACATAAAATTTAAGTTGAAACCACAGAATTTTTTTTTGTAGTTTTTGGGTCACACCCGACAGTGCTCAGGGGTTATTCCTGGCTCCATGCTCGAAAATTGCTCCTGGCAGGCATGGGGTACCATATGGGATGCCGGATTCGAACCGATGACCTTCTGTATAAAAGGCAAACGCCTTACCTCCATGCAATCTCTCCGGCCCTGAAACCACAGAATTTTAATGTACATGACAAGGAGGGAGAGGTTGGTTGGTGTATGGGGCGTCGGGCTAACAGACCTATGGTGCTCTAGAGGTCTGGAGCTCCAGTGAAGGTATTTGATGTTCACTGATGTTGGTATTGGTGTTGAAATAATATATAGCTAAAAATCAATTATTGATAAATTTTTAAATTATAATTCTTTGAAGGGAATGAAGTTGTTTAACAAATGAGTAAATTAAGGAAAATATTGAGAAAATAAATGTAAAAGTCTTATAATGATATAAAAATTTTTATAACTATTTAGCAAATTAATTTGGAAATTGATATGACATGCACAAATTTAGTACATCTATTCATCTTATGTTTATATATCTCTTTCAAATGAAATTTCCATATATTAATTCAAAATTATTGAAACATAATTATCAATAAATTTTCTAGATTCTAATATAATCTTGCAAGAAATGCACAGGTTATCCATTTCTTTTTTTTTTTTTTTTTTTTTGGTTTCTTGGGTCACACCCCGGCAGCGCTCAGGGCTCACTACTGGCTCTATGCTCAGAAATCCCTCCTGGCAGGCTCGTGGGACCATATGGGATGCCGGTATTCGAACCAATGACCTTCTGCACGTAAGGCAAATGCCTTACCTCCATGCTATCTCTCTGGCCCCAGGTTATCCATTTCTAAATTAAACTTTCTAGGATCTTTATAATATGAACAAACTTGGAAGAATTTGTCTGCAGAGGGCAGTCTTGTTTCCTGTCCAATGTAAAAAATTACTATATCTCACCTTTCAACAAAGATCATACAAGTTTCTTTTAGAGTAATTATGAATCTTTCAGGATCCTAAGAAGCATGATTTTTAAGGTTTTATTAACATCACAAAAGCTAAGGCAAGAAGGAGTGATGTAAATATGCTAATTCTTATCTTATTATTATTATTGTGATTATGCTATGAGTAATAAAATTCATTGACTATGGCATTAATATCTATCTCATATTCTCTTAATTCATTAAATATGACTGACTAACCTGTTAGCTGACAAATAGAATAAAATTCCAGATTTTTAATCTTGACAGAAATTGTGCAAATTAATTGTGTTAATGTCCATAAAATGTATATCATCAAATTAAATATGTAACAACAGGAGAATCTACTTTACAGACTGAGAAATTCTGTAAAGGAAAAATATAAAATTAAGTAATTTGAATGTTCAAGACAGCAAATCAAATCTCAATTGTGTTCTTGATTAGTAGTATAGTATTGGACATCCCAATCAGTTATTAAAAACATTGTGATTTATCATATAAAAGTTAACTGACTGCCAATGCTCTTTATTCAATTTTTACAGGTTAAAATTAATTGAATTTTGGAAATTGTACGTGATTCTTCCGACATTGATAGATCTCATGGTATCACATTTAATTTAAAAATGAGATAGTATACTACAAAATAATATATACAAATAGTTCAAGTGGAACTAAACTCTATCCTCCTGATGGAATAAAAGTATTCTCATTAAGTGTGGAAGATAGACGCAAATATCAAGATAGCAATTGCTCTTGAATTGAGTAGAAGATTGACAAAATAGAGGGTAACTCCCAGCAAATTTCAGTTGTATTAGGTAATTCTGCGTTTAATACCAATTAAAATCAAAAGTAGTTATTTAATATGCTAATAACTTTGATATGTGTGTATGCTTGCTTAATATCATCAAGCTCCTTTTTCTGTAGCATTTATCCATCATTTGCTAATTAAAACTATTTTAAAGGAATGCTAATGCAAAGAAGCTCAGGATAGTGAGTGACCTAACTAGAGAAGTAGACTCCTTGAAAGGTTTCTAATTCTACAAACGTAGTTCCATTTGTCTGTTCTTTCGTTTTCTCAGTAGGCCTATCTTGGTTTCTATGACAGCTTTTTTCTTCTAGAAAATACATTATGAGTCATTCAGAGGAATATGGGCTTACCCCCAATTTTTTGCCATATGTCACTAAATGTCATATAGTTCAAATGCAGATAGTTTCTCATAATGAGAAATGCTAAGTCTGAGTTACTTTTATTTTTTTTAACTCTCATAAAATGTTAATGATTTCATATGTTTAAAAACATGTGTGATGCACCTTGACGATCAACCTGTCTTTTCATTATCTAGGTAAATGTTGCTTTATAACTTAATTTTTTTACTTTTGCCATGTATATTTTGGAAAGAGTTTGAGGCAACTAAATAAAATAAATATTTGGATTCTAAATATTTCTCCTAAAGGAATTTTTATATTTAAATTTTTATTTTGTAAATGTAAATAGGCAGCAGCTGTACCTTGGGTAGAGGTCATTGCTATATTCTAAGTCACATCTCTTGAATCATAAAATATATAAATTTAACACAATATGTTAGACTGAGAATGAGAGCTAACATTTCTTAAGTGTTTATTGTGTGTCAGATACTGTCCTATGTATTTTCTTTGAACGTGCATTTAAATATCACATATGATCTGTGTATTTAATACTGTAGGTGTTTTCCTTTACTTTGTAGGTTAGGAAACTAGATGCAAGAGAAATGAAGTGAATGTTTCACAACTATACATGCAGGATCTGAGAAACTGGTATAAGTAGGATAATAACCCTATTTTTTTTTATTTTATTATCCACTAAGATTCCCAATGATGCATTTAGATTAATTAATTGATAGCAGCATATACCCCCAAACAAATCTTCATTTTACCACCAGCTTTAGCTTTTTTCAACTTTTCAAAACTTGTTAAGCAATCAAGGGAGTAGCTTTCGTCATGTATATGTGTATATATATTTAATATATATTTCATGATATGTATATAACATAAGTACTAAAAGGAATAGTAATTAAAACCTAAACTTTGCAACAAGAGGTTTTTTAAATATCTTATAAATGTGCCTGATTTATAGAATCTTATTTCATCAGTAACTAGAGTGCAAATTGCTGAAATTATTGCCTTTTCCTAGACATCACAATAAAGCAGTGTTGTAAAAAAAGAATAATGTCAACTGACAACAGCCATCAAGTCACATTGAAGTTAATAAGCTTTGGCTATGGATTAGTTACTCTAACAGGAGGTGAAGAATTTGTATCAGAGTACTCTCCTGAGACAAAACTTGTCAACATCAAGACAAGGTTCTATAGGATCTTTTACTGCTTTGAAAGAATAGGACTAATCTCTGCTTTAGATTTATTTAGTTTTTAGTAAACGCACATGTGTCTAATGTTATTTAGGTACTGTTACCTGAGCTTTATAAATACAAATAAAGGTGATTTCTACATAACTATGTGAAATTGTACCATTGTATAAATTATAAATGTAAATTCATGATATTTTACGTATAGTATATACATATATAGATATAATTTTTTACAATGTAAAAATGTGCTTTTTTTTTCAGCTTTTCAAAACTTGTTAAACAATCAAGGGAGTAGCTTCCATCATGTATATATGTACATTTTTCAACACCAATGTCAACAGTTTCTTTTTTTATATATTTTTTCTTCATTTAAACATCTTGATTACAAATATGATTGTGATTAGGTTTCAGTCATGGAAAGAACACCCCCTTCACCAGTGCAACATTCCCACCACCAATGTCCCAAATCTCCCTCCATCCCACCCCACCCCCACCTGTACTCCAGACAGGCTTTCCAGTTCCCTCATTCATTCACATGATTATGGTCGTTCTCTGTGTAGTTTTTTCTATAGCTGCACTCACCACTCTTTGTGGTGAGCTTCAGGAAGTGAGCTGGAAGTTCCAGACCTCCTCTCTGAGGTCTCTGAGGATTGTTGCAAAAATTACTTTTATTTTTCTTAAAACCCATAGATGAATGAGATTATTCTGCATCTCTCTCTCTCCCTCTGACTTATTACACTCAGCATGATAGATTCCACGTACATCCATGTATAGGAAAATTTCATGACTTCATCTCTCCTGACGGCTGCAGAGTACTCCATTGTGTATATGTACCACAGTTTCTTTAGCCATTCATCTGTTGAAGGGCATCTTGGTTGTTTCCAGAGCCTGGCTATTGTGAATACTGCTGCAATAAATATAGGTGTGAGGAAGGGTTTTTTGTATTCTATTCTTGTGTTCCCTAGGAGTGGAATAGCTGGGTCGAATGGGAGCTCAATTTCCAGATTTTGAAGGAATCTCCATATTGCTTTCCATAGAGGTTGGACTAGACAGCATTCCCACCAGCAGTGGATAAGAGTTCCTTTCTCTCCACATCCCCGCCAACACTGATTGTTCTCATTCTTTGTGATGTGTGCCAATCTCTGTGGTGTGAGATGGTATCTCATCTTTGTTTTGATTTGCATCTTCCTGATGATTCGTGATGAGGAGCATTTTTTCATGTGCCTTTTTGCCATTTGTATTTCTTTTTTTTTTATCAAAGTGTCTGTTCATTTCTTCTCCCCATTTTTTTGATGGGATTAGATGTTTTTTTCTTGTAAAGTTCTGTCAGTGCCCTGTATACTTTCGATATAATTGGAGTGGTGAATCCAGGAATTAACCCATTAACATATTTGTCCACAGTTGATCATAACTATCATTAAATCATTACTCATATTTCTTTTTTTCTTTATTAATTTTTATTTCTAATAATATATTTATTTTATATTTATTTTTCAGAGTAACAACATGATCTATTCTTCCTTGTCCCTTGAGAAATTCAAAATCCACAAAGTCCTATGAATGGCTGGAGTATTGCTATGTATATCTAAGACAGAAACAATGATTAAGCTCTGCATTTGACCTCATTGATTAATTTCTGCTTATTATCTTTGTAACAAAATTTCCCTTCAATTTACATCACTCACAAAGCAGCTTAGACTTCTCTATATATTTAGAAGACAGAAATTAAGAGAAAGAAAGAATATATTAGATTCTGACTAAAAAGCAGGTCATGCTATAACATGTCAAACATTCCTGATTCCTTTGAAGACGCACTTCTTTAGCACAGAGTTATTCCATAACAGTTGGTTTGTTTTTCACATTTCCTTCATTCTAAATTTTGGATCTGGCACTGCATCATATTCATTCACTTAGTACTTTCATCAGTTATTAACCTTTCCTTTTCTTATCTTTAAATGGAGTGAGTGGGAAAATGCATATTGCATTTTACACAAGTGGTAGTTTGTGTAAGTATCTGATATGAAGTAGGAATATGTCTCAGTTAAGTGACTACTATCAAGTAGATATTCAAGAAATGGTATTTTTATATGAGAAAAACATGATTAATGACTATAAGGGCATAGAACTCAAGGAATTTTTAGTATTGCATTTAACTCACTCTAAAATGTATCTGAGTCACTGATATATTGAGAATTAGTTCTTAACCAACTCAAGAAGTTTTCAATAAAATATTTTCTTTTATTTGCCATTGGCTTGTCGTAGATGGCTTTAACTAGATTCAGAAAGGTTCTTTTCATTCCCATCTTGCTAAGAGTTTTGATCAAGAATGAGTGTTGGACCTTATCAAATGCTTTCTCTGCGTCTATTGATATGATCATGTGATTTTTATTTTTCTTGTTATTGATGTTTTGTATGATGTTGATAGATTTATTGATGTAAACTACCCTTGCGTTCCTGGGATGAAACCTACTTGGTCATAGTGTATGATCTTCTTGATGATGCAATGGATCCTATTTGCCAGGATTTTGTTGAAGATCTTTGCATCTGCATTCATGAGGGAAATTGGTCTGTAATTTTCTTTTTTGGCAAGCATCTCTGTCTGGTTTTGGAATCAAGATGATGTTGGCTTCATAAAAGCTGTTTGAGAGTGTTCCCATTTCTTCAATTTCATAGAAGAGCCTGGTGGCTAAGATTGGTAGTAGCTCCTCTTGGAAGGTTTGAAAGAATTCATTAGTAAATACATCTGGGCCTGGGCCATTCTTTTTATGCAGACGTTTGATTACACTTTCAATTTCCTCCATAGTGATGGGGGTGTTTAGATATGCTACATCCTTCTTACTTAACCGTGGAAGGTTATAAGTATCCAAGAATTTATCTATTTCTTCTAGATTCTTATGTTTAGTAGCATAAAGTTTCTCAAAGTAGTCTCTGATTACTCTTTGGATCTCTGCAATATCTGTCATATTTCTCAATGGAGAAAAACTAAGAGCCTTTCCTCTAAATTCTGCTACAAGACAAGGCTGTCTGCTCCCACCACTCCTCTTTAACATAGTACTGGAAGTACTTGCTATAGCGATCAGGCAAGAAAAAGATATCAAGGGAATCCAGATAGGAAAGGAAGCATCACTGTTTGCAGATGACATGATATTTTACTTAGAAAACCCTAAAGACTCTACCAAAAACTTCTAGAAACAATAGATTCAGATAGCAAGGTGGCAGGCTACAAAATTAACACACAGAAATCAATGCTCTTTTTATACACCAATAATGATAGGGAAGAGATGGACATTAAGAAGGCAATCCCATTTACATTAATGCCACACAAACTCAAATATCTTGGAGTCAACTTGAATAAAGACGGGAAGGACTTATACAAAGAAAACTATAAAGCCCTGCTCCAGGAAATAAGAGAGGACACACAGAAATGGAAACACATAACTTGCTCATGGATTGGCAGGATTAACATTATTAAAATGGCAATACTCTCGAAAGCATTGTACAGATTTAATGCGATCCCTCTAAAGATACCCAAAATTCTTCAAAGAAGTGGATCAAACACTTATGAAGTTCATCTGGAACAATAAACACCCTCAAATAGCTAAAGCACACCCAGGGAAAAGGAAAATGGGAGGCATTACTTTCCCCAACTTTAAACTGTAGTACAAAGCAATAGTTATCAAAACAGCATGGGTTTGGTATAAAGGTAGACCCTCAGATCAGTGGAATAGGCTTGAGTTCTCAGAGAATGTTCCCCAGATATACAAGCACCTAATTTTTGACAAAGGAGCAAGAAATCCTAAGTGGAGCAGGAAAACCTCTTCAACAAGTGGTGCTGGCAGAACTGGTTAGCCACTTGCAAAAAAGAGAATATAGACCCCCAATTCATATTATGTATAAAGATAAAATCCAAATGGATTAAAGACCTTGATATCAGACCTGATACCATAAGGTATATAGAACAACACGTAGGTAAAACACTCCATGACATTGAGACTAAAGGCATCTTCAAGGAGGAAAATGCACTTTCCAAACAAGTGGAAGCAGAGATCAACAGATGGGAATACATTAAACTGAGAAGCTTCTGCACCTCAAAAGAAATAGTGCCCAGGATACAAGAGCCACCCACTGTGTGGGAGAAACTATTCAACCAATACCCATCAGATAAGGGGCTAATATCCAAAATATACAGGGCACTGACAGAACTTTACAAGAAAAAAAATATCTAATCCCATCAAAAATGAGGGGAAAAAAAGAACAGACACTTTGATAAAAATAAATACAAATGGCCAAAAGGCACATGAAAAAATGCTCCTCATCACTAATTATCAGGGAGATGCAAATCAAAACAGCTATGAGGTACCACCTCACACCACAGAGATTGGCACACATCTCAGATGGTCCCCTAAGCCTGGAGCACTTTCTGAGCTTATAGCCAGGAGTAACCCCTGAGCGTCACAGGGTGTGCCCCCAAAAGCAAATAAATAAAATTAAAATATATATATAATCAATGAAATATATAAAACTTATATCTCTATTGATATGTGCCAATTGGCTAAAGACTGGGGCCAGATTACACTGTGTAGAGCAAGTGCCTGGTTTCCATCCTTGGCATCACATATGGTTCCCTGATCATTGCTAGGAGTAATTCCTGCGTGCATAGCCAGAAATAACTACTTACCATATTCAGATGTATCTCAAAAATAATCATAAGAAGTAAACCAATTGACATAGAACAAAAATTGTTCTTTTATAGAAGGAAAATAATATATAGCATATACAGCAAAACAGCACAATGCCAAAGATTAGTTCTACCAAGGATTGTCCTTGAAGCTTGTGGACATTTCTTCATTACTCTTGAATTTCACAGACTTTCTGTCAAGAATTATATGAGTTGGTTTTGGAAAATTATGATCATATTTAGAGTTTTAATATATATTTGCCCTATTTCAACCCATTGGCTTTTTCTATGTGTAGTTGCTCCAATTGTTCTACTCACATCTAATGGAACTAGAATTCCTCTCGTCTTACTGATGGTTGTGAATGCAGTTATGTACCAGGAACATAAATGAGTTTCCCTTAAAAAATTTTTTATGGCACCTCTTTACATGAGGAGTAAGTTAAGTTCCGGAGACAATTATCCATTTAAAAAATACTTTTTAATATTTAGAGAGAAACCAACATAGCTTGACCACCCACTGACTTTGTTACCAATGAGTTCTGAAGACTGGAATCTTAAAATTAAGCCAATATGTTTGAGGGAACATTAAAGCCCAGGAAAGGGTGTGTCTGATTTGTCAGTGAAACCAGGGATGTAAAATATGTGAATGTGTGAAATTTGTGGCTTCATTATATTGTTATTAGGGGGTAGTTTAATAATAAGCTGTATCTTTTCATTTATATTTGGCAAACTGTCTTTACCACAAGTATTTGTGATAATAGAAGAGTTCAGAGGTTAGAACAAATTACAAATAATTCATCTACAGTGACTTCCAGGAAAGCAAAATATATTTTATCAAGAATTCTATACTTAATTACCAACTTGATAAGACTTTATGTTAAGTATTAGGGTCACAGATGTGGATATTGTAGCAATTTTTTTGTTTTTTTGGGCCACACCCATTTGATGCTCAGGGATCACTCCTGGCTAAGCACTCAGAAATTGGCCCTGGCTTGGGGGGACCATATGGGATGCCGGGGGATCGAACCGCGGTCCTTCCTTGGCTAGCGCTTGCAAGGCAGACACCTTACTTCTAGCGCCACCTCTCTGGCCAAAGCAATTCTCTTTCTTAAAGGAATTTATCAATTAACAGAAATATGGATTTGTAAATAGAAATAACAAAAGAAAATTTATAAAGAACTTATAAAGAATTTGTTTGGGATAAGGGAGATAGGTGAAGGTCTGAAATATACCTGTTGACTCTTGACTATCAAATAGACCCTACCACCATTCATTAGATTCTAGCAACACAGCATGACTAGATGGAGCATTGACTCAAGGCTTAGTATTACTAGTAATACCAAGTGTCAGGTCCTCTGAACTCTGCTTTGGAGATTCAAAAAAAAATTAAGTGTTGAATTACTG
The DNA here is from genome assembly GCF_024139225.1 of Suncus etruscus. Taxonomy (NCBI): domain Eukaryota; kingdom Metazoa; phylum Chordata; class Mammalia; order Eulipotyphla; family Soricidae; genus Suncus; species Suncus etruscus. Next base: position 37,056,982 of record NC_064866.1, on the reverse strand, counting down.
GTCCTACCCTTATCAATATTCATACTTCACCCTAGGGTGTGATCTGTTGATGGGATTATTGGATTATTCCCTACTTGATATTTCTGTCCCACCCTAGGGTGTGTCTTGGTTCTTGTCAATAAAAGCAGGGTCTGAGGAAGGCAGAGGCTCATTCTTCTGTCTTCCTTCACTAAACTACATTCCTTCTTAGGAGCAGAAAGCTTATGTGGTTACAATCCTTGCTTGTACCTTCTCACTGTGTGGATTATTTCCTGTGTCAACATTTGCTTCCAGACCTGCATCTCGCAAGATCCTCATTTTGGAGCCCTGAGCTCTGCTAGCAGATTTCTTACCCACACCTTCGGGAAAATGCAGAATGTTAGACTTTTAAAAGTTTTCAGCTATCCTAGTGAATGTCTCCCAATTACTATAATGTTTGTTTATGTATATTGCGTAGCAATTTATTCTCAAATTATAATCTGCAAAATGTGCTAACGTCTTTGTTCGCCGAAGTCAATGGAAAAGGAACTTGTATACCAGACTCTTATTACAGTGCTTAGCATAAGAATGTTTTAGCAAACTTATTTTTAAACTGTAGATACCAATGCAATATATATATATATATATATATATATATATATATATATATATATATATATATATATAAATGTTCTCTGATTTTGTTTAACGAAGATTATGAAAAGGAATTCGGATGTTCTAGACTTGTATTACAGTGCTTGGTGTAAGAATCCAAGAATTTTGAATTAAGTGTATCTGCAGAAAGGTTCTAATGTTTATGTTCAGAGAAGTCGATGAAAAAGTGTTGTGAGATGTATAAAACAAAAATATGTAAAACACTTATTGTTTTGATAATGAGGTATACGGTTTAATATTTGATGCTATTACAGCCAACTTTTACTGTGCCTTTAAAAAATAACAACTTTACTATGTTTTCATCTGGGGTTCCTGCCTCTTTCAAAGAACAATAGAACATGACATGTATTTCTCTCAATTTTTTGAACAAAAAAGGGACAGTTGTTAGATTACACCTTATTTTACCCCAAAACAAAGATCATCCCTAGTTTCTTTTTATCTGTCTGTTTGCAACTTGGTTTCACCCAAAACAGAGATTGTCTTATTTGTAAACCTGGGTAGGACTAACTCAGGATAGGCTGAGCTATCTGTCCTTACTGCCCCACCCAGGGGTGGTTTCTGTAGTCAATAAAAGCAGCAGTTCTGGCAGGCAGCTTGCTTTCCATATGAGGTAGAAGACTGCCAGTCTACATGTGTTTCACCTTCATCCTGATTTGGATTATTTCATGAGCAACCTTGATTCAGACTCACTCACTTGGAATTGAAGATGAGGAGCATGGGTAAATTTTACAAATTAAATGAAATGCTTTTTAACTTTATGTAAAGAAATTGCATCACATAGTTTTCTGTAAAACAATTGTTTTCAGGTAATTGAGAGAACAGTTACTAAAAACATAAAGAAAAAAGACAAAAAAAAGAAGAGAACATTTAAAAAAGAAAACAAAGTTAAAAAAGTACAATATCAAGCACATTTGTGAAAATTATTGTGTATCCAATAAAATCATTGTTGTATCAATAATTAATGATGGGGCTTGATGGAGGTGGATGCCATCCCAGGCCACGTGGCTCCGCAACCCCCATCCAGCTGGTGGGTCCCAGGCCCAGGTGAACGGCGGAATCAAGACTCACTCACAGGCAGGCATCAGGAAGCATCAGCTTTATTCATGCCCTATTCACCACATGTGTGGCCAATATCATAACCAATTAAGCATTCAGTCATTCTAGGTTAGTCCTGCGTCTTAACTCCTTTCAGCCATCTTCCCTTAACCTCTGTCCTGGTCAAAGACCAAAAGAGGCAGAGACCCAGAAGCCAGAGTGCCCAGCAGGGCAGACCCCTAATTCCCTGGCTCAAGGGTTTATCTACCTATTCCAAGACCCCTCCCAGGAATGGGCGGGGTCTTGCAGATAAGGTCACACCTAATATTCGGTTCCCAAGACCCCTCCCAGAAATGTGTGGGTCTCAGATAGGTACACCTAAATCCAGAGTGGAGTCACAGTTTAGTAAGTTCTTGTTATTAGCTGTTCATTCTATTAAGTTGGTATGTTTCTATAGGGGTGAAAGCATGAAAGAAATGAAGTTGTCCCTATTACTATTACTGATATTTTGGCTTTTGTAGAGTATTTTCTCAGCTGCCAGGACTCTTGAAAAAAAAAAAGGTGGATGCAGAGGGAGGGTACCTGCACTCACTCCAAAAAGCCCTGGAAATATTAGCTCCCAAACTGGTGTACCTAAAGTCTGGTCAGATTGATATGTCCAAAGGAAATTGTAGAGAAGCAATGAAGTTGGAATTTTTGTCAAAATGGTATTTCTATGTGATGGATACAGCAGACATGACTTTGGCAGAGCAAAGATTTGGCTAGCCCTCTCTTCTTGAGATTGCCAGATTTCTGCTGTGTGGTAGATGAACACATAATTTTTCAAGGCTTGGTTTACATCTCCTTCAAGAATAGGGTGATGGAGCTGGGCCAAAGCAGTAGTGCAAGCAGTAGGGCATCTGCCTTGCACATGGTAACCTAGGATGGACCGTGGTTGGATCCACTGGTATCCCATATGGTCCCCAGCCAGGAGAGATTTCTGAGGGCATAGTCAGGAGTAACTCCTGAGCATCACCAGGTGTGGCCCAAAAACTAAAAAATAAAATAAGATAATAAAGATAGAAAAGAAAAAGAAAGAAAAAGAAAAGAGTGAGTGTATTGATCTGGCCTGGTGTAAACATGGTAACTGTAATTTAAATATTTAAAATGTGGTTCTATTGCTAGTGGGAAAAGAGATAGACCTGGGGAGGTAGTCAGTAATACATAAATCTAGAGAGCTTAAAATCTACTAAAGTCAATAATGTACTATAGACACATAACTAATTTTGCATTTCAGAGTGTCACTTGCATAAATATAAAAGTATTGGAGATATGCAGCAGAAAAAGTTCAGAGATATCTGGTAGGATTATATTGCATGAAAGATAGGCCCTGTTAATAAAGCTTTTGGGAAATAATACAATTTAAAACATTGACCAGCCCTGAAGTATACCAAATGTATGAAATAAGTTTCTTTTAAAATGACAATATTGACCTTTTAAGAGATAGAAAAACTGAGGGTCTGGGGTCAGAGCAGTGGCGCAAGTGGGAGAGCATATGCCTTGCAAGAGCTAACCTAGGAAGGACCATGGTTCTATCCCCTAGTGTCTCATATGGTCTGCTAAGCCAGAAGTGATTTCTGAGTGCATAGCCAGGAGTAACCTCTGAGCATCACAGTAGGTGCCCCCCCCCCAAAAAAAAAAAACAAAAAAATAAACTGAGGGACTATCCAGAAAAAGAAATCTGAGATCCCAAATGGAAAAGAATGGATATCATAAATAAAGACCCTCAAGAGTACAAGGCTTTCTTGTGATAAAGACCTTATTGACTGATCTTTTTTGTTTTAGTTTAGCAATTATTCTTCTCTTTCTCTTTCCTCATCTCTTTTTAAGTAAATTGCTAACAATATAAACTATTTTGCATCACTAAGAAAATAATGTAACAGAACTAGCAGTACTATTTCGAGATTTATACTCTAGCAAAAACCGTAAGCAATCCAGATTTTATTTGTTATAGTATAATTTTAATTAAAAATCAGTACAAAAGATATATAATTAAAAACAAATGTATTTACATAGTAAAAATTGTAAGAATATTATATATGAGAGTAAATAAAGTATCAAATAAGTGAATGTATATAAAATCTATGTGAATTGAAAACCATTGAATGTCAAATATAATTTATATCATTTTTAAGCATGAAATCAATGACACTTCCTATGGACTAAAGAAAATAAAAAGACAAATATATAATAAATACTAAAATTCGTAAAATATTTCTATGCTATGGGCAGAAAGTAGAGAATGATATTGGACTTTAGTAAAAGAAGACTTCAAACATATATTGAGTATATTTTTATAAGTAGCAATTTTTTTAAAAATGGGGTAATAACACTGATATCTGTGATGATCAATGGGGAAATAGATATCATTTTTTTAAGTTTTTGTGACTGTTGAAAAATTGAATTAAAATATGTGCCTGATTGTATGTATGTGCTTAAGGTTTCCAAATGTGAAGAAGAATGCCTTACCAATTGTCAACTCCACAGATATGAAATGACTGAAAATAGGAAAAGGCATTTCAACTTGGGCTCAAGAACAAGTGTCTGCTAAATCTTTAAAGTACCACTGAGCCTAGTGACTTTCAAATAAAGAAATGAAAGAGAATCAAATAAAGCAAATAGTTTAAATGAAAGAACTCTTCAAGAGAAGCAAATTATTGGAAGGAAGACATAGGGAAGATATCATTATACAAAGATCTATTGTAGAAGACAGTTGGTCCTTTGCTTTGGTGAAAATAGTTTAGCACCTTTGTAAATCTATGTATGCTATTCTGGTTTACCTCTTACCTTCTTTCATCAATTACTTTCAAATTGTTTATTGGACCAAATCGGTATCACGGTGAGTAGGGCATTTGCCTGGCATGTGGATGACTCAAATTTAAACCCTAGCATCCCATATGGTTCTCCAAGCCTGCCAGGAGTGATTTCTGAGTAGAGAGCCAAGTGTAAACCCCTGAGGGCCATCAGGTGTGACCCCAACCCCCCAAATAAATAAATAATTTTAAAATTGTTTATTGTTTTTGTTTTCTGAAATAGATACAAATAATTAATTTTTCATAGTGTACTTACTGTGTTTATTAAAAATACAAAGTTTTTTTAATAATTTTTATTGTGGTCAAAGTGAATTACAATTCTTTCACAGTAATGTTTGAGGGACATAGTAACAATGAGTGAGGGGCATTCCCACCACCAATGTTGTCTCCCTCCACCCCTGTTTCCAGCATACATCCCACATTTCACTCCTTCTCCCCTGTAATGCTAGTGCAACTGTTCCCCTCTTGTACATCTTGTAGATTGGGTATCGATTCTATTGTCGTTGATTTTGGATTTGATATTCATGTCTGATCAGTTTTTAGTTCCAGCAAATGAACATTTTACTGTGGTCTTGGTACCATCGGGGGAAGAAAAAAAAAGGCAAACAAAAAAGAGAAAAACTAGGAGGAGTCCACCTAGGTGTTATAAATATCCAGTTAGAAGAAGAAAGGAAAAAAAGAAAAAAAATAGTAAAACAAAACAAAGCAGAAACAAAAACTACAAGGGAATATCAACAAAATTACAAAAAGAATAAACCAAAAGCCAGAACCATGAGCTACAGAGAAAGAAAAAAACATAAAAAAAAAAAATTAAGAAACCCAGGCCAGCAACTTCTTTAAAAAAATGGGTTCTTCTTCTTCTTCTTCTTCTTCTTCTTCTTCTTCTTCTTCTTCTTCTTCTTCTTCTTCTTCTTCTTCTTCTTCTTCTTCTTCTTCTTCTTCTTCTTCTTCTTCTTCTTCTTCTCCCTCCTCCTCCTCCTTTTTTTTTGCATAGGCACAGTAAATATTGGGGAAATTACAGTGGAAATTCCCTTGGCCTAAGAGATACAGGGTTTCATCACCCTTGAAGCATACTGTCATGGTAACAACTACAGGCTCCATGCTCACTCATTTGCAAACCCCAAGGTCTTTGTATGGTGCCAGGAAACTTTGCACTCAGATGTGGGGATGGCATCCCGCCTTTGTAGCTGGAGATCTTGTTGTTTGTGTAGGTCATAGGGTGAAGGCTAGGAGAGAGAGTTTTTCTTTATGGTTCTAGGAGTTCTGTTCCAGCACAGTTGTGATCAGTCTTCTGTAATTAGTGGTCTTGGTTATTGTTCAGAGCCTAGGGTATAGTCTTTCAGCATAGTTCCAGAAGTGCTACTCAGTTGCGGTTGTCAAAGTTAGACCTCTGGAATTAGAGATCTTGGTTTTTGTACAATTCCTGGGCAGAGGCCTAGACTAGGAACTTCCTCATTGGTCCCTTTGATAGGTTCTGTCCAGACCACATTTGTCAAAGTCAGTCTTCTGTAGACAGCGATTTTGTTTTTTGCTTAGGGCAAAGGATGACATGTCTTCTGGTTGCATCATGCCTTTAGGTGCTAAAAAGGTAAAAATACAAAGTTTTGGGGGATATGAAATTATGTAAATAAAGCTTAGTTTGCCTTTTTAAGTAATTTGAGTGTCCAATTCAGTTTAGCAAATAAATATTTTATTTTCAAATTGTATGTTAAGTAATATTCTAGGTACTTATGAAAGTTATAAAATATAAAAAATATGATTTTTGTATCAAGAAAGCTTACAGTGTTATCTGTTGTTCTATAAGCTATTTCTGTAAACCACAGCTATAAGTTTTCAAAGTGAGTTAATTACACAGTTATTGCAAAGCAAAATAAAATACTATGAGTGGGATTTATATTTTGATTGATCTTAAAAGGAAGCAGTGTCAGCAAGAGGTTCAAAGAAAGAACATTTGTATAATTGGGGAAAGTCAAGGAAAATATATGCAGAACAAAATACACTTGTTGGAAGTATACAGACTGTGATTCAACCTTCCAATTAGGTCTAAACTGGTAAATGGTAAAGAACAATAATTTTATTGTATCACAGTTAAATATAACCTTATTTTATAAGATATGGTGATAGCAGGATGAGTGGTATGAATTTCATACAACTGGCTTGAAACAATCATTCACAAGAGATTATTTGGAGGTAATTACTTGAAAAACTCTTATAACCTCGGTATCCTAGAAGCACCACAGATAACTTCTGCTCCTGAACTTTTAGAGATTTCTATAATAATAAAATAAACCAAAGTTTTCTACTGAATGATAAAGGAAACAGAATCAGTCACATCTATTGTTAAAAATGGCTAATTATCATGTGTCAGCTATTGAATGAGTACATCTGAGATTAGTCAAGAGTTAAACCTTCAACCAACACTTATGAAAGACCTTCAGACTCTCAGATAATCCTCACAAAAACTATCTATTAAAATAATTTATTATTAATGATTACAGACTTTTATATTTTGTTAGAGCACTATAGATGACAGACACAGATTTCCTGATGATCAAGAATCATTTCTGACTACTAATGTTGCTTTCCTAAAACTCAAAAGCACATACCACTTTTTTTCTCTCTGATGATCTACTTGCTGTGCATTCACTAGTTACTGCAAATCTTGCCCAAAATAGAGAAAACAATAACAAAATTAAATAAACTTCTATTTCCCCTTCCTATCTCGCATATTCCTCGTTCTTTTTTTATCTTTATTTATCTTAGTAAATATGATCTTCTTTTCTTTTTATTTAGAATTATTATACTTAAGGGTTGAAAGTGAATGATACATATCTAAAAGATAAAAATTAGATTTACAACTTTATGACTACCAAACAAGCAGCTTGAAAGTCACTCTCATGTATCATGCATCTACCCATTTATATTTTACTTTTTTTCACTCCAAATTCATTTGATATTTTGTCATTCATAGCACTTAAATTTTATATATTTCTATACTTTTCACTTTTAAGAAAGCAAAAGGAAGTAGAGACTGTAACTTTACATATGTATGCTCTTTAGGGCATAAACCATATTTGAGAGATAATAGATGGATGAAAGTGGTAGGAAAAAACTGAACCATCTTTACCTGTGAATTTCTCAAATGACCCATATTGTTTATAGTAGTAAATAAGCTCAAAATAAATAAATAATGCCAATAATCAAAAATAATATGCATAAGAGAGTGGTCATACAAGACTTGTGACTGCTATCTTTAGACAAATCTGAATCAGAGTCATCTCTTGACATTTATCTGTGGAATTGGATTTGGGGAGTGTTTCCACCATTCCCTAATTAATAATAAATTGATTCCTGCCCTTTCTGAAGTGGTCAGACTGACCTAACCTCAAAAGTATGCTACTTACTTTAAGTATGCCCCTTACTTAAACCTGAGAGTAAATGGAAACTGACAAACACCGGTCAAAATAACTGCAAAATCAAACGACTTGAAATTTATGGTAATACAGTTTTTAATGTATTTGATTTGTTAATAATCATTCAATTTTTAGGAGTTTTGTTTCTTTGTTTTTTGTTTGGGGACCACACCTGATGACGTTCAGGGGTTACTCCTGACTATGCGCTCAGAAATTGCTCCTGATTTGAGGGACCATATCAGACACCAGGGATCAAACTGGGGTCCATCCCGTGTCAGTCGCGTGCAAGGCAAAAGGCCTACAGCTGTGCCATTGCCCAGAATTTTTAGAGGTTTTTTGAATTTTTTTTTTTTTTTTTAGGAATGTCCATATTGCTTTCCTAAAAGCCAAAAGGCTGGATCATTTGACATTCTCACCTGCAGTGAATTAGGACTTTCCTACATACATGCCAACATTGATTGTTTTTGTTCTTTATGATAGTGTCAATCTTAATGATGTGAGATGGTATCACATTGTTGTTTTGAGTTGCAATCCCATGATGATAAGTGATGCACACTATTTGTATGTCTTCTTTAAGGAAGTTTATGTTTCTTGCCACCTTTTTTCTTTTATTATTATTAGTTATTAGTTTTTCTTGTGAAGTTCTATCAGAACTTTATATAGCTTGGCTGATTATCATCCCTTTATAAATAGGTGGTGGACAAATATTCTCTTTCAGTCTTTCGTTTGGCATCTTTTAATTCTGTCTCTCATTTTCTGTGTAATGCAAAAGCATTTTCCTCTGATGTGGTCCTATTTTTTATCTTTACTTCTGTCTTGTCAATGGCATTGAATATTTGAAGGTATCTTCGGATTGATGAAGATACCTTATGAAGTATCCTAGGTTTTCTCAATAGAATTTATAGATTTAGATCAAATATCAAAGTCTGTAAATCCTTTTTTTATTTGCCTTTTATGCAGAAATTCCATTTCTTTGCATCTGCCCCATTCAAAAAAGACATTTATTATTTTTCTTTTTTTTTCATTGCAGCACTATTTACGGTGGCCAAAATGTAGAAAAGATGTATGTGTCCAAGACAAGAAGACTGAATAAGTAATGTTTTATATATACGATGCTATACTACTCAGCTAAAGAAAATGAAAAATTGAACAATTTGTTGTTTTTATTGTTACCTGGATGTAACTGAAAAGAATATTTTTAGAGTGAAATTAGTCAGAAATAGACGTACATAAAACAAAGTAAGCTTTTATCATGTGGGATATAACACAAAATTGACTAGAGAAAACCTACTAGCAAATGCCCGAAGCACCAGAAACTTTTTCAGAATGTCTTCAAAAGAGCTAGTCTCTATAGCACTTGCTTATGTTTTGCAATATAAACAAAACGTATCCTTAAATGTTAAGGAGTTAGAGTCAATGTTATCAAATCTATCTAATGAATATGAAGACTAAATCTGTCCATATGGATCAGCAAGAATTGCACTGACTAGATGCAGCATTTGATTTAAAGGGAGAAAATGGCATTTACTTACTAAATATCACAGAGGACACTCATGTGAAAAGCTATTATTTTAAATGAAGGTTTTTATTTCCAGCTGAATGACACCAAATTCAATATTTAAATAAAAATTTTTTTCTACTATGCTCAACTAGAACTTCATAAAGACACATATATATGAGATGCAAAAAACATACCAGAAGAGGTAACAGGAACAATTCAAGTGGGTCATTCAAAAATGAATAAATAACTTTTAGTCATACAAAGAAAGAGATGTTTGAGAGAATAAATTAATTACCACTCATTTTTCAATTTCTGCCATTCTAAATACAAACATTTCCATTCTGTAGATAATTTTGGATTACATAAGTTTGTGGAGTATGCAGAATTCTCACAGTTAAAAGCTATAGCATGGACTCCCAATAGACATCACAATTTCTAGTGCTGCTTAGTCAAAATTATTTACTTCAGTCTTCCAGAAACAGTCTACTGTTTTATAAAAATAGTTATTTAATCATATTACATTTGCAACTAGTATATTCACTAATAATGACAGTAGCCTACCCCAAAAAGTTTTGTTAACAAAAATTAACCTTTTTGTTGTAATCTAGGAAAAGAAACAGAACATGGTCAAGATGGACAAAAGTTTTGTACTTTCTGAAAATACTAAAAGATTGTGACCAATTAGTTTTATAGAGGTTAGTTGTCCTTCAATTGAATGGTTTTCAGATCTCTAGGTGGGACACTGAGTTCTCTCAATTATTTTCGTTCATTTCTGTGGGATTATTTTTACACATGTTCACCCAAAACGCTTTACTTTTTCTTCTGTTTTGCTTGCATAATTGATCTTAACTCTTGTGCCTAAAACTCTCGTGTATTTAAACAGTAAGTTTAACATTACAAATAACTTTAAAATACATCCTTACATTTGAATATCCATCTTGTGAATGGATTTTAATAATATGGAATTTGAGCCTGGTGAGATGAGCCTGCTTGTGTGTATAGCTCGTCATTGACATAGCTAGGATAAAATCCAGATGCATAAAATTGACACCACTTTTTTATGGCATAATTCTGGAGGATCTTCAGAAAGATGTGGAGGCCTGCTCTTATTGTAGAAACCACATAACCCTTAGTTTCTCTGCTCTGATATTTATGTAACATAAAGAAAAATAAAACAGATATATTTGATGCCAACTCAGCTACTTTGCTATTTATCTTCCCATCTGTTAGACAGCTGGACAAGTGAACAGCTGCCTATCAGGCTGTTTTGCCTGGCACTATCAGAACTGTTGGCAACCATTGTCATATGCCAGCTGCTGTTGACTGCATTTGTTGAAGAAAACTTGTTTGGGTAGGGTAAAACCCCTAATTGTTAAGCAAGATCACTGTGAACCATGGTCCCCTTCATAATAGAAGCATCAATACAACTGTCCAACTTGCCATAAAAATAGTTTTTCAATTTTTTTGGGTTAGAGTTATATATAATAATTATATAAAGTATGTTATATAGTTATATATAATAAATATATAAAAATTATATATGATAAATAAGACATATAATAAATAAATTATATATAATAAATAAGAGCACTTATTTATTATTGTAAGACAGAACTATATATGAAACGCTTGTTTACTACTTTTGAGCTAATGTATTTTGTCAAATTAAGGTTCCTTAGTCTAAAATATAGTAACCACCTTGCAAATGTGTTGGAAGATTAAAACTATATATTTATATGTATGTAAGTTATATATGTATATGTATGGATGGATGTATAGACCTCACAGGTATAGAACCTTGAATTAATATGAAATATTTTAGAATAGTACCTTCTCTGCAATGCAGTAGAACCACCAGAGTAGAAATCTTTGCAGTCACTGTTTATGTATCTTTAATTATCTGAAGAAACAAAAAGTGGAAGAAGTTTAGACTTCATTGTGTTTTATTTTAGAGAAAAAATGACTAAGTTCTTGAAATTACATAAAATATTTTATTTTAAAATTAGAAGCAATTTTGAACCATTAGAAGCACTTAGACATCAGAAATTTTGGTGATACATTACTTGAAAACTTCTAAGGGTGGTGAGTCACCACATCTTAGTGTAATATAGGAATGCATATTTTTCAGCTCTAATTTATTCTGCTTCTTCTTTCTTCATCTTTCTGAATGTTTCATGTTCCAATATTTTTCTACAAAGATAAAAGTACTTAACTGTATTATTATCTTGAAGAAGAAATACTGTGTATTTTATGATATTCAAAACGTGTGTTATGCTGTTTTGGAAAGAATTCACTATTTTTGTATTTATTGTAGTACTATTTAAAAATCCAAGATCTGAAAAAAGAAACTAAGGGCCCAAGAACAGGTGATTGTATAAAGAAAGTATGGTCTAAACACAATAAATTATGACTTGACCATAAGAAAGTCTTCACCTCTTCATGGCTAGAACTTGAAAGTGTCAGGTTGAATTAAGTCAGTATAGGGACAAATACAAAACAAAAAAACAAACAAAATAAAGAGACAAAAATTTTAGAACAATTTTTCTCATATGTGAAATATAAAGAAACAGTAATATTAGAAATTGAAATAGACCATGGGCTGGGGAGGTGGCACTAGAGGTAAGGTGTCTGCGTTGCAAGTGTTAGCCAAGGAAGGACCGAGGTTCGATCCCCCGGCGTCCCATGTGGTCCCCCCCAAGCCCGGGGCAACTTCTGAGAGCTTAACCAGGAGTAACCTCTGAGCATCAAACGGATGTGGTCTGAAAAAACAAACAAACAAACAAACAAACAAACAAACAAAAGAAATAGACCATGAGTGTTGGCCTATTGAACTGAGTGTCCAAAGGGAATGAGATGCAGAAGGGTTGGACAAGCCCTTGAGACATTGGTAAGTTGACACTCTGGTGGTAGTTGTAGTATCAGAATATTGTTTGCCTGAAAAATTATCATTAGGACTACTGTAAATCATGTTTGCCTAAATAGAATTAAAAATAAGATACTATATTGGGGACAGATCAGTGTGCAGGTGGCAGGGCATTTGCCTTGCATGTGTTAACATAGTATAAACTACAGTTAGATACTCAGGCATCCCATATGATCCTCCAAGCCAGGAGTGATTTCTGAGCGCATAGCCAGGAGTAACCTCTGAGCATCACAGTTGTGGCCCAAAATCCAAAATATTTATATATATATAAATATATATATACTATAAATAATAAAATGCAATATTAAATCTTAATTCAGAACTAACTCAGATTCAAATATTTGGTTTATGGTCCCCCAAAGCCAAGGGCTATTTGATATTTAAAAAGTTAAAATTGGCCAGAGTGATAATGCAGTAAGCAGGGCACTTGCCTTGCATGTGGCCCACTCAGGTTTAAACCTATACATTCCAAAGCACTTCAAGGTATAATTTCTGAGTGCAAAGTCAGAAGTAGCTCCCGAACATTACCAGAGCTGTTTCCAAAACCAAAACCAAAACCACCATCACAACAACATTTTAAATAGTTTTTGCTTAGATTAGAGTACTGTTGATATGCATCTGAGTAGAGGGGGTGATAGTCAAGTTGGCTGAAATGAGTTATAACTAAGTAGGAGGTTGATAGTAGAACTCGTTGAGATAGACAATACCAAAAATAGATAGTAAAGGTTTGGTAAGATTATGAGGCCAATTTGAGATATGTTGTATACATTTACCTATGAAACACATATGTAAATATGCCCCAAAACACAGTGATTGAATATTCAGGTATGTTGGGTTACTGATCCTACCCTAATCAAAAACTGAACTCCACTCTAGGGCTTGATTTGGTGGGTATATATTGAATTATTTCTTACTTGGTATTCTTCTCCCATCATAGGGTGAGACTTGATTCTTGTCAATAAAAGGCAGAAGCTTATTGTTTGATCTTTTTCCACAAACTGCACTCCTTCTTAGGAGCAGAAAGCTTGAGTGCTTTGAATTCTTTGCTTCAGAACTAGATTTCTTGAACCCATACTTGTATCTCTTTACTGTGTGAATTATTTCCTGGGGACTTTTACAACTTGAACTGTTCCCCCTATCCGAATTGGACAGGGCAATGGGAACTGCCTTTTCTATCTGGGAGCTCGGTGGGAATGAAATCTCAACCAATCTCCTAGAGAATGTGATCATTCACAGGAAGGCCATCAAAAAATTATTGGGTGGGATAAAACATTCTGGACTCATAACCTTCGAGATGATAACACATACATGGTCACAGGAAATATGGCAAAGTAAAAATTTGTAAATAAAGACACCAAGATAATCACCTTTAGTTATGTAGATAAGAAAAAAGCTAGTAAAGGTTCTAAAAGAACTAAACCAAAGCCTTTCCCAAGAAAGCAGGACTACTTTAAGTACATAATTTTTAATGTTTAAAAGCATGGCTGTCATAGCTTGCTTGGTCCAAACATGTTAGAGAACTTCTCAGGATTGTCTCAAGGAAAGTGGGTACATGTAATTGGCTGATTATGAATTATAAACTATAAGGAGCTACACTCAGTTGTGTGGGAAAAACAGCATTCTGGTTTAATGTTCAAATATTGGGGATATATATGGTGTTTTTATTTGCCAGTCACAGTTCTTTGTGTGTATGAATAAAGTGATCATATTTGTTTCTTTGCAAAGTAAAACATATATCTCTTGTTAACAGAAGCTTTATCAGTATGCGCTGTTTGATCTTCAAAACAATTCACATGCCTCTAGGTGGTTTACATATCTTATTAATAGATATTTTGATTAAGAGTGCAGAGACTAAAAAAGGGTAAATTTGAACATCTCAAAGTAGTTCCTCTGTAGGTGTCAATTCTGATGTAGATTAAAGCATTTAGCAAGAAACCTGGTTTTCCTAGAAAATTATCTTTATACCTAAGGGAATAGGTTTTTGATTTGGGGGCTTATCACAGATAAATAACTTCCTAAAGTCTGACTAAGAAACAGTTTTTAGAAGGGGCAATAAAAGAGACAAACTAATATGAACGAGATGTAAATCTATACCTGGTAGAAGTTTTCTTAAAATTTGGATGTTAACTTTGAGGTAAAAATTAGTAAGTCACTCAGAGTCCCTTAGACATGTCCTTTCATCTACAGAGAAGTTCATTTAAAGCTACAAGGCCTTTTAAAAGATGATGAGGGTTAAAGTTGTTTTTAAGAATCTCTTGGTGCTGAGTTTTCCAGGTAGAGAGAAATTTAATCAAGGCTATATTTGCCTGTAGTAATCCTTATACTTAGAAGTAAATGCTCAAATATATACACACTTAATACAGCGGAAGAAACATTTATATTTAGGCCAAATCAATGTTTGTAACTAAGCATGAGAAATATCACCCTCACTATCAGAGAAATAACTGGTCAGCCATCCACACTGAGAAAGGCCTCTTAGAGAGCTTTCTGAAGATACTATTGACTGCGCTGGTGATACATGGTAAAGGTGTTGACTGCAAAGATTGCATGGAACTAAGAATTTGGGCATCATTAAAAGTCATTTCCCAGAAGTAACAGACGCAAGACCCAGAATGGATTAGGCGATGAAAAAATAGAAAACCATGCACAGAAAGCTCTTTAAAAGTAGTAAGAAGAGGGTTTGAGATGTTGAGAGCCAGGATGTATCTGGAGAGAAATGATCAAAATATTATTGTAGAGAATATCATTTCCCCATTAACCGAACCAAATGACTTTCAAGAAACTGCTCAGAACTTGAATTTCTCCATATCTTGTGCCCCCCAGATGCCAAGGCCAGTCCTAGTAGTTGTATTTCCTAAAATATGATTTTACAACTGATTACATAAAAACCCTCAATTTTCAGATAACACATGTTTGTTAAAAGATTAAAGCTTTTATTAATATACTGCTTTCTAGAGATTAAAAAATACCTACAGAAAACGAAAGAACTGTTTGACTATCAATCTAATTGAATAAAGGCCAAGTTCTTTCAAAACCCAAAAGGTGATTTCTTATGAGCACAATGACTAAGTGAGCAAAGGAGCTGCAGAGTCTGCTAAGGGATATATGCTTATTGTCCAATGAAATCACTAGTACAGATACACACAAATTAAAAATGATTAATTTAGAAAGTATAATGGTCCAGTAGCAAGAAATTCATATAGTGTTCCTAATATAACCGTCAGTTATAGAATGATTTTTTGTCACACTTGCATGCTGTGAAATTAGTGTCCAGTCTCAAGATATGTGAGAAAATGATTGAATGACAGAATAAAGATGAAAGTGTCTTCCTTCCTGAGGCTCTCAGAAATATCATTGGTTTGTCTACTTATCAACAACTATCTGGTTACTGATTTTAATAACTGCTGTTATAAATATGTTGAGAAATATATTTGGTGACCACAGAATATTTGGAGATACTCAAAATCCACAAAGAACCATTAAGATAAGTGTGCCTGATACCAAGTTAAGGCAAGAAAATCTAAATCATAAATTACAATAAAAATGAATATTTTGTTCTTTTAGAATTCTACATTTCTATCTTTGTTCTTTGTTCTTTTTGTATTTATTTCTTGAGAAATGCAAAATAAATTATATCAAATAATCAGGATACTCTTTATTTTACAGAATAAAAACATAATGACAATACAATAAAACTCTAACAGGCGATACAGCAAGAATTTAAATTCTGCTTCAATGTTGTCAAAAATAATAAAATAGGTCATAGTATTAATTATGCCATGATTGTGTTCGGGTAAGTAAGAAAATCCAAGTGTAAGTCATCTCAGTCAAAGCTAGCAAGTACTAGAGAGAGATTAGAACACATACCTGGAACAAATGTCCCACTAATAATTTAGTACATTCAGGAGCCATTATGAAGATAATAAAGAAAAATGAGCAGAAAAGTACAACATTGATAGAAAGTGTCTCTATTAACTTGCTATGAACTCATTTGTATTATAATTAATTAATTAGTAATTAATATACTCTTCACATTCAAATATGTTATCCTTCCTATAACCCTGACTAGCATTTCTTTATTAAAATTCTACAGGTTTATATCATTTTCCATTTCTATTGTTTATTTACCAAAATGATGTCACAAACATGGGAGAGAGTTTCTTCAGTTGTTTAAGGTCACAGAGTTTACTGTTATGAACAATTTCAATGATTCATGCTATGAACCTTTCATAATATGAAATACAAGTACACAGATTGAAAAAAGTGGCTTTTTGTAGATACAGCATGATAAATAGTTGATATATTTTTCTTTAATATCTTTATTTAAAAAACTTGATTACAAATATGATTGTAGTTGGGTTTCATTCATATAAAGGGAGATTTGGGACATTGATGATGGGAATGTTGAACTGGTGAAGGTTGGTATTCTTTATAAGAGTAGATATCTTAAATATAATCGCAAAGCACCTGATGCTTCTCCAGGGACTTAGAGATATAGACACTAATGGAGACTCAGGAGGTTTTCAAATTAAGAGACTGAACAAGTAGAGACTTAATGTTACTACTTAAAAATAATTAATGAAAGGGGCCAGAGTGGTAGCACAATGGTAGGGATTTTGTCTTGTACAACACAGCATCTCATTGGGTTCCCCACAAGCCAGGAGCAATTTCTGAGCACAGAATCTGGAGCAACCTCTAAGTTCTGCCTGGTGTGACCCAAAGACCAAAAAATTTAATAAAAGTAAGTAAATAAATAAAATAATTAATGAAAAAAGTTTAAGGGGTTATTTTCTAAGTCAATTTAATCAGACTCTCATCAAATATAAATGTTAGGAGGAAATTTGTGTATTGTGTAGCTTATATTTATTGGCCTGAGATTTATAAGTAGATATCCAAGTGAAAAATGAAGTTAGTGCTAGAATGAGATCTTTGGTCCAGAGACTTTGGTACTCAATTATTTAAATCTTCAATTGTTCTATGAATAAAATTTACTCCTGTAGAATTTACTCTTATAGTTACTAGATAACTCTTTTGTGGTGGTATAGCATGAAATTTTATAATAAGAGTGTAAAAATTGTAGACAGACAGAAGTATTAAATGGTATCACTAAAATTTAATTTTAATGAATAAATTCATAAAACTTTTAATATAATTTAATTTCACATCCTATCTATTGTACTGAGAGCTTCACTGAACATTGGTATATATGTGTGTTTAATGTATGTATTTATAATTAATTTTTGTACATGTTTTGGGAAATAGATATCTAGACATGGGATCTCTGGATCAAATGGGAGCTCCAATCTTAGTTTTGAGGAATTACCAAATTGATTTTTCATTGAAACTGGGCCAGATGAACTCCCCACCAATAGTAACAGTTTCTTTCATTCCACACCCCAACTAACATAACAGATGGATAAAGTAATTGTGGTGTGTTTACACAACGGGATACTTTGCAGCCCCAAGTAAATATAAAGTGAATGCAGTTCACAAACATTGATATGGAACTGAAAGTGTCATACTGAGTGAAATAAACAATGAGTAGAACAAATACAGAATAATCATATAGAGTGGCAATCACTCATCACTCATACAGAGAAACAAAAGTTAGGGAAAAAGCAATTGAAAATATACTTTGAATACTGGAATACAGACCTAACAGTGCCATATTTTGGTTTGAAGAGAGGAGGATGACCGGAAATAGCATGGAATTATAGGTGGGTGGTCTTTATCACATAGGTGATGCTAAGGATATTAATACTATACACCAATACCATAATCATGAATTACTAATTATGAATTACTAATTACTAATTACTAATCATGAATTACTAATTAATGGGATATGCATAGTATCTAAGGAAGGTAGGATTGGAGGTGATAAGGAATTTATGCTCATTTTGTAGCAGAAATTTTGTACAGAAATATCATAAACTTGAACAGTATTGCAATCTTAAGAGCCAAACTGTAATAAAAATATGTTTAAAAATAAAAATAGGGAATTGAAAGATAATATAAAGATTAAGATGTTCATCTATTATGCTGCAGACCCCCATTTGATAACCAGTATCTCATATGGTCCCTCAAGCACTATGTACTTTTGAGCACAGAACTTAGAATAGCTCCTGGAACTTTCCAGTGGTTCAAAACTCCAAAAAAGTAAAATAGAAAATATAGTCTTACCTCACAGAACTTGAGTTTAATAAGAAAGAAATATTAAGAAGAAGAGCAAGTTACAGAACTCTAACAACTGAATCATCTGTTTAAATTTTGTGCTGATGGTAATTACCACTAGTAATGCGTGGGCTTACAATGAATGACTCGTCATTTTTGTTCACATGAATTTCTTAAAAGAGTAATAATGAAAATATTCATCTCAGAAGAACATATTCATATTAATTTGGGGGTATATTTAATGAATTATATAAACAATGCATTATTTTTACATACAGATTTACAGATTTCTAGCAAAAATGTAAACAATACTACTGATTATGTTTTCTACTGTGTACCTAACAGTGAAGAGAGACTTCTAGAGGAATTTCCAAGGATCAAACAAAGTCCCCGAGGCTCCTTACTTTCAACAGATCATGTCTACTTTCACTTGCTTTATTTTCAGAATGGCATCAAGGCCCTCACTTCACCAAGATGTGCCCTATCTTTTAAAGTGTAAAATTATTGATTTCCATTAACTCCGAAATGGTCCAACTAGGGAAATAAAAACCAAGAAGCAAAATAATGTTGCTAATTTTTCAAAGTTGATTAATAGACAAACAAATGGGACAAATTTTGCGTTTCCTGTCTGGTACTCATTCTACTAAATTTTATGTCTTCTTTCCTCCTTGCTCATAAAACTGCTCTATCCCAAAAATGAGAAATGCAAACCATTGACTCTTCTTTCCACAAATTCTTTACAAAATGACTTGGCTTCTGAATCATTCCATGGATTCAATCAATTGGATTGATTGTCTACTGAATGCTTACTGAACAGAAAATGTGTCCTATCCTTCAAAAAATTTTGTGATATTTGAGAAAGCTGTTATCTTTTTTTTTTTTTTTTTTGCTTTTTGGTTTTTGGGCCACACCCAGCGATGCTCAGGGGTTACTCCTGGCTGTCCACTCAGAAATAGCTCCTGGCAGGCACGGGGGACCACATGGGACACCGGGATTCGAACCAATCACCTTTGGTCCTGGATCGGCTGCTTGCAAGGCAAACACCGCTGTGCTATCTCTCTGGGCCCAAAAGCTGTTACCTTAATGAATAAAAGTGCACAATATATGTTTATTATTCAAAGGGACATTTAAATAAATTTATTTTCTTCTGCAAGAGAAGCAAAGCTAGCATCATTAGTTGAAAATAAAGGAGTCACCTACAGGGTCATACTCAGAGAAAATACACCCTTAGACATGCTTATTTATTCCAAAAATTGTCAAAACTGAATGTTATAGCAGATTTTTTAAAAAATATAAGTGAAAACCTAGTTACCTATTAAAAATAATTTTTGAGTTCAATTTACATTGAGGACATTGATTCAATTATTATTATCATGAAATTCAGATGCATCTGTAATATCTTGGGTGTTTTGTTTTTTTATAATAATTTTTATTTTGACCAAAGTGGATTACATGTCCTTCACAGTATTATTTTAGGTACATTTTGACATTGGATCAGGGGTATTCCCACCAACAAAGTTGTCCTCCCTCCACCCTTGTTCCCAGCATGCACCCCATGTTCCTCTTCCTTATCCCCCGGGCTGCTAGTATAAGTGGTCCCCTCTGTGTCTATCTTGTTGTAGATTGGGTATCAATTCTCTGTCATTGGATTGGGTTTGGTATTTAAGTCCAATCATTTTTATTACTAATTAGTGATCATACCACTGTTTGGTCTTGGTGCTCTCCATTGTTTCACCCTCAAATTGAAAGGCAGAACAAGTTGGTTCAAGTTATGTGGTTCTGTTTGAGTAAGAGAAATAAAAATAAATAAAATGGGGGTAGGAATCAAACAAGCAAAGAATGGGTAAAGTCCTTCTAGAGGCTATAAATATTAATTTGAGAGATGAAAAGTAAAAAGGAAGAGAAACACATCAACAGGGACCAGAGAGATAGCATGGAGGTAAGGTGTTTGCCCTGCATGCAGAAGGACAGTGGTTCAAATCCCGGCATCCCAAATGATCCCCTGAGCCTGCCAAGAGTGATCTCTGAGCATAGAGCCAGAAGTAATCCCAGAGTACTGCCAGATGTGACCAAAAAACCAAAAAACAAAATAAACAAAACAAAACAAAAAAGAAACACATCAACAATACAAAAAGAAAAAATACAACAAAAAAAATCCAAAAACGCACCACAGCAATAAAGACAAACATCACACACTAACCACGGTCCTAAAATAAAAAATAAAAAAAAAGTGCAAAAAATGAGAAAAACAGCAAGAACAAAATAACTAACCACCCAAAAAATTATTTTGTGCTGCTTTTTCTTCCTGCATAAGCACAGTAAATATTGGGGAAATTAGAAAGAGAATTCCCTTGGCCTAATAGATACAGGGTTTCTTTGCCCTTGAAGTATAATGTCATGGGAATAACTACCAACTCTATATATGCTCATTTACTCTCCCCTATGTCCTTTTGTGGTGTATGGAATGCTTCTGTTCCATCATGGATGATAAAATCAGAGCTCTGTATCTAGAGATCTTGGTATCTGCATAGGTCAAAGAATGGAGTCTAGGATGAAGTCTTTTTTACGGTTCTAGAAGTTCTGTTCCATCACTGTTGTTTTAATCAGTCTTCTGTAGTTGGTGGTCTTGGCTTTTGCACTGATCCTAGGATGAAGCCTAGGATAGAGTCTCACTTTAATTTTCCAGAAGACCTGTTCAGTTGCAAGTGTCTCAGTTAGACCTCTGGAGTTAGAGATCTTGGTTATTGTACGGATCATAGGTCAAGGCCTAGACTACGGCTGTATTTATTAATCCCAGGATAAGTTCTGCCAACTCATTGTAATCACCATCTCTCTTTTGTAGGTAGCCATCTTGGCTTTTGTACAGATCAGAGGATGACAAGTCTTGTAATTTCATCCTATCATTAGATGGTGAGGTAAGGCAACCTGCTCTTATCTCAAGATGTTGCCATTTCCTCCTTGTCAGGCTATTATATAGAACCTGACACATGTTTGGTGTCAAAGCAATATTAAGAATGTCCCAGAGAGAGTTTGGTTCCTGGAGCTGTTGTGGAGAACTGTGTCAGTTTTATGTCTGGGATCTAGGGTTCGGGGTTGGCCGATTGCTGTCTAAACACCTGGAGTCTAAGTTGGGTCCACATGACATATGTTCAAGGTGGGAAGTTCCCCTGTTTTGTAGAGAAGAATGAGTTATTATCCCTAGTAGGTAATATTTGTAAAATTTCCCCTTTTTTAATATGCTTTTGCAGGAAGAAATGGTGCTATATTAAATTGCTGATGTATTTGGGAGTGGGAGTATCAGGCTTCCTCCTCTCTATGTCCTGGTTTAGTATAGTTCTACATACATGTATACCTAATGTGTGATAAGCCAACACAAATACATGCATGTAACATTTTATGATTATGAATATACACTTTAAATTTGAATATATTATCTTCAGAGTAGAAGAGGTTGATATAAAAACAATAAATTAAAAATGTAGTAAGGTAAAAAGTTTTTGGTGTTTTATAATAGTAGTTTACAAGTATGTTACTGTAAAAAGCCAGGCATTAAATACACTACTTTGAAGTTTCTGTTTTCTATTGAATCTATTTAACTCTTCTGTTGTGCTGGCTTCAAACACAGATGACTTATAAACAAATGGGCAGGCCTAGAACAACCAACAATTATATTCACCCATATTTAAATTTATATAATTTTTATTTTAAGAGGTAATACAGTTTTGTTTAACCATTGAACAATATTTAAAAAGCATTTTAATTTGTTGATCTTATAAAATAAGCAGGGTAGAGCTTGACTTACAGACCATAATTTTGTTCTATCTTTATTGTCTATTGTTCTGCAAATGTTGAACTTGGTTTTTTCTGTTTTTCATTCCTTATATTGTAAATTCTATATAATTTTGTCCTAATCTAGTTATAATTTGGGATTATTTATTGGATTTAAACATTATTTCTCTTACTTTTATTTGAATTCTGTTTTTCATGCTTACTACTTCGTGAAATAGTAATCCTTATAAATAACAAATAAGAAATATGTAACTCTAATATCTGTCAACAATATTTCCTCAGCACCCAGTAAGGGTTAAAAGAACTTCATAATGTTAAATAACTTTAACTTCTTATTAAGAAACTACTAATAACACTTTGATTTTTTAAAATTTTGAACCATTTCCAGTAATACCCAGAGTTTATTCCTGGTTCTTCATCTAGGAATTACTTTTGGCGGTGCCCAGTGGATGAGATAGAATGCCAAGGATTGAACGTAGGTTGACTCCATGAAAGTCAAATGCTGTACTATCACTCCAGCCTCTACTTTCACATTTTAAATCTATACATGACCTCAAGTAGAGATGAGGAAACAAAAGTAAGTAGTCTTCATTAGAAAGCTCAAATATAGTGCTAGGACCTGCTTGTTCTGCATTTCTCTACAAATTTCGTGTTTTTCACTTTTCAAAAATCCATTAAAATACAATAAAAATATAGAACCTGAACAACAGAACGGAAGTTATTGTGAAGGCAATGCATTCATCTTTTTAAATAACTGTTAACATCTAGCTCCAGCATTGAAATAGTTATTTGAGAGAAAGGATGTGGAAGAAGTCTGTGGGTGTGGGAGGGTCATGAGAGCTAAGTAGGGCCAGTGGTAGAGGGAAAAGAGGATATTATTTCCCCTCCACATGAGATTGATCATGCCTGTGGCCTTCTAAAAGGCAACCCATGTTGATCTGGATAGACGCATTGCTAGGTGATGGGGGCCCTTTCTTGTGAGCTTAGGTACATTTTCAGAGAAAGCAGGAAGCTGGGTTTTGCTTCAGATAGGAACTTAAGCACAGCTATATATATAGTGTTTCAGTTCAGAAAACCCAAAGCCTCCAAAGAAACCCAAACTCTCTGTTTCAATCATTAGTAAGATCTAGAAAAAAAATACCTCATTTTTGGGTGGGAATTTCACTTAGCAAGAACTTAAAAGATATAAGAAATGGGAGGCCATTCCCAGAGAAAAGATACAAAACAAGACCAGATCAAATGAGGAGGTTGCAAAACTGCATATCTTTTTTTCTTGGTTTGGGCAGAATTGCTTCCCTTCTGTGTTGAGTCTATTGTAAAAAAAAAAAAAATAAGAATCACTTCTACTTGCGAAGCCATAGAGATGGTGCAGATGAATGTCATTTTTCAAGGTATGTAATTACCAAGAATTACTAATAAACAGATTTTTAAAGAGATTATCTGAATTTTATGGAGGGTGCATGGTCTAGAAAATACCACCAATAGAGAAGTGGAATAAAAAACACTGGGGATATTGGAAACCTTACAAAGTAGATTGCTAATGCTAACTAACTGGAATCACTCCAAAGTGTACATTTTCTTTGCCTTTATGGGAAGCTAAAGTGTGTGATACATGGGAGATGCAATCCAGATCACCTTCCTATTATTGGCAGCTGCTTCATGCTCTGTCTGATTGCAGCTAAATAATTGTCCTTGTTTTGGTCACTTAGTCACAGTTCTGTTCTCAGGCAATGCAGTACTTTCTCTTTGCTGAACATAGAGATTTGACTTTTTTTTTTCTCTCTTCACATTAGCCACTTCAATTTCTCCATCTGGACATGACTTTGAGGGAGCATAGCACCTCTTCAATTAAACCCCTCTTCCCTTTCACCTTTCACTGACAGAACAGAATACAAGGTCAGGATTCTAAGACCATGAAGCCACATATGGAAGAGATGGAGCTTTTATAAGCAAATACTCAGTAGGAAAGTGGGTGGGAAGGAAACAGGAAACTGGCAGAGGGAAATGAAGAGAAATGAAGTGAAAAGATTGCGAGTTACCCTAAATCTTCTGACACTCCGTGGCTTCTCTTTGGCCTTGACTCAATATGTGCAACACAGCACTTGAATTGAGTTGGGCCTTGTCCTTTACCATGCTATATCAAAGAAGTCTGCACCACTTTCTTAGCTGCATTTCTGACTAGACTCAAGGTATACATTCATATACATATATAATATATATGTTGGGACGTATTTTATTTAGCTCTATGTTCCTCTGTCCAAGCACTGCGCATGTCAGGGAGAAGGAAAGCTCAACTGCTTTTTCTCATCACCTTTGTCAGTATCACTTCATGTTCCTCTCTATCAGTTAAAAATCACATTTAAACAAATTCGTATATGTAAATAATGCTTCTTTCCCCAAAAGTCATTCAATCCAGTAAACAAATTAAGAAATGGCCTCCAGGATCTACATCCAGGATCTCACAGGAAGTAAAAAAAAAATGGCAGCAGCAAGACAAAAATTGGAGTATTGGAGTTTCTGGTTCACTTTTCTACACAAATCACAAGGGCTTATAGTCTCCATTGGCTATTTATAATTTGGAGGAACCCCAAACAAGTCACTCACCACAGAGAACTCCCCTGTTTCCACAGGAAGAATCACCTGTTTCTTTCTCTTTCTTGATTAAGAATTGCCCTTCCAAATAGTGACCACATCCTCCTCATTACTTACACCTCACTAGATTCTACATTCATATGAACAAGCTCATTCTGAGTATCAATCAATTTTTTGAATTAATATGAGGACAGATGTTAAAATGGTCATGTGCAAATGCATTTTCAGATGGGTCTTAAAGATCAGCACTTGTAATCAAGGATGTGATTTCAAGTCCTGAAGCCTAGAGTGCAACTGTGAATTTAAGTCATTTTTAGATTGAGTGGGCATGTGGTTTGGGGAGGGTGTTTGAGGTAACACTATACTGTTCTTGGACATGATGCAAATTACATGTAGTCTATAGTATTAATTTAATGATAGTCCAGGTAATTATAAATAAAACACTGTTTATTTTCCTGACACAAAGACTACAAGTGCTCAAAATCCTGATTTTGTTACCTGCTCCAACTGGACAGGTAGAAACAACTCCATTTGGAACCAGATAGTGCAACAGTCAGATCTTACATTTAAGGCCTGAGTTCAATCCCAAATTAAATCCCAAGTATTGTATGTGGTTCCCTAATTGTAGCCAGGAATCATCTCTGAGCTTAGAACCATGAATAATACTTTAGCAACAGCATGGATGATAAAAATAAAATAGTAATTGTGGGACCAAAGTGATAGCACAGCAGGTAGGATGTTTGACTTGCACGTGGCCAACCTAGCTTCAATCCCATGTTTCCAGATGGTCTCTAGGTCCTGCCAGGAGTGATTTCTGAAAACAGAACCAGGAGTAACCCATGAGTGCTTCCGATGTGATCCCAAAACAAAATAATTGCAATAGAACAAATTGTTTACATTTTACTATTATCTGTTTACAATGTGTGTATTATATCTAAATTTCAGTAACTCTTTATTACCTCTAATACAGGAGAAATTATTATTATTAAGAAAACAAAACTCAGAGAAGTAAGTAGTATAATATTATATAAGTTAGCACTGGGCTTGAATTTAGAGCTACTTATCCTAAAATTCTCTTTCTATATCTACTTATGTGGTACATGATCACATGGGTCAAGTTAACTAAGATACTACGAGGCATAGATTTAGTAATGAGTACATCATAAGAGAGGAAACGTTATGATTTAGTGTAGTTGATGGGAAGCTTTTGGATGGATTTTGGATAAAACTGTCTTCTTTTGTTCTCACAGTGTTTGAAAGAAAGGGAATAAAGCAGGCTCAACATTTGCCAATTCAAGAAACCTGCTCCCTTTTTTTGCACACCTGTTCTGGCTCATAAATGAATTACTTGTCAGCAATAAGAAGCCTTTGAGGATTACATTCCTGGACTAGAACTTACATCATTACTTATCTACCAAATTTTGTGTTTGATAGGTAGTATTTAATCCCTGCAATATCAAGCACAACAGGTGCTAAGAAAACAAAAACCAAAACAACCTTTCCTAACCTAGTCCTCATCTCAGACTGATTTCTCGGGGTCCTCACAGAATCTGAAGATGATCTTGGAGTTCCCATTTTTTCTTCTCTGGAGTATTTTAGACATTATCATAATAAAGTCTGATTGAATCATTGATTGGTAAGCAAAAATTTCTCCCTGACACTTTGTTAATAATTCTATAGTCATCAACTTTTTATAGAATAAGTCAAGTTCATATTCTCACCATACAGAAGTTTTCTTTTATTCTGATAATGTGATATAATATGCATTTGTATGGGTCACACTCACCCATAAATTTCCTGATGGTAGGAATTCTACCTTAACTATCTCAGTACCATAATTAAAACATAGAAGGCAATTAGCAAATAATAATGAAATGAAGAATCTAATTCTCCATAATAACAACAATAATTGATACTTCACAAATCATAAATTTTTCAGATTTGACAAATGAACTATCATAACTTAGTCCTTCCTTAGGAATTTAATAGTCTTTTCTTCAGGGATAAAGAACAAGGTGGATAAAAACACACAACAGTAAAATAGCTTTTATTTCCTTTTTTATATTTGTTTTTTTTTATTTAAGCACCATGATTATATACATGATTGTAGTTGGGTTTTAGTCATAAAAATAACACCCCCCTTCACCAATGCAACATTACCATCACCAATTCCCCTATCTTTCTCATTCTCCACCCCTGCCTGTATTCAAGACAGGCATTCTATTTTTCTTACTGATTTACATTGTCACGATAGTTAGTGTAGTCATCCCTCTGACTACATTCACCACTCTTTGTAGTGAGCTTCACATTGAGAGTTGGTCCTTCCTAAAGCATTGTACAGATTTAACGTGATCCCTCTAAAGATACCCATGACATTCTTCAAAGAAGTGGATCAAACACTTATGAAGTTCATCTGGAACAATAAGCACCCTCGAATAGCTAAAGCACTCCTAGGGAAAAGGAAAATGGGAGGCATTACTTTCCCCAACTTTAAACTGTACTACAAAGCAATAGTTATCAAAACAGCATGGTATTGAATAAAGACAGACCCTCAGATCAGTGGAATAGGCTTGAGTTCTCAGACAATGTTCCCCAGACATACAATCACCTAATTTTTGACAAGGGAGCAAGAAATCCTAAGTGAAGCAGGGAAAACCTCTTCAACACATGGTGCTGGCAGAACTGGTTAGCCACTTGCAAAAAAGCGAACATAGACCCCCAGTTAACGTCATGTACGAAGGTAAAATCTAAACGGATTAAAGACCTTGAAATCAGACCTGATACCATAAGGTATATAGAACAACACGTAGATAAAACACTCCATGACATTGAGACTAAAGGCATCTTCAAGGAGGAAAATGCACTTTCCAAACAAGTGGAAGCAGAGATCAACAGATGGGAATACATTAAACTGAGAAGCTTCTGCACCTCAAAAGAAATAGTGCCCAGGATACAAGAGCCACCCACCATGTGGGAGAAACTATTCACCCAATGCCTATCAGATAAAGGGCTAATCTCCAAAATATACTGGACACTGACAGAACTTTACAAGAAAAACATCTAATCCCATCAAAAAATGGGGAGAAAAAAGGAACAGACACATTGATAAAAAAGAAATACAAATGGCCAAAAGGCACATGAAAAAATGCTCCTTGTCACTGATCATCAGGAAGATGCAAATTGAAACAACGATGAGATACCATCTCACACCACAGAGATTGGCATACATTACAAAGAATGAGAACAATCGGTGCTGGCGGGGATGTGGAGAGAAAGGAACTCTTATCCACTGCTGGTGGGAATGCCGTATAGTTCAACCTCTATGGAAAGCGATATGGAGATTCCTCCTAAAACTGGAAATTGAGCTCCCATTCGACCCAGCTATTCCACTCCTAGGGATATACCCTAGGAACACAAGAATACAATACAAAAACCCCTTCCTCACACCTATATTTGTTGCAGCACTATTCACAATAGCCAGGTTCTGGAAACGACCAAGATGCCCTTCAACAGACGAATGGCTAAAGAAAATGTGGTACATATACACAGTGGAATATTATGCAGCCATAAGGAGAGATGAAGTCATGAAATTTTCCTATACATGGATGTACATGGAATCTATCATGTTGAGTGAAATATGTCAAAGGGAGAGATATAGATGCAGAATAGTCTCACTCATCTATGGGGTTTAAGAAAAATAAAAGTCATCTTTGCAAGAATCCTCAGAGACAATGAGAGGAGGGCTGGAACTTCCAGCTCACTTCATGAAGCTCACCACAAAGAGTGGTGAGTGCAGTTATAGAAATAACTACACAGAGAACTACCATAATCATGTGAATGAATGAGGTAACTGGAAAGTGTGTCTAGAGTACAGTTGGGGTTGGGGTGGGATGGAAGGAGATTTGGGACATTGGTGGTGGGAATGGTGCACTGGTGAAGGGGGTGTTCTTTACATGACTGAAACCTAATCAGTCATATATGTAATCAAGATGTTTAAATAAATAAAAAAAAGAGAGTTGGTCCTTCCAGTCCTCATCTCTGTTGTCTCTGAGCATTATTACAATAATGTCTTTTGTTTTCCTTAAATCCCATAGACAAATAAGACTATTTTGTTTCTATCTCTCTTCCTCTGATTCATTTCATTCAGTATAATAGATTCCATGTACATTCATGTATAGGAAAATTTCATAAAATTTCATGATTTCATCTCTTCTGATGCTTGTATAATATTCCATTGTGTATATGTACCATAATTTCTTTAGTCATTTATCCTTTGAAGGGCACCTTGGTTGTTTCCAGAGTTGTGCTATTGTAAATAGCACTGCAATGAGTATAGGTATGAGAATAGCATTTTTGTATTGTTTTGGTGTTCCTAGGGTATATCCCTAGGAGTGGTATGGCTGGATCATATGGGAGCTCAAATTGCAGTCTTTTTTTTTTTTTTCGGTTTTTGGGCCACACCCGGTAATGCTCAGGGGTTACTCCTGGCTATGTGCTCAGAAGTTGCTCCTGGCTTGGGGGACCATATGGGACACCGGGGGATCGAACCGCGGTCCGTCCAAGGCTAGCGCAGGCAAGGCAGGCACCTTACCTTTAGCGCCACCGCCCGGCCCCCAAATTGCAGTCTTTTAAGGAATCTCTATATTGTTTTTCATAAAGTCTAGACTATTCAAAAGTCTGAGAAATGGGACATAATAGAAAATGGAGAAATTGAAAATATTTTATATCAGACTATGAGACACCTTAACCTTCATTGAGAATTAGGCTATGTCTGATGAAAGATATAGAGTTAATAAAAGTTTGAAATTGTGGATGTTTTGACTCCTTTTATTTTTCTTCTCTGAAAACTACCATGTAAGTTCAGGATCCAGAAGTTATAAGGTAAATATCAGCCATGTTAGCATATGATCTAGAGAATATTTATACACAAATTAAAGTTCTATCCAGTAATAATGTTTGTGACCAGATACATTTGTTGAATATCCACTTAGTACCAATGACATTCTATATTCAGGAGCCCATTTCTACAACATTCCATATGTCAATGTAAAGAAACTCTGCTTCGCTCCTTTCAATTCAAGAATGTTTTCTGTCAACATGCCTTTCACTTCTGAAGGTTAACTGCTTTGTCATGGATATTCTGGAAAATAGTAGCTTAATGGCACATATGGACTAGGTGTCCTAAGAATTGGCACCTCTATATGAAATGCACTTTAAGTAAGAAACTATTGAGACTGATCGGATTCATTGACAAACCACAAATATGTACAAAAATCTAGTTATGTAGAATTTGGAGTCACTGTAAACCATTCAATTACCATAGTTCTTTGCATTCAATGAGCACTTTCCTTGTAGTCTAAAGACAAATTTCCTCTTATAAATTCATGACAAAAACAAAGCTATCTAGGAGTCAGAGTAGTGGAGCAGCGGTAGGGCGTTTGTCTTGCACACAGCTGACCTAAGACCCACCACAGTTCAATCCCCAGGCATCCCATATGGTTCCCAAGTCAGGAGCAATTTCTTAGTGCATAACCAGGAGTAACCCCTGAGAGTCACCGGGTGTGGCCCCAAAATCAAAAACAAACAGGCAAACCCAAAACTATCTGTAGAGGAAAATGGCCACAGAAAAACACAGAACTCATTTATATTTCTACACGGACATTGAAAATCCTTTGCTATTGTTTAGCACTTATATATTATGGTCATAATCTAAGTCATGGTTCCCTTTGAAATTCTCAAACCCATGAAAAAGAAGAGAGAGGCAGGGGAGAGGGCAGGAGAGGGGAGGTGAACTGGGAACATTGGTGGGAAATATGCACTGATGAAGGGCATTGTACATTCTATGAATTAAGTCAATTTGAAAAAAAATGAAATTCTCAAACCCAATTCATCTTAACTAAGAAGGAAAATGCCTGTCAAGAAGTTATTCTATCCTGGTCATTTATAGGTTAAACTAGAGTTTTCATATAATATGTCTTAAGTATTCCTTTCACTTTAATGATACTGCAGGACATTTGAGTCATAGAAAATACATTGTCTATATTTTAATCCTAAATATTCTACAACAACCTAAAATCTAAAACAAGAAGAACTCTGTGTTTACATTCCTATGGTGATTTCTTTAAAATACAACATGAAATATTCAACTGTTCTTTCTTCCTCTTTTAGTCATATTTTAAATATTATAGTGTAATTTCTTTTCTGATTATCTTCTTTTCTCTCTAAAAATCTATTTCCCAATTCTGTCATCAAAGATTACTTAGACCATTTGATCTATCCTGCAGGCCAGTAAGAGTGACTTAGACAATCTGTGTCAGATTAAGAGGAAAGTGATCAAAATTAAGAACATATTCGTTTCTGCCACAGCAGGAATGCTTTAAGACTGGATTGTTTATCCTGAAAGCAAGAATATTTGTGCCATCGTTGTCATATCTCTAAAGTATTTTTCTGCACAAAGGGAATTTTACTCTTTAAAAAAATTCATGGTAGAATTTGGACCTAACACAAAGTAATGACACAATAATTTCAACAGTAGGAGAAGGAACTTCATAAATAGTGCAAAGGGAAATAAAATGGCTAATAGGTGAAGGAATAAGGTTTGGTATGTGCGCACCTACAGGCAGGATCACCACTTGGTGGAGATGTTGCAGAAGGTATTCAGGTATCGCCATGGGGGCTGGGCTCCATGACCTTGGCAGTCCCTTTGAACTCAAATTTGTAAGCTAACAAATTCATACCTGTTTGTATCTGTTCTATGCTAACTTCAAACTGGTTCAAGTCTTGTTGAGCTTTCAGCAGATCTCCTAAAACTTGAATGGTCTTTTTCAGACAATAAAATAGCCAAATATTACATCTAAAATAGAACTGAAATAACACTTACCTGAATACTAAAAAAAACAAAAAACAAAAAAACAGACTGTAGCCTAGAAAGTTAATATGACCTTCCCAAGATCTCATTGGAAAAGGAGTTCAAAATTTTAAGTGAAAAGACCTTACAAAGGTAAAGGAACATTTCAAGGAACACAAAAGAAAGTTTTAGTGACTACTCTCTTCTCCCACAATTCATTTACTTAGTAAATATAAAACATATTTGCCTATTTTTTATTAAACCAATACTTTATGTTTAACAGACTAAGGAGGTGAGAAACGAACAGTTTTGTTCTTAAAATGTAGAGATAAGAGAGTAAATTAACAAGATCCCAAGTATGAAGAACATTTTTAACTTGAACTACTACCCAGCAATGATGCACTTTGCTATTTGACTTGGGGCTATAAAAGAATACTTCATGTAAAAGTTATTTCTGGGTGAAAAACAAAGAAATTTTACAAGATGCTTCCCACTGCAGAGGAAGTGTGTCGCAGCAGGCATTTCTGAGAAAGTTGGGTGGAGTCAAATAAAGACTTGCCTTCAGCATTTTTATGGCTTTGTGAAATAGCAAAAAAAAAAAGTGTCAAAGCAAAAATGATAGAATAATTTATGTTGATGACTTTAAATACATAAATAAATTGAGCCAATTGAACACATAGAAGTCCAAAATGCCTTTGACTAGTCATCACTGCTAGAAGTAAACACCCAGTCTGGTGTATATTGTATGAATTTAAATGAAATATTTATGTCTCATATATTAAATGGCAGGTCAGTTTATAGTTTGGTCATTTCTGTATCTCTAATGTTTTACACAGAAATTCATAGGCATTCAATAAATTCACCACCTGAAAAGAAATAACTCCAATACACAAATGCCTAAGACCAAGGCTCTTGCATTGGGATGAAGGTGAAAGCCAGATCTTGGTTAAATTCAGACAGCCCCATTTTCCAGTTATTATAAAATATAAATTCTCAAATTCCACTTTAAAATAATATTATAAATGTGTAAAAATTAAGATATTTTGGAACTTCTTTTCCCTCTGTATAAAACTCAGAACCTTCTCATGAAGGAACTGTGTAATATTTATGCATATGAAATATGATACTAATTCACTAATATTTTCTGATATTTCCCAGTGATAAATAATAAACTTATTACAATATGGAGGCATAAAGGGCTTGCAAGCATGTGATGAAAAAAGGAACTAATATATACTCCAGAATATTACTCTAGGATTAAAAAGATGAAATTCTACCTCTTAAGAAAAAATGAGTAGAACTTGAGATGATCTTGTCAAGTAAAATAAGAAAGTGAAAGGAAATTGCCATAGTTTGACTCATAAATATAAATAAAGAACTGTCAAAAATAACACAACAAGGCTAGCTCATATACATGATGACATCACCAGAGAGAAATTGGAGGAAGCATTAAATGTATGACTGATAGAATCTTTTTGGTACTAGGATGGCATTGGAACATTTTAGTGGATTCTGTAAGTCAAATACATATCTAAAAGTTGATATATAGAAGTTAAAATTTAATTTTACCTCTCAGATTATATAGTTATTTTAAACATGAAAAATATTTAAGATTCACAACTAACCCTAGATATTCTGTCAAGTACACAAGTATTTATTTGTATGTATATAAATGTCTCATATACATAGACATGATTTTAGAAATTTAAATATGACTAAAATAATTTAAACTATCATACATAAAAGATTGTTTAGTTATTTTCAATAAATTATAAATTTTATCACTGTAATGAATGAGGTAAGTAAATTTCCATTAAGATTTCTTGAACTGGAATAAGAGAAAGCAAGAGATACTAAAAAAAAAAAAAATTATTTTAGGGGTCTCAAACTCAATTTACCTGGGGGCCGCAGAAGGCAAAGTTGGGGTGATCCTTAAATGCAAAGTCAGTAGTCAGCCTTGAACATTGGGGGGTGTGACCCAAACAACTAAAACAAAACAAATCAAAAAAGATTCCTCTAGGGCAGGGCCACAAAATGTTGTACGGAGGGCCGTTTGCAGCCCGTGGGCTGCGAGTTCGAGACCCCTGATTCTAGAACAATGTTACCTTATATAAGTTTTTTTTTAACAAATAGTCATTATAAAATAATAATTTTGTTTGTTTTTAATTAATAAACCAATAATAAAAAATGAGTTTCTCTAACTTTAAACTGAATCTGAACCAAAATGACCAAAAACCTAGGAAGGGTTTTGGTGTTAAGAGGACACTTTTATAAACTAACAAAACCTGAGTTTTGTTATAACAAAACATGTAACATATAATAATGTGTTTTTTTGTTTTGTTTTGTTTTGTTTTGTTTTGGGACCACACTCGATGGCGCTTAGGGGTTACTCCTGGCTCTTTGCTCAGAAATCGCTCCTAGCAGGCACCAAGGACCATATGGAATGGTGGGATTCGAAACACCATTGGTCCCAGGGTGGCCACTTGCAAGGCAAACTCCTTACCGCTGTGCTATCTTTCCAGTCCCTAATAATATGTTTCTATGTGGTTTCTGTATCTATAAAATATTCGGTAATGGAATTTTTCTCTTTTATTTAACACCAAATAACTTAGTAGGTAATCACACTGTCTAATGTTTTGTCACTCCTATTTTATTCATTATAGCTTTTTTAGCATCTGTCTTTATACTACCCTAACTTTAGGGTGGATTTTCCCCTATCCATCTATTCTGCTGAATTGCATCTTCAAGTCCTCAGAAAGGCATAACGAGAAATGAAAATGCAGTGATCAAGATCTGCCCCATCTCTTTTCGATGTAAAATAGTTTTTTATTTAATCAGAGCACAAAAATGGTTAGTTAGATATTCTATAGAGGAGAAAAATAGTCATCAGAAAAATATTAGAAAACATTTGAAACTTAATCTAAGAGAACTGGAGACTTGAGATAGTCAATCATCACTTCTCTGAATTTTTTTGTCCTTGCTTCTATTGAAAGTTCAATAGGAAAATGTAGAGTTATGAGAAATCCCTTATGCTCCAAGGTGGTTCTGATGATCAGATAACTCTCATCTAGTGCCTTTCTTTGTTTTGTCCCACCACTTTGGGTGTTTATTTTGAAACTGTATTAGTAGAAAAATTAAAAATAAATAAATGAATCAGTAGTTAAGGTTTGATTTTAAATACATATTTTCTGCAGATGTCTTCACTGACTTTGAATTTATATTTTCACATATCATAAGGCCAGTAACAGAAAGTTACTTAAGATACTAATAGAACAAAACTCTTTACCCTTTCTGGGAAATCCCATGCAAAGTAGTGCTAGCAATCTTAAACTTGAATTGAGACAAATTATATATAATGTAATTAAAATAATGTGCTTTGTGTAAAATAGAAGACTAAAAAGCAGAAATAACTTTTTAAACAGAAAATTAGGCCTATAAATAGTCTGTGATAAAATAAGTTAATATGAATAATATACTTCCATTAGTTTATAGACTGCAAAATTTTCATAGAAGATGTTCATAGAAAGGATAATTTAAATGTAAGATTTGGAAAAACAACAATAATAAAATGTTCATAATGTATATTGTAGGTATTTTAGAAAGCAGCATAAGTTGTTTTAGTTTAGATTTCTGAATTTGGATAGTAGGATCAAGAAAACATTATAAAAACATGAAAACTAGTATACAAATTAAAAAATAATTTATTTTGATGTTCACAAATTTTATTGACTGCCATCATCAGTATAGTTTTTGATAAAATATATATGCATCTTATTATTCTTGGAGAGAAAGTGAAGAAAAATATAAAACCTTGATAAACACTTGCAGTTGGGATTATAATAATGATTTTGGGAAATAAAGATGTATTTTTGACAAGAAGATATTTTAGGAGACAGGAGAGATAGTTCAGCAGGTAAGTCACTTGTGTTGCAAGTAGCCAGCAAAGGCTCAATCACTTTAATTTCAAATGGTCCCCTAAACCTATCTGAATACAGATCCAGGATTAAACACTGAACACATCACCTCCCAAAAATGAATACATTTTGGCCAAACCTTACAGACATAAAACCTTATGTGAAAGAGATGTTTGTTGAGATTCCTAAAGCATTTGGGTTTGTTTGTTTTGTTTTGTTTGGGGGCCAACACTGGCTATGCTCAAGACTTACCCCTGGCTCTGCACTCAAGGATAATTTAATGTGGGACTCAGAGAACTGAAGCAAAAGCCTCATGGCCCAATTCCAAGGGATTGGGCAGAAATGGGTCAGGAAGCAAATGCTGACACAGGTAATAATCCATGTCGGGGCATGAAGCATGCATGTCTTCATTATTAAGGAAGCATTGACCAGCCGTGGCTTTTGGCTTTCCTGGTGCAGTGCCTAATTTTCCTCCCAAGAATTATTTCAGCCAGAAGGCCCGTTAGAAAAGTCAATCATTGACTCTTGCTTGGATTACTGGGTATAATTCTGACACGGCTGTGACATTACATTTTGTTTCCTTTTATTTGATTTTTGTCTCCTTTTCTAC
This sequence comes from Suncus etruscus, assembly GCF_024139225.1. NCBI lineage: Eukaryota > Metazoa > Chordata > Mammalia > Eulipotyphla > Soricidae > Suncus > Suncus etruscus. The sequence continues at coordinate 37,020,699 of NC_064866.1, read as the reverse complement.
TACAGAAATTCGGCCTTAGCCTTTCTACACTCAAAAAGAAATTTCAGTACCAAAGAAAGCCCTCCATTGGCTCCCCATTGGCTAGTTTATTTGTAACTTACTCTGAGTAAAACCTGGTGCCAGCAGCTAGTTTTTCTGAGTCTAGCTCCATATGATAAACAATTATTTCCATCCCCAAAAAAATCCATTTTCCAGCCACTGCAAATACATTTCTTCCAAAACCTGTCTCTCTCCTCCTGTTTTGGGGTAAGCAAAAAATAGGTTTTTCAAAAGATCAGACAATGGAGAAAATCTTCAAATAATGGGAACAAAATAGAAGTCTTTGATAAACTCAACAGAAACAACATAATCATTAAGAGTCTCAAAGTTCCAGGAAGAAAATTCCCCAAAAAAACCAACAGTCAAGAATTTCGTTGCAGAGAAACTCCCAGAGATTTAAACTACATGCAATCAAATCCTGTATGACTGAAGAGTTCCAAATCAAAGAGACCTGAAGAAAACTATGCAAAGACACATCCTAGTCACAATGATGAAACCCACATGTAGGGATAGAATACTGAAAGCACCAATACCAGAAAGGCAATTATGAATAAAGGAGTATTCTTAAGATTTACAGCAACCTCTCACAAGAAAATCTCAAGGCCAGAAATCAGTGGTGGGATTTACTGACAAAACTCAATAAAATACATGCTTAGCCTAGAATACTGCACCTAGCCAGACTCACATTCAGGTTTATAGGAATTATATATATCTTCACTGATAAACAATAGCTCAGAAACTTTCCAGACTCAAAACCAACCTTAAAAGAAAAATTGAAAGCTCTACTTTTACAACAATATAGATCAAAAGACACACCAAATATTTACAAAAAGATGACACTAAATCCCATGACATCTAAACATCAATGGACTAAATGCACCAGTTAATAGACACAGAGTGGCAAACAAGAGCAGAAAGATGAATCCAACATGCTGTAGCCCACAAAAAACATATCTAATTAGTAAAAACAAAACAAAACAAAACAAAAAAAAACAAAACCATAGACTCAAAATTAAAGGTTGGAAGACAATTATCCAAGCAAACAACTCCCTTAAAAAGCTGGAGTGGCAAAAAAAAAAAAAAAAAAAAACTTGGAGTGGCCATATTAATATGGTGTGATACAAACATTAGACTTAAAAAAGTTACAAGGGACAAAGATGGTCATTTTGTAATAATCAAGGGATTTATACAACAGGAAGAAATCGCACTCCTAAACATATCCGTACCCAATGACAGACCAGTAAAATATTTAAAAGATTTGTGGACAAATTTTAAAGAAGACATCAATAATAACACAATAATAATGAGACCTCAACATCACCCTATAAACCTTTAATAGGTCAAGACTGAAACTCAAAGAGAATATATTATCTCTGAAAGGAGAAATAAAAAAAAGTGGCCTAGTATACATATGCATATAGATGATGATGATGATGATGATAGATAGATAGATAGATAGATAGATAGATAGATAGATAGATAGATAGATGGATGGATGGATATGCACTTCTCAAATGCACATGGTTCATTCTCCAGGATAGACCAAATGCTGGCCTATAAAACATGCCTCCATAAAATAAGGAGGATATATATTGTATAGACAACCTTCTCAGTTCACAATGTACTGAAATAAGAAGTGAACTACAAAGGGATACCAAGAAAAACATGGAAATTAAATAGTTTACTACTGAACAACCAATGGGTCAGAGAGGAAATAAAAAAAATTCCTGAAAACAAATGCAAATAAAGATAAATTATCAGAATTTGTGGAACACAGAAAAAGCATTACTAGGAGAAATATTTATGGCTTTGTTAGCACACATCAGGAAAGAAGGGATGTACCTTGTTTAATGACACTGCTTATAAAATTAGAAAATCATCAACAGGGGCCAGGAAGGTGGTGCTAGAGGTAAGGTGTCTGCCTTACAAGCGCTAGCCAAGGAAGGACCGAGGTTCGATCCCCGGCATCCCATATGGTCCCCCCCAAGTCAGGGGCAATTTCTGAGCGCATAGCCAGGAGTAACCCCTGAGCGTCAAACGGGTGTGGCCCAAAAAACAAAAAAAAAAACACACACACACACACAAAAAAAAAAAATCATCAACAAAAGGACCCAAAAAAATATGTAGGCAGAAGGAAATAACAAAGCTTAGAGCAGAAATCATTGAAGTGGAAATCAAAAAAAAAAAAAAAAAAAAGAAAAAACAATTTGAAAGATAAACGAAAGAAAAAGTTAGTTATTTGAAAAAAAATAAGCAAGATTTATAAACCACTAGAAAAACTCACAAAAAAGGTGTGAAAAGGACACTTAATAAACTGAATTAGAAATGTAAAGGGGGTTTCGGAGCCAGAGAGACAGCATGGATGTAGGGCATTTGCCTTGCATGCAGAAGGATGGTGGTTCAAATCCCTGCATTCCATATGGTCCCCAGAACCTGCCAGGAGCGATTTTGAGTGCCGAGCCAGGAGAACCCCTGAGCGCTACCGAGAAAGAAAGAAAGAAAGAAAGAAAGAAAGAAAGAAAGAAAGAAAGAAGAGAAAGAAAGAAAGAAAGAAAGAAAGAAAGAAAGAAAGAAAGAAAGAAAGAAAGAAAGAAAGAAAGAAAGAAAGAAAGAAAGAAAGAAAGAAAGAAAGAAAGAAAGAAAGAAAGAAAGAAAGAAAGAAAGAAAGAAAGAAAGAAAAGAAAGAAAGAAAGAAAGAAAGAAAGAAGAAAGAAAGAAAGAAAGAAAGAAAGAAAGGAAGGAAGAAGGAAGGAAGGAAGGAAGGAAGGAAGGAAGGAAGGAAGGAAGGAAGGAGGAAGGAAGGAAGGAAGGAAGGAAGGAAGGAAGGAAGGAAGGAAGGAAGGAAGGAAGGAAGGAAGGAAGGAAGGAAGAAAGAAAGAAAGAAAGAAAGAAAGAAAGAAAGAAAGAAAGAAAGAAAGAAAGAAAGAAAGAAAGAAAGAAAGAAAGAAAGAAAGAAAGAAAGAAAGAAAGAAAGAGAAAGAAAGAAAGAAAGAAAGAAAGAAAGAGAGAGAGAGAGAGAAAGAAAGACAAAAAGAAGAGAAAGAAAGAAAGAAAGAAAGAAAGAAAGAAAGAAAGAAAGACAGACAGAAAGAAAGAAAGAAAGAAAGAAAGAAAGAAAGAGAGAAAGAGAGAGAAAAAGAAAGAAAGAAAGAAAGAAAGAAAGAAAGAAAGAAAGAAAGAAAGAAAGAAAGAAAGAAAGAAAGAAAGAAAGAAAGAAATGAAAAGGGGGAGATGATTACATCTACTACAGAGATTTAAAGGGTAATGAGAAACTACTTTGAGAAACTATGCCCAAAAAATTGAGAACCTAAAATAATAGATAAATTCTTGGACTCATAATATTTTATAGTTGTAGCAGGATGATCTAGAATATCTAAACAGATCATCACTATTGAGGAAATCAAGTCTTCCCTAAAACAAACGCTCAGGCCCATGTTGATTCACTGAAGAATTCTTTCAAATATTTCAATAAGAATTACTACCAATCTTTTACAAGGAGGAAGATTTGGGACATTAGTGGTGGGAATGTTGCACCAGTGAAAGGGGATGTTCTTTACATAACTGAAACCCAACTACAATCATATTTGTAATCAAGGTGCTAAAATAAAGATATTAATATGAAAAAAAACATTGTAATGCTATAAAAATAACAATATAACAGTAACAGACATATATATATACTTCATTAAATTAAATTTGAGAGCAAAACTGGATAAAGTAGCTTATGAGGGCTACAGTACACTGAGAATGCATAATTCTATATAAAAATATATTTATTGAGAATTCATTATGTATCAAAAAGTAAATTTATAATTAATATGTAAACATTATCAAATTTCAATTAGAAGCATAATAATGGAAAGTTAGATAACTTACCTACAGTAATTTAACTAAATTATATATACATATATATGAATATAATATCTATACGGTAGTCAAAGCCTGTTCAGTGTAAAACTAAACTCCATTCTCTTTTCGTTTTCAGAAAAATTATTTTACTAAAGGCTTCTGGAGAATTGATTTGAGAAGAAACTTAAGAAGCTGTGACTACAACTAAAGTGAGGGAACACAGACAGGCAGACTTATAAAAACAAAACTGTCTTAGTTGTGATTCCACAAATAACAACTCAATTTTGCACATCTTCATACACAGAAGAAATAAATCGACCACCATAATTTCTGCTTAGATATTTGTTTATATTGCTATAACGTATTAGAGATAGTTTATTTCTCCCCTATTAAAGAGAAGAAAGAAGAAAGGATAAGGAAAAGAACAAAAGACAGAACAAAGAAATTAAAAAAATAAAATAGACATAAACAAGATGAAAAAAGAAAAATTGATTTCTTGCTAATGAAAGCAAATGGTGTGAAAATACTTCCAGAAAGATGAAGTCAATATATTTTTTTTACCAACTTTCTACTAAATACAAAAGCTGCAGTATATATTATAAAATACAACAAGAATATTTGAAATGTTGAAGAGAAAAATGAAAAACTGGAAAGCGTGGTATCTAAGAAAATACATGGTGGTATTTCTTTTTGCTTGCAAATTGCATACTTAGAGCTAAAAAAGATAAATAATCTAGAAATGGCAATGGGCTCACAACCAAAAAGAAATATACGAATAAAGTGTGTGTAGGTATACTTTCAAGCAGAAAGACTAGAAAAAAAATGTCTAAAAAGATGGAAAACTTTCACATAGCAACTGGACTTACCTCAACCTAACATCAACACAAAAGAACTCTGGCTTCATAACCACCGAAGCCAAGAAAAGCTGACAGGAGAGCCAAACTTGCACCTTTGTTTGGCTGTAGCAAGTTGTCCCAATCTCCCCAATTGGTTATTTTAGAAAAAAACTGAGTGGAAAATCTTTACATTCACACTTACCTGGTAATTATGAAATCTTACACACGCTCTCCATTGGATAGATGCCTAAGAAGTCCTAGGAAAATTGAGGACATTAATTATTACCCTAAGAGAATAAGACTCTAGGCCTTACAGTATAAACCGTGAGTTATCAATGGAAGTCAATTGGGAAGAAAAAATTCACAAACTATTGGACATGAACAAAAAACATGGTATTGAAAAAAATTATGTACCAACTACATTTATTAGAAATGAATAAAGAGTTGCCGGAGATATAGCATGGAGGCAAGGCGTTTGCCTTTCATGCAGGAGGTCATCGGTTCGAATCCCGGCGTCCCATATGGTCCCCCGTGCCTGCCAGGAGCAATTTCTGAGCCTGGAGCCAGACACACTGCTGGGTGTGACCCAAAAACCACAAAAAAATTAAATAAATAAAAGAAAGAAATGAATAAGAATTCAAATTATTTTTAATGTATATATCTTTATTTAAGCACCATGATTACAAGCATGTTTGTACTTGGGTTTCAGTCATAAACAAAATACCCCCCTTCATCAGTGCAACATTCCCACCAGCAATGCCCCCCCCTTTCTCCCCCAACCCTGTCTATATTAGCAACAGGCATTCTACTTCTCTCATTCTTTAACATTGTCATGTTAGTTGTTAGTGTAGTTATTTCTCTAACAGAGTTCACCACTCTTTGTGGTGAGCTTCAAATTGCGAGCCGGTCCAAATTGTTAATCTAAACTACTCTTCACAAACCTGAAGAACTAAAATAAAGTGAACACAAAACAAGCAGAAGCATGCAATACTAAAGAAGAGAGAGAAAATATATTCAGAATATAAAATAGGAATGCCAGTAAAACAGCTGTTTTTTTAAATAAAATATTATTGACGTAAATTTAATGTTTTAAAGAAAACAAAGGAAAAATTATATACCCAAGAGCCAAATAATGATTGTTGTTATTCACCCTTAAAATATCAAAGAATAATGTGTAAAAGAAATGAATGTTACTACTTATAAATTAAATGATGTAGATAAAGTGATTATTTAACACCCATTTTTGATAAAAATAATATTCAGTGCGGAGTAGTGAGTATATTTCTCAACTTTATAAACAAGAGTATCAAAAATTTATAGCTAACAAGTTCATAATAATAAAAAAATGAATCACGTTTTTGAGATTAGACAATAACAAGATGGAGCCAGAAATATAGCATGGAGGTAGGGTGTTTGCCTCGCATGCAGAAGGCCGGTGGTTCAAATCCCAGCATCCTATAAGGTCCCTGAGCCTGCCAGGAGTGATTTCTGAAAGTAGAGGCAGGAGTAACCCCTGAGTGCTGCTGGGTGTGACACCCCCCCAAAAAAAAAAAAGAAATAACAGCCTCACCCACTGTACACAAAAATTTAAAATGGCTCTTTTGTAAGTGGCATCATTTAAAAATATTTTATTTAATCATTGTTATTTAAAAAGTTATTCACAATAAAAATTAATAATAAAAATTGTTTTAAAAAGGACAGAACTGTCACAAAAAAAGTTATTCATAGTTAGGTTTTAAATATATAATATTTCAAGACCAGTCTCACCACCAGTGTCAGCCACCCACCACCAATATTTCCAGAATCTATTTCATGCCCTCATCCCCAAACCCTAGCTTGACAGCATAACAGACCCATTTTTATTTATTTATATATTTTTCTTTTTGTTTTTTGGGTCACACCTGGCAGCTCTCAGGGGTTATTCCTGGCTCTAAGCTCAAAAATTGCTCCTGGCAGGCTCGGGGGACCCTATGGGATGCCAGGATTCAAACCACCAGTCTTAAGCATACAAGGAGAATGCCCTATCTCCATGCTATCTCTTCTTACCACCCCCCTCATTTTTAATTTTGGTGTTAAAAGTTTGGGTCCCATGATTTCATTATTGTTGACTCTGGCTTGGATATTTAGTTCTGTTCTTTCTATTTTTATTATTATTTTTTATATTTTATTTAAACACCTTGATTACATACATGATTGTATTTGGGTTTCGGTCATGTGAAGAACACCACCCATCACCAGTGCAACATTCCCATCACCAATGTCCCAAATCTCCCTCCTCCCCTCTGAACCCCACCTGTACTCTAAACAGGCTTTCCATTTCCCTCATACACTCTCATTATTAGGACAGTTCAAAATGTAGTTATTTCTCTAACTAAACTCATCACTCTTTGTGGTGAGCTTCCTGAGGTGAGCTGGAACTTCCAGCTCTTTTCTCTTTTGTGTCTGAAAATTATTATTGCAAGAATGTCTTTCATTTTTCTTAAAACCCATAGATGAGTGAGACCATTCTGCATTTTTCTCTCTCTCTCTCTCTGACTTATTTCACTCAGCATAATAGATTCCGTTCTTTCTTAATACCAATAATGCCCTTTAGCTCCTGTCCCCTTTTCTTGTTTATTTATTTTTTGTTTTTTTTTAATTATAATAATAATTTTTATTTTGTCAAAGTGGATTACATATCTTTCACAATAATATTTTAGGTATGTATTGACATTGAATCAGGGGAATTATCACCAATGTTGTCCTCCCTCCATCCCTGTTCCCAGCATGCATCCCAAATCCCCCTCTTTTACCCCTTGGGCTGCTAGTATAAGTGGTCCCCTCTGTGTCTAGCTTCTAGATTGGGTATCGATTCTGTTGTCATTGGCTTTGAGTTTGGTGTTCAAGTAAAGAAATATTTCAATGATAACAGCAAAATACTGAAGTTTCTAGAACTATGTTTTTTTAATTCATGCTCAACTTAATAATGATTCAAAAAGACCATGGCGATCCATTCACAGCCTCTGCCATATAAATGTTTCCACTTCACTACTAGAAACCAAACAGATGAAATTCTCAGGTACACCAGTCTTTGGTGTCTCATGATTACAGTGTTGTTTACTTTAGCTTAGGTGTTTATTTTTTTCTTAACACCACTAAAGCACATGAGACCCTTTAATTCCTATCTCCCATTATTTCATATGTGCTTTTCTCCTCTCCACTCAATATCTTTCCTTCTCTTCACTATATGTTGAGGGCAAGGTTGTTCTCAACAAGCCCCATTTAAGTTGCTGCATTTTTCATGAGTTAATTCTAAATTCCACATGTAAGTGATATCATTCAGTATTTATCATTTTTCTGGCTTACTTCATTTAACATGACATCTTTCAGTTTCATCCATGTTGCAGTGAATTGCATGATGACATCATTCTTTAGAACTATATAGTATTCCAGTGTATAAATATAACAAATATTCATGATCCACTCATCAGTTGTTTGTTTGTCTTCAGATTGTTTTCTATTATAATCTATTGTACTGAGTTTTGCTATAAATAATGGTGTGCATAAACACTTTGGATGAGTTTTTTTTCTGGGGATACCCAAAAGTGAGATTTCTGGGTTATATGGCAGTTTTATTTTGAGTTTACTCAGAATACTGTTTCTATAGAGGATGGACCAGACAGCATTTTCAGCAGAGGTAGATGAGAGTTTCTTTTTCACCACGGCTCTAGCAACACAAGTTATTCCCAGTATGTTTTATATGTGCCATCTCACTGGGGCAAGATGATATCTCATTATTGTCTTGATTTGGATTTCCTTAATGATAAATGATGATGATCATTTTATCCTGTACCTGTTGGCCCTCTGTTGATCTTACTCAGAGGGAATTCTATTCATTAATTCTCTCCATTTTGAATTTTATTTTTTTAGATTTTGTGGAATTGACCTTTGTGAGTACTTTGTATATCTTAGATATCAACCTTTTATCTGATATGTTGAATTAAAATATTTTTCCTACTTGGTCAGTTATTTTTAGTTTTAGCCCATGTTTCTTTTGGCATACAGAAAGATTGAGTGTGGGGCCGGGAAGGTGGCGCTAGAGGTAAGGTGTCTGCCTTGCAAGCGCTAGCGTAGGACGGACTGTGGTTTGATCCCCCGGCATCCCATATGGTCCCCCCAAGCCAGGGGCGATTTCTGAGCTCATAGCCAGGAGTAACTCCTGAGCATCAAATGGGTGTGACCCAAAAACCAAAAAAAAAAAAAAAAGAAAGTTTGAGTGTATGCTCGAGCTCTTGCCATTGGCATTCTATTATTGAGGACTCCGTTGAGGTCTAGGTCTTTGATTGTTCAGCCTATGTTTTCCTCTGTGTCCTTTACGGAGTCAGATCTAATCTCAAGGTTTTTAATACATTTTGAATTGACTCTAAGGTGTGAGATATGGATCCAGGTTTAATTTCTTACATGTGGTTATACATTTTCCCAACACCATTTAATGAAGTGACTATCCCATTTCAAGTTCTTGGCTCCTTTGTCAAAGATACATTGACCATACACTTGGGGGTTTGTGACTAAATATTCTATTCTGTTTTGATCACTGGCTTTGTACTAGAGCTTCAACATAGGTAATGAGATGCATCCCAAATTTTTGGTTTTATTGTATGGTTTGGTCTATCAATGGTATTTTATAGTTTCACACAAACTTTATAATTGACCATTTTAAGTCCCTTGAAGAGTGCTGTCTGAATTTAGATTCAGGAATTGCATTGAATCTGCATAGTATTTTTAGGTAAGATGATCATTTTGATACTACTGATTCTGCCGGTCCATGAACATGGAATGTTTTTTATTTACATAGTTCTTCATTTCTTAAGTGTTTTGAAGTTTTCATGATATAAAATAGGTATATCACCTCTTTTGTTAAGTTGATTCCTGGCTACTTGATAGTTTTGACACTATTTTCAATGGGGTAGTCTCTTTGATCTTTTTCTCCTCTGAAGCATTTGTATAAAGGAATGCAAACAATTGTTCTGTATTGAGTTTGTAGCTGGCCACTATGCTGTGTAGTTTATTGTTTCTAGAGATTTCTGTTATGAACTTTTTAGGTACTTCAATATATATCATCATGTCATCTTCAAATAGAGATAGTTTGACATCCTCTTTTCCAATTGAATCCCTTTGATTGCCTTATTGTTGTTTCTAGGTCTTCTAAAACTATGTTGAATAAAAGTGGAGACAATGTACTGTGTTCCTCATAGCACTATTTACAATAGAATCTGGAAGCAATCCAGATGCCCTTCAACAATTACATGGCTAAAGAATCTGTGGTGTAGCTACACAATGGAATACTACGCAGTTGTTGGGAAAAATGGAGTCATAAAAATTTGCTTCTACGTGAATGGTCATGTGAATTATTATGCTGAGTGAAATAAAACAGTGGGAGAGAGATAAACATAAAATAATCTCACTCAGCTCTGAAATATAAGTAAAAAAAAAAGAGTGTGGGGATCATATCCGGAGACAATAGAGATGAGAATTAGGAGTATCAGTCCATGGAAGGAAGTTTGACACAAAGAGCACAGAGTTCAGTTAGAGCCGAGAAGGTACTACTATGAAAGTGACATGCATTGCACCCCTTCCTTATCAGCAGTGCAAATCACAGTGTCAAAAATAAAAGAGAGAGAAGTTAAATGCCGTCCCCAGAAGCAAGCAGGGGCAGGTGGTGGGAGAGCAGATGGAATCAGGGAGATTGAGACAGAAACTTGAAAATTGGTGGCCGGAAATGAGCACCGATGAAGGTTGTTGTACGTTGTAGGACTGCAACTCAATCATGAACAATTTTATCTGTGGAAAAAAAAATTATAGTAACAACCTTGGAACCCTGTTGTTTAAATAAAAATTAAAAAAAGACGTTAGGACAAATGATAATGGCAAAAAAAAAACATTTTATCAAAGTAGAATTGGATTGCTGCCACAGTTTAGCTGTTATTGTAAATATTTAATCCAGAAAATCAGAAGGTCAAACACAGAAAGTGAGTTTTTACTATGCTTAAGGGACATTGTCACCTCTGTGTGGGTCATCCAGAAAAGAATCCCTACAGACAGAATACTTTCCTTAAGAAGATACACTAGGGGCCCGGAGAGATAGCACAGTGGCATTTGCTTTGCAAGCAGCCGATCCAGGACCAAAGGTGGTTGGTTCGAATCCCGGTGTCCCATATGGTCCCGCATGCTTGCCAGGAGCTATTTCTGAGTAGATAGCCAGGAGTAACCCCTGAGCACTGCCGGGTGTGGCTCAAAACCAAAAAAAAAAAAAGAAGATACACTGGTTTGCCTGGAGCCTAGAGTTGTTCTTAGACCAGGAAACTTCAGGGCTAAGGTCTCCTTGTATTTAGGCCAAGGCTTTTCCTTTCCATGTCCCTCATATTTTGGTGGGCCTATGCAAACAATAACTGCCACTCTAACACTGTTTTTACTGTGCTCCTTGGACTCTAATCCTTTAGAAAAACAACCCACTTAAACTTTTTAGGTTAACTTAAACTAATATGCATGTGCTTGGAAATGTAAAAAAGTACTTTGCCTTCAACATTTAAGGAGTTACATAAGTTTTATGGCTTTAGATTGCTTTGTGTGCTAAGAAATATTATGTACTACAATCTGGGGACTTGAGGGACAAAGTAATTGTATATGGGTTCTGTTTTATTTTTCTTAATGTTCATTAGCTGAAAGTTCAAAGTTAAGATATCAGCAATGGAACTACTGAGATTCTGTTTATGGGTGATTGTCTTTCCATTGTAGCTTTACGTTGTCCTCTTTCTTTGCTTCTTTGTTCTCATAATTAAAAATAAAAAATTAAAAAAAAAGAAAATATATTACTCTAAAAAAAAAGAAGGTACACAGCCTGCACTCTGGTCAGAACATTTGAATTTCACCACATTATTGTTTCACTTTTTCTTCAGTGACTGTTTATTTTGGTTCTATGCCAGGGACCCAGAACCATTGATCAGTAGTAATCAGTGGTCTTTGATAGGTGGCCAAGATCAACCAAGGATTTGCTATGGATGTCTTGCTTTAGGAGTACAATTTATGAATGAAGTTTTTTCTTTTTAAGAAGGCTTCCACTTAATCTTCCTTTTGGTCTGTGAATAGGAACTACACCGTGGAGGGAAAGAGCAATAACATATTTAATCAAAAATACATATTTGGGTAGAGTATAATGTTTATAAAAGGATCGATGATTCTATATTTCATCTAATCCTCTCTCTAGTTCTATTACTACCATATTCAGTCTGAAACTCATACTTAATAGTGAACATCTAATCGAAGCTTCCTAGGTAGATTGTGCTATACAATTTTACCATGCTTTGGTTTGCACTCTGAATGAAATAGTTTTTCTTTCTCTCTACTTAGGTTTGACTTGAAGTCTGAAAATTTCCCTTTTTCTCTCTTTTAAAGCAAGAAAATATCTTCTTCCTTATACAGTCCAAGGTATTTTTTTATTGGAATCATCCTTGCATCTTCTTTTTTTGTTTTGGCTTTGGTTTTGGGGCTACATTTAGTGACACTCAGGGGTTACTCCCGGTTATCTAGTCAGAAATAGTCCCTGGCTTGAGGGACCAGATGGGAAGCCAGAGAATTGAAACACAGTCAGTCCTAGGTTAGTGCATGCAAGGCAAGTGTCCTATGGCCTGAACCACGAATCTGGCTCCATCCTTGCTTCTTCTTCTTTTTCTTCTTCTTCTTCTTCTTCTTCTTCTTCTTCTTCTTCTTCTCCTTCTTCTTCTTCTTCTTCTTCTTCTTCTTCTTCTTCTTCTTCTTCTTCTTCTTCTTCTTCTTCTTCTTCTTCTTCTTCTTCTTCTTCTTCCTTCTGTTTGTTTTTGGGACGCACCAGTGATGCTCATAGGTTTCTCCTGGTTATGTACTCAGAAATTACTCCTGGCTTAGGGGACCATATGGGATGCCAGGGGATCAAACCGCATCTATCCTAGGCTATCCTGGATGTAACAGACGCCTTACCCACTTGCGCCACTGCTCTAACCCCAGGCCCCCATCCTTGCTTCTTAAGCTTTGTCTGTGTATCTATAGAATCCATGTGAGAATCAGGGCATATACTTCTTCATTAGTAATACTCAACAATCTTTATAGTAGGTGGAAAGAGCAATATAAATTAGGACAAAAAGATTTATTTTCTTAAAGCATGAAACATCCTTTCTTAAGAGGTATTGGTGCCTTTGGTTGCCTATTACAGATCCTATGGGTCCTTTTAGGTTAGGGAATCTTTCTCTAAAAAGGTTGAACACTGCTGCAATTCCACAGCTCAACTTATGATGCATTATTAAATTAAACCAAAATGAATCAAATAAGAGTTCCTCATTCAACGTGAAAACTAATATCAGATCTTTTCACTAATAAGCCTGTTCTGTGAAGTGCTAAATATATAGCATAGAATAGGAACAGACAAATCTGTTCAGTTTCTGCAAAGTAATTTAGATGAATCAATATTTCATTGATAAGCAACTTCAGAACAATTTATAAAGCATTAAATAGAGGTCACATTTTATTAAATCTTCTGAAGAAACCTTTAGAACTAGACATGGTATATCAAATTATTTGGGCTGAGAATAGTAAATGCACAATTATATGTGTCAACTTTTCATTTCCTAAGACCCCGGCCAACATCATTCATGAAACTAAGACTCATTTTGATATGAACCTACCTACATATACAGCAATATTTCTTAATGTTTTAAAAGTACATGCCATGTAGACATATTCAATATTATTGTGAAAAAGAAGAGCAATGTTTTATTAAACAACTCCAAATACAAAGAATGGGCATAAAAGGAATAAGGGGAAAAACTATGGCTAAATCTTAGTGGTAGTTGCTATATTGTTTTACCTATCTCTAAAAACTGTAAATAAATTCACTTCAGGACTATTTACAAAGATTTTTTGTAGCCAGTTAAGTACCACAGATATTTTACTAAATGTCTCAATATAGTTCTTCATTAATAATTTAGATAGAATCTTGGGGCCGGTGAGGTGGTGCTAGAAGTAAGGTGGTGCCTTACAAGTGCTAGCCTTGGAAGGACCGCGGTTCGATCCCCCAGCGTCTCATATGGCCCCCCCAAGCCAGGGGTAATTTCTGAGCCCTTAGCCAGGAGTAACCCCTGAGCATCAAATGGGTGTGGCCCAAAAAATTTTAGATAGGATCTTATATGAAGTATTAAATGTAGGAGTATAAAAGTTTGAAACTGGACTCAACCATGTGGAGATTCCAAATGGGACCATATGGAGATTTGGAATAAACATGTGTCTGATATTATTGGGTTCAATTATTGAGTGGAGAAATCAATGCTATTTAGAGAGGTTGGGAAAGAGAGAAAAACTGTTAATAAAGAGGCAATATTTCTTGTTATTGAAAACTGAGCAAAAACTTATGACTGGGAAGTAAGATTCCACTCAGAGAAAATTAAGAAGACCCAAAGTTAACAAACACTATCAGTCATAAACAAAACACAGCTGGGTAGATGTAGATGAATGAAGCTTTTAACACTGATAGAAAAAAGAGAGATTGAATAGGAGAGAAAGTTAAAAACAGAGGGATTCGGAGACACTAACATAAAAATATTTGTGGGGCCAGAGAGATAGCATGGAAGTAGGGCATTTGCCTTGCATGCAGGACGGTGGTGTGAATCCTAGCATATGGTTCCCCAAGCCTACCAGGAGCGATTTCTGATGGAAGAGCCAGGTGTAAACCCTGAGTGCTGCTGAGAGTGACCCCAAAACAAAACAAAACAAATCAAAAAAATTGTGACTCTCCAGAGTGTTTGTTTCCAACTATCATTGTCATAGTAGGCCCTTCTCTACCTGAACTGCACTTACCGCTTTTTGTGTCAAGCTTCTACTATGACTGGTCCTACTGGCGCTCATCTCTATTATCTTTGGCTATTATACTATTTTTTTATTTTTCTTATATGCTATAAATGAATATGATAGATGCTAAAAGGGGGAATATAGTGATATGCATGGTGCCATTCATTAACAATAGTGCAAACCACAGTGTCAAAAAAAGAGAGAGATTCAGAGAGAGGAGAGATAGAGAAGTAAATGACAGGGGGAGGAAAATTAGGGACATTTTTGGTGAGAAAGGATCACTGGTGAAGGGTAGTATCATTCTCTGACTAAAACTCAGTCATGAACAAGTTTGTAAACATAAAGCTTAAATAATTATAGAGTAACTTAGGAGCTGGAGTCATAAACTACCAGGGAGGGCAATGCCTTGCTTATAACTGAATGGGATTCCCAGAGCCTGAGAAGCGATTTCTGAGTCGAGTCGGGAGTAACGCAGAGTGCTTCCAAGTGTGGTCCCCTAACCAAAAGTATAGAAAAATACATAACTTTAAAAATATATAACTTTGTCCTTTATTTTATTTTATTTTATTTATTTATTTTGTTTTTGGGGCCACACCCCTCATTGCTCAGGGGTTACTCCTGGGCTGTCTGCTCAGAAATAGCTCCTGGCAGGCACGGGGGACCATATGGGACACCGGGATTCGAACCAACCACCTTTGGTCCTGGATCAGCTGCTTGCAAGGCAAACGCCGCTGTGCTATCTCTCCAGGCCCCTATGTCCTTTATATTTTTTTCTAGATAGTTTTAGAAAGAATGTTGAATTGCTCAAAGTCACCAGCTGGAAAGTGATGGATATACCTGGTATTCAAAATACATGTTTCATTTAAAAGCTGGTTCTTATTCTTTGTTGTCAACCAGCACTATGGAGATAAATGAGTGTTTTTTTTAAAGGAACTGATAGTGGTAGGTTCTAATATATTTACTTACTACTTAGCTCTTTGGAAGCACCTTCAGTGTTAGGTGTAGTTTGAAGAAAAAACTCTTCTGACTTTGAATTTTTTTTCCTGATTTGAAACCAAATGAAAGGACTTGTTTAAGAATATGCAACTCAATTGATGTGTATTGCATCCCAGTCTCAACTCTAATTAGACTTATAGACTTTGCAAAATTCTGAGCAATTTATGTCAAGGTTTAATTTAATAGAATTTAATAAAATCAGTGTTAGATAATTCTTAGGTAAGGAACATGTGTTAAAGTATAACAAAGATCTGTTTGAATTAATGCCCTACCACTTTCTCTTGAAATAATTTTACTGTTAACTAATGCTCTGATATATGAATTTTTCATTTATAGAGATGACCTGTTGTTGTCAATAAATTGCTTATATAGAAAACTAATTCACATATTAATAAAATTTAGTCTATAAAGGAAATGTAAAGGGATTTTATGGCTTTGAATAATTCTACAAGAATTTTGGGGTAAAATGATTACTACTTGTCTGAATATAAAATATCAATTCAGAAAAGTTTTTCAAGATTTTAACTAAAGCATTCCTTTTTTTAGTTTCCATGCATCCATGTACAATCATTCTATATGTTCTACTATATATCAGAGACCCCTGCCAGACCTCACTTGCATTTTTGGAGGGAAAACAGGTAGACTTGTTTATCAAATGACAGATCTCTGTTCTAACTTCACAGCCAGACTGTGCAGATCTGATTCACAAATGTTGAAAACTAGCCAGAATCATGGTGGCATACTGAAACTATATAGAGACCAACTAAACAGAATTTTTTATGAGCTGAAAAATAGATATATAATTATGCCTCTTTGAAGACACAACTATCAGTAGTGGCTAGAAAATGATATATATGAAAAGCTTATCTTTGCTTTTATTTTATATACAGAATAAGTTAACAAGGTTATGTAAGTAATAAAATTGCTAGAGGAGATAAATACAACTGCCACCTGGTTTATTAAAAATATGATTTCATATTTAAGTAATATAAAGAGTAAGAAATTGTTCATTAGTATGCCTCAAAAGAGTTGCCTCCTACCATTTGATGAAAGCAAACTCAACTTCAAAGAGAACATGCATTGTAGCTACTCTTATATAAATAAGTATAGATGAAAGAGACTGCAATATTTAAGGTGCTTGCTATATTTTTTCTTTCTGCCACACAAGCCTTCTCTTACCATCTTAATTTGCAAGCACACATCCCTTTTACTCAAATGTGCTTAGTTCTTCTATCTTGCCTATTTAACTTCAGCTCTTTTTTAAACATCAGATTTAAACTTCTTGTAAGATGCTTTCCATCAGGGGTATCAAACTTAATTTACCTGGGGGCCGCAGGAGGCAAAGTCGGGGTGAGGCAGGGCCACATAAGGGATTTCACAAAAAAAAGTCCTCAAACGTTATTATTAACAGTTTTAATTATTTCTTCTGAACATGAATAGAACATGAGTGAAGATCGTGAACAGTTCTTCTGAACATGGCATCTTTTGCCTATTCCTTGCTGCCAGAGACTTGACAGTGCTTCTCACAAATCTGAACCACATTTGGCTTTAGAGAGGAAGCAGTTGAGACCCTAAGTATGGCTTGAAGATGATTATCATTAAGTCTAGACCTGTACTTTGACTTATTGAAGGTCAATGTGGAGAATAACTTTTCACACAAATATGAACTCTTAAAAAAGCACATGGTGCACTTGAACAAGCTCAGGGAAGCAGGGGGGCAATTCTCTCAAAAATTGCCCATGTATGTCTGCTTTTCCACTAATTTCCCTGAACTTGGCTTTGAGATCAGAGTTGCATTGCAGGTCAATGAGCTCCATATGAAGCACAGGAGGGGCATCTTGCACATCAAAGGAAAAGGGGTCCACAAAAATTTGGAAAGTGGCTCTGTACTTTTTGAAGTCTGCAAATCTCTAATCAAATTCTTTCTCTAGCTTAAAAATAGCATCAACATATTTCTCACCACTGAATGGTTTACCTGCATCCACAAGTTCCTCACATGCTGGAAAATGGCAAAGGTTTGTCTGAGAGAGCTGGGATTTCCATAACACAAGTTTTGTGGAGAATGCTCTCACATTGTCATAGGCAGCACTGATATGCTGCCCCGGGCCTTGTAACATCTTGTTTAGTTCATACAGCTTATGTGTGATGTCAACAAGAAAAACTAAGTCCATGAGCCATTTGTGATCACTCAACTCAGAAACAGCATTCCCATCCTTTTCCATGAAGGCTTTCACTTCTTCTCTCAATCTTTTCAGGACATTTCCCCTGCTGAGCCAACATACCTTGGTGAAATAGAGCACATCTCCATATTCTGACTACATTTCCTCTAAAAAAGAACAGAACCTCCTGTGCTTTAAGCCCCTGGATCTAATTTGGTTGATGCATTTCACAACAACAGACAACATATTGTCACACGGCAAGCATTTACTGCAAAGGGCCTGCTGATGGATAATGCAGTGAAGAGCAATGACCTTCTCTACACCCTCCTCTTCAAGTTTTTTTTTTTGAACAAGTGCCACCAGTCCATTTTTCCTCCCTGTCATGGATAGCACTCCATCAGTTATTATTCCAACAAACCTCTTCCATGGCAAACCAGCATTCTCAATGGCATCACACAGACGCCGAAATATCTCATTAGCGCTGGTCTGACCATGCATTGGAATTATTGTGAGCAGCTCCTTTGTCAATTCAAAATTGCAATCCACACCACGGACATAAATTGTGAGCTGCACAGTTTTTGTTATATCTGTGCCCTCATCAAGAGCAACTGAGTATGCATCAAAACATTTGGCTTTCTCACACATTTGATGATAAATGTCATTTAACATGTCTGAAATGCACTCTGCCACAGTGTTGGCAGAAAGGCTGATTTTGCTAAACTGACCTTTCTTTTCTGGACAGATAATACTTGCAGCCTGTAACATGCATTTTTAAACAAACTCTCCTTCTGTGAATGATTTCCCTGCCTTAGCAATCATCTCACTAAGCATACAACTAGTTTCGAATGATGCAACATTCTCTTTGGTTTCTTTCTTGAAGAAATCTTGTTGCCTCATTAGACATGCTTTAAGACTGGCACCCCGCTTGGCTCTCTCATTTCCTTGATATTTTGCACATTCCTCAGCATGTTTAGTTGAATAATGGCTTTTCAAGTTGTATACTTTGTGCACTGCAACTTTCTGAGCAAATAAGACATGTGGGGATGGCCCTGTGCTCAACAAAGAAATACTGCGTCTTCCACATTTCCTGAAATTGTCTGTGCTCGTCATCAATCTTTCTCTTCACTGCAGGCTTTGATGAAGTCATGACGAAGGTATGACAAAATCTAATTCTGTAATAAACTTCTCTTCCTTCTCTCCCTTAGGCCTCCGATAATGCAAGGGACAGCGGGCAGGAGCAGCGGAAATGAGGTCTGTGCTAGGCACAAAGTATTCGTGATTATTTGCTTATCGAATATTTGCAATAAAATAATCGCATTAGTAAGAAAAAAAATCACAAAAAATTATTTAAACATTTGCATACCCCAAACGGAACTGCTCAGGGTATGTGAATGTTTAATGCTATTTTTTCTTACTAATGCAATTTTTATTGCAATTATTTGGTAAGCGAATAATCGCGAATACTGCGATATTTGAAGGCTGGCTGTGGGTCACAAAATGTTGTATGGAGGGCCACAAATGGCCTGCAGGTGACAAGTTTGAGACCCCTGATTTCCATGAACTTCTCAGATATAGTTCATTTTAGTATGCTTTAATTTTTACTTTTAATATCTATCATATTTCTAAAAAAGTAGAAAAAATAGGTACAAATGCTCAATGAGACAAAATCATTTTCCATTTTACATAGCATCCCTTTATAATTCCTGTTTTATAAAAAAATGGTCTAGAGAAAATGACTGAAGTTCCATTAGTAAGTCTGTTATTTAATAAGTTTGTTCATTTGGCTATCTGCAGTACTTGTGGTATATATGACACATTTGCCATAGGTAAAACGTTTTGTAATTTTTTCTGTGTAGATTGGCGGATTTTGTTATATTAAAATTTTCATAACCATCACCACAATCTACTTTTAAGATATTTTATTAGTCAATAAATAAGCCTTTTTTTGATAAAAAAAAATTTTCTTTCCAGCCAGAGAGAAAGCACAAAGGTCTAGTTCCTGTAGATTTTATCTAAAAAGAAACCTGGAGTGATCTCTAGAACTACATAGCCCCCAAACACCACCTGGGGTGACCTCAAATCACTAAGTTAGGAGTAGGTACTTCATACTTTCAGGTATAGCCAATGATATTTTTCTTGAAAGATATCATTTTTCTTGAAAAATTTTGTGTCTTTCTTATAGGCACTGATTTCATTTGTAAATATGTACTTGTCGTTGTTATTTATATTTGTGCCTTATAGTTTAAGCTATAAAATAGAGCAAACCCATTTTCAGGCCAACTATCTGTTACTAAGGCCTCAGCAAAGCACTTAGCATATTTTAAAAGCATGATAAATGTTAAAATATTAGGCTATGATCTTTAATATTACCATTTGTAAAGAAAGAATAAAAATAAATATCACACAAGGAAGCTTTAAGGATCAAATAATGTAATATATGTGGAAGCACCTTTCAGGCTAAAATGCCATATCAACTTAGTTTTTGTTTAATATCTATTTTCAACAAAGTAAAATTTAGGCTAAAAACACATGCATTTGAAGTATGAAAGCAAGATATTATCAATCTCCCTTTTTTCCCTAAGAACAATGGGCAATCATGTTTCCTAGAAAACCTTATATCTATGATACCACTTTTACATCAGAGCTTGAAAAATGTTTTCAAGATCCTCAATTTATATTTTTTTACCTATTTGCATGAAAAAATATCCTAATATATCAGTCACATAAAAAGCCTTGGATATCTTGAATACAAAAATTTTGGGGATGCCACTCACCTGCAGAAAATTTCAGTATGAACAAGAAATAACTTTTTTTAAAATCTTTATTTAAACACTTTGATTAGAAATATGATTGTAATAAAAGTGTATTGGCACTACAGACAATGACCTGGATTGGACAAACTAGTTTGCCTGGAGCCTAGAGTTGGTCTTATGCCAGGAAACTTCAGGGATAGGGTCTTCTTGTATTTAAGCCAAAGCTTTTCCATTCCATGTCCCTCATATTTTGGTGGGCCTATGCAAACAATAATTGCCACTCTAACACCGTTTTTACTGTGCTCCTTTGACTCTAATCCTTAAGAGAAACAAATCACTTAAAATTTTGAGGTTAACTTAAACTAATATGCATGTGCATGAAAATGTAAAAAAGTACTTTGCCTTCAATGTTTAAGGAGTTACATAAGTGTTATGTCTTTAGATTGCTTTGTGTGCTGCTAAGAAATATTATGTACTACAATCTGGGGACTTGAAGGACAAAGCAATTGTACATAGGTTTTGTTTTATTTTTCTTAATGTTCAAAGTTAAGATATCAGCAATAGGACTACTGAGAATTCTGTTTATGGGTGATTGTCCTTCCACTGTAACTTTACCTTGTCCTCTTTCTTTGCATCTTTGTTCTCATAATTAAAAATTAAAAATTAATAAAAAATAAAATAACGGAGAGATAGCACAGCAGAGTTTGCCTTGCAAGCAGCCGATCCAGAACCTAAGGTGGTTGGTTCAAATCCCGGTGTCCCATATGGTCCCCCGTGCCTGCCAGGAGGTATTTCTGAGCAGACAGCCAGGAGTAATCCCTGAGCAATGCTGGGTGTGGCCCAAAAAAACAAAAAAAAATAATAATAATAAATAAAATAATAAAAATAAAAATAATAAAAAAAGAAATATGATTGTAGTTGGGTTTCAGTCTCGTAAAACATCTCCCTTCACAAGTGCAACATATCCATCACCAATGTCCCAAAATTTCCTCCTCCTCACCCACCCCCATCAAGAACTAACTTTTTAAGTAATGAAGATTTATCTTTTTGTTGTTATATGACTTCATATAAAAAACAAAACTTTACATTTAAAGCTATTTAACAAAATATAAAAGTAATTGATATGTATACAGTATTAAGAGATATCTAGTCTTTAAATTCAGAAGACTGGAACAATAGCCCTGTTTATGCCATGTCAAAACATTTGGTTTAAAACTAACTGTGGTTCCTTGGGAAACAGATCACAAACTTAGACAACTAGCAGCTTTAACAGAAAAGCTTGGAAAGTCAGTCCTTGCAGTATGTTTTGGCTGCTATTGGCTGCCTTTGGCAAGATATAAGATATGAGCTCACAGAAGAATTAGATACTCTGCAAGCAGAAAAGAAAGAAGAGAGGAGAAATAACAGAAATCCAAAATCTTTTTAGAGTTGGAGGAGTTTAGTGGTTCTAAATTTCGAAAAGTTAGTTTTGATGTTACTTTGAAATGTGAAGTCTTCAAAAATTTTTCTCAGTTAGTCATAACAATTTAGGGCAATATTCGATCCTACCTAATTCAATTTTTAGATTCAATCTGAGTGCTTTAGAATAAGTAGTCTTATTTCAAAGTGAATGAGAGATTAAAAAAACGGACCCGAAATAAAGCTTGTCTAATAGTGAGAAGGTATTTAGTATATGGTGACAGAAAAGTACATATCTTAGAAATGATTTAACTGATCGAAGATTTATTTCTTGAGGAATCATATACTCTTTCATATAGTGTTTAGCTTTCTGAGAGAAGACAAGCATTGGTGTCCCAGTTAGTTTCAAGCAGTAAGCCAAGCTCAAAGTCTTAAATAATGGTATGCTTTCAACAATTACTTCAGATAGTCCAGAAAAGATTGCTAGAGAAAGTAAAAATCTGCAGGGATGAAATCATAGTCTTAGACAACAAGGAATAAAGGATCTATTTCACCACAGAGCAAAATTCAAGTTTAAAGAGCAACTTCTATGCTCTTTGACTAGGTGCACTTCATTCAGTGGTAGGCATCCTTTTTTTTTTCAACTGAGCCAAATCTCGCCAAAACCATAATTAAAATTTATTTTGAGAGCCACACAGGGCGCGCACTGACAGAGGCCAGGAGCAGAGTCCTGACTCCTGGAGAGGCCTCCCAGCCCGGCACACAGAAGAGCCAAATGAAAAGTAGAAAGAGCCACATGTGGCTCCCAAGCCGCAGGTTGCCGACCACTGAACAGTATGTAATTGGCCTCTGGAATTCAGTTTTGTAACTCAGGTTGCCCAGTTAACAGACTGAGGGAATCTGAGATTATACAGGCATGAAGTTATTTAAAGAGTGTTACTGGAAAGCACTTCTAGAATGGAAGAAAATGGGATTTGTATGAAGTGAAAAGTTGAACCAGTAAAGTAGTTGCAAAAGTCAATGGAGTAGTTACAAGCCAATCCAACAGAATCTCATCCCACCTCAGGAACTCCCAACTGCCGTCACAAAGGCCCCAAGCCATCTCAGAACTGAAAGGCCAGTGAGAACAGCCCAATCCTCCCCCAAACCCTATCCTCACTGACCCTAGCTCAATGGGGATGGAGAGCAGAGCCCTGTTAGGTTACCCTGTAAATCAGAGCACGCAAAACAGCTCCTTTTTCACCCTTCCACCTCTGGAACTTCCAGCCTCCATCACAAAAGACCCAGGCCTACACAGAAAATATATAGCCCCCAAACTAGAACAGCCTATCAAACTAGTACACAACATTTTTTCATACTTGGGCAAGCACGCTTATCTGAATAAAAGCCCAAAACTAATATACCTCCAAATTCCTCTTACACAAATAAACAAACCACTTTTTTAAATCACCCTGAAACTGCAGTATTTCAACCCATACAATGCAAAGATCAATGGGGGAAACTAAGGAAAACACCAGCAGCTGGGGATATGGAGAGAAATCCTAGCAAATTTTCAAGTCCTCCAATGTGTATAAACTCTATAGACGAGGACATAAAATCGGCATTTAATGTCTTAGAAATGAAATTCAAGGAATCACTATCCAAAGAATTTAAGAAATCCGTAGATGAACAGTTCAACCAACTCAAAGAAAAATTCTATTAGAAGAATAGACTTCATACAAACAAAAAAAACATACATACAAAAAAAACCACACACACAATTAGAGCCACTCTCTTATCAGTTGCAGAACATAAATTTTCTAGTTAATAGTTAGTATTAGAGAGATTTGGGCTATGCTATTAGAATAGAACATTACATCATCCTTGAAACATAGTAATTCCAGGTAGGGATGCTGATCAAAAACAACAGTAAAAGTATCATCACCTCCAACTGGCAGACTCCCCAAGACAGTATACTCAGTGCTACACTACCTATTTAAAATATAATTACTCAAAATATCACTTTTGTTCAAAAATATAAAACTGGATGTTTCTATTAATTTAAAATTAATTGCTCAGAGTGAGATAATGGAGAAAATTAAAATTGTACATCATAATTTTATAATTTAACATGACTATAACTGGGGTGCAGCACAAAATTCTCCTCTAACCACCAGAAGAAAAGAAAAAGGATCTTGAGAGTATTTTTAGAATAATAAGCGATTGTGCAGTTATATATAGATTCTGTTTTATTTCTTCCAACTGTGTATGTGATTGTATTCATATGGTTGGTAAATTTACATATAATGTATATTATTTGTCTGCTAGCCAAATCACTTTAATTCAACTTTAAACTGCTCCCAGGATAGGGACTGAAACCCACTGAGATAAATATACTTATCTTTCGTTTTTAAATCCAATTCATGGGTATCTTCCCTTTTCTTCAATCTTACTTAGCTGGCAAGTTTAACAATAATCATTATGTTCTCATGTTAGGAAATCAGCAGCTGGAATAAGCATCAAAAACTATAGTCTGTGGTCCAGAAGCAAAGAAAAGACTAAAGCCAGCAAAGTGACAAAATATACAGCAGGAAGTGTGGTGGTAATGGGTAGTGTTCAGTCAGAAAGCTTAAGTAGCAGAGGACATATTTAGCATGTCTGAGGCTCTGATTTCAACCCCTAATACTACATGACTCTTGATCACCACACAGTACAATTTCTCTAGAGGACCCAACACTAAACCACCAAGCTGAGTGTCTCTGTGAATGGCATCAGGAAACCCAGGTGCCACTAAAAGCATTCCCTATATTTTTTAAGCTGGGAGCTTTCTGCTATATTCCCAAATTATATGGCCAGAGAGATAGTACAGTGGTTAAAGAACATGTCTTGCATGCAGTCAACCCTGATTAAATTTATGATGCTGTGTAGTTACCAGAATACCACCTGATCTAACCTCAACACTACCAAGATGGCCTAAGTAATCCTATCACCACGGGACTGAGAAGAACTGAATCCTAAGGTCCTTGTATTGAATCATTGGTCTAGCTGACAGACTCACTATAGGAGCACTGGACCCCTTGAGCATTACTAGAAGATCCCTTGAAAAATAGTAAGAAGAGGAGCTTTTTACAGGGGGACAGAGTGCTTGGCTTATAAGGGTCAACCCTTGTTAGATTCCTAGTATCCCTTATTATGTCCCCTGAGTCCACCAGGAGTGATTTTTGAGTGCAGAGCCAGGAGTTAACCTCTGAACACCACCTGGTGTGTACCTCCCCACCAAATCAAATTAAAAAAATAAATTAAAAATAAAACCAGTAAGATCAATTTAAACAACAGTTGTGAAATTTTAGTGTTTTCAGTAAGAAGGGCCTTATCATTTTTTATAAATATTTAACTCATATCCATATAGTCAAGATACAAAAATTTGTTTTTAGTAGAGTTGCACAGTGTGCAATAATCAGGATGAACTGTAGAATATTTTTCAAAAAAAGACCACTGGGTCCAATCTGTGGAGTGACGAAAGAACTTACTAGGAATGAGACAGTGTGGCAGAGCAGAGTCTTTTAATTGAAAAGAAAGCCCATTGGTTTAGTTGACATAATGGAGGCCTCCAAAGACAAACCTGGCTTGCATTCTTAGGCAGCACATTTTTGGGTCTGCTTCAGGTGGATAACTTCTTTCTGTAGATTAGTTAGTCCTGGGAAGGAGCAAACAGAATATCTGTATATAATTTATTTTATTTTATTTTTTATTTTATGAAGATAAAGATGCAAAGAATATGTATACAATTTTTGAGGAGAAAGTGAATTTCCCATACAATATTTTAATGTAATCACATTAAAAGTATAACAAATAGGGCTGAAGTGATAGCAGAGTGGTAGGGTGTTTGCCTTGAATGTGGCTGACCCTGGATGGATGCGATTTTGATCCCTAGCATCCCATATGGTCCCTTGAGCCAGGAGCGATTTCTGAAAACAGAGCCAGGAGTAACCCCTGAGTACCACCAGATGTGGCCCAAAAATTAAAAAAATAGTATAATAAATATATTTAATAATTTGGATCAACTATTAAATCTTTTGACCCAGTCATAAAATATTTTAGCTTATCTCAGAAATGGAGTATTATGGGTGATTCTAGGAATATTGGTGGTAAGTGCATTGAATGTATAACTTATTGAATCGTGTTGATAAACCAAGAATACCTAGACCCAGTCTAGGGGAAGTATGAGAAATGGCAGGCCCTCTAGTCTGGGTATAACTTATCAACCTAGCAAGGAGGATCTTAGCCTGCCAGTAACTTTTAAATAGAGCCTTAAATTGTGCATCTTTTTTTTTTCTTTGCATCTTTTTAGGGAGCTTTTGCCAAACTACAATTAAGTCACTTATTCTTTCGCACTCTTCAGACTCTGGAAAGGACTAATCAAATTATTATGTGGGAATCTGCATTTTTACATATGTCATAAAAGTAGCATCAGACAAGCTCTCCTAATGTCTGCTTCTTCCTGTAGCCTTTTTGAGATTCTTAGATAAATAATTTAATATGAATATGACATTAAGATATAATTGTATTCCTTAACATTCAAGTAGTTTAGAAGCAACATGTTACAGAAATACAATAGTGGGCCAGAGGTTAAAGTACTTGCCTTGCACATGGTCAACCCCATGTGCAAAGCAAGTGCCTCCAATACCATATATGGTCCTTCAATTATGATCAGTAGTAATTTCTGTGCACCTAGTTAATTATAGTGCATACCAGGTATATACTGACCGCTTCCTCTAAAAATTCAATCCAGAAATTTAGTCCTTTTTTAGTTGTTGTTTACTTTTTATAATACCTTGAATGTTTTTTTTTCTTTTTTTAAAATTTTTTTATTTTGAATTATGAGAACAAAAGATGCAAAGAAAGAGGACAAGGTAAAGTTACAGTGGAAGGACAATCACCCATAGCATAATTCTCAGAAGAAGTCCCCTTGTTGATATCTTAACTTTGAACTTTCAGCCAAAGAACGTTAAGATAAATAAAACAGAATCCATGTACAATTACTTTGTCCCTCAAGTCCCCAGATTGTAACACATTATAATATTTCTTAACAGCACACAAGGCAATCGAAAGCCATAACACATACATAACTCCTTAAACATTAGAGGCATAGTATTTTTTACATTTCCATGTACATGCATATTAGCTTAAGTTAACCTCAAATTTTAAGTGGGTGCATTTTAAGGATTAGAGTCAAAGGAGCACAGTAAAAACGGTGTTAGAGTGGCAATTGTTGTTTGCATAGGCCCAACAAAATATGAGAGGCATGAAAAGGAATAACCTTGGCCTAAATACAAAGAGATCCTACCCCTGAAGTTTCCTGGCATAAGACCAACTCTAGGCTTCAGGCAAGTTATCGTCCAATCCAAGACATTTTCCGTAGTGCCAACACACTTTTCAAACAGTCTCTGTTGTTGGTATCATGTTTCTGTATTAAAGATTCTGGAATCTGCATATCCTACATTGAAGTCATGATGTGGAGTGTCTTCTCGTTTCACCTCACCATGAAAGGGCAATGCAGTAAGCCCTGTCCTGTAAGCAGGTTGTTGTTGTTAAGTCTTCTCAGTGTTAAGGGAAGTCTCTTTTGAGCTGGTCGATGTCTGAGCAGTGATAGGGTCTTCCGTGGTAGAGGATTGCTTCCAGGTAATGTTATAGACAAACCTCACAATTAAGGGGCAATACAGAAAGCCCTGTCCAGTAAGCAGAATACCTTGAATGTTTATTAAGGGAAACAGTACTGGACTGAGAAATAAGAACCAGTTCTGTCAACCACTAAATTATTATTATCTACAGTGCATTTTATTATAACAATTTCTACAATCATGCTGACAATTTATGTTTTTTAAATGTTGTTCTTGCAGAGAGTTAAAATATAAATGTCTACGTGATCTCAGATATCAAATTAGTGGATTCTAACGAATGAGATCTCCATAAATGATTCTCCCTACAGTTAATTAATTCTTTAGTTCAGTAGCACTCATTCATCTTTCTGAGTTGTTTTTACTCTTAAAAAATCCATTTGTGCAAACTACAGTACAAAAAAGGAAAAGGAGGAGAGTGGAGAGAGAAAGAGAGAGCAAAAGATAAAGAAAGTGTCTCCCATAGAGACGATCTTGGGTGGGGTGGGGACATGGAAAGGAAATTAGAGAGATTGATAGTGGGAAATGAATGCTGGGGAAGTGTTAGATTGAAGTTGTATGACTGAAATTCAGTTAGCCACAATTTTTAACTCTGTATCTCAAAGCTTTTTGATAATTTTTACTCTTTTCAGTACATCATTAAATCATGATTGAAGATTATAAAAATTAGCAAAGCTAGCCACATGGGAACACTTTCAGTCTATCTCCAATTAAGCTGCATAAGCCTTTTCAAGAGTTTCTGACGCAATGTTCTCCATTAAGCACAACTACCTCTATAGAGATGCCTACATTCTGTTTGCCTTCCAATATGGCCCTAGGATTAAAGAAAAGTATGAATAGTTCTTACATCTTGCTGAAAGGTGTGATGAATAACTGAGTTTCCCTTCTTTTCTTTATTCCAATGTTTTCTCCCTTAGAAATACTTTTGGTGGTGTAAATTTTTAGTCATTCAGTGTCAGTCTTCCCTCTTTTGTGCACAATGTTCTAAGATGAAAAACAATGTATTTCACTCTAAATTTTCTTTAAGTCTTATAGGCACATAAAATTGTGACAAATCAAGTCAAATACCCCTTCAGTCAAGGTACGTATTGCTTTTTTTGTATTTAGTGACACCTTTCTCTGGAATAACTCTTCCTCCTTTTTGTACATTTAATAGGGCATTCTTTCCAAAGCCAAGCACATAATGCTTTCTCTTAAAAAGTCTTTCTTGACCCTGCTGACTTTCCATCTTCGGGATGAAATCTTCAAAATAAGATTTTCTTATAATGGCCTCAGATTAAGTTTATGGCCTTGTTCATATTCTTTGAAATGATCATACATCTTTTTACTTGAAAGCAATTTGTTTATTTACAAGTCTTATTTTCTTGTAGTATATGAACTACTTAGAGATGAAAGTACAATCTTTAATCAATTTTTTTTTCAAAATATAGCACAAAACTTCAGACATCATAGGCTCTCAATAATATTTGTTGATAGAAAGTGCATTAAACTGATTTAAATTGCATTGGGTTCAGATTTATAAAGGGAATCTATTCTACTTTGAAAGGTTTATAAGTATAACTGATCTAGTCCAGTAAAATGAATAAATTACAAAAGTTTTATAGTTAACGTTTCCTTTGGGAGGTTTTATAAGTGATTTGCACCATTTGAACTTAATTGACAGAAATATTATTCAGAATTTTCTGCTCCTGGTGATTGCTCTCTGCAGTACTAAAAACATCATTGGTCTCTAGAAAGATTAGTGTATTAGAAATAGAAAAGTAATGATTATTCAATTTTTGATTCCCATAATAAAATATAAAAGTTAAAAGATGATAATAGGTAAGTTTTGTGGAGAAATAAAGATGTCCACAATCTAGAATTTCTACTTTGTGTGGCCAAAGTAAGTTAAAACAGTTTGAAAGTGAAGCTTAACTGTAAGCTATGAGTAAAGAAAATTCAGAGTATGACCAAAAATTTATCTTTTGTTTGTTTGTTTGTTTTGTTTTGGTTTTTGGGCCACACCCATTTGATGCTCAGGGGTTACTCCTGTCTAAGAGCTCAGAAATTGCCCCTGGCTTGGGGGGACCATATGGGACGCCGGGGGATCGAACCGCTGTCCTTCCTTGGCTAGCGCTTTCAAGGCAGACACCTTACCTCTAGCGCCACCTCGCCAGCCCCCCAAAATCTATCTTGATTAAAAAAAAAGACTGATGAAGAGAAACATTGCCTTTATTGAATCTGAAAATTGAATTCATACATTATTTATTAAATTAACAGAAAAACAAATAATTTTTTGTTTAGGGCCACACCTAAACAGGGGGTGCTCAGGAGTTACCCCTGGATCTGCACACAGAAGTTACTCATGGCAGATTTAGGGGAGCATATGGAATCTTTTGGATAGAACCTTGGTCGGCTGTGTGTAAGGCAAAGGCCCTATTCACTGTGCTATTACTCTAGCCTGGAAAAATAAATTTTTAAATGAAAAAAGAATAGAGAGTCAAAATATCAAACCCAATTTGCTCTGTCATCAAAAAGAATGGGACCCCAGAACAATATGGGATAAGTTTTGAAAAATATAATAGCTTTATAATTTAATTTTGTATTTGGCGTAACACGAATGCTTGGATCTCCTGACTACTGGAAATGTTATATAGAAGCAGTTACAACCTGATGACTAGTGAACTATTATTAGAAAGCTATTCCTCTTAAATGACTGGACAATACACTTTGTGCATCTGATTGGGCCATCTATTTTCTTTTTGTTTTATTTTTCTGTTTCTTCTATATTTTATTTATTGAAGGACACTTTTCTGTATTAAGAAATAATACAGAAAAACTGCTACTGGATCTGTTTTAGGGATCCTTCCTTGCAGTGCTTAGGGTTCCAAATGTGGTGGCAGGAATTAAACTGGTTAACTACTCCTGTACTCTCTCCTAGGGTGACTTTTCTTATGACTACTTCCCAAATATCTAAAGGAAAACAAGAGAAGTTTAGTATTTTTTTTTCAAGAAATGAAAAAAGTATCTCAAGGAATTCAGTGTTGTGGCTAATTTCGTGTTCCAGTTACTGCATATACCTTATAAGTCTAATTGGTCATCCAGAAATTTTATATATTAGGCATGATTATTCAGAGATATCCAAAGAATCATAACCAAGAAATTGATTTTTTGTAAGCTTAGACAATGATGAAGAAAATGATGAGAAGCCCCCAAATCCTTTGGCAGAAACCCCTGCCAGTGGCAGAGTTCCAATTCAAATCTGACCTGACACCAAACAGATCTGATGATATATAAATTTTATCAGAAAACAAGTTAATTACAGTGTTTTATCTTATCATCCAGAGACGAAGATTTCATTCTTTTTTGCTTTTTGTTTTATCTTTACTCATAATAGACTGCATGATACTAATATACTAGAATAATAGTCACTTTTACCCAGTCTCTCATCTCAAAAGTTAAGTTCTTCCTGAAACACCATTGTGAGGATCCTCTATATGTAGCCTGATACAGGGACTAAGGTCTAGTCAATCTGGCACAGAAAATTAAATATCATATAATCAATGTCAAGTCTTAGAAAATCACTAACCTTGGGATGGGATTGATAGCAGAGCTGTAGGGCACTTGCCTTGCATGCAGCCGACCTGGACTCAATTCCCAGCATCTCATATGGTCCCCAGAGCCTGCCAGGAGCAATTTCTGAGCACACTGCCAGGAGTAACTCCTGAGCACCACTGGGTGTGTCCCCAAAACAAACAAACAAACAAATGAAAAGAAAATCACTAATCTTATGATGTTTAGTGGAGAAAAAGATAACTGTGGTGGTTCCTCCAAGTTGCTCTCAAATCTATTATTGGGAGTGCAAGTAAATCATTCCTCAAAAAGAAATGTTTTTACCCAACATTACATGGTAGATTTTAGTAAAAACACTCACCTTCTTATTGACAAATAATAACATCAGTATATGCAGGATTTCTTTGCTGTCAGATTAGGAAGTGCCTTGTTAAAACAACAGCTTTCACTGCCAAATCAGTTCTCATCTATAATTTGCTGTTTGCTGTATTGTCATGTGGAACTGAGGTCTCATCAAAAGACCATGATTCTCAAGAATGGTACCTTATTTGCCAATAAAGGTACATTTTTTTTTTTTTTTTTGGTTTTTGGGCCACACCCTGTGACGCTCAGGGGTTACTCCTGACTATGCGCTCAGAAGTTGCTCCTGGCTTCTTGGGGGACCATATGGGACGCCGGGGGATCGAACCGCGGTCCGTCCTAAGCTAGCGCAGGCAAGGCAGGCACCTTACCTCCAGCGCCACCGCCCGGCCCCAAAGGTAAATCTTTGAATAAAAAAAAATAGACAAAGTGTAGAGTCATAAACTCACATCAATTTCTTGTTTTGAGTGCATTCATTTACTTTTGAGTGCACTTGTTCTCATTGTTGCTTTTCTGAAACTTTGGAAGATAGCTCACATAAGTTCTAATGCCTCCTATATTACTTCCTAAATAAAAAATAGTTTAGTACCTTACGTTTTGTGGCTACTGTTTATAAGGACTATCAGCACACCAGTGGTGGTACTAGATTAAAATAATAAAAAGAATACCATCTCACACCACAGAGATTGGTGCACATCACAAAGAATGAGAACAAGCAGTGCTGACAGGGATGTGGAGAGAAAGAAACTCTTATTCACTGCTGGTGGGAATGCCATCTAGTCCAAACTTTATGGAAAGTGATATGAAAATTCCTCCAAAACCTGGAAATTGAGCTCCCATCCGATCCAGCTATACCACTACTAGGGATATACCTATGGCCTACAAACACAAAAATACAATATAAAAATTCCTTCCTCACACCTATATTCATTGCAGTGCTATTTACAATAACCAGAGTGGAAACAAAAAGATGCCTTTCAAAAGATGAATGGCTAAAGAAACTGTGGTACATATACACAATGGATGTTATGCAGCAATCAGGAGAGATGAAGTCATGAAAATTTCCTATACCTGGATGTACATGAAATCTATTATGCTGAGTGAAATAAGTCAGAGGGAGAGAGATAGACGCAGAATAGTCACACTCATCTATGGGTTTTAAGAAAAATAAGAGACATTTTTGCAATAATCCTCAGAGACAGAGGTGGGCTGGAAGGTCCAGCTCACGACATGAAGCTCACTACAAAGAGTGATGAGTGCAATTAGATAAATAACTACATTGAGAATTGTCATAACAATGTGAAAGAATGAGGGAAGTGGAAAGCCAGTCTACAGTGCAGGTGGGGTTGGGGTGGGGAGGAGGGAGATTTGGGACATTGGTGATGAAAGTGTCACACTGGTGAAGGGGGGTGTTCTTTACATGACTGAAACCCAACTAGAATCATATTTGTAATCAAGGTGTTTAAATAAAGATATTAATAAGAAAAAAAGAATAAGACATAGTGCTTACTATTGAGCATCTTGGAGATTAGGTGAGAAGTTGGTAAAATTTTTATCATTAGCCACAAAATCCTGTGATGAATGCTAATTAATGGATACTAATCTAGTCACACTTCTTTATTGTCTAACCCACATGGTTGTAGAAGTAACTAACTGTAGTGGTTCTTTCTCAGGCAGAGAGTGTTGATTTTCCTATGGATGAGACTACGACATTTGCTCTGGAATATTATCAAAAATGCTCTAATTCTAAAACCATGAGAAAAAAAATTTAGTCTTTTAGGGAGGAAATTTTATAATTTTTTTTTGAATTTTGTGTTTCTCTCACCAAACAGGAAAATAAAATGTGTATGTATATGTGCTAATTCCCCTACTCAGTTATTCCAAAAGTTATGTTAGTTTTTAGATGCAAAAGTGAATGGAGCATGCAAGGCCCTTGTTATCAATGAGCTTACACTAACATGAAGGATTAAGAAAAATTAACTAGTAAAAAAAGAGATAGAAATAGACAATAGAAACAAGAATTAGAAGGACTGACCCATGGTAGGAAGCTTCTACAAAGAGTGGGAGAGTTGTAGTAAAGGCAGAGAAGGGACCACTATGACAATAACTTTTGGAAATGAAGAACTCTAGATAAGAATTGGGTGCTGAAAGAAGAGAGTGATATGCATGATATTCCTTCAGGAACCATATTGTAATCTAGTGTTTAAAAGGAAGATCGGTGAGAGAGAAAGAGTGAGAGAGAAAAGAAAAATGTATTCCATAGAGATAGGTCATGGAGGGAGAGCAGTAAGCAAATGGGGAGAGGACATTGGTGGCGAAAAATATACACTTGTGAATGTATGGGTGTTAGACATTGTCTAACTGAATCTCAATAACTGCAATTCAAAATAAATTTAAAAAATAATGCACCCGCGTGACAAATATACATTTTAAGCATTATCTAAAAATGTTCTTCAAGACGGTTCCTAGGAAAGGAAACGGAATACCAAAAATTTGGATGATAACACTCAAATAGATCTTTAAAGTCAGTCTTTATGGACGTGACTTTCTGTACTGACTCCAAGCCGAAATCACATACAATTCATATTGTGCGTGTGTGTGTGTGTGTGTGTGTGTGTGTGTGTGTATAGTATATATATTGTATATAGCCCCTGTCATGTATTGTCTCTCCCCTACCCCTGAGTCTCCTCTATCCCCTCACTTTTCAATCCTGATCCATTATCTTCCTCTAATTTAACCCTCTTTACCCTCAGTTCCTAACTCGGTAGGCACCAAGACTGACCTCCTGCCCCAACAGACCACCTTCTAGCTCCTCAGTGAAAGACACCCTCTGGATCCCCGTTCTCCTGCATCGGCAAAGAACTACAATCAGCAATGCCTGCTGACTCATGCTTGATGGCCCCTCTCTCCCCCACCAAATCGTGGACAGTTGCAGGATACAGGAATCAGCCTCAGCAAAACTCCCAGCTCAAAGACACTATATGGTCTCGTAATGCAGCAAAGCATCTCTCAAACTCAATTCCAAGGCCTGTGAATCGAAAAGTACCTTGGCTTTTACTCCCCACAAGAATATATCAAAAGACTTAATTGGGAGTCTTATATTGCCTATACAAAAATAAAAAGAAAGAAAGAAAGTGGGGGGAACGCCAAACCCTACCACTCCAGCACCCATATTTTTTCTTGTTTTGTTTTGATTTGTTAGTTTTTGACTTTATTTTCCTTCTTTTTTTTCTTCCACTTTTCTCATTCTTTTTCACTCTTGTGGTTATTATTTAGAGATTTATTTTTATTTTTATTTGCCAGGTCCATTTTTTTCTTTTTTCTTCCATTTTTCTTTTCTTTTTTTCCTCTCTAAAATTTTTTTGGTAGTTGTCACCAAATTTTTTTCTTTCCTTTTTCTTATCATTTTTATCTCCAATGACGGTGGAATGTATGCTCAATCTACAACAAGCTATAAAGTGGAGACCAGTTGCACTAGCATACTGGGGGGTAGAGGAGGGAGATATGGGATGCATACTGGGAACAGGGGCGGAGGGAGGACAGCACTGGTGGTGGGAATGCCCCTCATTCGTTGTCACTATGTGCCATAAATGATGCAGTGAAAGATTTGTAATACACTTTGGTCACAATAAAAATTAAAAAAATATAGGGGGAGGCGGGGGAGAAATCCCGCCCTTTGCATCCCAAAACTGCAGAGGCACGGCTGGGCTCAGACCACTCCACATGCCAGGATTTCTGGGTGTTTGACTGGTATGTGGGGGGCTCTGGGCAGGACAGCTAGCCACAGGTCCCCTGGGCTGAACTCCTAGTCCAGGGGGCCAAGATCCCCCCAAACCTGGTGGGTCTTCAGGGCCACGCCTGGTTAATCGGGCCCTGGGGGGAGGCGGGGGAGAAATCCCGCCCTTTGCATCCCAAAACTGCAGAGGCACGGCTGGGCTCAGACCACTCCACATGCCAGGATTTCTGGGTGTTTGACTGGTATGTGGGGGGCTCTGGGCAGGACAGCTAGCCACAGGTCCCCTGGGCTGAACTCCTAGTCCAGGGGGCCAAGATCCCCCCAAACCTGGTGGGTCTTCAGGGCCACGCCTGGTTAATCGGGCCCTGGGGGGAGGCGGGGGAGAAATCCCGCCCTTTGCATCCCAAAACTGCAGAGGCACGGCTGGGCTCAGACCACTCCACATGCCAGGATTTCTGGGTGTTTGACTGGTATGTGGGGGGCTCTGGGCAGGACAGCTAGCCACAGGTCCCCTGGGCTGAACTCCTAGTCCAGGGGGCCAAGATCCCCCCAAACCTGGTGGGTCTTCAGGGCCACGCCTGGTTAATCGGGCCCTGGGGGGAGGCGGGGGAGAAATCCCGCCCTTTGCATCCCAAAACTGCAGAGGCACGGCTGGGCTCAGACCACTCCACATGCCAGGATTTCTGGGTGTTTGACTGGTATGTGGGGGGCTCTGGGCAGGACAGCTAGCCACAGGTCCCCTGGGCTGAACTCCTAGTCCAGGGGGCCAAGATCCCCCCAAACCTGGTGGGTCTTCAGGGCCACGCCTGGTTAATCGGGCCCTGGGGGGAGGCGGGGGAGAAATCCCGCCCTTTGCATCCCAAAACTGCAGAGGCACGGCTGGGCTCAGACCACTCCACATGCCAGGATTTCTGGGTGTTTGACTGGTATGTGGGGGGCTCTGGGCAGGACAGCTAGCCACAGGTCCCCTGGGCTGAACTCCTAGTCCAGGGGGCCAAGATCCCCCCAAACCTGGTGGGTCTTCAGGGCCACGCCTGGTTAATCGGGCCCTGGGGGGAGGCGGGGGAGAAATCCCGCCCTTTGCATCCCAAAACTGCAGAACCGCGCGGGGGGCTAGCGCCCCCGCGCGTACTTCATATATTAAGTGCATTCCTACTGTTATGTTACTTTTTACGTATCCAGAATCTTTATTATGTATCGTGCCCTTTCCCACATCCCTACAAAGCTCTTTTTTATTCCTTTACTCTCTATCCCCCCCAAACATCTCTAATCTACATTACTCTTTTTAATCAGTAGTGTACAAGCGTTATCACAGACCAAAGCCGTGCATTGTGTGTAACAACCCCAAACTGTTTCAAGATACATAAAATGGACACGTATTTCTTTAGAATATTTTGGGTTTTTTTCTCTGACAGCTATAATTCTTACTAAATGTTGTCTTATATAGTGACGATTCTAACCGCTTTTCTTCTTCTCTTTTTGAGCTGTTTAACAAGGAATCTTAGAGAAAGAGTCCCCCAAATTAATTCTTATGATTGAACCATAATTGTTCTTATCACCCCCTTATGCGCCAAGAACACCACGTGGCATTGCTCCTTTTTTGCATAGGCACATTAAAATGGGAAAATACTATACATATAAATAAGATCCTATCTAATAGAGATTGGTACAGACTAATCTTATAGTGCAAAGGGACCTTACACCCTGAACATTGACATAACGACCTGGCACAGACCTCAGAAGAAAGGACATTCCCCTGAACCAGGGAAGCCATCCACAAAACATCCAGGCTGGTCTATAGCATCACCTGGAAGCAATCCTCTACCAAGGAAGACTCTACACTGCTCAGACATTGTCCTGCTCAAAAGAGACTTCCATTAACACTGAGAAGACTTAACAACAACAACGATTTGCTTACAGGACAGGGCTCCCTGCATTGCCCTTTGATTGTAAGGTGAAACCAGAGGACGCTCCACATCCTGACTTCAATGTTGGATATACAGATTCCAGGATCTTAAATACAGAAGCTTGATACCAACAACAGAGACTGTGTGAAAAATATAAGTGTGTTGGCACTACAGACAATGTCTTGGATTGGACGATCTAGCTTGCCTGGAGCCTAGAGTTGGTCTTGTGCCAGGAACCTTCAGGGGTCGGGTCTTTTTGTATTTAGGCCAAGGTTATTTCTTTCCATGTCCCTCATATTTTGGTGGGCCTATGCAAACAACAATTGCCACTCTAACACCATTTTTGCTGTGCTCCTTTGACTCTAATCCTTAAAAAGAACCCAGTTAAGATTTGAGGTCAACTTAAGCTAATATGCATGAATATGGAAATGTAAAAAAAAAATGCTATGCCTGTAATGTTTAAGGAGTTATGTAAGTTTTATGGCTTTAGATTGCCTTGTGTGCTGTTAAGAAATATTATAGTGTGTTACAATCTTAATGTTCTTTGGATGAAATTTCAAAGTTGGGATATCAGCAAGGGGACTTCTGAGAATTATGTTATGTATTGTCCTTCCACTGTAACTTTACCTTGTCCTCTTTCTTTGCATCCTTGTTCTCATCATTACAAATAAAAAATTTAAAAAAAAAAAATTAAAAAAATATAAATATATATTTTTAGTTACCACAAAATGTATTTGAGGAAACTAAACTCCAAGGTCATGTCTTATGACCAGGGAGGTGGTATATGAGCTTCCTTTTTCTTCAGAAGAAAAATATGTGATCAAATTAAAGTCAACCTAATTTTGTAATTGCAATGTTGCTAAGGGGAAGGAAAAAGAGGATATCAAAGATCACAAATAAATTTGATGGAGAACAATAGGATAAAAAGAATAAAGGAGAGAGAAAAGAAGGGAATACAGGATAGAAAGGAAGAGAAGAGTAATAATTTATTTATTTATTTGTTTGTTTTATTTTATATGAGTCAAACATGAATAAAATAAAATAAAGTTGGGGCCAGGAAGGTGGCGCTAGAGGTAAGGTGTCTGCCTTGCAAGCACTAGTGTAGGACGAACTGAGGTTCGATCCCCCGACATTCCATATGTCCCCCCCAAGCTAAGGGTGATTTCCGAGCACATAGCCAGGAGTAACCCCTGAGCGTCAAACAAATGTGGCCAAAAATAAAAATAAAATAAAATAAAGTTTATATTTCTGTACAAAATAAAAGAAAGACGACTGTTATTCTGGTGTATGCAACTTAAAACACTATGCTAAATGTGATGACAGATCAAAATAGAACCCAAAATTACTCAATTATAAAATAGGCTCTAAAGGATGTGACAAGATATTTTGATAGTGATAGAGGACCACATTATTTGAGCACTTAATCATTCCTCTCTATGATTTCATGAGGATGGAAGGGAAGATTTATCTTGAAAGAGGTGGGAGTCAAAGATGACAAAGTAGAGAACTCTATTTCAGATAGGGTGAACAGCATGCACTAATAATTGGAGACAAGAACAGCCTGGTACGTGCTTGCCAATCTGTAAGCATTTTAGCAAAAACTAGATAATAAAGTGAAGTGTTTGGAGATGGAAATGGAAAGACAGTAGTAAGTTATCCTGTTTTATATGTTGAAAAGTCAGCTAATGCTTCTAAATTTCTAGCTCTGTTGAGCTGACCATTCCTCAAATAAACCATTGCAATAATTCACATCTTTAGTGACCTCTTCCTTTGCATATTTCATATGTCTGGTACCTTCCCACAAAACATTAATTAAATCTCAGCACTCCTATAACCTTCACATGAGTGATATCTCTTCCAACTTAGTTTAAAATTAATTTAATTATTTCTTCCTGTCACATGTTTGTTTACTACCCAGTGTTTTCTTCAGTGGCATCATTATGGCCATTATGTGCTTACCTATCAGAAGATAAAAATCTTCTTTCACTGGGATAAAATTTTAATGATACCTGTGGCATTTTCTGTTTAATTTACTGCTTAATTCCCAGCTCCTATAGCAGTAAAGTTTTATCCATCCATTAAATATTTGTAGAATATGACACATATTAGTCTGAGAAAGAATTTATTAGTAAGAGCTATAACTCAACTTGCCCTTTTGAATATCATTTTGGGTGCATTGTCAGAGGAATGCATATTTCTGAAGTATAAAATCCTAAAGATTATGAGATAAGTGACTACACACAATCAAAATAGACTTGAAATGAATTAGAAAATTCTAATGCTACATTGAAGACTGGCATTCATTTTTATGCACTGTAGATATAGCATCTCTAATATAAGTTGTTCAATTTTCCCAGTAAAGAAGACATGTACTTTTTAATATTTGATGATCCATGTATCGCTCTGAATTAGTTTAACACAATGCTATGTTTAGTGTACAAGTAGAAAACCCTGAAATATGTAGTTTTCTATGAAAAATGTGTGTTGCTGAATTTATAGAATTTACTTTAATAAGACATTATTGTATGGAAAGTGTAAGGAAGAAGCATAAATTTGGAGGCTAATATAGATCATTGTAAAATAATATTTAATTAGTTAAGAATTTTTGTCTTTTTCAAGCACATAAAAATAAATTAAAATTTAAGTATTTGACTTTTTTAATACTTAACTGAAACATATTTTCATTGTGTTTAATTCTGCCTTTTTAGTCTATCCACGGTTTGAGTATCAGTATATAATTTAAAATGAAACGGCCACAGTGAATTTACATATTCTACTGATTTGTGATTAGGCATCCACTAACAAGTCCTCTTGTCTTTCACTGCTACTTAATTAAATGAATAGTTTTTAAAGTAATGTTAATAAGCACTTATTAATGTGAAATTAATAAATTTCCAATTCTGATATATAGTTTAATCTTACTCATAGAATAATGATATTAAAAATAGCTTAAATATTGTGAACTTCAAGAATTAGCTCTGAACAATACAGTACTCATCCTTTCTTTTTTCATCTTAACAAAATATTTATAATTGTTGGATGCATGAACACAAGGTTAGAAAGGTAAAGTTTGCCTTCCAGTTTGAAATTAGGGTGATCTGCTAGGATTGCAGTTCCTGGTTCTCAACTCCTAAACTCTAGGCAAGTTAAACTTAGCAGCCTCATTTTTAATATGGGTATTAAGGTTAACAAGAGACTTTATGTCATTGGTTTTTATTGGGTATATTTTGAGTCTGTTATGTTTTTGTTTAATAGACATAACCTGGAAGGAATGATAAGGATGGTTGATGTTGAGAAAAAAATCTCGTTTTCTATGTTTGAACATAAATTATCAATTATATGTAGTGATTTGTCTAAAGATACAAAGCATCCTAAATCTTTCAGTGCAATGTTCTAAGCTCCAACCCTATACAGTGTGGAATTCCTGGGGACTGAAGATGAAATTAGGGCTAGTTGTTCTATATGCATGAGACTCTAAGAATTCCACTGCTGAACCTTTTAAAAATGAGTTTAAGAGTATCCAGCTCTTCTCCATTTTTGTACCTGTGAGGAAATAAAAATCAAGTGTATATTACAAGCTTAATTTACAAGGATTTGACAGGAGGAGCCTCTTGGACTATTTGAGTTACTAATGGGATAGCAAACAGTGCCTGTAATTTACTTTTTACTTTGATAATGTCTGGGCTGAAAGGGTCACACAGACCTTTCCAAACATTAACTTATTTCCCCCTCTTTGTGCTTCTAAAAGATCAGAAAAGGTTAGCACTCCCTTTGTTTTATAGATGAGAAAACTGAGATCTAAGGGTAAGCATCCTACCAAGGTCGCTCTGTAAGTCAAGGTCACTCACTAGGGACAGCCCTAGAAGTTACTCAGGGTATTTATTGAAAGATTCCATCCTGAACTGGAACTAACACAAAATTTCATTCCTGTTAATTATATATATAATTATATATATATATATATATATGTCAAGCAATAACTAAAACAACAATAATAATATTTTATCTCTGAGCTTCTTCATGCCTGTAAATCAAAAGAGAGGAATGAATCAAAGCAAGCCTCAGTGAAAAATGCAAATATAATTCTTCCCATTAAGGGAAAGTGGTGAAGGTTGATTTTTTTTTTTAAGTTAGAGAAAACAATGTAAAAAAATGTTACAGGTGTCAAGCAAATTTAGCACCTCATCTGATACAGGGAATAGTCAGGTTCATTGTTAGGAACCAATATTCCCTGAGTTTTGGGCACTCCTTAGAGGTTATAATTTTTTTTTAGTTTTATATAAGATCTTTATTTAAATTATTACACAATTACTTATTATATACCTGTATCAAGGGATTATGTTGTATGCCTTTAAGAGGTTATAATTTTGAGAGTTCTCTTTTCATCACTACCCCAGTCCTGGTTTCTGTACATTGGGATGCCTGTTTTGTGATATAAAGGCAAGATCTCTTTCTCTAAATAGATCTCTTTCTCACATATTCAAGCACAAAATTATTTTCTAGTGAGTCCTTTTCGGAATTAATTTACCAAAACCATAATCTTTTTGATACTTCTTTCTCTGCTTATTTATTAACATCTAATTAATAATTATCTTAATTATCATTTATATATTTCCTTCAGCATGAAATTATATAGAGCAGAAATATTTGCTATTTTTCTTGTTACACGTGGCGCTTATCAGATGGCGCATGGTACGTATAGAGCTCAAAAAATAATTGTTGAATAAATGAATGAATGTATTCATAGTTTGAAGAGTGTTCTAGCTTTCTTAGTCTCAAAAATTATGATTGCAATTTTACAATACTTTCACTTCTAACTCATTCTGACTTTTACATTTCTAGTTGAGCAGTCATAGGTTCTAATTTAGTGACTTCTTAACTGATATCTCTATCTTCACATTTCTTTTCCCAAACTCGAGATTAAAAATTGGGCTAAGAAAATTATTGTTGGCAAACAAATTAATGAAACAATGCATGAGAGGGTATAGCTCTTTTATTTGCATAAAATTAAAATTGCAATAAGCTCAATATTATACTCTAGATTGTTTTCCACTTGATCATAAAGTATATCCTGCTGTTTAGCCTTATGACTGGAAAATAGTAGTTCTTAATAAATATTTTGTAAGAAAATAAATATAGCAATGTGATTGCATTTAAGTACTACCCTCATGGAGCTTGCTGTCAAGTGAGACTTTTTTAAACTAACCTTATTACAACTTTGTTATGAAATTAGCATTTAAGTCAAGAGTGTATTTGTTGTAATTTAATATGCAATTATTTGTTTACGCATGGTAATTTATAATACTCTTGTAACAGTGAAGGATAAAAGGAAAAAAATTCTCTTCTCATGCTCTTTAAGTTTTTGATAGAATCAAGAAGAAAATCAAAGTTTTGTATTAGAATTCCAAGTTGATAAGTGAATAAACAATATAGTGTGTCATATGGTGTTATATTTAGAGAAGGACTCTTCCTTTATTCAATTATTCCCTTTCAGCATGATAAAAATACACTTTAAACACTTGAAACAAGGAACCACTTAAAGTCTTTACCATTTCCTAGAATGTGTTTCCTTCAATTCATTGATAGCTTCTGTGTCTCTTTTTCTTTTAACTAACACATCAACCACTGGTAATATCTGAATTAAAGATTCTTGTTTACATATTTTTATGAAAAATTTTATAAATGCTTGTGATATTTATTAGCCCATAAACTATTTAAACTTATGTTATTTATAGCCAGTCTGTAGAATAGTAAGCATAGCATAATATATTTATGATATATTTGAAATAAAATAAATCAAGACGTGTTTAATCCTGCCATTGGCTTTCCTTATGATACTGTAAGTTAGTAGAATATTCCAGGCAAAGGAACTGTCCAAATCAGTGTGTAATTGCAGGGGAGGTAGAAATGAGACAGATCTCATATATATGAATTCTGAACACAAAAATATCTGAGCCCTATTAGTGTAACCAACTATTGTAGGGCAAATAAATTACCCTGAAGTCATTCTTGGCAAAACTGAGCATATTTGTATACAGAAAGAAGTTTTAATTTACTTGCTATAATCCATATCATGACTTCATAAGACTCAGAGTTTGCAAAATCTAATATGTAATTATAGAAAGCTATGAAAATAATGCCTAACAGTTAACATTTCTTTATTGTATAAGAGATCAAAAATCTAATCAGCAAAATTTTCTCCCATATTCACCTATTTTAAAAAATGGGGACATTATGGTGAATTTGGAATAGTTGGAAAATGCGATTATTCAAATATGTAATTACCTGCTACAATTCCTTAAGAGCTAATCATCACTAATCTAGTTTTTTTCTGATTTAAAACCATTTATAAGAAATCATCTCATATTTGGATAGTTTTTAAAAATAGACTGTGCTGAAAGGGTTTGTAGCAGATTATCAGGGAAAAATGAATTTTTTAACAGATAACAAATACTTAGAAAATAGTCTTCAATACTAAGTATTTGCATGACAACCATCTAAGACTGTGTTTCTCCACGCCTCATTTCCTCGTTTGTCTTTTTCTCTTTCTAACCTGGTATCCCACTAACTGTGTTTTAATTTGTCATCACAATTTTTAAAAGCATCCATATACTCTACTAAACCTTGCCCTGCAGTTGAAATATTAGCAGAATTCTATGCT
This sequence comes from Suncus etruscus, assembly GCF_024139225.1. Lineage (NCBI taxonomy): Eukaryota > Metazoa > Chordata > Mammalia > Eulipotyphla > Soricidae > Suncus > Suncus etruscus. The sequence goes on along the minus strand of NC_064866.1, from coordinate 36,976,944 downwards.
CTGTGATTGTTGACATACTGTCACACACAAATACTGTTACAGGAACCAAGCTGGTATGTGTGACTTGCTTTTAGACCGGAAGTGATATAATCATATTCATAGCACTCTCCCACTCAACCTACTTTTATGCTGATGACACAGATGGTCTGATGCTGCTCACTGATAATTCTCTGCATATGCTTAAATGTGGGTAATCATAGCTACTAACCCTTGCTTTCACACACTCAGAGACTATGATCAAATTTCTTTAGTTATGTCCAGGTGAATTGTTAGGCATGGTTTGAGCCTTTGAAATATAAATCTGATTGAAATGTAGAGATGATAGTGGAATGAATTCTGGGGTGATTTGCATAAAGCTGACACTTGTTCACTTGTTGCATTGCACTACAGCACTTTCAAGCCTATGACAATCTGAGGCAATGTTGAAGTTGGGTGAAAGAGTCTATTTCTGAGAAGAGATAAAATTAGAGTCAACAAGGGGAACTGAAAGCAACAAACGCAACAACTGCAATAATAATAAAGGTGAAAGCTATATTGAAATCTAAAATGTTACAGATATAGGGCTAAGAGTTTTACAAACATTATCTCATGTTGTCCTCTCAACAGCCTTATGAGAAGGGATATCATTCATTTCTCATACATACTATCATACATTTTATAGAGGATAGAATGAGTGATTCGATACATTTTGTAACTGGCTTCAATAAACTCATATTTTTCTAAGTCTTGATTATGTACTTTTAAACATACTATGCTCTCTAACAATTTTTCTTTACGTTACTAATAAAAACCAGGAAATTAGCTGCCTACGATAATAGGAAAGGTGCCTTCCAAATACCACATAATTCCATCCCCCTTTGCCTATTGCTATAAGGATACAATGCACAACAGTCTCAGTTGGGATAATTTTAGTCACTTTAGGTATCTACCAAACACTGGTATTGTTTGCACTTCATTTGTTCCTTGATAGAATGAGTCACAGTCCTGAAGGCCAAAATATGTCATAAAGTAGAACAGAACCAAGGAGTTGGTTGAGTCAATTCCTTTGAAGATTACTGAAAACCGACAAAACGTTAACAATACAAAAAGTGCCTCCTGAATGACTGGTTGACCAGTCTAGTCGAGATTGTTTGGTAAATTGTAGCGAGATGCTAAATACTTGTATATTTACACCATATATGTATATTTTCTGTTAAACTGTTGATAGTTTACTATAAAGACATTGATTATTTATAGAAAAAAGACACAAAACTGAGTGATTAGAGAGTTTATTCAAGGCTACAAACTTTGTGGAAGAGTTCATAGTGGAAGAGCCTTTTATAGAACCATTGTGAGGGTATTTTGTTTGCTTGTGGGACACAACCAGGGGTGTTCAGGAGTTAATCCTGACTCTGTGAGAAAGAATCATTTCTGAGGGTGCTCTGGGAGACCATATGGAATGCCAAGGATCCAATCCATCTTGGCTGGGTGCAAGGCAGACATCCTACCAGCCATGTTATTGCTCTGAGTCTACAATTGTGAATTTCAACTAGTCCCTCTGGAAAGGAATATAATAATGCCTGTCATCAGGAGTCTTTAAAGAGTTTACATCAGATTTTCTCTAGACCTGGCACAAAGCTTTGTTTTAGGACATATATGCTAAAATAATTTTGGTTCTATAAGTTCCCCAGTATATCTTCATGTGGATGGACACTGAGAAATAATTTATAGAATGCCTTGTCATTTTGAGGTATGAAAATGTAGCTAAATTGTGATAGCATACACTGCTGGAATGGTTTATCTCTGACAAATACAGAATTTAGACTATAGCTTGTCACTTTAATTGCAGTTTAATTGCAAAACAATATCTACCACCACTTGGCATGAGCTCTTTGAAGTTCAGACATTACCACCCTGCCTGATGGGAAAGTGTGTTGTTACTACCAGCCTAATTATGGAAGCAACTGACAGATATCCAGCAGCAGAAATTTCATCAGGTAGAGAAGATAGATTAGAATAGATTTTGATCTTGCTGACTTATGGTGAAAAGCAGAGTTCTATGAGATACAAGTACACAGACAAATAAATCATATTAAAAATCTACCATGAAAGCTTCCGTAAATATGAGTGGAGGAAGAAGCAGTGAAAAAAAGTATTATTTTCAATTTAACTGAAAAAGAAATTTGTCCTTTGATTCCTAACATAATATGACATGAAAAGAAAGCACACAAATTATCCAGTATGGTAATTTTCTTGTTGAAAATTTTCTATGACAATCTAAGTGCCATTGCATGAAAAAATTCATCCACTTTGTTCATCCTACAAACATTAAAATACTGCTTAAAATGCACTACACATTATGTTAGACTTATGGAATGTTTCACTCTACATTTCACGGTATTACTGAAGATTGGAGAGGAAAAAATTTTCTGATCACAGTGCTCTCTTCTAGGCATAAATTAGGTAGGAAAGGGTGCCTTTGTCACAGGGAAGGAGAGCACTAGAACAGATTTGTGGGTAGTGAATGATGAGGTCAGAGTTAGCTTCCTGGAGTGAGAGCCATTTGATCAGAGAAGCAAATAGGATTCAGCTGTATTCATTGGAAAAGGTTGTTTTCTCTGGGGAAGGAGCTTAGGGAAAGTCCTAGAGGCATGAGGAAACTGAGAGAACAGAACGAATTTTAATGCAACACTATGTTGAATTAGGTGGTAGAGTTGAGAGAAAGGAAGAGAGATGTGTCAGAACAGTGACGTTAATTTACTAAAGGATTTTTATTAGCCTAAGGGAATAATAAATCTTTAAGTGAAGTTATATAATCATATTTGTATATTTAAACATCATCATACTCATTGATTTATCAAATTGAAGAGGATAATTCTGATAAAAATGTTATTTGGGATAATGTTGCAAGCACCGGGAAAGAAGAGCCAATGATCTTAACAAAGATAGTCAAAGAAACTGTGCAAATTGAAAGGGCAGACAAAAATCCATTCTGTTATTAGCTCAATTTATTAAATAATTAGTTAAAATATAACATTTTAACTCAAAAAATATATAACATTTTAAGAAGTAAAGGTTTGTGGTTAGTGTAAATGTAAAGCAATCATGACTAATTTTATGTGATACGCTTTTGAAAATATTTTGTAGGTAGATTAGATTTCTCTAAGGTAAGTTACATTTGTATATAGGAAGATTATTATTTAAATAATTACATTTTAATTGATTAGAATAGAATATAATGTCTCTCTAGGCTGTTTCTTTATATATATACACATATATATATACATACATATATATAAAATCTTCAAGCACCATAATTACAAGCATGATTGTAGTTGGGTTTCAGACTTAAACACACCCCCTTTCACCAGTGCAACCTTCCCGCCACCAGTGCCCCCAACCTCTTCCCTGACACCTGCCTGTGTTTGAGACAGGCATTCTATTTCACTCACTCATTAACATTTTCATACTAGCTGTTAGTGTAGTTATTTCCCTAACAGCATTGACCACTCTTTGTGTTGTGCTTCATATTGTGAGCCAGTTCTTCCAGCTCTTGAACTCTAATGTCTCTGGCCTTATTACAATAATGTTATTAATGTTTTAAGACTCATAGATGAGGGAGACTATTCTGCACCTATCTCTGTCCCTCTGATTTATTTCACTCAGCGTAATAGATTCCATGTACATCCATATATAGGAAAATTTCATGACTTCATCTCTCTTGACGGCTGTATAATATTTCATTGTGTATATGTACCACAATTTCTTTAGCCATTCCTCTATTGAAGGGCATTTCAATTGTTTTGGGTCTGGTTATTGTAAATAGTGCTGCAATGAATATAGGTGTGAGGAAGAAATTTTTGAATTGTATTTTTGTGTTCATAGTGTATATCCCTAGGAGTGGTATAGCTGGATCATATGGGAGCTCAGTTTTGAGATTTTTGAGGAATCTCCATATTGTTTTTCATAAATGCTGGACTAGATGGCATTCCCACCAGCAGTGATTAAGTTTCTTTCTCTCCACAACCCTGTCAGCATTGACTGTACTTGTTCTTTGTGATGTGTGCCAGTCTCAGTGGCGTGAGGTGGTATCTCATAGATGTTTTGATTTGCATCTCCCTGATGATTAGTGATGTGGAGCAATTTTTCATATGTCTTTTGGCCATTTTATTTCTTCTTTGAGGAAGTGTCTGTTCATTTCTTCTCCCCATTTTTTTGATAGGGTTAGATGTTATTTTCTTGTAAAGTTCTGTCAGCACCTTGTATATTCTGGATATTAGCCCCTTATCTGATGGGTATTGGGTGAATAGTTCCTCCCATTCACTGTGTAGCTCTTGTATCCTAGGCACTATTTCCTTTGAAGTGCAGAAACATCTCAGCTTAATATACTCCTATTTATTTCTGCTTTCCCTTGTTTGGAGAGTTTTGTTTCCTCCTTGAAGATGCCTTTAGTCTCAATGTCATGAAGTGTTATACCTATGTATTGTTCTATATACCTTATGGTTTCAGGTTTGATTTCAAGATCTTTAATCCATTTGGATTCTACTTCAGCATGGAGTTAGCTGGGGGTCTGAGTTCACTTTTTTTGCAAGTGGCTAACCATTTGTGCCAGCACCACTTGTTGAAGAGGCTTTCCTTGCTCCACTTTGGATTTCTTGCCCCTTTATCAAAAATTAATTGATTATATATTTGGAGAACATTCTCTAAATACTCAAGTCTATTCCACTGAGGGTCAATTTTTATTCCAATACCATGTTGTTTTAATAGCTATTGCTTTGTAGTACAATATAATATTGGGGAAAGTAATGCCTCCCATATTCCTTTTTCCCAAGAATTGATTTAGCTATTCGTGGGTGTTTATTGTTCCAAATGAATTTCAGAAGTGTTTTGTCCAATTCTTTGAAGAATGTCATGGGTATCTTTAGAGGGATCACATTAAATTTGTATAATGACTTGGGGAGTATTGCCATTTTAATATGTTAATCCTGCCAATCCAAAAACAAGGTATGTTTTTTCATTTCCACGTGTTCTCTCTTATTTCTTGGAGCAAGGTTTTATAGTTTTCTTTGTATAGATCCTTCACCTCTTTAGTTAAGTTGATTCCAAGATATTTAAGTTTGGTGTCACTAATGTGAATGGGATTGTTTTATAATATCAATTTCTTCTCTGTCATTATTGGTATATAAGAAGGTCATTGATTTTTGCATGTTAATTTTGTAGCCTGCCACTTTACTATATGAATCTATTGTTTCTTGAAGCTTTTTGGTAGAGTCTTTAGGGTTTTCTAAGTAGATTATCATGTCATCTGCAGTGAGAGCTTGACTTCTTCCTTTCCTATCTATATGCTCTTGATATCTTTTTCTTGTCTAATCACTATAGCTAGTACTTGCAATACTATGCTGAATAGGAGTAGTGAGAGAGGGCAGCCTTGTCTTGTACCAGACTTTAGAGGAAGAGCTTTTAATTTTTTTTCCATTGAGGATAATGTTTGTCATTGAATTGTGGTAGATGGCTTGACTATTTTGAGAAAAGTTCCTTTCATTCCCATCTTTGTGAGAGTTTTGATCAAGATTGGGTGTTGGACCTTATCAATTGCTTTTTTCTGCATCTATTGATATAATCATATAATTTTTATTTTTCTTACTGTTGGTAATGTGTATTATGTTGATAGATTTATGGATGTTAAACCATCCTTGCATTTCTGGAATAAAATCTACTTGATCATGGTGAATGACCTTTTTGATGAGGCATTGTATCCTATTTGCCAGAATTTTGTTGAGGATCTTTGCATCTGTGTTTATCAGGATTATTGGTCAGTAATTTTCTTTTTTGGAAGCATCTCTATCTGGCTTTGGTATCAAGCTGATGTTGGCTTCATAAAAGCTTTATGGAAGTATTCCTGTTTTTTCAATTTCATGAAAGAGCCTGATAAGAATTGGTAGTAGATCCTCTTGAAAGTTTTGAAAGAATTCATAATTAAATCCATTTTGACCTGGGCTTTTGTTTTTGGGAAGACAATTGATTACCACTTTAATTTCCTCAATAGTTATGGGGGTGTTTAAATATGCTACATCCTGATTCAACCATGGAATGTTATAAATCCAATAATTTATCCATTTCTTCCAGATTCTCATGTTTTGTGGCATAGAGTTGCTCAAAGTAGTCTCTGATTACCCTTTGAATCTCTGCAATATCCGTAGAGATCTCCCCTTTTCATTTCTAATATGGGTTATCAAGTTTCTCTCTCTTTCTTTTTTTGTGAGTTTTGCCAATGGTCTATCAATCTTGTTATTTTTTTTTCTTTTTCAAAGAACCAACTTCTGCTTTTGTTGATCTTTTGGACTGTTTTTAGATTTCTACTTCATTGATTTCTGCCGAAAGCTTTGTTATTTCCTCTGTCTACCTATTTTTGGTTCCTTTTGCTGATCATTTTCTAATATTATAAACTGTGTCATTAAGCTATTCAGGTAGTAAGCTGTTTGTTAGTTATATATATTTTCATATTTAGGTTAACTATAATCTCTTTGATAACAAAATTCAATCATCATGTCAGATAGTAAGCTTTGGTATTAATGATATATAATTATGTTGTATAGCATAGTTTGCATAATTTAATTGCTTACCTACCATCTTAAATTAACATAAAAGATTAATTTAACACAAAAATGTAAGTTTGTGAATAGTGAAAATATTTTGTGATATACTTATGGAATATACTTATACTTATGGAATACAGTGAATTGTAGTTAAGTAATATACATTTGTATTATTACACTGTCAATAAACATCTGTGAGAAAACTGTAAATCAGAAATACTAAATAACCAAGCCTCGTCAATGAAATGGAATTCAAATAACATAGTAACTTATTAACACTCATTCACATAAGACTGTTTGACAAGACAGACAATAAAAAATAGATAAATATTAAAGTAATTTCATGTGTCTATAAAAAGCCAGATATAATGGCAAAGGGATATGAAATAAAAAGAACAGAAGCTCCATTAATATTCCACAAAATATTGATTTTGAAATTTTAAGAAAATTACTTTAAATTAAAGAGTATTATTTATATGTTCATGTCCCACTTAATCTTTATAATTTAGTAGATATTATTTATTTTTCCTTAACAATGAGTAAACAAAAATCACAGTAGTGAAACGGCATAGTTATCATTATTAATTCTAAACATTAAAAAGAGAATAAATCTAAGTCTTCACAACTCATATGGCTTTTTCTTAATATGTCTCACTGAATTTAAGATGATGTAACTCAATTCTTACTGCTACTCTCAAGCAGACTCAATGAAAAGTTTCTGTTTGCCTTCATAGAATTGTTCATAAACTACTTTCCAGGGAACATTGGGTCTTTTTGGTGAAGTTGCTTCTTTAGTACTTTGTAGATAACAATGTTCTAGTAATTATAAATTTCAGTGCTTTAAACAGTTCAAAGTCTGTGTGGATATTTACTGAAATCTCTCAATTACTTAATCAAGTTACCGTGAATGAACACAGAAAGGAAACAGACGGGTCAAATCAGTGGCCCATTTTGCCCAGTATATAGCACTAATGTTGACATGAAAAGGGTCATTTGTCATTTGTGCTCCATAATGTCAACTTCAAAAGATTCAACAACTGCCCAGACAGGTCAGACTTGTTCTAATTTCAAATTAAAATGCAGCCATTTATCTTACTAGCATAACATTTCTAGAATGTATTGGTATAGTGATATTATTCATCTGTATTTTAAATAAAACTATTTTGAACATCTTATGTGTCCCAGTCAATTTTAATGTATCGTATAATGGATATAGAGATGAATAAAAACATCAGGCAAATAGATAACTGCTATGTAATTCTAATGGAGAATAGCACGAAATAATAGAGAATTACATAATGGGAACTCTATTTTCCTGACATAAGAAGTGAGGATGGTTACATTGCTTCGGGTAAAACATTATTACTCCAGAATAAACCAGCACAAAGGCCTTAAATATGACTCTTAGAGTCAAGCCAAACAGGCTCATAGCCTGAAGGCCTACTCCCTGCCAAACCCAGCTTGGATCAGCCAAATGGCAGTCAAATCCCATGACTGACTGTGAAAACAAATGCTGATCATTCAAAGGGTCTTTGTTTGGTCTTTTTTTTAAATGTAAGACTATTTTAGAAATAGAAAATTAATATCAAATATAGATATTGCCCTGATAGTTGAAATATGTTCAATAAATGCTACTTATGACTATTCTGGTCCATTTACTTCTGGTATCAAGGATCTTTTGAAAATAAAATAACAAAGTAAATCTACATCTACACTATATGAAAATATTCTATTGTCTCATCACCAGAATATCTAATTCCACCTTTTAAGAAAATAATTGAGACTTTGAGATTTAAAATGGCTACCTTAGATTCATGGAAACATGTAAGATATACAGGGTGTTGTGTCTCAGCCACACATCTAAAAGCTGGCAATCTCAGTAGGAGAGGGAGGGTCAAGTTCCTACCCTGCTAGAGCCACTCCTACTGTACCCATCACCCACATTTGCTGCCCTACATCACCAGTCCTCTTTGGCTCTCTACAAACACCAATCTAACCAAAAGTCCAGGAATGCTGGTATTTGGACTGACATCACTAGGACTTTTTTGGAGTGAGTACATATATCTTCCTTCAACCTTCTCTTACTTACAGAAGATCTGGCGGTCTAAACCATACCCCATAAAAAACCTCAGTATCAGCAATAATGCTTGGAATTCCTGGACCTCACAGTCATATTAAGGGCCATGTGACAATCCCATTTTTTATTGTCACCTCTATACTCACACAGCAATTTATATATTAATGTATATCTGAATCAACATAATGTTCAGAAACAAATTAAGTAACATATACAGGGTATTATATGTACAGTATTATATGTAAAGCTCTATTACCCATCATGGAATAAAAATGTATATATTTTACTTAAATTTTTTACCTTTTATAATTTTTTTATTTTTTTTTTTATTTTTGGTTTTTGGGCCACACCCGGTGGTGCTCAGGGATTACTCCTGGCTGTCTGCTCAGAAATAGCTCCTGGCAGGTATGAGGGACCATATGGGACACCGGGATTCGAACCAACCACCTTAGGTCCTGGATCTGCTGATTGCAAGGCAAACGCTGCTGTGCTATCTCTCCGGGTCTACCTTTTATAATTTTTAAAGAAAATGCATCACATAGTTGACATAGTTGACCATAGAATATTTGTTTCTAGATAAATGAGAGTAGAGTTATTTAAAAAGGATAAAAAGAAAAAAGAAAAAATAGAGTTGGGGGCAGAGTGATAGCACAGTAGTAGGGGTTTGCATTGCAAGCGGCTGAAGCAGGATGGACTTGAGTTTGATTTCTGGCATCCCTTATGGTCCATCGAACCTGCCGGGAATGATTTCTGAGCGCAAAGGCAGAAGTAACCACTGAGCACCACTGGGTGTGGCCCCCAAACCACATAAAAATGCAGAAAAGAAAGAAAATTTAACAAAAAGGAAATACAGTAGCAAGCACATTTCTAAGAAGTTTAAACAACTGTAATGTACAAATACAATATTATCTCTGATTCAATTTTTTATGTTTCACAAAGAAATTTGCAGGAGTTTATTACTACATATATTATCAAACCTTATAAAATTAGAATAAAATACAAAAAAATTACAGTGGTAAAGGGAAAAGGGGAGTTAAAGTTTGGTTCCTTAGAAACACCTATGTCAAGAAATTTTGTTATTAAAGGAAAAATTCTCTGGAAAGTAAGATACCTCATTTATGAGCTCATTCTTTTCATCAGTCAGCAATATGTATTGAGTAGCATGACGTGCTTCACACAATGTTAGCGAATTATGATAGTGGTAAAAATTAATGGGGTGGTCTTATCTATTGCAATTCTTACTGAATTGAGAAAAAGGTCATTACTAAGTATAACATTTTAAGTGAGAATAAATATTGAAAACTTAAGGTGATAAAAGTTAAATCATAGTCATAAATACCAGAATACTTATAGGACTAAGGATTTTAGATGGAGTGGTAAATATTAGCTCTTAAGACGAGGTACCATTTAAGATTATCAAAGAAGAGGTGTTTTGTAAGGATATCTAGAGAGAGAGGATAGTTCAAGATGTGGAAATAGTTCAAGAAAACCATTGAGGAGGGAATAGGTCTACTACAAATAAAGAAATTCTATACAGCCTAATTTAGAATCTATATGCCCCTGGGTATAATCTTTCAGAGGAAGTGTCCCTGATCCAAGTTTAGAATGATTCAAAATGTTATCATTGAATGCTTATAAGTTTAGAGAGCAAGAGGAAATAGTAAGAAAGGTGACTGGCAAAGTCAACTCAAAATGTCATTGAAAGAGCAGGACAGCTAAAAGGAAACATCCTGGAATGTTGATTCAGAAATGATTGCTCATGACAATGATCCTATGCCAAATCATGCTCTACTTTGTACCTCAATATATACCTCAATACCTATTTTAATGTACCAGACCATCTCACCCTGAATTTCAACCCCTTCAAACACTCATGATTGTATGCCCTTATTAACATGCAATTTAAGTAGATATCTTAGAACTCCAGACCCTGGAAATGCCAGCAGCTAATCCCATCCTGTGATGTTTCATTTTGTTTGTTTAAAACAAAATAATTAAATGAATTATCTTTTACGCAACAGCCAACATGCAATTTTTTAACAGGATGAGTAAGGAGAATTGGAGACCAAGCATGATGGAAAGAGAGATAGAGAATGGGTGTGGGTCATCTGCCATGGATCAAGAACTAAGTCCACATGTGTCTTAAGACATGGTTATGGTTGACTACATAATTTTCTGGTTTTTAAGAATTTTTATTGTTTATTGTTTTTAGGAATCACTTATAGATTATTAATCATTTTAAGTAAGGCCGATAAAGACAAGATAAGCTGTGTTCAAAATATTCCTTCAATGATGAACATATCTATATCATCAGAGTACTAAAGAAATATACTTTCATTTAGCTAGTCAGATTATATTGAAGCTAATCTTTTTATTCTACAAGTGAACAAATAATAGCCTAGGATAGAGAAAATTGCCTAAATTTGTGGACTTCTTGAAAACAGGGACTAGAACTGGGTTTCAGCACTTTTACTTTAAAATAAGCATAATCTCCATATAATATTATCACCATTTAATAATGCAACATTTAGGAATGATTTTACAGAACGCAAAATTCTTTTACTGCCTTCATTTGTTTATTAGCAAAAACAATCTTTTTTATGTCAATGAGCAAAAGAAAATAAAGCAGTATTTTACTGGGGTATAGAATTCGGTCAGCAGCCTTAAAGAAAACTGCAGATCCTCGTCATTCCAATGTGCCAAGTTCACAGTTAAATATGACCATCCTTAAATATATTCTCTACTTGCTTTGTTTTTGGAAGGAGGGTGAATTTTATTCTTTTGTACAAAATCAAAAGAGGCAAATTTAGAGTAAATGTTACATATATTTTTTTTGTGCTTTCAATATACTGAATGCAATATTTTAACTAAAAGATGGAGAAAACTTCTGAGATTATTTTTCTATTAACAATTTTATTATGACCAAAGTGGTTTACAAATCATTCACAGTAGTATTTCAGGTACATAGTGACATTGAATCAGAGGCACTCCCAACACCACTGTTGTCCTCCCTTTACCCCTATTTCTAGCCTGTATCCCATGTAGCCCCTCCTTTGCCTCCCGGGCTGCTATAAGTGGTCCCTTCTGTGTCTAGCCTGTTGTAGATTGGGTATCGTTTCTGTTGTAGTTGGCTTTGGATTTGGTGTTCAAGTCTGATCATTTTTTATTTCTACTCAATGTTCATATGACTGTTTGGTCTTGGTGCCCTCCCTTATTTCCCCCTCAATTTGAGAGGCAGAACAAGATGGTTCAAGTTATGTTTTTTCTGTTTGAAGGTAAGAGGAAAAAGGAAAAAAGAAAAAGGGGGAGGGGCAAAATTCAAACGAGCAAAAAAAGAGAGAGGGGTCCTTCTGGAGACTATAAATCTCATTTTAAGAAAAGAAAGGGAAAAAGGAAGGCAAACAAAAATAATACAAGAAAAAATCAAACCCAAAATAAAACAAAACAAAAACAAACTAAAAACCTGAGAAGCACCACAGTACTACTGACAACTTCTGAGATTATTAAGTTAAATAAAATTAATATCCCCGATTGATTAGTTGTAGTGCTAAAGCATACCTATAAATAAATCTTATCCCAAAACATCAAGTAACAAATTTAATAATTTTTCTACTGAATTTTAGTAGAGAAAAGTAAGCCTGAACATTTTTATGCCTTTAGTTTGCTGTTGTTTTGTTGTTGGTGTTTGTTGTGATTTTTTCTGCAATGCATATAACTCCTGGAAAAAGAGTTAAATGTGTAATGTCTTGGGAAAGTAATAAAAATAAATGCTAAAAAGACCTTTATGATCTTTGGTTTTTTTTTTAAACCCTTGTTTTTTCAAGAAATCATTATAAACTATTGAGTTGAACCAATTAGTTTCTATACCTAAGTGGTCTACAAGCAGGAAAATATGGAGAATCAGTTTAATAATTTTTTAGTTATTTAAGGCTCAACCATTTCCAGCTGAAGAAAATATTACTTATGAAATTCATTACTTATGAGATGCTTACATATAATTGAAAAACAAAAACAATTATGGTAATTAAAAGAATTGCTCAAATTTTGGAACACAATAAAAGAGTTTTAAAAGTTAGAATAATTTCACCAAAACTAGCTGTTATTTTTAAGAAACAAAACTTAGCCACACTCTGTATTGTTTCTATAGCGTCCCACAAACATTATCTAATATTGCTTTTTCATTTTGAGTTCCTTGAATTGGCTTTATGAGAAAGACAAGAGACATGTACCCACGTTTCTGAGTGAAGGGCAAGTTAATTAGAACAGTGCATCTCACTATAGAAAATACTGGGCGATGAAAGGGGAAGTTCTGCTTAACAAAGAATTGCTAATGGAAGATTCATCTCCTTACAGAAGATTGTCAGCTTAAAGTATTTTCTAATATTCTTTTCTTCTTAATTTTATAGAAAAAATGCATAAGTATTAGGTAAAACAAAGGAATTCATGTTCCAAGGTTCTATGAAAAAGGTGGGAGCCCTATTTAAAAAATAAAAAGAAAAAAATAATAAAGAATTAAAGAAAGGAAAAAGGGTGGCTTGTTTATTTATACACAGCAAAAGATGGGGAAAACAAAAAGGAAAAAACCCTTGGCCTAAAAACACAAAGACCCATGAAGAATTCTGTCATAAGACCAAATACAGGCTCTGGGCATACTCGGATGTCTAACCTCAAATTCTTTCTTCATAATCCCAGTAAAATTTCTGCCAAATCATAGTTGTGGCAGTTATGTTTTTGTAATTAGAAATCTTGGTTTTTGCACAGATTCTAAGTCGAAGTCAGGGTGTTATGAGCATCTTCTGGTTTCAGCTCACTGTTAGGTGGCCTTGCAGAGAAACCTGCCCTGAAAGCAAGTTGTTGCTGTCAACAAGTCATCATGATGTCATATAAACCCACTCTGGAGCAAGTTGCTGCCAGGCAGCATTAGGGCTTTCTCCAGTAGAAGTTTGATTCCTAGGCGGGGAAAATCCGCGAAAGTACACCGGCCCAGTGGGGCTCAGCTGTGAAAGACTGTGAGTGTGACCTGTCTATGTCTGTCTACTGTCCTCTTGCGTGAAACTCTTGTGAGTGGGGCAAAAAGAGCCTCCAGAAACCTCGCTCGCCCAGACGCCATTTTCAGGGAGGGACTTCAGAGCATAAAAACCGGCTATCCTTTGCAAAAGCTGGCTCACTGTGTGTGACACCAGGTGGGGAAAATCCACGAAAGTACACCGGCCCAGTGGGGCTCAGCTGTGAAAGACTGTGAGTGTGACCTGTCTATGTCTGTCTACTGTCCTCTTGCGTGAAACTCTTGTGAGTGGGGCAAAAAGAGCCTCCAGAAACCTCCCTCGCCCAGACGCCATTTTCAGGGAGGGACTTCAGAGCATAAAAACCGGCTATCCTTTGCAAAAGCTGGCTCCCTGTGTGTGACACCAGGCGGGGAAAATCCGCGAAAGTACACCAGCCCAGTGGGGCTCAGCTGTGAAAGACTGTGAGTGTGACCTGTCTATGTCTGTCTACTGTCCTCTTGCATGAAACTCTTGCGAGTGGGGCAAAAAAGAGCCTCCAGAAACCTCGCTCGCCCAGACGCCATTTTCAGGGAGGGACTTCAGAGCATAAAAACCGGCTATCCTTTGCAAAAGCTGGCTCCCTGTGTATGACACCAGGCGGGGAAAATCCGCGAAAGTACACCAGCCCAGTGGGGCTCAGCTGTGAAAGACTGTGAGTGTGACCTGTCTATGTCTGTCTACTGTCCTCTTGCGTGAAACTCTTGCGAGTGGGGCAAAAGAGGCTCCAGAGGAGCACGGCCGCTCCGCTTCGCTAAGCGGCCGTGCACTCTTTCTAAGGAAAGAACTCCATTGCAACCAGAAGGAAAAATCACACTAAGAACGGCGCTATATCACAGAAGCAAACATTTCTCTCTGGACTGTCTTCTCTGTTGCATGCTCGGGCCTAAGATTTGACCCAGTGTGAGGCTTCATCCACGGAGGACTCCCCTCCCTTAGAGGCAAGTCAGCCCATCCAGAAAGGGAGGAGCCAGAGGAGTGTGCTGCCTACATCATATAGACAATGAATACCACCACAACACGTAGAAAAACCCACAATACAAGTGTGACAATGGGGAAACAACGCAGGCCAGCTTCAGACATAGAGAATGAAGATGACAATTCTGAGGACCAGATAATGACTGACCAACTAATCAACCTCTCAGATAAGGACTTTAGTCTAGCAATATGGAAGGTGCTCAACAGACTCCAAGAAACCATGGATCGAGTTGAACAGAACACTAATAAGAACCAAGAAAATATGAAGGCAGAAATGACAAAACTCCAAACTGAAATAACATGTCAACTAACAGGACTGAAAAAGTCAGTAAACGAAGTGAATGACAAAATGGTAAGCTCTGGGACAGGGTATCAGAAGCTGAGAATAGACTTGGTGCTGTGGAAGATGAGATACATAACAATTCCATACAGCAGGAGAGATTGGACAAAAAACTTAAAGCAAATGAGCAGACAATGGAAAAATTAGTCAAAGAATGGGAACAGATGAAAATAGAGTCTATGATAAGATCAACAGAAACAACTTAAGAATCATTGGAGTCCCAGAGACCCAGGAAGAAAATTTCCAGGAAGAATCAATGGTCAAGAACATCATTAAAGAGAAACTTCCAGAGCTAAAGAATATATGTGATCAAATCCTGCATGCCCGAAGAGTACCAACCAAAAGAGACCCCAGAAAAACCACCCCAAGACACATCCTAGTCACAATGACAAATCCCACAGATAGAGACAGAATTCTGAAAACAGCAAGATCAAAAGGGGAAATCATGTTCAAGCAAGCTTCCCTGAGATTTACAGCAGACCTGTCACCAGAAACGCTCAATGCCAGAAAGCAGTGGTGGGATATTGTGACAAGACTGAATGAAATGAATGCTTCACCCAGAATACTATACCCAGCAAAACTCACTTTCCGGTTTGATGGAAGAATACATGGTTTCACAGACAAAAAACAGCTCAGAAACTTCACAGACACAAAACCAGTCTTAAGAGAAAAACTGAAAGACCTAATCTAAGACAAGACTACCCAAAAGACACACCAAATTTTGAAATAAAGATGGCGTTAATCCCAGGACAATTCTTTCTCTCAACGTCAATGGACTAATGCACCAGTTAAGAGACACAGAGTGGCTAAATGGATCAAAAAACTCAATCCAACCTTCTGCTGCCTACAAGAAACGCACCTGAATAGTCAGAACAAACATAGACTCAAAAATAAAAGGCTGGAGAAAAGTTATCCAAGCAAACAACACCCATAAAAAAAGCTGGAGTGGCCATACTAATATCAGATAATGCAAACTTTATACTCAGGAAGGTTGTAAGGGACAAAGACGGACATTTTATATTAATCAAGGGGTACGTAGAGCAGGAAGAATTCACTCTCCTAAACATATATGCACCGAATGAGGGGCCAGCAAATATTTAATACAACTGTTGACAAATCTGAAAAATAATATCAACAACAACACAATAATTGTGGGGGACCTTAACACGGCTTTGTCAACACTGGACAGGTCAACCAGACTGAAACCCAACAAGAATATACTAGACCTGAGGAGAGAAATGGAAGAAAGAGGCCTAGTGGATATATATAGACACTCCATCCCCAGAAACCTGGATACACATTCTTCTCCAATGTACATGGGACATTCTCCAGGATAGACTACATGCTGGCACATAAAACATACCTCCATAAGATCAAGAGGATAGAAATTTTGCAGACTACCTTCGCTGACCACAAGGCTCTGAAATTATTTGTGAACTCCAAAGGGACTCAGAAGAAACACTTTAACACCTGGAAGTTAAACAGCCTCATGCTCAATAACCAGTGGGTCCGAGATGAAATCAAGGAGGAAATAAAAAGGTTCCTGGAAACAAATGACAATAAAGACACAAACTCTCAGAACTTATGGGACACAGCAAAAGCAGTACTGAGAGGAAAATTTATAGCTTTGCAAGCACACATCAGGAAGGAAGAAGGAGCTTACCTGAGTAGCTTAATGACTCAGCTAATAGAACTAGAAAATGCTCAACAAAAGGACCCAAGAATAGGAAGACAGAAGGAAATAACAAAGTTGAGAGCAGAAATCAACGAAGTGGAAACTCAAAAAACAATCCGAAAGATCAACGAAAGCAGAAGTTGGTTCTTTGAAAAAATAAACAAGATTGATAGACCACATGCAAACCTAACAAAGAAAGAGAGAGAGAGAAACTTGATAACTCGTATCAGGAATGAAAAAGGAGAGATCACTACTGATATGACAGAGATTCAAAGGGTAATCAGAAACTACTTTGAAAAACTCTACGCCACTAAAAATGAGAACCTGGAAGAAATGGATAAATTCTTGGACTCTTATAATCTTCCACGGTTGAAGGAAGAGGATGTAGCATATCTAAACACCCCCCATCACCATTGATGAAAATAAAACAGTAATCAAATGTCTGCCGAAAACCAAAAGCCCAGGTCCAGATGGATTCACTACTGAATTCTATCAAACTTTCCAAGAGGAACTACTGCCAATCTTGGCAAGACTCTTTCATGAAATTGAACAAACAGAAACACTTCCAAATAGCTTTTATGAAGCCAACATCACCTTGATACCTAAACCAGACAGAGACGCTACCAAAAAAGAAAATTACAGACCAATATCACTGATGAATGCAGATGCAAAGATCCTCAACAAAATCCTGGCAAATAGGATTCAATGCCTCGTTAAGAAGATCATCCACTACGATCAAGTAGGTTTCATCCCAGGAATGCAAGGCTGGTTTAACATCCGTAAATCTATCAACATAATACACAACATCAATAACAAGAAAAATAAAAACCACATGATCATATCAATAGATGCAGAGAAAGCATTTGATAAGGTCCAACACCCATTCTTGATCAAAACTCTCAGCAAGATGGGAATGGAGGGAACCTTTCTCAATATAGTGAAGGCCATCTACCACAAGCCAGTGGCAAATATTATCCTCAATGGAGAAAAACTGAAAGCCTTCCCTCTAAATTCTGGCACAAGACAAGGCTGTCCTCTCTCACCACTCCTATTCAACATAGCACTGGAAGTACTTGCTTATAGCGATTAGGCAAGAAAAGGATATCAAGGGAATCCAGATAGGAAAGGAAGAAGTCAAGCTCTCACTGTTTGCAGATGACATCATACTCTACTTAGAAAACCCTAAAGACTCTATCAAAAAGCTTCTAGAAACAATAGACTCATATAGCAAGGTGGCAGGCTACAAAATTAACACACAAAAATCAATGGCCTTTCTATATACCAATAGTAATAAGGATGAAATGGACATTAAGAAAACAACCCCATTCACAATAGTACCACACAAACTCAAATATCTTGGAATCAACTTGACTAAATATGTGAAGGACCTATACAAAGAAAACTATAAAACTCTGCTCCAAGACATAAGAGAGGACACACAGAATTGGAAACACATACCCTGCTCATGGATTGGCAGGATTAACATCATCAAAATGTCAATACTCCCCAAGGCATTATACAGATTTAATGCCATCCCTCTAAAGATACCCATGACATTCTTCAAAGAAGTGGATCAGACACTTTTGAAATTCATTTGGAACAATAAACACCCTCGAATAGCTAAAGCAATCATTGGGAAAAAGAATATGGGAGGAATTACTTTTCCCAACTTTAAACTGTACTACAAAGCAACAGTTATCAAAACAGCATGGTATTGGAATAAGGATAGGTCCTCAGATCAGTGGAATAGGCTTGAATACTCAGAAAATGTTCCCCAGACATACAACCATCTAATTTTTGATAAAGGAGCAGGAAATCCTAAATGGAGCAGGGAAAGCCTCTTCAACAAGTGGTGTTGGCACAATTGGATAGCCACTTGCAAAAAATTAAACTTAGACCCCCAGCTAACATCATGTACAAAAGTAAAATCCAA
This sequence comes from Suncus etruscus, assembly GCF_024139225.1. Classification (NCBI taxonomy): domain Eukaryota; kingdom Metazoa; phylum Chordata; class Mammalia; order Eulipotyphla; family Soricidae; genus Suncus; species Suncus etruscus. The sequence continues at coordinate 36,958,324 of NC_064866.1, read as the reverse complement.
ATGGATTAAAGACCTCGATATCAGCCCCAAAACCATAAGATATATAGAACAGCACATAGGCAAAACACTACAGGACATTACAGGCATCTTCAAGGAGGAAACTGCACTCTCCAAGCAAGTGAAAGCAGAGATTAACAGATGGGAATATATTAAGCTGAGAAGCTTCTGCACCTCAAAGGAAATAGTGCCCAGGATACAAGAGCCACCCACTGAGTGGGAGAAACTATTCACCCAATACCCATCAGATAAGGGGCTAATCTCCAAAATATACAAGGCACTGACAGAACTTTACAAGAAAAAAACATCTAACCCCATCAAAAAATGGGGAGAAGAAATGAACAGACACTTTGACAAAGAAGAAATACGCATGGCCAAAAGACACATGAAAAAATGTTCCACATCACTAATCATCAGGGAGATGCAAATCAAAACAACGATGAGATACCACCTCACACCACAGAGAATGGCACACATCACAAAGAATGAGAATAAACAGTGTTGGCGGGGATGTGGAGAGAAAGGAACTCTTATCCACTGCTGGTGGGAATGCTGTCTAGTTCAACCTTTATGGAAAGCGATATGGAGATTCCTCCAAAAACTGGAAATCGAGCTCCCATACGATCCAGCTATACCACTCCTAGGAATATACCCTAGGAACACAAAAATACAATACAAAAACCCCTTCCTTACACCTATATTCATTGCAGCTCTATTTACCATAGCAAGACTCTGGAAACAACCAAGATGCCCTTCAACAGACGAATGGCTAAAGAAACTGTGGTACATATACACAATGGAATATTATGCAGCTGTCAGGAGAGATGAAGTCATGAAATTTTCCTATACATGGATGTACATGGAATCTATTATGCTGAGTGAAATAAGTCAGAGAGAGAGAGAAAAACGCAGAATGGTCTCACTCATCTATGGGTTTTAAGAAAAATGAAAGACACCCTTGTAATAATAATTTTCAGACACAAAAGAGAAAAGAGCTGGAAGTTCCAGCTCACCTCAGGAAGCTCACCACAATGAGTGATGAGTTTAGTTAGAGAAATAACTACATTTTGAACTGTCCTAATATTGAGAATGTATGAGGGAAATGTAGAGCTTGTTTAGGGTACAGGCGGGGGTTGGGTGGGGAGGAGGGAGATTTGGGACTTGGGTGATGGGAATGTTGCACTGGTGATGGGTGGTGTTTCTTTTATGACTGAAACCCAAACACAATCATGTACGTAATCAAGGTGTTTAAATAAAAAAAAATTATGCATTAAAAAAAAAAAAAAAAGAAGTTTGATTCCTGGTGCTGGTGTAAAAAACCATGCTGGTTCCAAAGATGGGATTCAAGAATTGGGGGTAAGCTGCCAATGTCTGATTGAAGCCTAATTCAAATAACTATGACAAATGTTCAAGGTGAAAGGTCCACTTGTAATATAAAATGTATGAGTTTCTATCCTTGTTGCAGGTCAGTCCTGGATGGGGCTGGACAATGGTGGGATGGAGGAAGAGGTCTTTCTCCTCCAGCTCGGACCACATATCTGCCACCCTGTTCAGCCTGCGGGTCTGAGGGTTCAATATAGCTTCAGGCAGAAAATTCACAGGCAGTCAGGCTTCAGGAGATATCAGCTTTATTCAGTGGATAAGGCTGAAGAAAAAGCCCTAGCCTTCTTCAGACCCTTGCTTTTATACACAAGAATCAGGTACTACCCTGGGGTGGGAGCCGAATATATAGTAAGGAATAATCCAATATACTATCACCAGGTCACACCCTAGGGTGGGGCACAATTATTGATTAGGGTAAGGTCAGTAATCCAGCAATCCCTATTAGATAAGAAATTCTTTCTATACCTAAGATTTCTCCATTTTAATGTGCTTTGCAAAAAGGAGGATTACCTCATGATACTACTGGTGCATAAGGGGTTAAAATAAAAATTTAAACAATTGCTATAACCTGTTTCTAATATGAGCCCAAGAGAAACTTACCTACTAGAATTTTCTAGTAAACAAACCTAGAAATGGAATGGGGAAAACTACATTTACATAAGGAAATACAAAAAAAGAGGAAATACATTGAAGGATATATACATATCTCCTTTAAGTCTTTTGAAATAGTCTGGGAAGAGGCTAATGGTATGGTCTTGTGGAGTCTGAGAAAAGACTCCCTTGAGCTGAGGGTTCTCAAAAACTGAGCCCTGAAAAGAGCAAGAGTCAGAGCAAAGGAAGGTGGGAGAAAAAGAGGTGCTGATAGCAAATCAGCAGCAGCAGCAGTGATAGCATCTTCTGGGCTGAGGTAAGGCCTGATGGGAATCTGACTTTTTGCTTTGGGAGCTGTTGGCAGCTGTTTGGGGGATGGAATTTTTGAGGAGTTAAGAACTGAGAGTAAAAGAAGGGGGGTTAAATAGGAAGAAATAGCAGGTCAAGGGTGGGAGAGTGAAAGAATAAAAAAGAATTTGCAAGTGGTAATCAGGGGAGTAGGAAAAGAAAGGGCTATTTAAAAGAGGAGGAAGGACTTCTATACAATATATATAGACATTAGATAGACATATATGTGGCCAACATGTACACTTAAGCACACACAGAGAAAGACGATGAAGATTGATCCATAGGGTTGCAATTGAGAAGCTGACCTAAGTGGAGAAGGTCAGAACGCTAGAAAAATATAAAGCTGGCAAGTCAATTGGAAAGATTTTCCATTTCCTAAGCAAATCATCATTGGTGAGGGTAAACTCTACTGAAAAAGGCTTCCTGGGTAAGATTGTGCATAGAGTGTTCTTAAAAGAATCATAATTTTTCAAGTCTAGACTACTAAGCAATTATTAATGAGCACTGTAAAAGGAGTCTACACCATAAGTACTATCTATCACATCTTGAGCATTCAGGTTCATTTCTGAAAGCAAAATGAATACATGGGCATTATGTTATAATAGTAAGCAGCTTAAATTAAAAAATAAACTACAAGAGTCTATGACATGTATTAGCCTATTCCAATTATATATTTGGGTATTTAAACATTAGATCATATTATCAGGCTTAATCAAATGGAAAACAAATAAATTAGAATATTTGTCAATATTTTTTAATTAGTGCTATGTTTTAGTCTAATATAATACAGCACTTGCAGTGCAAAACTATGGTGGCCAACCTATATCTTTAAGAATCCCTGTGAAAATAAAGATTAAAGAGTTATCATAGTCATATTAAAACTCAGACACTAGAGAGCATAAAAACCGGCTAAGCTTTGCAAAAGCCGGCTCCCTGTGTGTGACACCAGGTGGGGAAAATCTGCGAAAGTACACCGGCCCAGTGGGGCTCAACTGTGAAAGACTGTGAGTGTGACGTGTCTATGTCTGTCTACTGTCCTCTTGCATGAAACTCTTGCGAGTGGGGCAAGGAGAGGCTCCAGAAACCTCGCTCGCCCAGACGCCATTTTCAGGGAGGGACTTCAGAGCATAAAAACCTGCTAAGCTTTGCAAAAGCTGGCTCCCTGTGTGTGACACCAGGCAGGGAAAATCCGCGAAAGTACACCGGCCCAGTGGGGCTCAGCTGTGAAAGACTGTGAGTGTGACCTGTCTATGTCTGTCTACTGTCCTCTTGCGTGAAACTCTTGCGAGTGGGCAAAAAGAGGATCCAGAGGAGCACAGCCGCTCCGCTTCGCTAAGCGGCCGTGCACTCTTTCTAAGGAAAGAACTCCATTGCAAGAAGAAGGAAAAATCACACTAAGAACGGCGCTATATCAAGGAAGCAAACATTTCTCTCTGGACTGTCGTCTCTGTTGCATGCTCGGGCCTAAGATTTGACCCAGTGTGAGGCTTCATCCACGGAGGACTCCCCTCCCTTAGAGGCAAGTCAGCCCATCCAGAAAGGGAGGAGCCAGAGGAGTGTGCTGCCTACAACATATAGACAATGAATACCACCACAACACGTAGAAAAAACCACAATACAAGTGTGACAATGGGGAAACAACACAGGCCAGCATCAGACATAGAGAATGAAGATGACAATTCTGAGGACCAGATAATGACTGACCAACTAATCAACCTCTCAGATAAGGACTTTAGACTAGCAATATGGAAGATGCTCAACAGACTCCAAGAAACCATGGATCGAGTTGAACAGAACACTAATAAGAACCAAGAAAATATGAAGGCAGAAATCACAAAACTCCAAACTGAAATAACATGTCAACTAACAGGACTGAAAAAGTCAGTAAACGAAGTGAATGACAAAATGGATAAGCTCTGGGACAGGGTATCAGAAGCTGAGAATAGACTTGGTGCTGTGGAAGATGAGATACATAACAATTCCATACAACAGGAGAGATTGGACAAAAAACATAAAGCAAATGAGCAGACAATGGAAAAATTAGTCAAAGAATGGGAACAGACGAAAATAGAAGTCTATGATAAGATCAACAGAAACAACTTAAGAATCATTGGAGTCCCAGAGACCCAGGAAGAAAATTTCCAGGAAGAATCAATGGTCAAGAACATCATTAAAGAGAAACTTCCAGAGCTAAAGAATATATGTGATCAAATCCTGCATGCCCGAAGAGTACCAACCAAAAGAGACCCCAGAAAAACCACCCCAAGACACATCCTAGTCACAATGACAAATCCCACAGATAGAGACAGAATTCTGAAAACAGCAAGATCAAAAGGGGAAATCACGTTCAAGCAAGCTTCCCTGAGATTTACAGCAGACCTGTCACCAGAAACGCTCAATGCCAGAAAGCAGTGGTGGGATATTGTGACAAGACTGAATGAAATGAATGCTTCACCCAGAATACTGTACCCAGCGAAACTCACTTTCCGGTTTGATGGAAGAATACATGGTTTCACAGACAAAAAACAGCTCAGAAACTTCACAGACACAAAACCAGTCTTAAGAGAAAAACTGAAAGACCTAATCTAAGACAAGACTACCCAAAAGACACACCAAATTTTGAAATAAAGATGGCGTTAAATCCCAGGACAATTCTTTCTCTCAACGTCAATGGACTAAATGCACCAGTTAAGAGACACAGAGTGGCTAAATGGATCAAAAAACTCAATCCAACCTTCTGCTGCCTACAAGAAACACACCTGAATAGTCAGAACAAACATAGACTCAAAATAAAAGGCTGGAGAAAAATTATCCAAGCAAACAACACCCATAAAAAGCTGGAGTGGCCATACTAATATCAGATAATGCAAACTTTATACTCAGGAAGATTGTAAGGGACAAAGACGGACATTTTATATTAATCAAGTGGTACGTAGAGCAGGAAGAATTCACTCTCTTAAACATATATGCACCAAATGAGGGGCCAACAAAATATTTAATACAACTGTTGACAAATCTGAAAAATAATATCAACAACAACACAATAATTGTGGGGGACCTTAACACGGCTTTGTCAACACTGGACAGGTCAACCAGACTGAAACCCAACAAGAATATACTAGACCTGTGGAGAGAAATGGAAGAAAGAGGCCTAGTGGATATATATAGGACACCCCATCCCCAGAAACCTGGATACACATTCTTCTCCAATGTACATGGGACATTCTCCAGGATAGACTACATGCTGGCACATAAAACATACCTCCATAAGATCAAGAGGATAGAAATTTTGCAGACTACCTTCGCTGACCACAAGGCTCTGAAATTATTTGTGAACTCCAAAGGGACTCAGAAGAAACACTTTAACACCTGGAAGTTAAACAGCCTCATGCTCAATAACCAGTGGGTCCGAGATGAAATCAAGGAGGAAATAAAAAGGTTCCTGGAAACAAATGACAATAAAGACACAAACTCTCAGAACTTATGGGACACAGCAAAAGCAGTACTGAGAGGAAAATTTATAGCTTTGCAAGCACACATCAGGAAGGAAGAAGGAGCTTACCTGAGTAGCTTAATGACACAGCTAATAGAACTAGAAAATGCTCAACAAAAGGACCCAAGAATAGGAAGACAGAAGGAAATAACAAAGCTGAAAGCAGAAATCAACGAAGTGGAAACTCAAAAAACAATCCGAAAGATCAACGAAAGCAGAAGTTGGTTCTTTGAAAAAATAAACAAGATTGATAGACCACATGCAAACCTAACAAAGAAAGAGAGAGAGAGAAACTTGATAACTCGTATCAGGAATGAAAAAGGAGAGATCACTACTGATATGACAGAGATTCAAAGGGTAATCAGAAACTACTTTGAAAAACTCTACGCCACTAAAAATGAGAACCTGGAAGAAATGGATAAATTCTTGGACTCCTGTAATCTTCCACGGTTGAAGGAAGAGAATGTAGCATACCTAAACACCCCCATCACCACTGATGAAATTAAAACAGTAATCAAATGTCTGCCTAAAAACGAAAGCCCAGGTCCAGATGGATTCACTAATGAATTCTATCAAACTTTCCAAGAGGAACTACTGCCAATCTTGGCAAGACTCTTTCATGAAATTGAACAAACAGAAACACTTCCAAATAGCTTTTATGAGGCCAACATCACCTTGATATCTAAACCAGACAGAGACGCTACCAAAAAAAAATTACAGACCAATATCACTGATGAATGCAGATGCAAAGATCCTCAACAAAATCCTGGCAAATAGGATTCAATGCCTCGTTAAGAAGATCATCCACTACGATCAAGTAGGTTTCATCCCAGGAATGCAAGGCTGGTTTAACATCCGTAAATCTATCAACATATTACACAACATCAATAACAAGAAAAATAAAAACCACATGATCATATCAATAGATGCAGAGAAAGCATTTGATGAGGTCCAACACCCATTCTTGATCAAAACTCTCAGCAAGATGGGAATGGAGGGAACCTTTCTCAATATAGTGAAGGCCATCTACCACAAGCCAGTGGCAAATATTATCCTCAATGGAGAAAAACTGAAAGCCTTCCCTCTAAATTCTGGCACAAGACAAGGCTGTCCTCTCTCACCACTCCTATTCAACATAGCACTGGAAGTACTTGCTATAGCGATTAGGCAAGAAAAGGATATCAAGGGAATCCAGATAGGAAAGGAAGAAGTCAAGCTCTCACTGTTTGCAGATGACATGATACTCTACTTAGAAAACCCTAAAGACTCTATCAAAAAGCTTCTAGAAACAATAGACTCATATAGCAAGGTGGCAGGCTACAAAATTAACACACAAAAATCAATGGCCTTTCTATATACCAATAGTAATAAGGATGAAATGGACATTAAGAAAACAACCCCATTCACAATAGTGCCACACAAACTCAAGTATCTTGGAATCAACTTGACTAAATATGTGAAGGACCTATACAAAGAAAACTATAAAACTCTGCTCCAAGAAAGAAGAGAGGACACACGGAAATGGAAACGCATACCCTGCTCATGGATTGGCAGGATTAACATCATCAAAATGGCAATACTCCCCAAGGCATTATACAGATTTAATGCCATCCCTCTAAAGATACCCATGACATTCTTCAAAGAAGTGGATCAGACACTTTTGAAATTCATTTGGAACAATAAACACCCTCGAATAGCTAAAGCAATCATTGGGAAAAAAGAATATGGGAGGAATTACTTTCCCCAACTTTAAACTGTACTACAAAGCAACAGTTATCAAAACAGCATGGTATTGGAATAAGGATAGGTCCTCAGATCAGTGGAATAGGCTTGATTACTCAGAAAATGTTCCCCAGAGATACAACCATCTAATTTTTGATAAAGGAGCAGGAAATCCTAAATGGAGCAGGGAAAGCCTCTTCAACAAGTGGTGTTGGCACAATTGGATAGCCACTTGCAAAAAATTAAACTTAGACCCCCAGCTAACATCATGTACAAAGGTAAAATCCAAATGGATTAAATACCTCGATATCAGCCCCAAAACCATAAGATATATAGAACAGCACATAGGCAAAACACTCCAGGACATTACAGGCATCTTCAAGGAGGAAACTGCACTCTCCAAGCAAGTGAAAGCAGAGATTAACAGATGGGAATATATTAAGCTGAGAAGCTTCTGCACCTCAAAGGAAATAGTGCCCAGGATACAAGAGCCACCCACTGAGTGGGAGAAACTATTCACCCAATACCCATCAGATAAGGGGCTAATCTCCAAAATATACAAGGCACTGACAGAACTTTACAAGAAAAAAACATCTAACCCCATCAAAAAATGGGGAGAAGAAATGAACAGACACTTTGACAAAGAAGAAATACGCATGGCCAAAAGACACATGAAAAAATGTTCCACATCACTAATCATCAGGGAGATGCAAATCAAAACAACGATGAGATACCACCTCACACCCCAGAGAATGGCACACATCACAAAGAATGAGAATAAACAGTGTTGGCGGGGATGTGGAGAGAAAGGAACTCTTATCCACTGCTGGTGGGAATGCTGTCTAGTTCAACCTTTATGGAAAGCGATACGGAGATTCCTCCAAAAACTGGAAATCGAGCTCCCATACGATCCAGCTATACCACTCCTAGGAATATACCCTAGGAACACAAAAATACAATACAAAAACCCCTTCCTTACACCTATATTCATTGCAGCTCTATTTACCATAGCAAGACTCTGGAAACAACCAAGATGCCCTTCAACAGAGGAATGTCTAAAGAAACTGTGGTACATATACACAATGGAATATTATGCAGCTGTCAGGAGAGATGAAGTCATGAAATTTTCCTATACATGGATGTACACAGAATCTATTATGCTGAGTGAAATAAGTCAGAGAGAGAGAGAAAAACGCAGAATGATCTCACTCATCTATGGGTTTTAAGAAAAATGAAAGACACCCTTGTAATAATAATTTTCAGACACAAAAGAGAAAAGAGCTGGAAGTTTCAGCTCACCTCAGGAAGCTCACCACAAAGAGTGATGAGTTTAGTTAGGGAAATAACTACATTTTGAACTGTCCTAATAATGAGAATGTATGAGGAAAATGGAGAGCCTGTCTAGAGTACAGGCGGGGGTCGGGTGGGGCGAAGGGAGACTTGGGACATTGGTGATGGGAATGTTGCACTGGTGATGGGTGGTGTTCTTTACATGACTGAAACCCAAACACAATCATGTATGTAATTAAGGTGTTTAAATAAATTTAAAAAAATGGTGATTAAAAAAAAAAAAACTCAGACACTAAACATTCTTATAGTGAGCACAGTGGAGGAAGTCCATTGTTTCCAGAAACATTCTGCACCTGTCTCTGTGGATAAAAACATTAGAACATTATTTTAGGCATCTATAAAGAGCATCTGATGAACACCAGTTCAATCTAAAGAGCAGTATCTTTAGATACAACTGTAGGTCTATTTGAAATATAGAAGTGAATATAAACTTTTGTGTTTCTTGTCTTACACTCAGTTTCTTCCCTTCTCTTTACTATACTCTGGGCCAATGGTGTTCGAGACAACTACCATTTAGACCACTGTGGTTCTTCGTGTCTTTATTCTAAATACCACATATAAGTGATATCATTTATCCTTCTTCTGGCTCACTTCATTTAACATATCTTTTAGTCCCATCCATGTTGTTGCAAATTGCATAATTGCGTCATTTTTTAATTTTCAAAACCATATTATTGGAATTACTCCCATATTTCTTTAGAATATTTTTTTAGAATTACCCCCACATTTCTGGCTAATCCTTCCTACCAAATATCTTGTTTTGCTTCTTGACATCCCTCCATTTAATTAGCAGTCCAGTTCCCAGTCCTGCACTTGCAATTTTGGTTCTGATACCTAAATTATTCTCTTCCAGTCAAAGGTTTTTGTGCCTCAACTGGCATAGATATCATTGCTATTTTGAGAAGTCACTGAGTCTTTTTTATTTTAAGAATATGGGTTAAAATACCAGTATACTTTTTTCCAGAGGTAAATCAGAATATTAAAAGAGAAAAAAATTGTTCCATACCTGCTTGCACTCAGGGGTTACTTCGGGCTCTGCTGGCTCTGGACTCAGAAATCTCCTAGAAGGCTAGAGAGACCAGATGGGATGCCAAGAGCAAAATCGGGTTCGTCCTGGATCAGCAGTATGCAAGGCAAACTCCCTACCCAAAAGAGGAAGTTTGTTTTGGGTGAGGTGTCCACTCCTAGCATAGCTCAAGTGTTACTTCTGGTTCCCCTGGATATGCTCAGGCAACAATATGGGATGCCAGAGGTCAAACCAGGGTCAAGGACAAGCAAGAAAATCACCCTACTAGCTGTACTATCACTCTGACCTCTAAAGAGTATGTATTTTTAGATTAAGCAATAAGAAATATCTAACTAAATTTCTATGATATAAACCTATTTTGAAAAGAATTTTTTTGTATTCTCTTAGGTCTTGAAAATGATTATATCACTAAGACATGGGTGTTTTTGCTCAGTGTGAGTAAATACACAGATGTATGACTATATTTTATTTAAATAAATTCTTTAAATGAATCACCATGAGATAAGACAGTTACAAAGTTGTTCAGGATTGAATCTCAGTAAAAAGTATCCAATATCCAACGTAGCTTTATTTTAATAAAGACCAGAAAAATATCACTGCGAAGGAACAAAACTCCCTTGTTTTTGTACAAATTTCAGGGACAGAAAAACTCCATGAGCTATCACAAAATGAGTTAGGGTGACTTACTTTATTAAAAATTTAGTGTCACTTTATTAGTAAAATTAATACTTAAAATGATTATAATACATTAAAGCATATGTAAAATATTTTGTTTTAGGAGGCTCAAATCTGGCAGTACTCATGGTTTCCTCCTGACTCTGGGCTAAGATCCTCCTGAAAAACCGTGGGAATCATGGAGGGTGCCCAGATGGGACCAAGGTCAGTGACATTGAAGACAAACAACCTAAACTTTGTACTATATTTCCAGCCCCAGGAAATTGTTCTTTTTTTACATCCAACGCTTAAGATTCCTATTTTAAGTGTACTATTTATTTATTTATTTATTTATTTATTTATTTATTTATTTATTTATTTATTTGGTTTTTGGATCACACCCGGCATCAGTCAGGGGTTACTCCTGGTTCTCTGCTCAGAAATCGCTCCTGGCAGGCTCAGGAGATGATATGGGATGCCAGGATTTAAACCACTGACCTTCTGCTTGCAAGGCAAATGCTTTACCTCCATGCTATTTCTCCATCCCCTAAATGTACTATTTTAATAAAGTTCTCTGTTATAGAGAAAAGTTTTATATCATCCCTATTTGTAATAGCACTGAAGCCAATCTACCATATCAGAACTAACATATCAAAGATACATATTGTCAGACATGGGTATCTTCTGAAGAAAGTGGGATAGTTTAAAATATTTGATAATTGATATGCCAATCTAAATACATGAACTGACTTTGAATGAAAGGTTCAACATCTTAATGACAGTCCTCCCAACAAAATGAAATTCTGAGCTACAAAAAAAATCACGTATCTGGGACTATACATCATCATTTGGAAAGTGAATAGCCATAGTATGTTTGTGGACAAAATATGACTATTTATTTATGGTTTGACAGAATTTCTAAAGAGACAGAAAGTTGGAAAATTTTTTAAAGCAATTGCACCAAGTATGTATTTGCATACATATTTAACATTAGCATAGTGACCAAATCTGGAATTGAACTAATTTGAGTTCCAATGTAGAATTTGGGTCTAAGTTCTGTTCCTACAAGGTCAGAATTGTGTTACGGTGGACAGACACAGTTCATGCTGGTAGCTTAATGTTTTCATATATAAAATGAGAACTAGAATTTTAGACTTGTAGTGATTAAATGAGTCTATAGATATTAAGCTTTCAACACTGTTATGTCATTCAATAATGTTAGTTATTCTAATTTTTATATTTTATTTACTTAGGATTATAGAAACCTACATGTTGAGGTAACAAAAAAAATAAAAATACTATTTATTGAATGAAACTCAAATCTCTGGTTTATATAATCATACATTGAAGATAACAGAGGAAAGAAGTAAAAGGTCACTGTTTAATAAATAGAAGAATTAAATTCAAATGGTTTTCTTTCTAATCTTGATCCATTTGTTTATGCATTTTATCTGCATAAGATGGCAATATCTTTCCCATACTGTTGTAATTGACACTAATTAAATCATATATTTGAATTTACAAAGGAACAAGCTAAATGCTAAACAAATATGAGTCTCCTTGCTTTATTTTTTTCCTCAGACTCTGACATTTTATATTATAACTGGTCTAAATTAGAGGGTTGAGCAAGAATACTTCCCAGTAAACTTGTAGGTCACCCCTAGTTATTCTTAAAATTCATTCATTCATGAATTCCTATTGGTATACTTCTATTTATCTATAATTTGAATGGACTTACATTACAATATGCTTCAGACTTAGTGAAGGAAACTATTTCATACTTAGCTCCCCTTTATAAAATTCAGGTGAATTTTGTATATGTAACAGTTACAGTTCTTTATTATTTAGAGCAACCTTGACATTCATGTTTTATGTTCATGGATTTGAAATAAAGTACTGTGACAGACTGTGACTCTCAGTCATGTCCTTCAAATTTCAGACTATCTGAAAAAAAAATGTTTCCCCCTTTTTATTTAAAATGATTGAAGTTGTACGTTATAACAATGCTTCTCACTTGTGGAATCTTCTCTGCTTTTTAGCATGTTCTCAGTAATCTACCTGGTAATTTCTAGTCAAATTAAGTGGACCAAATAAAGATTTTATTTTACCCACGATTTTGCTAGATTTCAATAAGGTATAACAGTGACTAATGTTTTCCAGTTTCAGGACAGGACAAGATACACCTTCCCAGAAAGCTGGTTCATTCTTTTCAAAGATAGAGGTCTGCTATACAGTTGAAAAATCAGTTAGGGATTTCCATTCTGGTCAGAAATCTGGTAAACATGTGCTAGTTTTCAATTACAGGGTTGACATATACTTTTCTAGCATAAGGAGATTCTGTTCTTAAATCTGTGGAAAATTGACTCTGCTGATTAAAGAAAATTCACTTATTTAAAAAGTGAAAAAGAGTAGGAAGTCAAATTTCCTTTTCAGCTTGTATTTGTCAGGCAGCAATGGCTTCCTCAGTAGCAAAGTCTGTCTTTCTACTGTACTCAAAATAAAATAAAAGTGCTTCAATAGCCTCCTAAGCACTCCAGTTCTGAGCTGGTTTTTCTCAAGAAAGTTCAATGGGAAGGTCTAGACTTTCAATTTTCCTTACTATTCAGCTTTACAATAAGGCTGAAAGCATTAAAGGGCAATTTCTACTTTTTTGAGCATTTCTACTTCTTTAAACCCACTACAGTGAATTGCAGAAAGTAGTGATTTGTGGCGTGTGTGTGTGTGTGTGTGTGTTTGTGAGAGAGAGAGAGAGAGAGAGAGATTTGATATATAAAAAGCCTTTGTCTTCAGAATAAGTAAAAGTGATTTTATTTGTTTTAATATTGATATATTCAGTACAATATTTAAGATTCATATTTAGCTGATCACTATAATGCTTTTCTATGTGCCAACTATTGTAACTTACACTTTGCCTTTGTTATCTCTATTAATCTTTAAGATATATATTACTATTTCTGTGTTAAAGTTTTAAGGTTAAAATGAGTGACTCAAGTTTATTCAATCCCAAGTGATGAGGGAAATAGTCTGCATATTAGTCAGAGACAGAATTTGGATCCAAGTTACACTTTTCTAACATCTTATTATATAAAAATCTAAGATAATTTTAAAAATAAAAAGGCTCCATGTTTAAATTGAATGTGGTAAGTATAAATCAAAGAAAAATTAACTGGTTTCTTAAACATAAGAGTTACCTAGAATCAAAAATGAGATTTCATATGAGCCACGAAGGGCCTATTGCTGAATTGTTGTCCTACACGCTTTATCAATATAATCTGTTCTGTAGAAACAACTCATAAAACTCAACACTTGTAAAATGCCAGCATGCTGAGACTATAACTTGGTATTATTTTCTCAGGTTTTTCAACCTCTAGGAGACTGACATATCTTCTTTGGGTTCATAAGACAGCTCTATTCTAAGTAACTAAATGGTTATTTGACAAAATATGGCTGAAACCAGTGAAGCTGATAAGAATGGAACATATTTTATGCTGAGTTTAAGTGCTTATGTTTATTCAAAAATATCACTGAGTCATTTACCAAAAGTTATTAATTTACATAATATCTTACATTAGTAATGCAATTAGTAATCTTCCTTAAAGATGGTTCCAAACACAAGGGATATCTCAGTTCAATTGTATGATTCTCTGCTTGGATTTCACTGGAATCAAAATTTGCAGAAGTAATAAGCTGCTCTCTTTACAAGTAGAAAATCATGATAATTTTCTCTTTGTAAATAGTCCCTGGATGTGTTAAACATCTATAAGAGTCATCTGTTCACTCCCAAGTCAGCTGAGACTGCATCTAGAGGAGGACTGCAGAAGAGGCAGTTTTTCAATATGAAATTGTGATTTAAAAGAAAAAACAATGAAGTGAAGCAAAGCTTTTTCAATCTTAGCTGTCCTGCTTCTCTCACATTTAATCATTTGGACTAATTTTTGCTTTACAGAGCTGTCAGGGTCATGGGAAAGGAACAATCCTTTAATTCGTTAACTGTTGCTAACAAAAAAAAATGTGTAATGTAAAACAAAGAAGGTGAAGAATAACCAGTTCCCTCACCCTAAGTTATTATGCTCACTTTCTGAAGGTGTCCTTGCAGCTGCAGCCTTCTCCCCTGTGTGAATGTGGCTAGAATGTTTCATATGAAACTGTAGCTACTGCTTCACCCAGAACATGTAGAGTCCATCTTCTGTGACAATGACGATTGAGAATTTTATCATGACGATTCTTTATCTTCATTCCCACAGTCCAGCAGTACTATAAAACTATTTCCTCATACTCTCAGGTGAAATCTTGGCACCACCTAACAATCTTTAAGAGAATAATCCCCCTTCATTTTGAATATGTGGCTAATAATTCTATAGACTTTTTTTATGAACTTTAATGTATTTTTATTTACAGAACACATAGGCATGCATGCATATATTTTTAATAAAATGCCAATTGATCCCAAACTATCCATATGCTATTATATGAATATAATGCATACTAGTTATGCTCATCCTTGATTGTGTGGATTCTTTTACCCAACTCTAGCTTCTCTTTTTTTCTATTCCTTTCTTTTCTTTTTTTAATATTTATATTAATTTATTTAAAGACCACGTGTTACATAATACCACAATACATGGTTTCAGATAAGTGGGAGCAAAATTATTAAAACAAAGACAAAATAAAGTAAAAATAAGTTAAGAAAAAAGAGTGCAGCAACAAGAAAATTTATGAAAATTATTGTATCTCACAATGAGGTCATTAAGCTATTGTCTTTCTGATCAACTCCTGTTGATAGTTGATCTTTCTGATACTTTTGTTTTTGAACATTACGTGGCTTCAACTACTATATCTAAGTTAGTGTGTTTTACTGAGAAGACAGTATTAAAGAATTTGGAGTTGTTGCAGTCCAGAAATTCCAAACACTATAGTTGATAGTGTGGCTTTCGTAGGGTGTGGTTTCAGTTGCCAGGTCTTTCGGAAGTACAAGAAGGTGGGGGATGGTGCCCGCACTCACTCTAAAAACGTCCTTATGATGTCAGTCTAATTGCCGGCATACCTGGAGTTTTGATCTTTTTTTGGTGGCTCTTCAGAGAGCCGTACTGAGTGGTAAAGCTGGGGTACATTGGTGGTGGGTATAAGGTGGGTGATTGTGGTTGGCATGGCGAAGACTTGACTACCTTCTCCTCCCAAGATCACCAGCTTTCAGTGTGTGGCTAGTATAACCATAAATATTTACTGCTTGATTTATATTTTTTCAAGAATAGATTACAGTCCTTCTTTTTGATTTGTTGGTCAACGACATGTACTCTACTTCCGAATTCTTTGATTACTAAGATACTAGTGTCAAGCCATTTATTGGTCTATATTCTCCCCACACAATCTAATGTATTGGATTAATTCTCAGTTGTAGGTCAAAACTAGATTGCAGTAGTATATTAAGATTGCTAATATGGTTAATAGGTTTTCAATGAAAATATGACCATGTTGGAAACATATATTTTCTTTATATACTTATTTCTACAATTTATTTTTAATGCATTTCATCATCATTTTATTTATCTAAATAAATAGTTTATTTATCTAAAGAAATATACTTTATACAAATAAACTTCCAAACAAATCTTATTATCTTTAGCTTTCACTTCTCCAAAGCCTACATACCTTAATATCTTAAGATATCCTACATATCTTACTCTTATAACTATATATCTTAATTCCAGTTAAGTCACCGGAACCTTTCAAATTGATCATTTTGAGATATTTATCTCAAATAAAAATAAACTTTTTTGTTTTACAATATTAAACTGTTTTACATTATTTGACAGAAAAATATAGTATTAATAGAAAATTAGGTACATTAATATAATTTTATCCTTTCATTGCATACCACGCTACAATAACTTGGGATCTCTTTTACTTACAAGTTTATCAGAGCTCAGTCTCTTGCTATCATTAAATCTTTTTCATATGTTCAGACACTAGAATCCTCTCGTACCTCAGTATTTTAGACTTGTTCCAAGCTGTCTTGAAGCTTTACTCTAAGCTATGAGCTATAGAACTCTATAAGCTATGAGCTATAGATATATAGCTATAGTAAAGCTATAGAGCTTTACTTTAAGTTAACACATGCAAGCTTTCAGGTTTAGCATTATGTACTTCTTTAAAATATCCTGCCCAGACTCATGGATATCGCATAGATTCCCCCTACTATTCTCTGTAATTCTGACATTTTTCTTCATGACATCTATATAATAATTGTATATATCTAATTATTTTTTACAGATTATCATCATCAATTGAAGGTAAACTTCATGAGGAAGAAGAAAGAATGGTCTACATTTTGTATACATAACATTTAGTACATATTTGTATAAAGAATAAGTAATGATATATATTTGTAATCATTTAGGTTATCTAAGCTTTAAGCCAGAGTTTTTATTTAAAATATTTGATTTAGTAAATTTTTGCATTAAATTTCAGGTAACAGTGTTTTATTAATAATTTAACTGACTTACTTTTTTGAAGTAATGGGATGCAGTGTCATTTTTTCTTGATGAACTAGTAACCAAGAAACAAAAGATAAGAATTTTAATAAGACAAGATATATTTAAGGTAAAAAATTACCTGCAGTATCATAAGTTACAGAAACCTGACTAAAGAACAGTTAATGAAAATGTAAGTCAGGGGTTTTCATTTGACTATGAATTCAAAATGAGTCAACAGTGGAATAAGGCTGACAGACATTAATATTGATACAAGCTACACTAGCAGACACATGCTAGTGTAGGACAAGTTCTGATGCGTTGGAATTAAAATATCAATTTGTTTCAGAATTTGCATTGAAGAGGTTCAAACCAATCTGCACAGTATCAGAAGAAAAGTCTTCTTGTAGAGAAGACGTCTTGTCATGTCAAATTTCCTCAAACATCTGAAGTTGAGATTTTCTTTTTTTTCCTTTTTTTTAATTTATTTAAACACCTTAATTACATACATGATTGTGTTTGGGTTTCAGTCATGTAAAGAACACCACCCATCACCAGTGCAACATTCCCATCACCAATGTCCCAAGTCTCCCTTCGCCCCACCCGACCCCCGCCTGTACTCTAGACAGGCTCTCCATTTTCCTCATACATTCTCATTATTAGGACAGTTCAAAATGTAGTTATTTCCCTAACTAAACTCATCACTCTTTGTGGTGAGCTTCCTGAGGTGAGCTGGAACTTCCAGCTCTTTTCTCTTTTGTATCTGAAAATTATTATTACAAGGGTGTCTTTCACTTTTCTTAAAACCCATAGATGAGTGAGTCCATTCTGCGTTTTTCTCTCTCTCTCTGACTTATTTCACTCAGCATAATAGATTCCGTGTACATCCATGTATAGGAAAATTTCATGACTTCATCTCTCCTGACAGCTGCATAATATCCCATTGTGTATATGTACCACAGTTTCTTTAGCCATTCGTCTGTTGAAGGGCATCTTGGTTGTTTCCAGAGTCTTGCTATGGTAAATAGTGCTGCAATGAATATAGGTGTAAGGAAGGGTTTTTTGTATTGTATTTTTGTGTTCCTAGGGTATATTCCTAGGAGTGGTATAGCTGGATCGTATGGGAGCTCGATTTCCAGTTTTTGGAGGAATCTCCATATCGCTTTCCATAAAGGTTGAACTAGACAGCATTCCCACCAGCAGTGGATAAGAGTTCCTTTCTCTCCACATCCCCGCCAACACTGTTTATTCTCATTCTTTGTGATGTGTGCCATTCTCTGGGGTGTGAGGTGGTATCTCATCGTTGTTTTGATTTGCAACTCCCTGATGATTAGTGATGTGGAACATTTTTTCATGTGTCTTTTGGCCATATGTATTTCTTCTTTGTCAAAGTGTCTGTTCATTTCTTCTCCCCATTTTTTGATGGGATTAGATGTTTTTTTCTTGTAAAGTTCTGTCAGTGCCTTGTATATTTTGGAGATTAGCCCCTTATCTGATGGGTATTGGGTGAATAGTTTCTCCCACTCAGTGGGTGGCTCTTGTATCCTGGGCACTATTTCCTTTGAGGTGCAGAAGCTTCTCAGCTTAATATATTCCCATCTGTTAATCTCTGCTTTCACTTGTTTGGAGAGTGCAGTTTCCTTCTTGAAGATCCTTGTAATGTCCTGGAGTGATTTGCCTATGTGCTGTTCTATATATCTTATGGTTTTGGGGCTGGTATCGAGGTCTTTAATCCATTTGGATTTTACCTTCGTACATGATGTTAGCTGGGGGTCTAAGTTCAATTTTTTGCAAGTGGCTATCCAATTGTGCCAACACCACTTGTTGAAGAGGCTATCCTTGCCCCATTTAGGATTTCCTGCTCCTTTATCAAAAATTAGGTGGTTGTATGTCTGGGGAACATTTTCTGAGTAATCAAGCCTATTCCACTGATCTGAGAACCTATCCTTATTCCAATACCATGCTGTTTTGATAACTGTTGCTTTGTAGTACAGTTTAAAGTTGGGGAAAGTAATTCCTCCCATATTCTTTTTCCCAATGATTGCTTTAGCTATTCGAGGGTGTTTATTGTTCCAAATGAATTTCAAAAGTGTCTGATTCACTTCTTTGAAGAATGTCATGGGTATCTTTAGAGAGATGCCATTACATCTGTATAATGCCTTGAGGAGTATTGCCATTTTGATGATGTTAATCCTGCCAATCCATGAGCAGGGTATGCGTTTCCATTTCCGTGTGTCCTGTCTTCTTTCTTGGAGCAGAGTTTTATAGTTTTCTTTGTATAGGTCCTTCACATATTTAGTCAAGTTGATTCCAAGATATTTGAGTTTGTGTGGCACTATTGTGAATGGGGTTGTTTTCTTAATGTCCATTTCATCCTTTTTACTATTGGTGTATAGAAAAGCCATTGATTTTTGTGTGTTAATTTTGTAGCCTGCCACCTTGCTATATGAGTCTATTGTTTCTAGAAGCTTTTTGATAGAGTCTTTAGGGTTTTCTAAGTAGAGTATCATGTCGTCTTCAAACAGTGAGAGCTTGACTTCTTCCTTTCCTATCTGGATTCCCTTGATATACTTTTCTTGCCTAATCACTATAGCAAGTACTTCCAGTGCTATGTTGAATAGGAGTGGTGAGAGAGGACAGCCTTGTCTTGTGCCAGAATTTAGAGGGAAGGTTTTCAGTTTTTCTCCATTGAGGATAATATTTGCCACTGGCTTGTGGTAGATGGCCTTCACTATATTGAGAAAGGTTCCCTCCATTCCCATCTTGCTGAGAGTTTTGATCAAGAATGGGTGTTGGACCTCATCAAATGCTTTCTCTGCATCTATTGATATGATCATGTGGTTTTTATTTTTCTTGTTATTGATGTTGTGTATTATATTGATAGTTTTACGGATGTTAAACCAGCCTTGCATTCCTGGGATGAAACCTACTTGATCGTAGTGGATGATCTTTTTAACTTGGCATTGAATCCTATTTGCCAGGATTTTGTTGAGGATCTTTGCATCTGCATTCATCAGTAATATTGGTCTGTAATTTTTTTTTTGGTAGCATCTCTGTCTGTTTTAGGTATCAAGGTGATGTTGGCTTCATAAAAGCTATTTGGAAGTGTTTCTGTTTGTTCAATTTCATGAAAGAGTCTTGCCAAGATTGGCAGTAGTTCCTCTTGGAAAGTTTGATAGAATTCATTAGTGAATCCATCTGGACCTGGGCTTTCGTTTTTAGGCAGACATTTGATTACTGTTTTAATTTCATCAATGGTGATGGGGGTGTTTAGATATGCTACATCCTCTTCCTTCAACCATGGAAGATTATAAGAGTCCAAGAATTTATCCATTTCTTCCAGGTTCTCATTTTTAGTGGTGTAGAGTTTTTCAAAGTAGTTTCTGATTACCCTTTGAATCTCTGTCATATCAGTAGTGATCTCTCCTTTTTCATTCCTGATACGAGTTATCAAGTTTATTTCTCTCTCTTTCTTTGTTAGGTTTGCCAGTGGTCTATCAATCTTGCTTATTTTTTCAAAGAACGAACTTCTGCTTTCGTTGATCTTTCGGATTGTTTTTTGAGTTTCCACTTCGTTGATTTCTGCTCTCAGCTTTGTTATTTCCTTCTGTCTTCCTACTCTTGGGTCCTTTTGTTGAGCATTTTCTAGTTCTATTAGCTGTGTCATTAAGCTACTCAGGTAAGCTCCTTCTTCCTTCCTGATGTGTGCTTGCAAAGCTATAACATTTCCTCTCAGTACTGCTTTTGCTGTGTCCCATAAGTTCTGATAGTTTGTGTCTTTATTGTCATTTGTTTCCAGAAATCTTTTTATTTCCTCCTCGATTTCATCTTGGACCCACTGGTTATTGAGCATGAGGCTGTTTAACTTCCAGGTGTTAAAGTGTTTCTTCTGAGTCCCTTTGGAGTTCACAAATAATTTCAGAGCCTTGTGGTCAGCGAAGGTAGTCTGCAAAATTTCTATCCTCTTGATCTTATGGAGGTATGTTTTATGTGCCAGCATGTAGTCTATCCTGGAGAATGTCCCATGTACATTGGAGAAGAATGTGTATCCAGGTTTCTGGGGATGGAGTGTCCTATATATATCCACTAGGCCTCTTTCTTCCATTTCTCTCCTCAGGTCTAGTATATTCTTGTCGGGTTTCAGTCTGGTTGACCTGTCCAGTGTTGACAAAGCCGTGTTAAGGTCCCCCACAATTATTGTGTTGTTGTTGATATTATTTTTCAGATTTGTCAACAGTTGTATTAAATATGTTGCTGGCCCCTCATTCGGTGCATATATGTTTAGGAGAGTGAATTCTTCCTGCTCTACGTACCCCTTGATTAATATAAAATGTCCGTCTTTGTCCCTTACAACCTTCCTGAGTATAAAGTTTGCATTATCTGATATTAGTATGGCCACTCCAGCTTTTTTATGGGTGTTGTTTGCTTGGATAATTTTTCTCCAGCCTTTTATTTTGAGTCTATGTTTGTTCTGACTATTCAGGTGCGTTTCTTGTAGGCAGCAGAAGGTTGGATTGAGTTTTTTGATCCATTTAGCCACTCTGTGTCTCTTAACTGGTGCATTTAGTCCATTGACGTTGAGAGAAAGAATTGTCCTGGGATTTAACGCCATCTTTATTTCAAAATTTGGTGTGTCTTTTGGGTAGTCTTGTCTTAGATTAGGTCTTTCAGTTTTTCTCTTAAGACTGGTTTTGTGTCTGTGAAGTTTCTGAGCTGTTTTTTGTCTGTGAAGCCATGTATTCTTCCATCAAACCGGAAAGTGAGTTTTGCTGGGTATAGTATTCTGGGTGAAGCATTCATTTCATTCAGTCTTGTCACAATATCCCACCACTGCTTTCTGGCATTGAGTGTTTCTGGTGACAGGTCTGCTGTAAATCTCAGGGAAGCTTGCTTGAACGTGATTTCCCCTTTTGATCTTACTGTTTTCAGAATTCTGTCTCTATCTGTGGGATTTGTCATTGTGACTAGGATGTGTCTTGGGGTGGTTTTTCTGGGGTCTCTTTTGGTTGGTACTCTTCGGGCATGCAGGATTTGATCACATATATTCTTTAGCTCTGGGAGTTTCTCTTTAATGATGTTCTTGACCGTTGATTCTTCCTGGAAATTTTCTTCCTGGGTCTCTGGGACTCCAATGATTCTTAAGTTGTTTCTGTTGATCTTATCATAGACTTCTATTTTCATCTGTTCCCATTCTTTGACTAATTTTTCCATTGTCTGCTCATTTGCTTTAAGTTTTGTCCAATCTCTCCTGCTGTATGGAATTTTTAAGTATCTCATCTTCCACAGCACCAAGTCTATTCTCAGCTTCTGATACCCTGTCCCAGAGCTTATCCATTTTGTCATTCACTTCGTTTACTGACTTTTTCAGTCCTGTTAGTTGACATGTTATTTCAGTTTGGAGTTTTGTGATTTCTGTCTTCATATTTTCTTGGTTCTTATTAGTGTTCTGTTCAACTCGATCCATGGTTTCTTGGAGTCCGTTGAGCATCTTCCATATTGCTAGTCTAAAGTCCTTATCTGAGAGGTTGATTAGTTGGTTGGTCATTATCTGGTCCTCAAAATTGTCATCTTCATTCTCTATGTCTGATGCTGGCCTGCGTTTTTTCCCCATTGTCACACTTGTATTGTGGGTTTTTCCATGTATTGTGGTAGTATTCATTGTCTATATGATGCAGGCAGCACACTCCTCTGGCTCCTCCCTTTCTGGATGGGCTGACTTGCCTCTAAGGGAGGGGAGTCCTCCGTGGATGAAGCCTCACACTGGGTCAAATCTTAGGCCCGAGCATGCAACAGAGAAGGCAGTCCGGAGACAAAAGTTTGCTTCTCTGATATAGCGCCGTTCTTAGTGTGATTTTTCCTTCTTCTTGCAATGGAGTTCTTTCCTTAGAAAGAGTGCACGGCCGCGTAGCGAAGCGGAGTGGCCATGCTCCGCTGGAGCCTCTTTTTGCCCCACTCGCAAGAGTTTCACGCAAGAGGACAGTAGACAGACATAGAGAGGTCACACTCACAGTTTTTCACAGTTGGGCCCCACTGGGCCCGTGTACTTTCGCGGATTTTCCCCGCCTGGTGTCACACACAGGGAGCCGGCTTTTGCTGAAGTTGAGATTTTCTACAACTGGGAGTAGAGCTCACACCCTATGTCACTAAATAACCCTTGGCTGTAATGCAAATTTCTCTACTCATTATTCCATGCTAACTCTTGAACAGATTTTACAAATATAAATTACTTTCTCATACCTCTCTTCGAATTTCAGAGTATTTTTCACTGGTTCTCTTGAATCTCACATTTAAAGCATCATCTCTTTCCATTGTAATGTTCCGTTTATGAAATTGGTATCTAAGATTCCAGTTATTGAACTCACTGGTATATTAGCTACATAAATATGAACACATTTTTCTAAAAGCATTCTTCTTTAAATTGAGAGTTGACTGTATTAGTCAGCTTTGGAAGCTATAATATAATGGCATAGGCTAGTTTATTCAAATCATTGAAATTGTTTCTTACTATTTTAAAACCTGAAAAATTTGATATCAGAATGGTTGATGTGTTATCTCTTCTTGGTTTACATGAGAATGCCTTCTTGTGCCTTACATTGCAAAAACTAATCTTTTCTAATATAGACACAAATCTCATTAATAAGACCACCCTTTCTATTATAAACTAAATCTAGACATTCAGTGCATAATATCAGACTAGAGCACATTGTTATGTTACTATTGTGTTAGACATTTGTTGATGGTAAGGTTTGTTAACTCCTATATCTGTATGTTATTTTAATTTTTAACATATCATTTTATAATATTTACACTTTATGTGCCTTTAAAAATAGTTGTTTCTACTAAAATTATCACTTATCTATTATTTGCTGCTACTAATAAATACGGAGATTTTCTGGATTTTCTAAAAATGAAGTAATTAGAGTAAAAATATGGTCCTCTGATATATTCATAGGTCAGTTGTTTAGGCCATTCATGTATCTGTGTTCATTTTGCCTGCCTCAACATGGTTTCTAGCACAAGAAGGTTTTCTACAACATCAGGCTTTCTCTCAAATAGGCCATTTCAACCATAAAAACTTCCTCACATTCATGAAATCTTTTTGCCTAGAAGTTTCATCCAAGGTCATCTCAAAGAGTTCTTCCTTAACTATTCAAACTGGGCTAAGTCTTGCATTTGTGGCTTAATCATATTTCTGGACCTGCCATCTTCATGACATATATCAAGATATGTTGTAATGATTTGTACAACTCTGATGACTTTAAAATACAGAGCTTCTTTATTGGCTTGGTATACAAGTTCTATATAAATTCAGGGCTTTCTTCAAATCTTGAAGAATTCTGAGATAGTGAAGCAGGGTTTTCTATTGCTTTGCCTCACTCACTCTGTTTTTCTATTCCTTTGAATCTCAATTCCCAGTTCCAAATTATCATGTGAGCTTAGACATATATTTGTCTTTTGCTAGACAGCATTCCTTCACAGACATTTTGCTTATACTTATTAAGCCTCAGTCTTTTTCAAAATATATATATAAATATTTTAATAAAACAAATGTGAATTACAAGTCTTTCACAGTTGTATTTCAGGTACATAGTGACAGTGAGTTATAGGGTCCTTCCCACCACAAGTATTGACTTTCCACTACCTAGTTCCCAGTATACAGCCAATACTTCCACTCTTAACCCCCCTGGACTGCTAGTGTAACAGTTCCATTTTGTTTATAGCTTGTTATAGTTTGGGCCTCTTGATTCTATTGTCGTTAACTTTGGGTGGATATTTAGATCTGACCATTTTGTATTTCTACTCAAAGCTCCTGAGACCTCTTGGCCTCAAGGTCCCATCTACTGTTTCACTTTTCTCAATTTGTAGGAGGATATAGGAATATGACGTAGAACAAGATGATTCATGTTCTATGGTTCAGTAATAAAGGCAAATAATACCTATCTGAAAGCTATAAGTAAAATTTAAAAAAAAGAGGGGGAAAAAAAGAAGAAGAAAAGGATCAATATGTTTTTTTGTTTTTGTTTTTGTTTGCGTAAGTACAGTAAACTTTGGGGAAATTAGAAAGGAAATTCCCGGGGCCGGAGAGATAGCATGGAGGTAAGGCATTTGCCTTTCATGCAGGAGGTCATCGGTTCGAATCCTGGTGCCCCATAAGGTCCCCCGTGCCTGCCAGGAGCAATCTCTGAGCCTGGAGCCAGGAATAACCCCTGAGCACTGCCAGGTGTGACCCAAAAACAAATAATAAGAAAGGAAATCCCCTTGGCTTAAGAGATACAGGGTGTCTCTACCCTTGAAGCACACTGTCATAAGATCAAATACAGACTCTGGGCATGTTAATTGTCGAACCCCAAGGTCTGTACTTGGTCATGGTTGTCAAATAGTCTTTTTTAAATTAGAGATCTTGATTTTTGCAGAGATTCTAGGGAGAAGCCTAGAAAAAGTTCTGTTCAGTGGCAGTTTTTGTAGTTAGCCTTCTGTAAATAGAGATCTGGGTTTTTGCACAAATCTTAGGAATGAGCATCTTCTGATTTCATCTCATGGCTAGTTGATGAGGTAGGGCAACATACCTTTAGGTCAAGTTGTTGCTATTTCTTCTTCTTTAGGGTGTCATATATGAATGATCCTGCTTTAGAGCAATTTATAGTGGTATTAGGGCCTCCCCGTGGGGGTAGCTAGATTTCTGGTGCTTGTGCAGGGATCTATGCCAAGTCTAAGATTAGGATCTAGGATTCAGGGATGGATGGTTGATGTATGATTAATTGAGTTCCATGATCAAGTGAATGGTCCCCCTGATATATAAAATTTATGAGTACCTATCCCTATTAGATAAGAACATTTTATACCTAATATTTCTCCATTTTAATGTGCCTATGCAAAAGGAACAATGCCACATGATTAAACTGGTGCATATGGGAATAAAAATAACAAGCTAAACCATCCCTATTACCTGGTTCTAACCTGAACGAAAAACCCAAGAGAAACCTATCTACTACAATTTTCTACTAAACAAATCCAGAAAAGGAATGGGGGAATAAGGAAATACACAAGAAGAATTATACCTATTAAGGAAATACATTAAAGGATATATACATATCTCTTTTAAGTCTTTTGAAATAGTCTGGAAAGGGGATAAACAACATGATCTGTGAAGTCTGAAAAAAAGACTTCCTTGAGCTGAGGATTCTCAAAAGTTAAATCTGGTAGAAAGCAATAGTCTGAGCAAAGGGAGGTGGGAGAAAAGGGGGATACTGATAACAAACCAGCAGCAGCGGCAGAGGTGACAGCATTTTCTGGGCCTAGGTAAGGCCTGCTGGGAATCTGTCTACTTGCTTTTGGAGCTGTTGGCAGCTGTTTGGGGTGGGATTCTTGAGGAGTTCAGAACTGAAGGTAAAAAGAAGTTGAATAGGGAGAAAAAACAGATCAGGTGGGAGAGTGAAAGGATAAAAAATAATTTGTAAAAAGGTAAGCAGAGGAGGGAGAAAAGAAAGGGTTATTTATAAGAGGGGAAAGGACCATCTACAACATATAGAGACTCTATATATAATACAGACAGACATTAGACAGACATAGACATTTCTCTCTCACCACTACTTTTCTCTCTAATTATTTTTCTGTCTAATTATTTAAAGACATGATTTACAAAGTGTTATAATATATAATACAGTTCATGGTAAAGTTGTTTTGACATTCAACTTAGAGTCTTATACAATAGAGTTGGCCAACACATACACACACTCAAGCACACAAAGACAGACAATGAAGTCTGTTGCAGTTGAAAAACTGACCCAGGTGGGACAGGTCAGAATGTTTGAAAAATATAAAGCCATCAAGACAGATGGAAAGGTTTTCCATTTCCTAAGCAAATCATCCTTGGTCAGGGTAAGCTTTCCTGAAAAGGGCTTCCTGGTTTAGATTGTGCATAGAGCATTCTTAAAACAATCGTAAGTTTCAAGTCTAGAATATTTAGCAATAGGTTAGTGAGTACTGTAAAAGGAGCCTATACCAATATAAGTAGCATCTACCATTTAGATGACACTTATGTCTTGATCATCCAAATTCCTCTCCTGAAAGTAAAATGAATAAAAGGGCATTAGGATAACATAGTAAATAGCTTGAATTAAAAATAAATCGCAAGAGTCTATGCCGTGCAGTTGCCTATTCCAATGAGATCTGTGGATTTAAACATTAGATCATAGTCTCAGGTTTACTCAATTGGAAAATAAATAAATTAAAATATTTGTCAAGACATTATCTTAATTAGTACTGTATTTTGAGTTTATTATAATATAGCACTGCAGTGTAAAACTATGATAACCAACTAAAACCTCCAAGAACCACTGTGAAAATAAGGATTTAAGAGTTATTATAGACATTAAAATTAAGACACTAAAAAATTCTTATAATGAGTACTGTAATGAAAGTCCATTGCCTCCAGAAACATTCTGCACCTGTTTCTGTGAAAAAATTAGAACAATATTATAGACATCCTCTGATAGAATTTTTTGAGTTGTTTGAATTGTTCATATAGATGTCATATTTTCTTTGACTAGTGATTCCTGGAATTCCAATTTGCTAGGTTTTCTCTATATATCTCCAACTGCTGATGTCTTCCTCAGTTTCCCCATTGTTGTTTGCATTGGGTGAGTTGGTGTGCTGGAGTTTCAGGTTGTTTTAAAGAATTGTTCTGTTTAATTGTGTAATAGGTAGCTAGAGGTATTTATCTATTTTAGGGTTTATTTAGGTAAGGGATGTTAGTTTGTTGTATTGTTCTTTTGGTTTGGGAGCTGTATATTTTCTAATGGGCAAGGGATGTTGGGATTGATCTGCCCTGGACTATCTGGTATAAACTGAATTGTCCACAAGTTTCGGGGGGCTATAGGCTCATGGCCAAAGTGTGTGCATGCAGTTCCCACTTTCCTCTCCTGAGGAGGAGGATAATGGACTTCTGTCTGGCAGTGGATGGAGACAATGGTGGCAGTTGATGGAGGGCCCATTATACATGTGGTACTCATTTAAAACCTGCCTTTGTGGTCCCTGTAACCACTCCTGCTGAACGAGGGTCTACAAGGTTGGGGTGTAGAGGGATTTTGGGGGGGTTGCACATAGCTCATCTGAGCCAGAGGAGTCTGAGGCTTCTGGCCAGCAGTGGCTGGAGATGTAGTGGTGGCAGTTGTGGTAGGGGCCATTTGCCTTTTTTAATATTTGTAGATCAAGTACTATAGAGAAATTTCTCTCTCACAACTACTTTTCTGTCTAATTACTTTTTTTTTTTTTTGGGAGAAACAATTTTATTAAATTAATTTGTTTATTTGTTTGTTTGGTTTGGTTTGGGGGCCACGTCAGGGCTTACTCTTGGCTCTGCACACAAGGATCCCTCGGGCAAGGTTCAGGGGACCAAATGTGATGCCAGGGATAACATTTTGGGATAACATTTGACCACATGCAAGCCAAGCATTCTTTCTGCTGTACTATCTCTTTGGCCCCAGAAACTTCGTTTTATTTTTTTTTTTTTGGATTATTTTTTTTTTAATTTTTATTTTGATCATAATGGTTTACATAGTGTTGACAATAATATTTTAGGTACATATTTACATAAAATCAGGGGGGATTCCCATCACCAAATTGTCCTCCCTACACCTCCGTTTCTGTCCTACCTCCCATTTCCTCTTCCCTCATCCCAGGTCGGCTAGAATATGTGGTCCCCTCTGTATCTAACCCACAACATAGTAGTCTTGCACCTGTTTGGTCTTGATGCCTCCCTTAGTTCCCCCTCTAACTGGAGGCAGGACTAGCTAGTTCAATTTGCGTGGTTTTGTTTGAAAAAGAGAAAAGAAATAAACTGGGGTAAGGATCTAATACCCCGAAACTGGGCGGAATCCTTCTAGAGGCTCTCATCATCGATTTGAGAGATGGAGAAAAAGAAGGTGAAACACTCCACCAGTACCAAAAGAAGTGTCAAATATCTAGTGAGGGCTTGAGCCGTATCGATAAGCACCACAAAAAAAAAAAAAAAAACCAGGCAAACAAACAAACAACAAAAAACAAAACCAGCAAAAACAAACAAACAAAAAAAAAAAACACGCCATGGTCTTGAAATGAGAAACATGGCATAGCACATAACGAAAGAAAAGAAAGGAAGAGAAAATATAAGTATGGTTGGGGACAATTTCAATAATCACTCCCAAACAGAGAAATCGACCAAAATAGATAGGTGAATACAAATAATAACAACAATAATAAATGGAGGTAAAAAATATATAGATAATAACCAAGGTTTTGTGCTTTTTGTATTTTTATTTTTTCCCTCCTGCCCTGGCACAGTAAATATTGGGGTCATTCGAAAAGGAATTCACTTGGTCTAAGAGATATGGGGTTTCTCCGTCCTTGGAGCATACTGTCATGGGATCAACACTAGACTTTGCTCAGGAGCCTTTACTCTCCCGGTGGTGGTTTTTTTTTTTTTTTTGGTGTGTGGAAGACTTCTGTTCTGTGTTTAGAGGTCTCAGTTTCTGCACAGCTCCTGAAGTGGGACTTATGATGAAGTCAGTCTTTGTGGTTCTAGAGGTTCTGTTACCTCCGTATCATTTTAATCCATCTTCTGTGGTTGGTGATCTTGGTCTTTGCCCTGATCCTAGGGTGGCACCTAGGATAGCATCTTTCTTTGTGCTTCCAAAAGCCCTGTTCCGTTACAATTTTCTCTGCCGGACCTTTGGGACTGGGGGTCCTGGTTATTGTGCAGGTCATAGTTCAAACCCTAAACTAGGGCTTTTTTTTTTTTTTTGGTCCCAAGATGTATACCGTCTGGTCGTAGTTCTAGCAGCCAGTCAACTATAAATCACGATCTTGGCTTTTGGACCTACCAAAGGGTGCCAAGACTTCTGGTTGTGTCTTGTCGTTAGCTGGTAAGGTAGGTTAATCTGCTCTAAGGTCAGGATGTTCAGATTTTCCTCATTGTCAGGAAATCATGTTAGAGTTGGCCCTTGTTGTTGACCCCGCAGTATTAAGGCTGTCCCGGCTGGGATTTGTTTCTTGCCACTGTTGTGAGGAACTGTGCCGTTTCTATGTCTGGGATCCAGGGTTCAAGGCTGGATGAATGGTATCTAATCACCTGAGGTCTAAGTTGATTCCACATGACATATTTTCAAGGTAGGAGATATCCCTGTTTTGTAAACAACTATGAGTTCCCATCTCTAGTAGACAAGAGCTCTTTTTTTTTATGTGTAAGATTTCCCCTTTATTTGGTGTGCCTTTGCAGGGGGAAGTGGTGCTACATTATAATGTCTGTGTATTTGTGGGTGGACAGAGGGGATAACAGAAACAGGTCACATACCCAAAAGCGAGGAAAAGAAAAAAAAAAAAAAGGAAATAAAAATGTATGCGCTCACAAATGTATATGTAGGACAAACATTTAAAAAATTAATTAATTAAAAAAAATTAAAAAATTAAAAAAAAAATTTAAGGTGAGTTAGTGAGGTTTTTTAAAGGACCAAAGTGGTGCAAAAGACTACCTTACATTTGGGGGAGAGTAGGTAAAGAGGTGGTGTATTACCAGTCTTATGCCTATGTTGGAGGTACAGTTTTTCCCATTGTCTTTTGGGTGTTTCCTGTGGTGTGTGGGTTCCCAGGCATCTTCCTATCCCACCCCCTGACCTTCTTCAGATTGGTAAAAATTTGTGGCAGGGAGGTCTTGGAAGAGTTCTTGCGTTGGGGATACTTTTGGACCTAGATCCGGTTTCAAGAAACAGTCCACGTTAGGGGGAGTTGGTAGGGAAGGCCGCACAGCATGAGTCCGCAGGGAGTTGGCTGTCTTTTCTTGCAGGAGACGAGGTGTGGGTTTGACTGGGTGTCCCCTCGCCTGGGTGCTGGGTACTGTTTCGTTGGGTAGGAGGTCGGCCTTGATGCCTAATAGATTAAGGATTGAGGGTGAAGAGTTTTAATATGGTGGGAGATCTGGATGGAATTGAGGGGTGAAGGGATAGTTGGATTTCCAGAGGGGAGACAGGGGAAGGTATATGGGAGGGGTATGCAGGGAGAGGAAAGAGAAAATACCTTAGAAAGAAAAGGAGAAGAGAAAGGGGAAAAAGTAAAGAGAAGAATAGAATAAAAAAAAAAAAAAGTAGTGAGAAGAGAGGGGAGAATAGCAAGGGAATGCTGGTTAGGTTGAATGTGTTCGAAGAATAGAGCCTGTAGTTTAAGTCTGTACATCACAGGCACTGCTTCGGTGGTCTGACTGGTCACTTGCTTCAATTCCTAAAAGAAGGAATAACCTAGAGATAAAGTATATGTTAGAGAGTTTTCTCGTGGCCCTCTCGTAGTGCATGCTATGTATGGTATCTCGTGTGGTATCCCGAGTTGCCATCTTAGTTTGTCCGCCCTTTGTATCCAAGGGCGCCTGTGGACAGAAAAGCTGAGAGGTTATTTAAAATATAGTAAGATAAAGGCATTAAAACATAGTGCTATGGTATGCTGCCATTGCAGTCGTGATTTCCCTTGGTGTTCTATACTTGTGTTCCTGTATACGAACTCTAAGGGATTATTGTGGGCCTTTGTTTTGGAAGTCTGATTACTTACCTGTTCTCTTAATGCTGTTGTTTCTGTTGTTGCTGTTTTCTTTGTGGTATAATGTGTTGTCAAGTGTTTGTGTTGCTCCTTTTTCATGAATTTTGGACACTGCTCCCACGTATATGTTGAGTATTACAGTGTTCGAAGTTTCTACCCTGTTAAACCCTGTTATTTGATTGTTAGGTATTAGTTGTGTTTAAACTATATGTTCTAGGTGTTTCAGAATAGTGCCACCATTCTGTGTTTATCTTTTGTCTTCTGACTTACTTCGTTTAACATAACATGATCTAAGTCCATCCATGTTGCTGCAAAGTCTGTGATTGTATCGTTTCTGACTGCCATGTAATATTCCATTGTGTATATGTACCACATCTTAATGATCCATTCATCTGTTGTTGGACATCGAGGTTGGTTCCACGATTTGGCTATTATACTGAGTGCTGCAATAAATAGTGGGGTGCATACGTATTTTGGAATGAATGCCCTTCCATCTTGGGGGTATATGCCTAGGAGAGCAATTGCTAGGTCAAATGGCAGCTCAATTCTGAGTTCTTTGAGCACTCTCCAGACTTTTCTCCATAGATGTTGGACTAGGGGGCATTCCCACCAGCAGTGAATGAGAGTTCCTTTCATACCGCATCCCCGCCAACAAAGGTTGTTTCCATTATTTTTGATGTGAGCCATCCTCACTGGTGTAAGGTGGTATCTCATTGTTGTCTTGATTTGGATCTCCCTGATGATGAGTGAAGGTGAGCATGTTTTCATGTGTTTGTTGGCCATCCTTCTGTCTTCCTCAGAGAAGTGTCTATTCATTTCATCTCCCCATTTTTTTATGGCTTTATTTGGTTTTGAGGGTCTCAGCTTTCTGAGTGCTTTGTATGTTCTAGATATCAGGCCTTTATCTGATATGTCGAGTGAAAAGATTTTTTCCCATTCTGTTAGCTGTCTTCTTGCGTTAAGTAGGGTTTGTTTTGCCATGCAGAAGCTTTTTAGTTTGATGTAGTCCCATTTGTTTATATTACATGCTAAAGTTCTTGCCATTGGTGCTCCATTCTCAAAGACCTTTTTGATATATAGGTCTTCGAGTGTTCTGCCTATTTTATTCTCGATAAACTTTATAGATTCGGGTCTGATTTCAAGGTCTTTGATCCATTTTGAGTTGACTTTTGTATAAGGGGTGAGATATGGGTCGATTTTCACTTTCTTACATGTGGTTTTCCAGTTGTACCAACACCATTTGTTGAATAGGCTTTCTTTGTTCCATTTCAGATTCTTGCCTCTTTTATCAAATATTAGTTGGCTGTATATCTGGGGGTTTATGTCAGGGAATTCTGTTCTGACCCACTGGTCTGAGGTCCTGTCTCTGTTCCAGTACCATGCTGTTTTAATTACTATGGCTTTATAGTATAGTTTCAAGTTAGGTAAGGAGATGCCTCCCAGCTTCATGTTTTTCAATATGTGTTTGGCTATCCTGGGTCTTTTGTGGTTCCAGATGAATTTTGTGATTGATTGTTCTATTTCTTTAAAGAATAGTGTCTGGATTTGGATAGGGATTGCATTAAATCTATATAGAAGTTTGGGTAAGATAGTCATTTTGACTATGTTAATTCTACCTATCCATGAGCATGGGATGTTCTTCCATTTCTTTAGATCGTCTTCAATTTCTTTCTGAAGTGTTTTGAAGTTTTCCTGGTATAGGTCTTTCACTTCTCTTGTAAGGTTGATTCCTAGATACTTGATATTTTTTGATACTATCTTGAATGGAATTGTATTTTTAATCTCTCTCTCCTCAACTTCATTGTTTGTATATAGAAACGCTACTGTCTTTTGTGTATTTACTTTGTATCCAGCCACTTTGCTGTATTGGTTGATTGTTTCTAGGAGTTTTACTGTGGACTCTTTAGGGTTTTTGATGTAGATCATCATATCGTCGGCAAATAGAGATAGCTTGTGTTCCTCTTTCCCTACTTGAATTCCTTTGATTCCCTTCTCTTGTCGGATTGCTATTGCTAGGACTTCTAAAGTTATATTGAATAAGAGTGGAGAGAGTGGACAGCCTTGTCTAGTTCCTGACCTTAGTGGGAATGCTTCTAGTTTCTCGCCGTTAAGTATAATGTTGGCTATAGGCTTTTCATATATAGCTGTAACTATCTTGAGGAAGGTTCCTTCTAATCCTATTTTGCTGAGTGTCTTTAGCATGAAAGGATGTTGGATTTTGTCAAATGCCTTCTCTGCGTCAATTGATATGATCATGTGGTTTTGGTCTTTCATGTTGTTGATGTGATGTATCATATTGATTGATTTGCGTATGTTGAACCAACCTTGCATTCCTGGTATGAATCCCACTTGGTCGTGATGAATGATCTTTTTGATGAAGTGTTGGATTCGGTTTGCTAAGATTTTGTTGAGAATTTTTGCATCTATGTTCATTAGTGAGATTGGTCTGTAGTTTTCTTTCTTAGTGGTGTCTTTGCCTTCTTTGGGAATGAGTGTGATATTAGCCTCATAAAAGGAGTTGGGGAGGATTCCTGTTTTTTCTATGGTTTGGAAAAGCCTATGGAAAAGTGGTAGTAAGTCTTCTTGAAATGTTTGATAGAATTCACCTGAAATCCATCTGGGCCTGGGCTTTTGTTCTTAGGGAGTTTTTTAATTACATCTTCAATTTCCTCTGAGGTGATTGGATTGTTTAGACTTTCTAGATCTTCCTTTTCCAGCTTTGGCAGAGGGTGTTTGTCCAAGAATCTGTCGATTTCTACTGGGTTCTCTAGCCTAGTTGAGTATAGTTGTTCATAATATGATCTCATGATATGTTGTATTTCATGGGGTTCTGTTGTAATCTCTCCCCTTTCATTTGTGATCCTATTGATTTGGGTGTTTTCCCTCTTTTTTTTGGTGAGTTTTGCCAATGGTTTGTCTATCTTGTTTATTTTTTCGAAAAACCAACTCCTGGTCTCATTGATTTTTTGTATTGTTTTCTTAGTTTCGATGTTGTTTATTTCTGCTCTGGTTTTTATTATTTCTTGCCTTCTGGTTGTGGTTGGATTTCTCTGTTGCTGTTGCTCCAATTCTTTGAGGTGATCTTTTAAACTGTTGGTTTTGTTATTTTCCTTTTTCTTGACATAGGCCTGTATTGCTATGAGTTTCCCCCTAATTACTGCTTTTGCTGTGTCCCATAAATTTTGACATGTTGTCTCTTCATTGTCATTTGTCTCAAGGAATCTTTTTATTTCTTCCTTGAGTTGTTCTTTGATCCAGGTGTTGTTGAGCAGCATGTTATTTAATCTCCAGGTATTAGTTTTTCTCCATTGCTTCTTCTTGATATCAATTTTAACCTCTGTTGCATAGTGATCTGAAAGGGTACTTCTAATGATCCTTACCTTTGTGGTCTTATATAGGTTGGCTTTGTATCCTAAGACATGGTCTATTCTGGAGAAGGTTCCATGTGGGCTTGAGAAGAATGTGTATTCTGCTTTCTGGGGATGGAGGGCTCTATATAAGTCTATCAGCCCTAAATCTTCTAATTTTTCATTTAGAGCTCTTATTTCTTTGCTATTTTTCTGTTTGGTGGATCTGTCCAGTGGTGATAGTGGAGTATTCAGGTCCCCTACTATTATCACATTTCCCTTCATGTGTTTCTCCAGGTTTGCCAGTAGTTGCCTCACATATTTTGCTGACTCTAGATTAGGTGCATATATATTGACCAGGGTTAGTGTTTCTTGATCTAATGTTCCCCTGATCAGTAAGTAGTGACCCTCTTTGTCTCTGATCACTTTCTTGAGGTTGAATACAATTTGATCTGATATGAGAATTGCTGTCCCTGCTCTTTTTTGTTTTCCATTGGCCTGGATGATTACTTTCCATCCTTTTATTCTAAGCCTGTGCTTATCCTGTAACTGTAGGTGTGTTTCTTGTAGACAGCAGAATTCCGGTTTATTTTTCCTAACCCAGTTCTCTACTATGTGTCTTTTAATTGGAGAGTTTAGTCCGTTTACATTTAGGGAAATTATTGATAGAGAGGACTGTTGTGCAGTTGTATTGTGTGGGGTGGTTGTTGTTACAATCGGGGGTTTGGATTGTGTAATTCGTCTCTGAGTAAATCGCTTAGTATCGGCTTAGTTTGCACAAATAGTTCAAGTTCGTTCATATTTGAGAATGTTTTTAGTCTGCCCTCCCATATGAATGATAGTTTTGCTGGGTATTGGACCCTGGGTTGGAAATTTCTTTCATTCAGTCGTTTAAATATGTCATTCCACTGTCTTCTTGCTTGAATTATTTCAAATGGGAGATCTGGTTTGATTCTTATGTCTTTTCCTTTGTACTTGAGGTTTTTTTTCTCCCTTATTGCTTTCAGGAGTTCCTCTTTCTCTTTGTTTTTTGCCATTTGGATTATTATGTGTCTTGGTGTGGGTTTATTAGGGTCTATTTTATTAGGGACTCTCTTGACTTCCTGGATTTGTCCTGAATTGTCTTTCCAGAGGGTGGGAAAGTTCTCTGTTATTATCTCCCTGACTACCTGTTCTTCCCCCTTCCCTATTTCCTCTCCTTCTGGTATACCTACAATTCTTAGATTGTTTCTTTTGTCTTTATTCATTAGATATTGGATTTTTCCTTCCAGTGCTTTGCCTTTTATTTCTTTGTTGGTTTCTTGATCATTTTTTGATTGCAGTTTTCCTTTGAGTTCTTCGATGTGCTTCTCCAACTCTGTGTTTCTGCTTGTAAGGCTTGTTACTTTGTCTTTTAAATCCTTCACTTCTTTTTGTATGGAATCTCTCATGTTCTTTGACATTTCTTCTTTAATTTGGCTGATTCTTTCATCCATGGCTTTCTTATACTCGGTTGCTAGGGTTTCTTTCATCTGTTTTAGTAATTCTTGCATTTCCTTCCTCATGACCGCTTTTAGGTCTTCTTCCCATGGATCTGTGCGTTTTGGTGGACTTGGAAATTTAATAGGGTTTGTCATGTTGTCTCCAGATATTAGGGATTTCCTTGATTTACGCATAATTCTTTGTATTTAATGGTGTGTTTTGGAGTGCTGTGGCTTCTAATTTCGGCCTGCTTTTGTCCCCTTCCTGAAGGTGATTCTAGAGGATGCTGTTGGGTGGGCTTGTTGAACCTGGCTCTTTCTCCTCCCCTTTGCTACCTAGAGTTCGGCCCTCCTGCAGTGGGTATTATTGCTTTTCTACTCCTTATTTCTGTCGGCGGTGCAGTTCCACTCCTGGCCACACTGGTTGCTGGCGCTATTGAGCCTAGCTCCCAATCCCCCCTCCTTTCTCTGGGAGTCAATGGAGCTCTGCCCCCTCCAAGTTTCCCTTGAATGAGTTCCCTCAGTCCGACCCTTCAGGCTCTGCCCTCGCCCTTGGGGAGTCCCTGGTCCACTCCAGGGTCCAGGGGGGTGGACTGCTCTAGGTCGCCTGCGAGTCCAGAAGGCTGGCCCTATCTCCCCCCGTCTATTCGGGTTGCTCAAGTTGCCGTTCCAGGTGCCCACCTGGGGGAAGGGACTTGCCCAAATCACTCTCGCAGGCGCTCGTGGTCCCTGGGATGTGCTGGGCTAGGCTCCCGCGTGAGGCAGCAGGGACTCACCCAGGCCTCCCAGGCTGGCGTCTGGGGTCTCCGGGGGATGTGGTGGGCTAGGCGCCCGCGTGAAGGAGCAGGGACCCGCGCAGTCCTCCCGGGCCAGTGTCTGGAGTCTCCGCGGGATGTGGCGGGCTAGGCGCCCGTGTAAAGGAGCAGGGACCCGCGCAGGCCTCCCGGGCCGGCGTCTGGGGTCTCCGGGGGATGTGGCGGGCTAGGCGCCCGTGTGAAAGGGCAAGGACCCGCGCAGGCCTCTCGGCCGGCGTATGGGGTCTTTGCGGGATGTGGCGGGCTAGGCGCCCGTGTAAAGGACAGGGACCCGCGCAGGCCTTTCGGGCCGGCGTCTGGGGTCTCCGGGGGATGTGCCCAGCTAGGCTCCTGCGTGAGGCAGGAGGGACTCACCCAGGCCTCCCGGGCCGGCGTCTGGGGTCTCCGGGGGATGTGGCGGGCTAGGCGCCCGTGTGAAAGGGCAAGGACCCGCGCAGGCCTCTCGGGCCGGCGTCTGGGGTCTCCGTGGGATGTGGCGGGCTAGGCGCCCGTGTAAAAGGGCAGGGACCCGCGCAGGCCTTTCGGGCCGGCGTCTGGGGTCTCCGGGGGATGTGCTGGGCTAGGCTCTCGCGTGAGGCAGGAGGGACTCACCCAGGCCTCCCGGGCCGGCGTCTGGGGTCTCCGGGGAATGTGGCGGGCTAGGCGCCCGTGTAAAGGAGCAGGGACCCGCGCAGGCCTCCCGGGCCGGCGTCTGGGGTCTCCGGGGGATGTGGCGGGCTAGGCGCCCGTGTGAAAGGGCAAGGACCCGCGCAGGCCTCTCGGGCCGGCGTATGGGGTCTTTGCGGGATGTGGCGGGCTAGGCGCCCGTGTAAAGGACAGGGACCCGCGCAGGCCTTTCCCTGTCTAATTACTTTTAACTTTATTTAAAGACATGATTTACAAAGTTTTATAATACATAATACAGTTCATAATAAAGTTGTTTTGACATTCAACTTAAAGTATTATACAAAATTTCTTTCAAATTACCTTACCATTATCCTTGTGTAACACAAAAGTAGACATATTTAATGCATAATTTCTTCAGTTCATGTGAGAAGAAAATCTTAATAGGGATTTATACCTTTTAATAGAAGCTTTGTTCTAAGGTAAAGCAGATTTCAGAAGGTGAATATTTTCCTTTGCCTCTTCTCCTCTACCACCCTCCTTATTTTCCTTTTCTTCTTTGCCCTTACTTTTCCAATTCCCCTTATCTTCTTTCTCCTCTGTTGGCATCTTATTACAAAATGTTAAGGTTTGTTATTAGAATTTCAATGTGCTATGGGTTGATGTTTTATTTATTTATATAACAAACAGTATTTTACATTAAATATTAAATTATAGAAACACTAGGAATTTTTGTGCTTATTTTTATCTTTTTCGTTGTTCAAATTGTACATCTGGCACTCTAAGTACCTCCACACACATGTCCCTTGAGCTTGATTATTTTTGTATATCTGTATATCTGCACCAATATTTGCCTATGTCCAATAGCAGTAACATCACTATTAGAATATTTTACATATAAAATTTTATTTAGGTATTAATAAAAATTTTGGTCAAGAAAGCACAGCGGTAGAGCATTTGCCTTGCATGTGGTTGACCTGGGAGGGACCTGGTTTGATTCGCAGCATCCCAGATGGTCTCCCGGCCTGCCAGGGTCAATTTCTTTTTTTTTTTTATTGTAATAATGATTTTTATTTTGACCAAAGTGGATTACATATCTTTCACAGTAATATTTTAGGTACACATTAACATTGAAACAGGGGAAATCCCACCACCAAAATTGTCCTTCCTCCACCCCCGTTCCCAGTATGCATTCCATATCCCTTTTCCTTACTCCACAGGCTGCTAGTATAAGTGGTCCCCTCTGTGTCTAGCTTGTTGTAGGTTGGGTATCGATTCTATTGTTGTTAGCTTTAGATTTGGTGTTTAAGTCCGTTAATTTTTATTACTACTTAGTGATCTTACAACTGTTTGGTCTTGAATGCAGAGCCAGGAATAAACCCTTGAGCGAAGCCAGGTGTGCCCCCAAACCAATCAATAAATAAATAAATAAAGTGGTTAACTACATACACTAATAGAATCTGATCTTTGAAAGTCCTAGATAGAGACTAAAAATAATGTCTCCCCCCCCCTTGTATCTGTTTGGTTGCTTTGCTTCAGGTTTTATCATAACCCAAGACTTATCTTTTAAAAACAACATAAAGACCATTTTGATAAGTAACCATCGTCTTTTAGTTCATAATTACAGTAGCTATTCCGCTTTCTCAACAATGTTTTTATTTCTAAAACACTTGACTCAGTTAAAACTTGCCATGTAGAGGCCAGAACAGTAGGTAGGATGTTTGTCTTGCACGTGGGCAAAGTGAGTTTAATACCAGGCATCCTATATGGTCATCCAAGGAATAATTTGAGCATAGAGCCAGGAGTAATCCTGGAGAACCTTTGGTTATGGGCCAAGCCTTCCCCCCTGAAAAAAAAAGAACTTGTCATCCATATGTTGTAATTAATAAAGCAAAATAACACTGTCAGGAATTGACTTAAAATCATTGTACTACGGAATACTGGAGAAATGAAAAGACAAGGTAGGATTGCTTAAGCTAATGAGAAAACTGATGCCTAAATTTGACTTTGAAAATATAGCAGATTACCACAAAAAATAGAAGGAAAGGAAAGTCTAGACCTAATTAATAGGATATCTGAAACATATATATGCATATATATGTAACAGATATCTAAAAAATTTCTTGATTAAAATTAAGGATGAGTCAAAACTTGAACATGCAATGATCAACTGGAACAAAAATATAACATAGAGTATGAAATAAAATCAGTGAAAATCATGCATAGAAGGTGAAGTTGACTCTGCATAGACCATTTAGGCAATAATATGAAACCTGAACTTTTATTGAAACAAAGAAAGAGAATCATTCAGTAAAGAAGATAACATGACCTCATCTCATCTGTAGCACTGAAAGAAAGTCTCCGGAATGCAAAAAATTCCACCGCTTTACCAAGATTTCCTGGCTCTAATTTCACACACAAAATGAATCAATCTGCCATTTGCCACTGCCCCACCGCAAATACAAAGAGAGCTGAATTAAGATGTTCTTAAACTCAAACTTTAAAAAAAAAAAAAAACTGTGGAAAGTGAAGTTTGAAGAGAACAGGAGACATTTGGGTTTGGCAAGCAGGCAGTCTTGGTTGACTTCCAACTAAAGAATTGACTTCCTGAGGCTGATGCTAAGTGAGTAGTTGCTGTCAGAATTAGATTTAATTTACATTCCTAAAGAAAAGTTTCTAATAAGTTGACTTTCACATGAAACCTCTGAGAGCAGCCAGGAGGAGCATCTGCATCAGACATTCGGGAATGTGAGTCCACTTCCTGCTTTCACTTGTGGTGGCATATCAGATACAATTTCAACATCAATTTTATGTTATAATAAAAATAATAAGTTTATATCACAAAAATATTAGTCTACTTCACTCCTGGAATCTGGTGTACAATGGATAGTGATTGAATTGATCAAAAATATAGTTCCTGGCATATATTAAAAGATGAAAAGGAACGTGAATGGAGTCTCCATTTCATCCCATGAGAGTATGCTTCAAGGGCAAAGAAACCCTGTATCTTTTAGGCCAAGTGACTTCCCTTTCTAATTTCCCCATTATTTACTGTGCCCATGCAAAAAAAAACCAAACAAACATACAACAAAAACAAAACAAAACAAAAAAAAAAACCTTGCCACACCAGTCCTCCTTCCTTCCCCCCCCCTTTTGGTCTTGTTGTTATTGTTTGGTTGTTGTATTTATTGCTGTGGTGCTTTTTTTGTAGTTACTGGTTTCTGTCTTTTGTTTAATTGTTGTCTCTTTTATTGTTTTGTTTATTTGGTTGTTGTTGGAGTTTGTTTGTTTTTTGCTTTTTGGGGGGAATATTTTCTTCTTTTTAAATTGATATATCTCTATACATACATATTTATATATCTATTATAAATATATAAACTAGACAGACTCCTCCCGGTTTTTTGTTTGTTTTTTATTTTTTGTTTTTTAATTTTCTTCTCTTCTTGTTTTCAAACAGAACCACAAATATTGAATCATCTTCTTCTACCTCATAAACTGAGGGGGGAAAATGGATAGTACCAGAATCAAACAGTCGTATGAACATTGAGTAGAAATAAAAATGATCAGACTTAAATATCAAACCCAAAGCCAAAGACAACAGAATTGATACCCAATTTTCAACAAGCTATACACAGAGGGGACCAGTTATACTAGCAGTCTAGGGGGCAAAGCAGGGGAATGCTGGGAACAGAATTGGAGGGAGGACAACACTGGTTGTGGGAATACCCCTAATTTAATGTCACTATGTACCTTAAATATTACTGTGAAAGATTGTAATTCACATTCATTACACTAAAAATTATTTAAAACAAAAACAAGTAAAAGATGTTTACATTTTTTTCCTCTTTAAATTGATCCTTTAAATGAATGGATTTGCAATATCTTCTGAATGGAATAATGCAAGGATAATTATCCCTTTGTTGTTTAAAAAAAGGAGACTATTTTAGACACAAGTTTAATACATAGGTTGCATAGGAAATACATAGTAAAATTCAGACTAGATTTTATGCCTTACACTAGAATTCAAACGCTTTATAATATATTACCAATCCTTTAACACCTTTCTGTTTCCACAAAATATTTATTGAGTTACACAAGAAAGCAAACTCTGAGGCTAATGTAGTATTCTAGGTCCTAAAGATGGAGACTTAAATATACACAATTTTCAGTCAAAGAGAGTGGGCAGGGCATTTGCCTTGCATACAACTGATCTGGGTTGATCCCTGGCACCACATATATGGTATCAAGGCCTGCTTGGAGTGATCTTTGAGTTTAGAAAAGATATAAATCCTTATTATTTTCAGGTGTGACTCAAACCTTCAAAAGTATAATTTTGTCTTTTTGATTTTTGATTTACCTATTTCTTCTCTTATGATAGGAAAAAATTCATCCAACTGTTTATGAGAGTACTAACTCTGAACCTGGCATAGAGTGAGGACTCCTCTTATGACCAATAAATGGAATCATTTCTGATTGTATAGCTCTAATAAAATATTTTCCATAGCTCTAGTCTCAAGAAACAAGAGAAGAAAACATCTGGATTCTGCTGAACCATAGTTTTAAAGTAATGTTTAGGTGCTTAAGTTATATCATGGCTTTGTGTAACTTCATGTAGCTCCCTTAATCTCTTCAAACTTCAATGTTTTTAATATGGAAAATGAAGCACATAATACTTACCCTGAAGTCTTATCTTAAAGTGTAATCGCATTAACCTATGGAAACCTCTTAATGTATGCTGGTACAAAGGAAGCTATCAATCAGTGCTACTGCTACTGATTTTTATTGATGCAATACTAAATAGAATTAGCAGCAGTTATAGCTTTGAAAGCATAATAGATATTTAGTAAGGTTATCAATAATTAGAAGTATGCTAGAATATTCCACTAGGACAAATCATATTTTGAGACAAGGTTATTATTTTCTCTCTGGGGATAGGGGGCAAACACTAATGCGCTCAGTGCTTATTCTTGGCTCTGTGCTCGGGCATAACTGTTGAGTTCAGGTGACCAAATAGGGGTGCCAGAATCAAACCCAGGTCAACTATGTGCGAGGCAAATGCCCTACCTGCTATACTATTACTTAGCCCCATAGTTTTTTCTTAGACCTACAAACACATTGGGAGTTGTCCTGTTACCACTTTCATAAAGAAACAAGCTCAGGCCTTGTTAAGCTTTACATTTCAGATATGTTTCAGTTTAACTTTGGTGCTAGCCAAGTTGACTTGAACCCAGCACAACTAGGCCAAGTGTTATTAAGGTGTAGAATCTTAATTCAGTGTTATTAAGACTGAGGTCTGCAGGCACCACATATGCAGTTTTATTCTATTTACCACATAAGCAGTTCTATTCTTCTGGCTATAAATGCCAGAATCTCAAGCATAAACGAAAGAACTGTAAGCAACCTTCTAAGGCCTTGATTTTTCTTTGAAATAGGTCAATGCATAAAACCCCACTATTCCTGTACCCCCATCTTCCACCTAAAGCCTCAAAGACTGAAAGTGAAAATAAGTGAAATCTTCAGTATCTAATGATCTAAAGAGAATCACTAGATGTTGATGCTGATATTCGATATTGAGCTTGCACGTCAAGTATTTTATATGATTTTTAGTATTTTTAGCAAGAATTATTATTATTCTCTGAAACATTTGGGTAAATAAATATAATATATTTATATATCATTATTATTATTACATATAATAATAAAACCTAGAAATACCCAAGGACCAAAGTCAAGGATCCCATTAAAAAATCCTTAGAAATTAACACTAAAAATTAGTATATAATAATATATCCAGATAGAGGAACATATTTAGTGACTAAAATAATGTTTGCT
The DNA here is from genome assembly GCF_024139225.1 of Suncus etruscus. Lineage (NCBI taxonomy): Eukaryota > Metazoa > Chordata > Mammalia > Eulipotyphla > Soricidae > Suncus > Suncus etruscus. The sequence continues at coordinate 36,914,673 of NC_064866.1, read as the reverse complement.
TTGTTGTTATAAGAACATGCCTATCATATAAGACGTAAAAGACACAAAAATTTCATAAGTAGACTAATTATTAAGGTGATGTTCTCAAAAGTTATCTTCTATATGGTATTGTTATTATTACTTTGTTTTGCATATTCAGCAAAATCATTGTTTAAAGAGTTTTAAATGTATACTATACAGATGAACCAGCCTTTGTCCTTGAAATTGTTTTAAAACAGATAAATCTACTCAACTCTTAGAACTTATCACTCATTATACAGCTTTCTTTATAAGCACGATGTGCTAAAATTGAGCAAAAGGTGAACAAAAAGTGGATCAGGGATGTTTTAGTTGGCAAATACTTGGAGCATAGTATAACATAGAACCAAACAATAAATAAAAGTAAGATATGGAAAAGCAAAGTGGTAGTAAGAGCTTTGTCACTAAATGACTGTCAAACTCTATTACATAATCACTTTCTTTCTTTCTTATCAACTTGTAAATTGAATAACATTTATGCCTTTATCTATTAATTTATTCAAGAAATATTTCCCAGGAATATATATTGAATCAAACACTGGAGACAGAGCTGTGGACATGAGAGGTGTGTCCCTGGCGTAAAGGGAATTTGTATATTGGTATAGAGAATTAGAATCGAATTCGTTTTTTGTTTTGTTTTGTTTTGTATTTTTTAACTTTATTTATTTATTTGGTTTGTTGGTGTTTGAGCCACACACCCAGTGGCACTCAGGTATTACTCCTGGCTCTGCACTCAGAAATCACCCCAGCAGGCTGGGGGCACCATATGGGATGCTGGGAATTCCCTTCCAAGTTGAGCACATGCAAGGAAATACCCTACCGCTGTGCTATCTCTTTGGCCCTTTCTATGTATTTTTAATTATCATTTTTTCCTAACTTGTCGGAAGCACAACTTTGAGAAATTCATCTAGACACTTTTGGCTTATTTTTCTTGAATTATCCATCCTTAACTATCAATTCTCTTACTATGTTGAAATCTAGGAACTGTGACAGATCTTTTATTGACATGAAACTTTTCTTTGTTTATTTAATTTTATTTTAGCTTTAGTGTTTTGTATCACACCCATCAGTGCTCAGGGCTTACTCTTGACTGTTCTTAGGGATAACTCCTGGAGGTGCTGGGGAACAATATAGAATTCAGGGTCTCAAACCCAGGCCTGCCTTGTGCTAGGCAAGTTCCCCACCAGCTGTATAATTGCTCTGGCCCAATTTTTGATATTTAATAAGAAAATCGGTGCCAGAATGAATTATGAGTAAGATGGGGAGAAATAGAAGACTGGCAAAGTTCTCTAAGGAAGTGATTTTTAAATAGATTGAGTAAAACATATAAGCAAGTGATGCGTTGTCCAGCTTGAGAATCAATCCAAAGCAAAGGGAAACAGCGTGTGAGAAAACCTCAACCATGAATGTGCCTGGAGTCAGAAAAAATTCAGAATGGTGGATGACATGAAGCAACTGTAGTTTCACCAAAATGAGTCCACCAGAGTGTGTTGGCAAGCTCAAAATGATCCCAGGGCACTTGAGATTCAAAGTTCAAGGCCTCTGCACAAAGAGAGCATTTACAGCAGCTTCATTAGCCCTGCCGCTGGCCTTTGAAGGCCCGCTGTGCAACTATTAGCTTATCCCACTTGAAAAACAGTGACGCAATCACTGGGCATGTTTGTGCCCAAGCAGGTGATGATTTTCTCTCCATTGACTTCAGTCAAGGACTTTTCTTTTCCAGATTTCGGGTTTCAGGTGACATTGGACACAGGGCATCAGGAAGCAAGTGGAATAGGTCACTCTTTGGGAGGGTGACATGACTTGTACTCAGGTAGCATTTCAAAGATATCACTTTTTCTCCTATGTGTCAAGCACATGGTTAATTTGAATGCTGAAAGCAAAGGAGAGGATTCATTGATTTCTAACCCTTTGAGAAAAGAACCTATTGTTTGGATGTTTTAATATGTTTCCCCAGCCCTCACAGAATCACTATATGTCAGGAAGATAAACTGGGAAAAAATGTAAGAGTTTAAAAAAAAGCAGCGACTATCAGCAACGATGATTTGTGAAAAATAAAGCAATTTACATGTACCCAGATTTATACAAATACTAAGTATTTCTGTAGCCCAAATATAATTCCTCTTTAATCCAAACACATTGGGAAAGTGATAAAGGAAAATACTGTATATCATGAAAAAAAAATTATGTTTAAAGCTTCATAGCAACCAGAATGCCACCAATAATACTAACATATTTGGGACAATTTGTAATGAAGTGTTAAAGAAGATATACATGGAAATAGAAAGTGTAGGCTAATCTCTGGAGAACAAGATGTGACATGCAATCAGTTTTCTTTGAATTGGTATTCCTATCCATGAAATGGGATTATAAATCCTCCTTATTCTATAAAATAAGAAATATATGTCTACAAAACATCATTTGTAGGGTGAATAGATGCTTCCCAAACCCCAGCAGCAGCGCCATTTAGGGAACACATCCTGAGAAAAAGTCAAAAATCTGGATGGGCCTCCATTCTGAGATATAATGAAAGATCCTAGCAGGTGCCATTTTGTTTTAAAGAAACAGCATACAGTTTAGAACTGTCACAAAAGAGTTTGGAACCTGGAAAGGCAGCCTGCCTCCTGACAAGCTCTAGGATGAGCCTGATGACTTAAGAATGATGCTTTGATTATATGTGATGTGAGATTCAGGATTGAGAGACATTCTCAGGGCTAGAGTACTCAGTTCAATACAATCCAACTTCCAACATATATATGCAAAGTGGTATTTACAAACTTCCTTTTATAGTTATGCAATTAATAAAGCAACTAGATCTGACAAGCAAAATAGCACAACTTCTAAGAGTGTTTCTCTGTATCGTTATCTAAACAGGGACAGCTAGCATGAAATAAACCAGACACAAATATTCCAAAAATAGAAAAATGATGTAAAATCAATTAAGTCTATTATTTGTTCCAAAAAAAAAAAAAAGGAAAAAACACAAGCTGAGAGGAGGAACCACTAGTCTCAGGTTACACCATGGCTCCAGTGTTTAGTCAAGAACCTGAAGTTTAGTCAAGAACCCCTCATCACCTGGCTTTTCGGGGGGAGCGACATCTACAACTCAGCAGCTTGGAAGCAGGTTGGCTGTATTCTACTTCTGAGTTTCCATTACTCGTCTCATCTGGAGAGACAAGTGATGAAATTAAGCAAACTCAATTTAGAATCTGCTGCACTCGAGGACTTGCACTGAACTCCAGCTAACTTCTGAATAGTCACCACAGGGAATTCAGTCAACTTTGCTGAGCATCAGTCTCTTCCTGCGTAAAGGCATATAATGGGCTTATTTGAACATCAAATCTAATGAGACAATTCGACATGAAAGAGAAGAGAAAAATAGCGTACAATAGTACCTGCCGCCCCACTGCCCCATTTTCTTCATAAAGTTGATAAAGTTACTTTTGTCATTTTTACTGTCATTCAACAGCGAGAAGATAGCCTCTTATATCATTTAGTGCTTCAAAACACATACTTGATTTGATTTCTTTTATTGAGTTCTAGGAGGATATAGACCATCTTTATAGTGACATTATCTTTCTAAAAGCACATCAATCTTTCTGAACATGAATGAAAGCCAGAGCAGTATGAAAAGAAGTGCTACTCCTGCCCCTATTTATCAATAACTTCAAGTAATGTAAGAATTCTGCACTTTCTCACCTGCTTCTCGCCACAGACTGTAATATACTATTGTATTGCCTTGGATTGCTGTGATAAGGAGGGAATGTGTGTTAAATATTATCTACCTAGTAATACCCTTATTTGTATAAGACACCAGTTATCCAAAGGTTTCATTTTGCACTAAAAATATTTTGTTATCTGAAAAACACATCCCGTTGCCATCAAAAACAAATTCCAATTGAAGCTACAGTTTCTAAGAGGCAAGTCTCTGAGACTGTCTTTCCTAGGTTTCTATTTCATCTCTTGGAACATACCATGTCACCATTCTGAAAATTTATTTTCTATCGAAATTGGGATGATAAGAAATTCTTAATGATCTGAATAAATACAAGAGCTCTTCAAAGAATATAAATGTTTTCAGCATAGTTTTGTTATAATATTGTAAATGAAACAAAATAATCCCAGACAATGGATACCAAACAATGACATTCATTTAACTTGCTTAAGTCATACATTGTTTTGCATAAAATTCCAGATGCCTTTCAAAAACAGTAATAACATTTTTCAAGGTATTGTCAGAAGATTCACACTTCCAAACTCTGATAATCATAGTGGTTATTAGGATTTTCTTGATTACTGAGTTCTTGGCTTTTATATTTACTTAAATTGAGTGCTAATTTAAATGCTACTGATATTTACATAAGGAAAGGTAAGATCATTCCACTTAAAATAAAATAACATTCTGCTTAAAATATTTCTGAGATTAGATTGATTCTGAGATTGGTTCCAGAACCATCTTTACTCTTACAGATATTTCCTTTGAATTTTTCTCTGAAAGAGCATTTATCTTTGAAAGGTGGCTACTGGTTCTTTAAGGGGCACAATTATGCCTTTTTAAGTCCTTTCTCAAAAATGAAGGAAATGTCTTAAAAGATTTTGAGGACTTCTCTTCATTTAAAATTAGTGAATCATTTTAGGAGTTTAGGGAACCTAGTAATAAAGGAGTTAAATTTATAAATTTTATATATTTGTATGGATGTCTCCCCACATCTTAAAATGGTGAATGCTGAGGAGTGACCCTTTAAACTCAAAGACTTCTTTAACCTCAAAGAATGACAATCATCTTATCATAATTAGAATCATGTCATACAGCACCAAATCAATGAAGAAAAAAGAATAATACTCACAAAGTAAGACCATCCCCTACCTCGTTGGAGCCTTCCCAGTAAACTGGATGGAAGAAATCATCAGAATTATTTTCCACAGAAAATTACCAAGATCTAGGCCTGAAAGTGGAACATAACACTCAGTTCATAGCCCATTGGCTGTAACTCCATTACTGGCTGCACTCAAATGCAAGGGAGGTTGAGAAGTTAATGGTGTGCTGTGATGCAATGGGGCAAAACTCTCATGATCCCATGCATGTGGCCCAGCTCACATGTTGTGCCAGGGGGTCTTAAAATCTTTTATTTTTCTCTTTGTAACTCTAGACACTAGATTAAAGTTTAGCCATACTGACATTTTTTTAATAGTTTTTATTTTGACCATATTGGCTTACATATCTTTCACAGTAGTATTTTAGGTACATTTTAACGTTGAATCAGGGGAATTCCCATCACCAAATTTGCACTCCCTCCACCACCATTCCCATCTTGCATCCCATATCCCTCACCCTCACCCCCCCCCCCGGGCTGCTAGAATAAGTGGTCCCCTCTGCGTCTAGCTTACTACTTAGTGATTGTATATCTGTTTGGTCCTGGTAGCCTCCCTTATCTCCCCTTCTATTTGAAAGGGGGAACTAGATAGTTCAAGTTATGTGGTTTTGTTTGAAGAGAAGAGAAGCAATAAAGTGGGGTAAAAATCAAATAGGCCGAAAATGGTTGTAGTCCTTCTAGAGGCTCTCAACCTCAGTTTGAGAGAGGACAGGAAAAAAGGAATTGAAATACCACAGCAATACAAAAAGAAATATCAAATAAAATATCCAGTGAGCACTACAGCACTAAAGGCAAGCACCACATAATCATCTCAGTCCTGAAATAAAACCATGCCAGAGCTCAAGAAGAAAGAGAAAGAGAAAATAACATAAAATAAGATTGGGGACATCAACTTCAATATCCACACCAAAACAAAGAAGTCAAAACGATAAAAATAAAAATAAATAAATATATAAATAGATTAAAAAGATTATGTAGTGCCCTTTTTTTTCTGCATAGGCATAGTAAATATTGGGGGCATTAGAGAGGGAATATAAAGATGTATTTTTTATACCCAGTTATTCAAAAAGAGATATTAATGCTGCCTTTTGTTTTATTGGTCCAAAGTTTTCTAGCTCATACAACCGAGGAAACCAATAAATTATCATCTGGGGATCTTATTTGCATGTTTTCTGAGGCCACTTCTCTGAGGGCAGTGATATCAGGACACTAAATATTTTTTGATGAACTCAGATGTTCTGTGCTAAAGTATTACTTTATGCTTAAAGTTAAGTAGAGTCTACGCACACACAAAAAAAGTTAATTTCTATTTTAAAGAAAGCCATGCTGACTCTTTTAGCTTGATGATACTCCAATCCCTGTGGCACTTGCAACTACCAATTTGTTTTAGTTTTCTACTCCGAGTGTTTTCTGTTATTTTCATCCCTAGTCTAATCCCTACCCCTATTATGGGATCACAACCAACCTTTGAAATATGCCCCATATTTTGCCTTCTGTGCTTTGTTTCTTCAGCGGAACACTTGGATTATATAGATTGAGTGTTGTAAAAACGTAATTTTCTCTGACATCGCATATATCATTTTTATTTACCTTTATAAATTATACATTCACTCTCAATGCTAGTTTCTTTTCTTTTGCTTCTCAAATTCTCATCCACACCTATGGACTTCTCTTCCCATGAAAATGTCTCCTTACAATTGTATATTCCCAAACTTGACCTCTGTGTTTCTCTGCAATAAATAAGGGTCAACAATATTTTAATAAGTTCTTTTTTAATACTCATATGAATAGCATAATTACCCCCTGAAAATTTTCTTAGGATATACTGCAAATTATAGTATCTACTTAGTTTAAATCATTATTAAGCTTCTTAAGAACTGGAGGGGTTAGTTTCACTCCCTTTTATTTCAAACAGGAAAGCTGAGGTTTGGAAAGGAAACTAAAATGCTATTAAATGACAGTCTGAGTTTAAAGCCAAAGCTATTAGTAGTCCTTATGAGCAATTACCTCTGAAAACTACACGCTAGAAGTTCCTTTCTAATTTTTCCACCTACTTAAGTTTGTAGAACTCAACAGACTGCTAGTAAATGCAAATATAAGCTAAAAAATTAATCACACCCTCAAACAAGCAAGTTTTCCTTTGTGCAAATGGACTATCTTCCCATAGCATTTTTTACTTTTATACAGTTTATATTTAAACGCTTATGTTTACAAGTTTACTCATACTACAGTTGTTTTCACAGATAAAGTTGTTCATGATTAAATTACAGTCGTACTTGTATCACAGCCTTTACCAATGTGCATTTCCTACCACCGATATCAACAGTTTCCTTCTCACCCTCCCTGATGCTCTCTCCCCTCCCACCCACCATATCCCACCTGCTTCTAGTGTAGGCATTTTTATTACACTCCTCTCTTTCTCTCCTCTCACACAATCTTTCTCTCTTTCTCATTCTCTTTTATTTTGACATTGTAGATTGCACAACTGCTAATGAGGGGTTACCATGAATGTCCCCTCTCTAACTGCACTAGCTCTCTTTGTGGCAAGTTTTCTACCATGGACTGGTCCTCTTAATTCTCATCATTCTAGTCTCTGGATATCATCACCACACTGTTTTGATTTTTCCTTATACTCCACAGAGGAGTGAGATTATTCTACCTCTCCTTCTGACTCATTACACTCAGAATAATATTCTCCATGTACATCCATGTGTAAGCAAATTTTATTTTTCCTAATGGTTGCATAGTATTCCCTCTTGTAGGTATATTACAGTTTCTTTAGCCACTTATCTGTTTAAGGGCTCCTGGGTTGCTTCCAAATTCTGGCTATTGTAAATAGTAATACAGTGAACATAGGAGTGCAGAGGGCATTTTTGTATTGTGTTTTTGTGTTCCTAGGGTATATTTCTCTGAGTATTATTGCTGGATCCTCAGGAAGCTCAATTTCTAGTTTCTTAAGGATTATCCATATTGTTTTTCAGAATGAGAGTGCCTTTCTCAACATACCCACACCAGCACTGGATATTCTTATTATTTGTGATGTGTGCAGTTCTCTGTGGTGTGAGATGACACCTCATTATTTATTTTGCATCTCCCTGATTATTAGTGATGTGGGACATTTGTGTGTGTGTGTGTGTGTGTGTGTGTGTGTGTGTGTGTTTGGCTTTTGGGCCACATCCAGTGACACTCAGAGGTTACTCCTGGCTATGCGCTCAGAAATCACCCCTGGCTTGTGAGACCATGTGGGATGCTAAGGGATGCTGGGTAATCTGTCCTAGGTCAGCTGAGTGCAAGGCAAACATCCTACCAGTGCACTATCTCTCATTTTATCACGTGCCTTTCAATCATATTTATTTTTTCAGTGAGAAAATTTCCATTCATTTTTTCTACCCATTTTTAGATGGGATTAGATGTGTGTTTATTTTTTCTTGTATAATTCTGGAAGTACCTTATACATATCAGATATTAGCTGCTTATCAGATGGGTTTTGAGTGAATATTTTTTCCTCTTTCATGGGTAGCCTTTGTAAACTAGTTAATGTCTTCTTTGAAATTAAGAAGCTTCTCAGTTTTAGGTAGTCACATTTGTTTATCTCTGCTTTCACTTGTTTGTTTGGACAGTAGTGTTTTCTCCTTGTAGATGCCTTTAGTTTTATTTTCAAGGACTATTTTGCCTGTTTTTCTTTATGTACCTTATAGTTTCAAGTTTGATATCGATGTCTCTAATCCATTTTAATTTGATCTTTGTGCATGGTGTTAAAGAGAGGTCTAAGTTCATCTTTTTTCATCACAACTTGTTGGAAAGGCTTTCCTTGCTCCATGTTTATTTATCACATGTTATTTATCCATGTTTTTATCCCCTTTATCACAAATTAATTGATTTCATAACAAGGATGTCAGTCTCAGAAAACTCAAGTCTATTCCATTGTTCTGAGTGTCTGTCTTTATTCCAGTACCATGCTATTTTAATGATTATTGCTTTGTAATACAATTTAAAGTTGAGGGAAGTGATGCCTCCCATATTCTTTTTCCTAAGGGTTGCTTTAGCTCTTTGTGGGTCTTTATTGTTCCAAATAAAGTTCTAGAGTGTTCTATCCACTTCTTTGAAAATATCATGGGAATCCTTCGAGGGTTTCCATTAAATCTGTAAAAGCTTTGAGAAGTATTGCTATTTTAATGCTATTACTCTTCCCAATCCAAGAATACAATGTATATATATATATATATATATATATATATATATATATATATATATATCCATTTCATTGTGTACTCTTTATTTCTCAAAGAAGTGTTTTATAGTTTTCTTTGCATAGGTCTTTCACTTGTTTAGTTAAGTTGACTCCAAGATCCTTGATTTTTTTGAGATGCAATTGTGAATGTGATTGGTTTTTGTAATGACACTTTCATCTCTTTTATATTATTTGTAAATAAAATTGCCATAGATTTTTGAGTGTTAATTTTGTAGCCAGATACTTCAATATACAAATCTATTTTTTCCAGAAGCCTTTTGGTAGAGTCTTTAGGGTTTTATAAATACAACATCATGTCATCGGCAAACAGAGTTCTTCCTTACCTATTTGGACTCCCTTCATATCTTTTTCTTGCCTGATTGTTATGGCAAGTACTCCCAGTACTATGATGAATAAGAGTGGCAAGAAAAGGCAACCTTGTATTGTGCTATATCTTAGAGGAAAAGCTTTTAGTTTTCCCTCACTGAGTACAATAATAATATATAAAATATAATTGAGTACCATAATCTTGTGGTAAATGACCTTGACTACAATGAAAAAAATTTCCTGGAATTCCCATCTGTAAAGAGTTTTTTTTTTGTTTGTTTGTTTTTTGGTTTTTGGGCCACACCCTGCATTGCTCAGGTTACTCCGAGCTGTCTGCTCAGAAATAGCTCCTGGCAGGCACGGGGGGACCATATGGGACACCGGGATTTGAACCAACCACCTTTGGTCCTGGATCAGCTGCTTGCAAGGCAAGCGCCGCTGTGGCTGTGCTATCTCTCCGGGCCCATGTTAAGAGTTTTTAACATTAGTGCATGTTAGACCTTGTCAAATGCTTTCTCTACATCTATTGATATAATCACATGATTTTTTTTTTTTTGTTTTTTTTTTTGGGCCACACCCGGTAACGCTCAGGGGTTACTCCTGGCTATGCGCTCAGAAGTCGCTCCTGGCTTGGGGGACCATATGGGACGCCGGGGGATCGAACCGCGGTCCGTCTCCTAGGCTAGCGCAGATAAGGCAGGCACCTTACCTCCAGCGCCACCGCCCGGCCCCATAATCACATGATTTTAAGTTTTTCTTTTTGATATAGTGTAATATGTTGATTGACTTGTATATGTTGAACTAAACTTATGTCTCTAGAATGAATCTTATTTGGTCATGTGTATGATCTTCTTGATGAGCTGTTGGATCCCATTTGCTAGGATTTTGTTAAGGATATTGGCATCTGTGTTCATCAAGGTTATTAGTCTGTGATTCATTTTGGGGGGGGCATCTCTATCTGCTTTTGGTATTAAGGTGATATGAGCTTTGTAAAAACTATTTGGGAGTATTTCTGTGTCTTAAGTTTTCTGAAAGAGCCTGAAAGTATTGATAGTAGGTACTCTTGAAAAGTTGAAAGAAGTCGCTAATTGATTCATATGGGCCTGAGCTTTTGTTTTGGATAAGACTTTTGATTACCATTTTAATTCCCTCAACAGTGATAAGTCTGTTGATATATGCCAGATCATCTTGATTCAAAGTTAGGAGACAATAGGAGTCCAAGAATTTATCCATCTCTCCCAGGTTCTCTTGTTTTGTGGCATATAGTTTCTCAAAGTAATCTCTGATTACCCTTGAAATTTCTGTAGTGTCTGTGGTTACCTCCCCCTTTTTATTTCTAATTCATTTTATTAAAATTCTCTCTGTCTTTCTGACTCTTCAAGTGATTTATCAATTATTATGTTTTTTTTTTCAAAGAACCAACTCTTGCTTTCATTGATCTTTTGAGTTGTTTTTTGAGTTTATAATTCATTACTTTCTGCTTTAAGCTTCTTTATTTCCTTCTGTTTCCCTAATTTTGGTTCATTTTGTTGGTCATTTTTCTATTTTAAAGCTGTAACAATGTTATTTATGTAGGCTCTACCTTCTTGTTAAAGTCTTGCAACTCTATAAAATTTCCTCTTAATATCACTTTTGGTATAGCCTGCAAATTTTGATCATTTGTGTCTTCATTCTCATTTGTTTCTAGGAATCTTTTGATTTCCTTTTTGATTTCTCTCTAATCCACTCACTGTTCATTAATGAGCTGTTTAGTTTTCAAGGGATTAATGTTCTTTCTATGTTTTTAATTCACATATAGTTTCAGTGTATGTTGATCTGCGAAGTTAGTTGATGCAACTTCTATCCTTCTGATTTTATGGAGGTATTTTTTGTGTTCCATAATGTGATCTAATTTTTGGAGAATGTTCCATGTGCTTTGGAAAAGGTGTATTCAGCTTTTGGGGGGTGGGGAGCCATATATACATATATATATATGACTTGTGTATATATGCTATATATAAATATACTAAGCTAATCTTTTCCATTTCTTCTATCAGAGCAAGTATATCCTTGTTGAGTTTTAGCCTTGTTGACCTATCAACAGGATACAGGGTGTTGTTGAAGTCTCCAACTGCTATTATGTTGTTATTTATTTATTTCTTCAAATCTTTCAGCAATGGTTTTAAATATTTGCTTCCCACTTATTGCATACGAATATGTTTAGGCATTTAATTTCTTCTTGTTGTACATATCTAATGTACATATGTATTTTTTAATATTTTTATTTAAACACCTTTATTACAAACATGATTGTGGTTGGGTTTTACTCATATAAGATGACACCCCCCCCCATCACCAGTGTAACATATCTATCTTTTATGAGCATTTTAAGCTTAAAGCCTTGTTTTCTGTTATCAGTAAGGTCATCATAGCCTTCTTAAGACAGTTGTTTGTAGGGGGCCAGAGAGATAGCATGGAGGTAGGGAGTTTACCTTGCATGCAGACAGATAGTGGCTCAAATCCCAGCATTCCCACATTGTCCCCCAAGCCTGCCAGGAGTGATTTCTGAGCATAGAGCCAGGAGTAACCCCTGAGTGCTGGCAAGTGTGACCAAAAAAAAAAAAAAGTTGTTTGCTTGAATAATTATACTCCAACCTTTGGCATTGAGTCTGTTTGCTCTGACTATTAGGATGTGTTTCTTTTTTTTTTTTGGTTTTTTTTGGGCCACACCCGGTAACGCTCAGGGGTTACTCCTGGCTATGTGCTCAGAAGTTGCTCCTGGCTTGGGGGACCATATGGGACACCGGGGGATCGAACCGCGGTCCGTCCAAGGCTAGCGCAGGCAAGGCAGGCACCTTACCTTTAGCACCACCGCCCGGGCCCCAGGATGTGTTTCTTATGGGTAGCAAAATGTTGATTTCAAAATGTTGATCTATTTTTCCACTCTATATCTCTTAGTGTGTTTAGTCCATGGACATTGAGAGAGATAATTGTCATGGGATTAAGTGTCATCTTATTGAAGAACTTTGGTGTATTTGTTAGATCTGTCATGCCTTAAACTAGACCCTAAACTCTTCTTTTAAGGTTAATTTTGAGTTTGTAAAGTTTTTGAGCTGTTGTTTATCCATAAAGCTGTGCATCTTTCCTTCAAACTTGAATGAAAGTCTGGTTGGATGAAGTATTCCAGGCAAAGCATTCATTTCATTGAGTTTTGTCATTATATCTCACAACTACCTTTAGGCTTTGAGAGTTGTTTGTAATAGATCTGTTGTAAACCTTAAGAATGTCTCCATGTTTATAATTTTCCTTTATGATAGTGTCAGTATTCAGTCAGTATTCTATTCTTATCTGTGGCTTTCATCATTGTGACTACTATGTACCTTTGGGTGCTGTTCTTTGGATCTCTTTTATCTGTTACTCTTTGGCCACCCAGAATAGGCTGCTTGCCACTCTTTAGTTCTGTAATTTCTCAGCAATGATGTTTTCCTTGACTGTTGATTGTTCATTGGGGGTTTCTTCCTGTGTTTCTACTCCATAATGATTTTATGTTGTTTTTGTTGAGTTTATTCCAGAGTTTCTTTGTCATATATTTACTTTCTTTAAGGATTCTTGCCAGTCTCTTCTGTAGCTCATCTTCTACATTACTAATGTTCTTTTTAGCAGCTTTTATTCTGTCTATGAGGATTTCCAGTGAGGAAATCATTGGAATATCAGCCCTGATACTTCTGTTTGAAATATTCTCTTTTATACTCGAATATCATTTGAATATTCTGGGTTGTTCCTTTCATCATTTCTTTAATTTGAATATCCATCCATAACATTACCTCTCTAAAGTCCGGATCAAAGATATCATGTAGGTTTAGTCTCATATGTTGGTTTAGTCTCCAGAACTAGCATCTTCAGTCACAATATGTGGTGGTAGCTATCCATTGTGAACTATGATATATGGTACTTTTATTAAGTGCATTTCCTTGACTGGAAGAAATTTGCAGCCCTGGAGTGAAAGGGAGCAGCTGTGCTCTTGCTGTTCTCACACAGTCAGCTGGGTTCAAACTATTTTGCTATTTCCTCCCAAAAATTCCACACACAACAGGCAGCAGCATCTGGGACTGGGCATATACTGAAGGTTTGATTCCAGCTGGCACTTTTTAATCCAGTCTCTGGCCACTGCTTATGCTGCTCCTCCTGCTTGCACATGTTCAGCTGGTTTCAAACTGTTTTTTTTTTTTTTTCCTCCCTAAACTCCTCCCACAACTGACAACAAGCTGCCTCTAGGTCTGGTTGATGCACCAAAGATTTGATTTCAACTGGCACATTTTTTTAAACCAATCTCTGGCCCCTGCTTATGCTACTTTCATACTGCATTGTTTTCCATATATGTCTCTTTTCTCATTATTTGCATTCTAGTTATATCATGCTTGTTGATATTTTTCTTAGGCCTTTGAAAAATGACATTAGTTAATATTTATCAAGCACATGTATAATGTTCAAAAAATGCAGGCAGGGAGAGGGGGGGAACAAAATGGGGGGCACTGGTGGTGGGAATCTTGCACTGGTGAAGGGGGTTGTTCTTTTTTTATTATATAAAATTTTTATTTTGACCATATTAGGGTTGCTCTTTTTAATGACTTAAACCCAACTACAAACATGCTTGTAATCATGATGCTTAAATTAAGATATCATTTAAAAAAAAAAAAAACAAGTAATTGCCATCCAAAATAATGCATTTTTCATTTCAACCTTGTATCATTGTTATCCTCATTTTAAAGATAGAAAAAGTTTTAGGATTTAATGCGTAAGATGGAATGTAGAAATATAATCATACCATTCACATCCTCATCCAGTAAATCTATTTTATTTTTGTTTTGTTTTCTTTATTTTGGGGGCATGCCCAGTGACACTCAGAGGTTACTCCTGGCCATGTGCTCAGAAATCACCTCTGGCTTGGGGCTTGGGATGCAGGAGGATCAAATCGAAGTCTGTCTTGGGCTAGCACAGGCAAGGCAGATGCCTTACTGCTTGCGCCACTGCTCTGGCCCTCATTTATTAAATCTTATTGCTATAAAATTAGCATTGAGTATATCCTTTCTGTAAATTTTTTTTGAATTCTTCTATCTCCAGTCCTGTTGCCAAGAATTAAAATATAATGACAAATATCTGGTTCTAGATGCAGTCTGTTTCCTCCTATATAACTAAGCATACCTCTTGAATATATTTTTGTCAAACTATTGTTAAAAACACATTGAATATTTTACTTAGTTTTAACTCACCTTGTATCTTATTATTTTGGGTTTATCAGTTTCTATCAGGGGTCTCAAACTCAATTTACCTGGAGGCCGCAGGAGGCAAAGTTGGGGTGACCCTTGAGTGCAAAGTCAGTAGTAAGCCTTGAACATTGGGTGGTGTGACCCAAACAACTAAAACAAAACAAAACAAAAAAAGATTCCTCTAGGGCAGGGCCACAAAATGTTGTACAGAGGGCCATTTGGCCTGCGGGCCGTGAGTTTGAGACCCCTGATTGAGACCTACATGATTTAAACTTTTTAAGAAGATAAAGTGTTTTTAAAGCACACTAAATACTTAGGAGATCCATGGAAATCTATTATCCAATATAATAATATTTACTCTTTGTTTCATCAATTGCTCTTTTTTATTGGCTCATGATAAATCTTCATAGTATATAGTGAGACAAATAGCAAACAGAAATGGAAATTTTAATTTATTCAACTTCAAATACTATATAAATTAAGCACTTATATTTATTATTTCTAGGTTTCATCATGTTATCCTATATTAATACATATTATGTTCTAGATTCTATCATGTTTTCTGCATGAAGGGATATCACAAGAATTAAATGAAGTAAAAGTCATTGTAAGCATTATTCATGGCATATGGTAAGTGAGTCATACGTGTATAAGTTCAATTCCCATTTCCTCTTGAATAAGGTAATATGTAGATAAATACAATTTTTTGTTTCCAGGGGGCATTGTTAAATGGTGTCTCTCCTTGGTATATTGCTATTTCCCAGAATTCCTTTTAGTTTATAGATTGAATCTGCTGCTCAGTCATTCTTCTTTGTGCTACCAACCTACTCAGCCTGTATTTTGCTTTTAACCCCAAAAAATCCAAGATTATTTAATTTAAGTGTTCTACCACATAATTAACACTGGATTTGGGCTCATTTTGTGAAATGACTATAACTTGCCACTTTCTTTGGCGAATAGAGTCGCTATTACATCATATTACATACATTTTGTCATTTCTCTTACATATGATCACAATTGTCATATTTTCTGATATTAGAGTAAAAAGGAACAACTGAGTTAAGTGGTCTCTGGGTGGATAACTGAGGTTAAAAAGTAAAAAAATAATAATACCTTAAATATAAATAAATTACTCAGCATTTCTAAAGATAATTAAAAAACCACTTCCATGTGTTGAACTCAGATCAGAAGGTGTTACTAGTTCATCAAATATTTTTCACTCCTTGGGCCTCACTCAGATTTATGTCATCAACCTTGCCTTAAAATGATCTCTTCTTGAGCATAAATATCAAAATGGGGAGCATTGTTTTATAAAGTGTATCTTGCTTGGGAAATTAAAATGATGCCAAGTGAATATTGGCTAAGAGAGAGGGTAGATAAAACTGAGAATAGACCTTTGACTTTCATTTTCTAATAGCTGGAAGGAAAGGGAGTTTACTGACAGCATTGACATTAGCCTTGAGAATAGACTGGAAGATGTGATAAATGCCCTATTTTATCTATACATTCTTGAATGGAAACAAACTTTATCCATAAAACTCAAAAAGAAAAAGGCAAAGTAGATATTATCAGTTATCTCACCATCACATAATGAACACTCCTGCTGGGTAGCAGACTCTGACCCAGAACTGGAAATACTAGTGGTATTTAAAGCTCTATTTCATGTTATTTATTTATGTTTTAGTTTGGGGGTCAGATCCATCACTTTATAGACAGGAGTCACTCCTGGCAGGCTCAGAAGATTGTATGGAATGTTAGGGACCAAACTGAGGCCAACAGACTGTTCTAAGTCTCGAACACCAGAACAAGGATTTTTCTATGCCCAGTGTTGAGTTTTATTTCTCTGATCCCACTTATTTTTCACAGTATTATAAAAACAATCTAATTTCATGTCCTTAGGAACTATATATTTTGTTTATTTTTGATTTGGGGGAATCAGCCAGCTGAACTCAGGAGTTACTCCCTGGCTCTACACTCAGCAATTACTCTTGGCAGGGCCGGAGGGATAGTAGGGAGTTTGCCTTACAAGGGGCTGACCTGAGGTGGACCCCTGGTTTCGACTCCAGGCATCCCATTCTAGTTTGCCAGGAGCAATTTTCTGAGTGCAGAGCCAGGAGTAACCTCTGAGCACTGCCGGGTTTAGCCCCAAAACCAAAAATTGAAGAAGAAGAAGAAGAAGAAGAAGAAGAAGAAGAAGAAGAAGAAGAAGAAGAAGAAGAAGAAGAAGAAGAAGAAGAAGAAGAAGAAGAAGAAGAAGAAGAAGAAGAAGAAGAAGAAGTATTTGAAGTTGTTGTTACTCTGGCAGACTCGGGGGATCATATGGAAGGCTATGGATCAAACCCAAGTCAGCTGTATGCAAGGCAAATTGCTGTATGTGCTGTGCTATCGCTCTGGTCCTGAACTATATGTTTGAGTTATAGGGTAATTTGGAGCACCTATATTACAAGCATAAGGTAATGAATTCGATGTTATATCCTGCTGTCTACACCAAGCACGTTTTCTAGCTACTAGTAACTTTGCTGGCTGTGTCCCCAAAAACTATAAGAAATTTCTGCTGCACCACATCTTTGATTATAAATTATTATAAACTGGAATGTATGTGAAGAGTATACCCCCAGGTTAGTATGTATGCAATCTGCACAGCTTAAGGAGAATGATATTTATGAGCACTAAATTCTGGCTTTGAACCCTTAGAAACATTAGAATTAAGTAGTTTAGAAACATATTCAAGAATTTATAGAAACCCAAGTCATAGCCATGAACAATGAAGGAAAAGAAAGGAGAGGAATTGGTACAAAAATGAATAAAACTCTATTTTTTTCCTCCAGTCTTTGAAAGACAGTATTCTGTTCAATAGGGAGGTACTGTGAATTGGAAGCATAGTTATGTCACTTAACCAGCTCAGTAATCATGATCAACTTAATTCGAATGATCTTACATTCAATCTGCTCACACATTAAAATGACTTAAAATCCTTATAGGCTACTTTAGGATGCGATAAGGTGTATTAACATAAAAACATCTTAGAAATTAAATTTTACTGAGTACTTGTATGCATATCAGGCAGGTGCTAAACATTTATGAAACACCTGGGATAAATGAATTGAATTTTCACAACATCCCTTTTCATTTTTTCTAAGAAATATATAGATCCATAAAAATTAAGATTCTTTTTTCACCCATGACCATTCAGAAAAGTAAAAATCATGCCTTTCTACCAATCTCATTTGCTTTAAAGCTATAGCTATGTCCTTTCCTCTCTCGGAGGACTGGAAAATCTTGAAAATTCCAAACTATTCACAACTTTAAAATTTGGAAATGCTAATTTTAGTCTCTTGAATTGCAAAAAAAATTGAGGAAGCAGTTTCTAAAACCAAGCCCATATTTGAATATTGTTTTTATAAAACAAATTTCCTAACTTATTAAGCATTTCTTTGAAAGGGGAGGGGCACAACTTGCAGTGTATGAGAGCTACTTCTGGATCTGGGCTCAGGGGACTATAAGTGGAAATGGGGATTTGAATGAGATTCAATGACAACCACAGCCACCTACACAGCAGCATATAAGGCAACCATTACACCCCAAAACAGTTGATTATTTTTTTCTTTTGAGTTTCCAGGTCATACATGATTATGTTCAGAGCTTATTTCTGGTGCCACAGTCTCAAGGGTAATTTTTGACAGTGTTCTGGGTGCCAAGGTTCAAGTTAAATCCATGAACCACAATGCAAGCACATTAACCCTGATACTGTGTCTCTGTATTCTTTTAAATTAGTAGGAAAGAAGTAGGCATATATTGCCAATTTCTCACCTAGGTTTGGTTCAGATAAGCTATAATCTAGTATCCTAAACTGCCTATGATAGACAACTACTTTTGTATAGCATCCATAAAGACAGCCCAGGATCCAGTCTCAGACTTTTGTTCTTTTGATTTCTTTGGATAACATTATCATTTTATTTACTGACTAACCATTATCTTCTAACTATATTTTTTATAATCCCTTCTGGAAAGTTCCACCTGATTCCTAATTTCTTTTAAGGTTTCTTTCAAATACCACATTGATATTGAGTACTGAAGGCTTCCTTCAGCCAGGCACTCTCACATCCCTCATCAATATTTTTTCCATGAGGGCAGACAAATCTGACAGAACTGCATCGATATCATCTCCCAAGCTCCACCATCTCTCAGGAGCCAAATATTTGTAAAATCTTCTCATCACACAATTATACCCTTTTAGTTGTAGAGTTTTCTCTAATAGTGTGAGCTCCTAGAAGCTCTTTTATAAGGCATACATGAGAGGTGTCTTGTCTGAAATTTTCCATGATTTGATTTGGGAATCAGAAGAATCATTATTTAAATACCAGTGGAAAATAGAAGAGCATAGAATGCATATTTTTCAAACAGGAGTCAATGTGAAGATAGACAGAGACCCTAGAATTGTCTCTTTCTTTTTACTAAATGTCACTTTTGATGCTTGTGCAAGCTAAGAACCAGAGAGATCTCTCTACCTTGTATGCGGTTCATTCTTAATCTTCTACTTAAATATCCTCTTAAACTACAGAAAGAGAAATAAAGATGAGACAATTAAATTGTTCTATCCAAATGTATTTGAACGAGTAAGTATGGAAACTATAAAAATATTACTCTCTCAAGGAAGAATTAAATTATACCCCCAACAGATTTTTCAATTAGATAACGTTTCTCATTAAAGCACAGCACAGTTTCAGAAAAAGAATCTTTTAGGTTATTTTTTTCTGAGCTAGATTGAATGAACTCTTTTATATTCATTTATTATGAAACCTATTTTTATATTTCTTTTGGTCACCTTTCCCTCTTCTAAAGAAGAAAGATGATCTCTTCCACGCAATACAATTAAACTATAGTGACTAGTTTCTGGCTAATGTATAGCAAGGCCTTCAATAAATATCAGTGTCTTTCTCTGAATAGGGTAGGGTAAGGTTCAGGATCTCTGAAGTAAAGTGTTGTGGTGAGGTTTATTGAAATAAACAGGCAGAAGACCAATGAAACTTCCACAACAAACCCATATCTGGGTTAACCACACCCAGATTGATAGCAACAGCGTACATGCAAGAAGCACAGAGGGATAAAACAGCACATGTTGACCTCAACATGATTGAAATATTTTCTAGAAACTGCAAGAAGCAGGCTTTTTACACTTGAAAGCTGTCAAGATTCCTTTATGGGGTACCAAACTCATCTACCATGACCACTTCTGACTCCGAAGCTTTAAATTCCTTGAAACAAGGAAATATCAGGATGTGTCTTTCAGGGGAAGGAGAGTGATGGCTCCTTTCTTCTGGTGAAGCCCTGGCCACTGCCCTGGAGGACACTGGCAGCTGATGTCAGAATGATCTGAATTGGGATGAGCCATGCTCTCAAGTTCCAGTAAAACCCACAGAATGTTCTTAGTTGTGACTAAGCCTGCGCTAAATAAACAACCCTGAACAGCCACTTGAACAAGGATGGGTCTGTGCTTTGGCCTAGAAATCAAGTCTCAACATAAATAATTAAATAAAAGCGAAGAGGTCATCTTTGGCAGTGTTCAGCTTTTCTCTTCTGACAGTCCCATGCTAATCTTGGTTTTAGGATAGTTGTAAAATGGGAATGTTATTCATGTTATTGTTCTCTGAAATGTAAGGCATACTTTCAGGACCACCTTCATCTTTGGGTCAAAGGGGAGCAGCATGCATTGTACTTCCTTCTTACTACATTGAGGCAGAAAGACATTTTCACTTGATTTTATTCCACTGGCCTTTGTCACAAAATGACTTTAAAAATAAAATTTTAATAAACTGTAGTACTTTCTAAAAAATGGGTGATAACAATGTTGGGGATGTACCTCAATAGTAAGTTACCTGTTTTGAGTTTGATTCCTGGCACCCTCCCACACACACACAAAAATTTTATTTAAGGCAAAGTTACTAAGTGAAATGAATGCTGAGCCTACAATTTAGAACTGAAGAGAGAATGAACAGCTGAATTTTGTTACTATTTTGTGGACCAACCACTGTATTCAATTATTCTTTACATGATTTCAGGTATAAGTAGTATTATTAAGACCATGTTAGTGAAAATCTGAATAAGCACTCACCAGATAGTTATCCCAGTGGGAATTTATTGCTAGAAACAGAGTGCAAGCTCTTTCTTTGGCAAGAAAGAGACGTTGAATGTGCTCTATGCTCCTCTCAATTCTGTAGATCACCTCAATCAGTGTTCAGGGGACTATGCTATGCTGGGGGTGGAACCCAGGCCTCCCACATGCAAAATATTCATTCATTTGAGTGATCTTTCTGGACTTGGAGCATGAGTTCTTATGCTGACTATCCCAACAAATATTGCAACTACGGTTCTGTCGTCAGCTTGGCATTTCTATCCCTGCACTTCAAAATATGTTGGTTCTGCACAAATGATTCTTTCTCAGAGAGGCTTTTCCCTAACTAGCTTTTCCAAAATAGATCTTCTCGAATCAATGTTATATTCATTTTCTTCCTTAATATTTATCCAAAACTAATGTTACATATGTCTCTGATTTAGAGCCCTTCCAAATTACAGGTCCTTGAGATTTGGATCATTGTCAGTTTCCAGATTATGATCCATGCCTAGCAGATGACAATCTAGGACAAAGCAAGTCTTTGTGTAAATCTGCATGTAAATGTATTTAATAATTGAAGAGAGAAATACGTGGGTTGAGACAAACAACATAATATAAAGCAATAAGCTTACAATATGGGGCCAGACAGCTTCAATTTGAATAATAGTGTTTGCATAACTTAGCGACATGATCATAAATGAGTTTGAGTTTTTTCATTTCTAGTGGAGTTAAGTGACTCAGTTTTGTGCATTGATAACTAATTCTTAATTAATTCCTTTTTCCCTAGAGTTGCCCCTGAAAACATAGTATGGTATGTAGTAAGCATTCAGTAGCTTTCACAGATAATAAATGTCAATTTATAGGTAATAGCTAGAAAGATCATGTTATATCATGGGAAAATTAATGAAGGATGAAAACATGTAACTGGGATAAAATTATGCAATATACATATTTGTGTGCCAACTGACAAGTTGCCTTGCCTGTTGCATTCCTGATCTCTTTTAGTAAGAAGAAAAAGGAAATTGGATAAAAAGGATAAATTTACATTTATCTCCAAAATTTAGAATATTAAAAACTATTTTACAGGTGATTTTTAGATTTTCAGTAGCCAGTATCCCCCCCTTTATTACTGTCATTAAACTAGAATGACTTGTTATGTTGTTTTGTTGTTGTTGTTGGGTTGTTTGTTGTTGTTTTTTTTATTTTGGGTCACACCCGGTGGTGCTCAGGGGTTACTCCTGGCTGTCTGCTCAGAAATAGCTCCTGGCAGGCATGGGGGACCATATGGGACACCTGGATTCGAACCAACGACCTTTGGTCCTGGATCGGCTGCTTGCAAGGCAAACGCAGCTGTGCTATCTCTCCGGGCCCGACTTGTTATGTTTTTAAGATACTTCCTAAGTATAAAGAATAACACTTTCTCATACTGGCACATTATCATTAGAGATTTGACCTGAAATGCATACTTTTGGCTTTTTCCCTGCTGAAGAAGTCATTATTCTCTCAAAAACATAACTCCTCTCTCTTTTTCTCTCTCTCTCTCTCTTTCTCACTACTATTTCTGTAAGTAAATTTCTCAAAATAAAATGGTTTTAATTCGCTCAAAAATTTCTTTATACTAATGACATCATAATTGATGACAAAGGGCACTTGCGATTTACAATGAACAGTTAATTCCATTTCTTATCTGGGTCTCTGGAGGTCGTTCTGGATTGGTGAACCTCTTGACCAGGTTTAAGGAATTCGATCGCTCCTTGTACTTGCCCTCAATGAATGGGAAAGAAATGAGTTGTAGCAGATGAATTGAGGTTGTCTTGGAGACCTCTGTTCTAAGTCTACCTTGAGAGAGTTAGGTAGTTTTGTTCCTGTTCAGTGGCCAGGGCCATTGTTTCTTTTGGCATGCTGATTTGTTTTTAAAAGCTGTTGCCAAGGATTTTACTGGATTAGGAAGTCATTTTGTTGATCTGATGTGAAAATTCTATGCTCTTAGCCATCATTTCCTTAACCATTACTTGTAAAGCCACCACTAGCTTACCTTTACTTTACAGGTTAGTAACTGATGTTGCTCATGTTACATCTAAGATTGCAACAAAGAAGCAATGAATATAAATTTATGTTCTATGACCAGCAAATCAGGCAAATCTCACTCATAATGAATTATCTGAAAACTCACAGTATGTAGTTTACTTTGTGTCTGAAATTTTAAAAATTAGCAATATATAGATAGCATTTTTTCAGTTGTCCAGTAGTACTTGCAGGCGTTGTGACCTTCATGAAACTTCATCCAGTGAGGTTTTATTGAAGCAGAAACTCGGAATACCTTGTAAACATACCTAAAGTCACAGGCTAAAATCAAATTTGTGGAGTGAAATCTTCAGCTCAGAGTTAAGAAGAGTGAGAGATAACACAATGCATCCAAGATATATAAATAAAGACAAAGAAAATGAGCTCTTTCCAACTTTCTCCCAACTTTTTCCTCATCTTTAGGGAAACAGAAATATCTTGGAAATAAGAAAAGACACTGGTGACAAATACAAACAAAGCAAGATTAGCTGCTTTCTTGCCCTGTGGAAATTGCTCAGAGGCAGGTGGGTGGGCAGTGGAAGAGGAGAGAGTTCTCTGAAGGCATCTATCTGCTAATGAGTCAGCTGGATCAAGATTGTAAACCCATCCAAGACACTAGACAGCTGTGGGATATTTCTCCCTGAATCTCTTTCTCTAAAGGAATAAAAATGAACAGCTCTCTGACAAACCTGTTATGTAATTCCAATGCAATAATTCACTTAAAATTCACACCTGGAATAAAATGTGTGTCTGTGAACAAGTGTTTAGTTCTATGGTTTGTACTCATTGGACTTCAAATTATTTACATATAAAATAAGCCTCTTGAACTGGATGATTGCCAATCTTTCTTCTTTGAATTAACCAACATGATTTATGATTGCATCCCAAAAATGGAGAGAGGACTCCAAAGAATTTATAGAGTAGCAGTCACTGTTTATGTTAACATGCGTAGAGGGTGTCATTAAAATCAAGTGAACATTTCTAAAGCTATTTTTATTGAGTGTCTGATAATGTAGACTATTATGCTAATTTTCCGTGAAAACCTTACAAAACAGGTATTATCCAGTTATTTTGCATATGCAAGGAAATGACAGGTCACAAAGGATTAACTGCTTGTTTCAAACCACCCTGATCATGATGATGGATTGAATCACAATCTGACTCTCTGCTACTCCGTTGTAGCCTTTGTGCTGCTCAACTCATTATCTATTTAATCTCATTGTGACCTTTGTTTTCTTTACTTGACATTGACTACATTTTATGTTCATTTTTCTCTCCTACTAACACTATAGTGCATATTTAAATAAACGAACCCTCTTCTGCAGTGCGTGCTTTTTGAAGAGTGCAATCTATTATTATCTACTTAAATCTATGTCTTTATTGCATAATTCAGCATGTTAATATTCACTTTGAAGAGTGTTTTGAGTTTTTCCCTGCAAAGGTGCGGTATTCATTATTCTCGCTAAGTGTAGACAAGTCATGGTTCAGGTGAACTAGAAAGTAACTCCCATTATCCTTAGAGCATTCCAGCACACTCAGTATTCTCTGTGACATTTATCAACACCGTGTTTAGACATTTTAAAGAAAGTAAAAAAAAATTTTTTTTTAATTCAAATCCATTTAACTAATACTGAGAAAAATTCTGCAGGTGAAAAAGTCACTTCCTTGATACAAGTTATATGTGCTGCTTTAACCCATTGGGAGCACATTGAAAGGATATAAAAACAACATGCTAGGGTTGGGTTGAAGACATAATACAGGACTCAGGCACTTGCTTTGTAGTTGCAGCCAGACAGGAAGCACCAAGAATGATTCCTAAACTCAGAGTCAAGAGTAAGCCTTGAAAACCAACAGGCATGCCAAACTCCTCCACATTAAACTCTCCCCCCACCCAAAAAAACAGCATACTAATTAAGTATGTGACTGCTGTGACTGGTGTGGCATTTTACTCACAATTGTGCTTTATTATTTTTATTATTTTAAAAATAAATATTTCTAATGTGTCAATGTTGCCAAGGTTGTGTTGACGATTTTTCAGTTCCCCCTTTGCTACCTCCATGTATTGCTTCCTAATCCTTGTGCTAAATTCTATCAACTAAGGAGCAGGCCACTCAGTCATACTATCTGTGTAGTGGTCACCTAGGCTAACATTTATATCGTTTCCTTTAGTTACGGAGAATTATAGCCTTACCACCAGCCCCAATTTTACCAGTTGAAATTCTGGGGAAAATTGCTATTACATTAAGGCTCCTAGTTTCTTGAGTGAGAGTCTGAGATGAGAATTCTAAGGCAAGTGATTTTGATTTATGACTGCAGTACTTTCAGGAGAAAGCGGCAAAAGTATGGGTCAAGAAGGAAAAGAGGAATATTTCAGAGGAATATATTATATATATACATATATATGCGTGTGTATATATAATATATATATATATATATATATATTATTCTGAAGGGATAATTGGAGAGGAAATTCCAATGTAGATCGCAGAGACATTTTTCTATTTCTGCATGTTTCTTTATCTATTGGTTGAGGTCAATTAGGAAAAGTCAGGGACTGTAAGCAAGTAGCCTAAATCCTGTAGCCTAAGGACTAACTTCCAGAAAGAGAATCCCAGAAGTAGATTGAAAGAATCAGAAACACACTTTGAAAGGTGTTTTGAAAGAACACTTTATTTACATATAAAATAAGCCTCTTGAATTGGATGATTGCCAATCTTTCTTCTTTAAGTGAACCAACATGATTTATGACTGTATCCCATAGAATCCCAGAAATAGATTGAAAGAATCAGAAACACACAAAGGGATAAGAGTGAAATACCAATAGTATACACCAGAAGTAGTAATATGGGTCAACTATTCGAAAATTACTATCATCTTTCCTTAGTATGCTTTCCATGAACTGTCATAAAAACATGGACTGAATGCCTTGAGTAACAGAAATAAAATGTATCACAGTTCTTTTGACTGAACTTTAAAATCAGGCATTGGCACGAGTTGATTCCTTCTGAGATTGTGAAGAAAGGATCTTTTCCAAGCTTCTTTCCTTGACTTTTCCTCAATACATAATAGTATTATTCTATTTCACAAAAGTTTGTTGATCTTTTTTTTTGTTTGTTTTGTTTATTTTGGGTCATGCCCAGCAGTGCTCAGGGGTTCTTCCTGGCTCTACGCTCAGAAATCGCTCCTGGCAGGCTCAGGGGACCATATAGGATGCTGGGATTCAAACCACTGTCCGTCTGCATGCAAGGCAAATGCCTTACCTCCATGCTATCTCTCTGGTCTCAGTTTGTTGGATCTTGATTCAGTAGTCAGTCAACTCACACACTTGCATTCAATTTCTTACCTCCTGACATAGTTCTCTAGAACAGTAATACTTCCCTTTGTAAATCCATCATCTTATAATCTTTAGTTATTCATACATGTATAACTATGGATAGTTATAAAATTGTACATGCTTATGTAAATTTTAATTGCCATTTGCATCTACACATATAGTGAGATTTTATACCTATATCTCTAGGTAGCTATGTATATATAGTATGTATGTATGTATATAGTGCATTTAATACATATTCCTCAAGGTTTCTAATTTTAAAGAATTGTAGAACTATAGGTGGATAAAAAGAAGAGAATAATTATAATGCCATTGGAGTGTTACAAATTCTCTGTGATGGGCGCTGAATTAATAAACTTCCCAGATAAGATGTAGGAAGTAAAGTGTGATTTTTTACATACTGACAGGGCTATCATTGGCATAAAAGGTAGAACTTGTATTTTCATTTTTCTGTCAAATACTAAATATGGTGCTTCCAAATTTTATTTTATTCTCTTATTACCTCTGGTTCCTCATTAATGACTCAGAAAGGGTAATTTTTTCAGTGAACAATTTTCATAACCTGCCTGGTCTTAGTCTTAAACTTCTTCATTTGACCCCCACCCTAACCCCTGGTTACATCTTGCCAAACTAATGGGAGCTAAGATTTTTTTTCCTTTGTTCCCTTTTCTCTCATCTCTTCCTGGAAATTCCTTCTTCAAACGATATATGCAAAGTGTTCAAACCAATGTTCAAAGAGGGAACTCGTGTGGACTCCTTCAAGGAAACAGTCCTCCCACTTTTGTACTACCTTTGCACCTTCTAAACCCTATCATTCTCACTGTGAATTGTAATCACTTCTTATGAGTATGGTCCCTCATTAAATCATAAATGCCTTAGAGACAATAACCTGATTGATTTATCTTTGTATCTGCCCTTCTCAGCACAATGTCTTGTCCTTGAATATAATCAAGAAATATTTGTTCAATGAATAAATGAATTTTGAGACAGACTAAATCAGATGCTGGGTGATGCAAACTTCTCTACCTAAGTATCTTTCTAACACTGAGAAGTTGGTGTCTCCTTTGGAGACTGCACACCTGATTTTTTTTTCTTAGAATCTCAAAAAAATAAATGAATAAATAAAAAAGATCACTTTCTCAGATAAGCTTTCTCACTGCTTCCAATTCTATCACACTAAAGTGCTTGATACTGATGGTTGTATTATTCACCAGATATCTTTACATATTAGCTCAGATTCCTCAATTCCTATAAATAAAATTTCTATAAAATTCTTATAACATTCTCTAAGGTCACTGCAAATGGCCAATGATAGCTCCATTGTATGTTCAGACAAACTCCGATAAAAGATACTATGGGGAAAAAGAGAGGCCAATAAATAATAAGACATTCTCCTTCCTAGTCAATAAACAGTTTATCACATGAATGAAACCGCTTAGTTTTGATAGTGGCCCCATAAACTATTTTTTCAACACAATATTCCTCTTTAAATTATAATAGGAATACATTGACTCACTCTCAATTTTTCACTTCTTTACTAAAGGGCTCAAATGCCTGTAATCAAGAAAGGAAAAATAAAGCTAAAATAACATTAATTTTGAAGACCAGAGAGTTCAAAACTCAACAATGCTAATTACCAATATAATTTAACCTTGGGCAAGGTATTAAAATTTTCAGTTACTCATCTGTGAATAGAGGTAATGATAAATGACCTTTCAGTATTTGGCAATAATTAAAAATTATGCAATCCATATTGAAGGATTGAGCTCCGTGTTTCCCAACAAGAGAACTGTTGACATTTGGGAAAGGGAAAATCCCTGTTTGTGCAGAGCAGTTGCATATATTTTGTTGTACAATAGTAAACATCTTCGGAAGCTTAACTTTAAAGGCCAATAGCACCCTGCATAAATATTGAAAATACCCCTCACACATCACAAAGGCTCCATCAGAATAAGAACTAACCTTTATCAAGTACCACTACTTTTTTAGGAAGGTTCTACAAGTTTATTTGATTCGTTTCATTTAAGACTCATAAAAAATTTATGACACCGTGAAAGATTAACTAAACTGCAAAGTTGAGATTCTAAGTTTGTAGTAGGCTTGTGAGTTTGGCATCTGTTCTGTTCTGACAGAAATCACTGTAAGGAAATTCAAGAAACATTCTTTGCTTTCTGCCAATTTAGTATCATTTATAGTGACATGGGTTATTTAGTCAGAAAATGAAGTTAGATTTTGTTTTCAAGATCTACCCAGGGGACCCAGAGAGGTTGGGGCCCAACACTTCATTGGCCCAAGCCCCATCATGACAATTATAAAAATACTATTTTTAATTTTTAAATTTCTTGCATTGAAAGGTATCTCAGGACCAAATTTGACTTACTGTAACATAACACTGACTACTGAAGGCTTTCACTGGGAATAAATGAATAAAACATTAGCCTATATGTTTTCCTTGTCACTTAATTTTTCATCTCCTTTCTTTGCCCCAGGGCCTTCTTACACAGTAGGTAGGTACCGCTTCTCCTCTGTGGATTATTTTGTAACTGTATTTGACCAGAGAGGCTTTCAAAATAAAGTAAGACTCGTATATCCTCATAAATAACAATCAGGAAACTACAATACAATGCAAGATAGATATAGGCAATCACTTCTAACATTTTGAAGCTAACATGTTTTTAAATCACATGCTTCCTGACTCTGTCAGTTGAGAAAATAGATACTTTGATGGAGTTTGATATGCAGGGGATGCTATCAATTAAAGAATGGGTTGAGGTAAGGAACTGGTATGGAAGAATATTGCACTTGGGAGATAAAAGAATTCTCTCTACCAACAGCAAGGCTTATGAATCCAGTCTTCTTTTATGACAATAAAGTGATAAAGGGCATGTTCCTTAAGCTGTTCTACTTGATTTTTTTTTTTGTGAATTCAAAAGTGTCTATCTAAATCCACTAAAATAACTACAAAAATAGGTACAGAAAAAAAGAGACAGATGAAAGTAGGAGAAATCAAAGTAGCATGCTCTGAGCACCTGACTTGTGTCTAGAGAGTGCTAAAATTACAAAAAAAAAAGTCTATAAGAAACCCAAATCCAAGTCCACTTTGAATGAACAGATGAAGAAATGGTGGTCTATATAAACAATGGAAATGAAATTAAGTTAAAATCATCTCATGGGTAACTTGCAGTATTGCACTATGCTAATGCATCTCAGTTGTTT
This sequence comes from Suncus etruscus, assembly GCF_024139225.1. NCBI lineage: Eukaryota > Metazoa > Chordata > Mammalia > Eulipotyphla > Soricidae > Suncus > Suncus etruscus. Next base: position 36,885,251 of record NC_064866.1, on the reverse strand, counting down.
TTGAAAAGCAGTATTATAACCTCTGGTTTACAAATATGAAAACTGAGTCTTACAAAGTTAACTATATACCTGCCTTCCCAAGGTCACACAGATTAGGACATGAGAGTAACAGCAAGCCCCACTATGTTTGCCTTTTAGTCTATGTAGTTTACCTGTACCACGTCAAGACTGTAGACCCATTATTTATAAATGTTTGCTATGGTTAAATTTTCATAACACATATATTCTCAATTTGAAAGAATCTGCAGGCAGGTTTCATGTCTGCAGGTAGGCTTTTAATAAATCTTTCAGAAGAGGGGTCTCTGACTTGTCCTGTTTCTGTTCATTGTTTTTATGGTAACATCAGGGTTATGATAACTAAGTTATATCCCTGTAGCACTAAAATAACCAGAAAAATAAATCAGAAAAAAATGATATTTGCTTCTTGTTTACTTAGTTTCAACTGAGATGCCTTTGTTCCAGATAAAAACCCTCAAAACGGTGAATGGTTATTGTGATTACATTTATCTATGAGAAAGCAGATAACTTTCTTGAACAAGGAAGCAGGGCCCTTTGAAGAGAGCAAAAAGCAAAAGAAGCCAGTAAAACAAACCTTGATCTCAGAGACTAGAGAAACCAGAGGTTCTTTACCAGTTTGTCAAATAGACTGGAATGCATAGGAGACATATACCTGTCAGCCTCAAGACTATTGAACCCAGAAGTTGATAATCCTAAAAGTCAGAAATGAATAGGCTATATATCCTTAGAATAAAGGCCCTATTACTTTTCCCCACTGTTTTGGTAGTAGTGATAAAATTATTAGTAATGCATGCACTAGAAGCCCTTCCCAGGAATAGGAATATATTTTTTTTATTTATCCAATTATAGTAAAAATTATTGGAAAGTGTTATAGACACCTTGCACAATTTTCTCCTCTAAAGCTATTTTCACCTTTGCAAGGTAAAAATGTATATATATGCAAAGGGGAAATGTATGTATATATAATTAATACTATAATTAACAATAGCTATAGAGCTAAGATAAGCTAAAACTGTGTGGCCATGAGAAAGATAGTTCTCCAAGGTAGCTTCATTTTCCTCATCAGTAATGCCATGAGGTTAAACTAAGTGACCTCAGATCTTATCTAGCTCTGGCATTTAAGGATTTAAAAAGTTGCCTCCTGAGAAAAATAAGAGCTGTATTTGTAACCCATAAGTACTGTGGTCTGGGTCATTCACATATCTATAGATTAATCTACTAATCAGTTCATCACTCTCATGTTTCCATGGTAATCATGTACAAAGTAAGTCCTCTGTGTGTATATCAGGCATCAGGGAATAACTGGGCAACAAACATAGTAATGTTGGCAGATTGTCTTTCTTCTTTTTCTTTCTTTCTTTCTTTCTTTCTTTCTTTCTTTCTTTCTTTCTTTCTTTCTTTCTTTCTTTCTTTCTTTCTTTCTTTCTTTCTTTCTTTCTTTCTTTATTCTTTCTCTTTCTTTCTTTCTTTCTTTCTTTCTTTCTTTCTTTCTTTCTTTCTTTCTTTCTTTCTTTCTTTCTTTCTTTCTTTCTTTCTTTCTTTCTTTCTTTCTTTCTTTCTTTCTTTCTTTCTTTCTTCCTTCCTTCCTGTTTCCTTCTTGCTTCTTTCTTTCTTTCTTTTTTTGTTTTGGGGCCATACCCAGTGACACTCAGGGTTACTCCTGGCTATGTGCTCAGAAATCGCTCCTGGCTTAGGGGGACCATATGGGATACACCAGGGGATCAAACTGTGGTCCATCCTAGGTTAGCACAGGCAAGGCAGACACCTTACATCCTGCATCACCACTCTGGCCCCTGGATTGTTTCTCATTGTGAGCATTAAACTTATCTGGACAACAAAAAAGGATAATCTCTTCCAATGATGCCAAAATACAAATTTTCTTTATGCGAAGAAATATCAAAAATAGAAGGATCCTCACATGGAAACACAATGAAGCAAATCAGCTCAGCAACTTACTGAGTGATGTGGAACATGTTTTAATCTCTGTGCTTTTGTTTTACCCTCTACTTTAGGATAGTAAAAGTGCTTCTAAAAATAGTAATCCTAAAAGTTTTGGGAAAGAACCAATGAGGAAAAAAGAATCCTAAGCTATTACAAAGCTTGAAAATCCTTTTGTTTATGTCTATTCCCTTTTCATCCTTATATACACAAAACGTAGTATTCACTGACTTTCCTTAGAAACACTGGTAGACATTTTTTATTTATTGTGTGGTTGTTTTTCTACAACCCAAAACACTGAGCTAGCTGGATTCATTCTCTATCCTTAGAGATTTCAGAATCTCACTACCACTTTAGACTTTCATTTTACAACCTTCTAGTGTCTACAGAGGATTAGCTTACATTTATGACCACTAATGCACCCAACCCATTTGGAAGGCTATAACTGGTGGAGCAAATCCTAAGCAATTATTTCCCTCCCAATTTTAAGTTCACAGTACACTATCTTTCCTGTGTTATCATTAAAAAATAAAAATTCCTTATTTTATTTAATAGCTGTAACAGAGGGAGATTATAAAACTTAAATTGATAGAGTGGGTTCTTAAGAACTCAGAGCCAAAAGTTCATTGGTTGGGACTGGAGCAATAGCACAGTGGTAAGACATTTGCCTTGCACACAGATGACCCTGAACGCATGAGGGTTCAATCCCAGGCACCCCTTGTGGTCCCCTTATCCTGCTACGAGTGACTTCTGAGCTCAGAGCCAAGAGTAACTCCTGAACACTGCCAGGTGTGGCCTCAAAACCAAAATAAAAAAAGTTCAAAGTGGAGACCGGCGAGGTGGCGCTAGAGGTAAGTAAGGTGTCTGTCTTGCAAGTGCTAGCCAAAGAAGGACTGTGGTTTGATGCCCCCGCGTCCCATATGGTCCCCACTAGCCAGGGGCAATTTCAGGTGTGGCCTAAAAAACCAAAACCAAAACAAAACAAAACAAACAAACAAAAAAGTTCAAATTGGGAAACAAGACTTAAGATTCAGCAGAAGGCGCTAATCAGTTCTGTGAATTTGTCCAAGTTATTTAATATTCCTGTTTTAATTTCTTTATTCAATCTTATAAGATTTTTGTGATGACTAGTAAGAAAAATATGGGTAATAAATATTAAGGCTCTCTGTGAATATTAGCAATACAGATAATAATGATTTATGATAAAGTGTTAAATTTACTGAACTGTTTGCAAGAAGATACCAAAGTAAATTTTATTTTTTTTTCATTTTAGATATGGAGAGACACTCCTGGCTCTCTCTCTCTCTCTCTCTCTCTCTCTCTCTCTCTCTCTCTCTCTTTCTCTCTCTCTCTCTCTCTCTGCTCAGGGCTAACTTCTGGTTTTGTGCTCAGAAATGACTAATTGTGATATTTTCCTATGATCAAACTTAGGCAGCTAAATGCAAGAAAATTGCATTACCTTTTGATCTCCATTTCTTTTTATTCTTCATGAAAATCTTAGCAAATCTTAGGTAATATACCTGATTGATAGTGGTCGCATAAAAACAGAACCCCTGAAAATCTAAAGAGCATCAGTGATTTAAAAGTTTTCTTTCTTCTTTTATTCTTCCCAGCTGGTGAGACACCTCTTCTTTCTAAAAATAATTGATCCCTGAACTTCCTGACAACTTTACAGAAACCAAAGAAGCATTGGCTTTGCTTATTTACTGGTTCAAAGGCGAATTTCAACAGAAAGCAACTTCAGTTAACTCTGAATCATCATCAGTGTCTTTAATGATTGGCTCTGGACAAACTCTGTCTTCTAATATTATACTGAATTGTTCACACTCTTCAGTGCTCCAATGTTTTAATTTTATTTTTTAAGAATTTGTTTATTTATTTTTAGTTAGTAAAATTTTTATTTAAACACTGGGATTACAAACATGATTATAGTTGGGTTTCAATCATAAAAAGAACCCTCCCTTTCAAAGTGCAGCCTTCAAACCACCAATGCCACTTATCTCCCTCTTCTCCCACCCCCTGCCTGTATTTGAGACAGACATTATACTTCTCTCACTCATTAACATTGTCATGGTAGTTGTTAGTATAGTTATTTCTCTAACTGCGCTCACCGCTCTTTGTGGTGAGCTTCATATCTTGAGAGGGTCTTTCCGGCCCTCATCTCCGGGTATCATTACAATACTTTCAGTAATCATTTCTATAGTTATTTGACACCTACTAGACTGATCTTGTTACTCTTTAGTTGCACAGCATTAAACTCTATGTCCCTTAAAGAAAACTACAATGTGCATTTTCAGTACATAGCAAATAATTAATATGACAAGTGTTGATGTATAAAGAAATAGATCGGTGAATAAGGGGGTATGTAATTGGGAAGATTAAAAAACTGTGTCCTGCTAAGCAGAACTTTTTCTGGGACCATAAAGAAAGACCATGGGGTTGAACAACTAACATGCCCAGGGCCTATAGTCAGTCTTATGACCATATGCTTTATGGTTAGAGACACTCTGTATCTCATAGGCCAAGAGAATTTCCTTTCTAATTTCCCCAATGTTTACTGCACCTATGCAAAAAGAAAAAAAAATAGATTAAAAAAAAGTTTGCCACAGCTGTCCCCCGTTTTGTTTCTTTTAATTTTATCCATATCTTCTAGATAGGGGCTCCCACCTTTCTCATAAAATCTTAGAACATGAATCATTTTGTTCTGCCTCATATTTCTACGTCTTCTTACAAACTGAAGAAAAGAAAAAAAAAATATAGTGCATGGGACCTAGGGGCCAAGCTGTCTCAGGAGCATTGAAGGGAAAAAATGATCAGATCTAAATACCCAAATCAAAATCTAATGACAGTAAAATCAAGAGACCCAAACTATAAAAAAGATAAACACAAAATGAATCTGTTACAGTAGCAGTCCAGGGGGCTAAAGGTGGAGGTATGGAATGTATTGCTGGGAACTATGATGAAGGGAGGTCAACTCTGGTGGTGGAAATGGCCCTAATTCACAGTCGCTCTATGCCTGAAATACAACTGTGAAAGACTTGTAATTCACAATGGTTTCAATAAAAATTTTAAAAAAAAACCTGTTTCCTAATGCTATATATATAACACAAAGATCTATTGTTAACTATCAATGTAAGTTCAACTTTAGTATCAGAGCAGAGGTGCTGATCTCTTTCCCTAAACCCCATCATCACCAATATCACACCATGAACAGCCTCCTGTTCATGTCCACATCTCCTCAAAGTCTCTTCAAATATTCAAGTTTAAACTATGTTCTAACCTTGATCAGTGGAATACATGTATTGACTTCTTCATACTGAGACTTTTAAGGCCATACGATCTTGGTTCTGGCTCTCATAGTCACCAATAGTTTCTCCTTTGACTCACAATACAAAATTAAGGGAAGTTTGAACTTTCTGGAGACGCTAAAGTTAATTAAATGTACTCCAGTCTCCTTGCTACTGTCATGTCTTTCTTTTTTCACTTTCTTTTTTTTCCTTCCTTTCTTTCTTTTTTTCTTTTTCTTCCTTCCTTCCTTCCTTCCTTCCTTCCTTCCTTCCTTCCTTTCCTTCCTTCCTTCCTTTCCTTCCTTCCTTCCTTTCCTTCCTTCCTTCCCTCCCTCCCTCCCTCCCTCCCTCCCTCCCTCCCTCCCTTCCTTCCTTCCTCCCTCCCTCCCTTCCTTCCTTCCTCCCTCCCTCCCTCCCTCCCTCCCTCCCTCCCTCCCTCCCTCCCTCCCTCCCTTCCTTCCTCCCTCCCTCCCTCCCTCCCTCCCTCCCTCCCTCCCTCCCTCCCTCCCTCCCTCCCTCCCTTCCTTCCTTCCTTCCTTCCTTCCTTCCTTCCTTCCTTCCTTCCTTCCTTCCTTCCTTTCTCTTTCTTTCTTTTTCTCTTTTTTGGGTTTTGAGGTCATATCTGATGGCACTCAGACGTTACTTCTGGCTCTTCACTCAGAAATCGCTCCTGATAGGTTTGGAGGACCATATGGGATGCCAGACATTGAACCCAGGTCTGTCCTTGGTCTGCTGCGTGGAAGGCAAATGCCCTACAGCTGTGCTATTGCTTTTGCCCTCGTGTCTAATTTCTACAGAAAAAATAAATCCCCTTTGACTACTAAAATCTGAAGGCATTCTATTACATAGGCCGACAAATTGTGACTAACAGGTCATATGGATTTCTGTTTATTTTTGTAAGTAAGATATTTTTGAAACATAGCTGAGTTCCAAGGAAGCTGTGAAATTAATGCAGAAAACCTCAAATGAACTGCAGTCACGAAGACCTTTAGAGGGAGCTCTTACTCTCCACCTCTCATTATCAATAACCCCAAAGGAAAAATAAATCGGTTATAGAAGCCAAATAAAGATATATCTGATGCATTATTAAAAGGGAAGTGCAACTACTTTACCATCCCCACAGGAAGATTTTCTTCAAGATACAACAAGCCTTGACCATGGAAAAACATTTTGATTTAACCAATGAAAAATTGTCATAACTCAGACTCATACGTTTCTCCAATGAATTTTGAGTTGTTTCTGATAATGATTTCCTTGTTTCCTTTCCAGGAAAGCCTTCTACCTTGTGTCATTGATTTCTTTGGGGGCATTTTGGCTACACTTGGCAGTGCAGAGGGAATACTGATTCTGTGAACAGCAATTTTTCCCGATAGTGTCTGGGACCATATGCAGTGCTGGGTATTGAACTGAGTAAGCCACATACAAAGAAAGGGCCTTAACCCCTGTACATTTTATGTGGTTGCCAGTCTCCCATCTTGTGTGATCCCTTAGAGGATTTTTCTGCTTGTCATGTGACATGCTTTTAAATTTATAAATTAGTTAAGAAGACCCATTTGACTTTACATTTACTCAGTTCATTTTGTTTTGGTCACACCATTTTCATACTATAACTACAGAGTCGATAAGTCATAACAAAGTCTGAATAGAAAAAGAGTGAAATTTATTACTATATAATCTTTACAAAACAAATTAACCTATTTTTTTAGACCTCCTTTGAAAATAAACCTTCCCTGCAAAAACAAAACAAATTACAAAAAGAAACACAGATGTATAAGTATGTTTGCCAGTTCTCTGTGGTTGAGGGTTTCACTTTGAATTTGGAGGTGATTGGGTCTCCGATTTATTTATTTGTAGGTACTCCAAATTCTTATATGAACTAGAGAAACCCTGCTGACTTTGTTGTCATGAGCAAATTGTATGCAAATTATTTTTCTCTTTTTTGGGGTGTCTGTGTTTGTGTGCATATCTGGCATGCTCAGGGCTTATTCCTGGCTCTGCTCTTAGAAATTACTCCTGACAGTGCTCAAGGGAACTGTTAAGACATCAGGGATCAAACCTGAGTTGGTCACATTCAACACAAACTTATTAGTATATGTACTATTGATCTATCCCCAAATTTTTTTGAAAATTTTACTTTTTTTAAATGACAGGAAGTAGGAAGAGAGGAAAAGAGAAAATATAACAGTTAGACTCCTCTGACACTCAGGTTTTGGGGACAAGGTTCTAGATGATCTAATCCAGTTTTGTTTGTTTAATTTTTGCTTGTTTATTTTTATTTAGTAACCATGAAATCACAAAACTATCCCTGATTGAGGAGACCAACCCCAACACAGAATCCCTGAAGGAAACTGAGAGACTGAGATGCCCTGAACACACCTGAACCGCCCAAGCCATTATTGAGGGTGCCTGAGAGCTTCGTTTTTGAAACCAACAGGTTGGGGCCAGAGGAGCACTGCCAGGCGCATCTCGACTAAATGAACAGACCGTAAAACGTAGAAGAAAACCACACAGCAAGCATGACAATGGGGGAAACAACGCAAGCCAACATCAGAAATATTAAATGAAGATGGCAGCTCTGATGACTTGAAAAATGCCAACCACCTAATTACCTCTCAGATAAGGAGCTTAGAGTAGAAATATGGAGGATGTTCATAAAACTCAAAGAAAGCATAGATCGAGCTGAACAGACCACAAAGACAGAAATCAGAAAACTCCAAAACTGAAATAACAGGACTGAAAAACTCAGTAGAAGAAATAAAAAAACCTTAATAAAACTATCCCTGATTGAGTTTCAAACATACAATGTTTCAAGACCCAGTTTTTTTTTTTTATAATGATTTTTATTTTGGCCAAAGTGGATTACAAATCATTCATACTAGTATTTTAGGTACATAGTGACATTGAATCAGGGGCATTCCCACCACCAGTGTTGTCCTCCCTTCACCCCTGTTCCCAGCATGCATCCCATATCCCCCTCCTTTGACCCACGGGGCTGCTAGTATAAGTGGTCCCCTCTGTGTCTAGCTTGTTGTTGATTGGGTGTAGATTCTGTTGTAGTTGGCTTTGGATTTGATGTTTAAGTCTGATTATTTTTTATTTCTACTCAAAGTTCATATGACTGGTCTTGGCACCCTCTATTATTTCCCCCTCAATTTGTGAGGCAGAACAAGGTGGTTCAAGTTAGTTTTTGACCAGGGTCCACTCCCCTCCACTAATGTGATCCCCCCACTTTTGCTTCCCGCTTACCGATCTGTTTCTACTGCTTATTATGATACCCGAGTGACTGTGCAAAAACCATTTACTCAAGTCTCAGTTTTCTCATCTGTGAAATGATTATAATAACAGGACTTCTACACAGATTTGGGAGTAAATGTATGTGAATCAAAGGAAAAATATATCAGAATCTTGGAAGAGGTTTTTCCTCAGTTGTCTTTCTCTGTGCACCATGTCTCATAGTCACAAGACATTTTCTCCCTGTGTGTTTTCTATTTTATGACATTTTGATGTCAGAAAAACACCAGTCACTGCAAATTAGGTGCCAGTATATGTTGTCACCAGCCCTGAAAATGTGTGGATTCCAAGTGGCAGAGAGTAAATCACCGACATGGCAGGCACAAATCACAGCTGGAGCATATCATAGGCTAGAATCCTAATTGTGCTGAATGCCATACATATAAAGGGAAACTGGGACTCCTGCCAGCATCTTCCCAGAATAGTGATTTTTCATTTAAATTCACCCCATCCCCCCCCTCAAGGCAGACTTCCTTTTCAATCATCATTTTAACTGCCTTACTCTTTCTCACTTCTCTTCCTTGTGATAGAAGCAATTGGATTCCCTGGTCCTTCCCAGTGAGATTACATGTAGATGCCTACACATCAGTGTGGTAAATACTGTTCATCACCAGAAAGAAGCATGGAGAGTTTGACATGGGAATCCAGTATATCATCAACCTCTTCGGCTTTAGGAATAATGGAGAATTTTTTTTTCTTTTAGTATGGTGCTAATGTTTCTGAGACAGTCTAGTTGTTCTAGACCCAGTGATGGAATAATTCCTATAGGAGAATAAAGAGGATTAATCCTGCTATCCTTTATTAGTATGGAGTAAGTACAATAGCATTATGTGATTTTCAACATTTCTACTCAGATCACAATCTGCAGTGGTTAGGAAGTATCTACTGGGAACTGAGAGATAACACAGCTGCCAAATCAGGACAGACCATATTTTGAGCCTCAGCATCCCATATGGTCCTTCCAGGAGCAATTTCTGAGCACAGAGCCAGGTGTAAGTCCAAAGTGCTGCATGGTGTGACCCAAACCCAACCCCCCCAAACAAGAAAGGTCTACATTGGAGATTTAGCTGAAATGTAAGAATCTAAAATGTCATTTGAGTTAAATAAAATAAAATTAGAAATATGGGAATGAATTTAACCCATTCTTTTTTTTGTTTTGGTTTTGGGCTCACACCCAGTGATGCTCAGGGATTACTTCTGGCTATGTGCTCAGAAATCATTCCTGGCTTGGAGGACCATATAGGATGCTGGGGGATCAAACTGCAGTTCATCCTAGATTAGTGTGAACAAGGCAAACACCCTACCACTTGTGCCACCTGTCTGGCCCCTAACTCATTCTTTTTTACAAAAATAATTTTTATTGAGACCAATGAGAATTACAAGTCTTTCACAGCTATATTTAAGGTACATAGTGAAAGTGAATTAGGCCAATTCCCATCACCAGTGTTAACCTCCCTTCACCACTGTTCCCAGCTTGAACTCCATATCTCCATACTTAGCCCCCTGGAATGCTAGTCTAACAGGTCCTTTTGCAGATAGCTTGTTGTAGTTGGGTCTTTTGATTCTATTTTCATTGACTTTGGGTTGGTTATTTAGATCTGATCATTTTTTATTTTCACTCAATGCTCATGAGACCACTTTGACCCTGGTAACATCCACTATTTTTTTTCTCAAGTTGTAAGAAGACAAAGAAATATGTGGAATGGATCAGAGCAGTGCCACCAGCAGTAGGGCATTTCTCTTGCTCACGCTAACTTAGGACAGACTGCAATTCAATCCCCCAGTATTCCGTATAGGTTCCCAAAACCAGGAGTAATTTCTGAGCATGCAGCCAGAAGTAACCCCTGAGCGTCACCTGTTGTGGCCCAAAAACAAAAAAAGAGAGAGAGAATGAGGCAGAACAAGATGATTCATGTTCTATGGTTCTGTAAGAAAAATTAAAAGCAGGTAGGAGCCCCTGTTTATAAGCTATAAATGTAAATTTAAAAGAAAAAAATAAAGAAAAAGAAAAAGGGGGGGGCTAATGTGGCAAGTGTGTTGTTGTTTTTTGTTTTCTTTTTTGTGTATTAGTATTGGGAAAATTTGAAAGAAAATTCTCTTGATGAAAACTGTCATGAGACCAACTACATGCTCAGATCATGTTAGTTGTCAGACTGCAAGGCCTTTTTATGGTACAAGGAAACTTTCTGCTCAGTCATGGTTGCCAAAGTCAGTCCTCTGTAATTAGGGATCTTGACTTTTGCACAAATACTAGATTGAAGTCTAGGAGAGAGTCTTTCTTTATGGTTTCATGAAAAGTTCTGTTCAGTGACTGTTATAGTCAGTCTTCTATAATTAGTGATTTTTGTTTTTGCACAGATCCTAGGATGATGGGTCTTCTGATTTCATCTCATCATTAGGTGATGATGTAGGGCAACCTGGCCTTAGATCAAGTTGTTTCTGTGTCCTCATCATCAAGGTGTCATATGGACCTACCCTGGCTCAAGTTGGTGCCAAAACAGTATTAGGCCTCCCCTCCATGGGGGAGTTTGATCCCCAGTGCTGCTGCAAGGAATTTTTCTAAGGTTGGAATCTAGGGGTTTGGGATTAGATGGTAAATGTCCAATCACATGAGGTCTAAGTTGAGTCCCCATGACAAGTGTTCAGGGTAGAAGGACCCCCTGTATTATAAAATTTGTGAGTTCTTATCCCTATTAGATAATAATTTGTTTCTATACATAAGATTTCTCCATTTTAATGTGCCTATGCAAAAAGGAATGATGCAATATTATATTATTAGTGCATATGGGGATAAAAATGACAAGTTATACAATCTCTCTGACTTGCTTTTGACCTGAGCTTTTATTCCAAGCAAGACTTTTCTATTAGAATTCTTACTATGCATAACCATTATATGCACTATATAACAATAACACTATAATAATAACAATATATGAGTAACCAAAGCAAACAAACAAATAAAAAATGAGGATGGAGGAGGCTATCTCTACATTTGGAAATAAACACACAAAGAGTTATAACTATTGAGAAAATAAATATACAAAGAAAATATAGATATCCCCATTAAGTCTTTTGAGATAATCTTTGGGGGAGAAGAGCCAGGGCACATTTTTATCTCTCTTATTGAGTCTGAGAAATGGTCTGCAGAAGTAAGGGACCAGGTTGTGTCTTTGAGCTGGGGGTCCCTCTGGAGCTGAATCCTTAGCAGACTACAGTTTCAACATTGAGGGGAAGGTGAAAGAAAAAGGGCCACATAGAATGAGTCAACAGGAAGAGTGACTTTAGCTTCTTGCCAGAGATGTGGGGCTGATAGGGAGCTAGATAGAGGAATACTGGAGCAGGATGGTCTTGGTACCTAAGGATTTAAAAACTGAGAGTAAAAGGGGTTAAATATGGAGAGATAATGGATCATGATTGATGAGGTAAAAGGATAGAAGAAGTCTTGAATGTGGGGTGAGGAAAGATAATATATAACACAGGCTATAGACAATATAGCCACAGATTGTTTATAATGCAATTAGGCAAACATAGAGGAGTCCACTGCATATACATTCACACCCAATTATAGACAGACAATAAAGATCTATTTATAGGTTGTAGTTGCAGGCCTGACATTTATGGATGGGTCAGAGCTCTTTAAAAATAAATTAAATAAATAAAATAGATTAAAAATAGAAAAAGAAATCAAAAAATGGAAGGGGAAAGATTTTCCAATGTCTAGGCACTTTATCAATGGTAGGGATAAAATTTGCTAAATGAAGTTTTGGGGGTTAGATTGTTCATGGAGCATTTGAGGATAAGCATATGTTTCAGCTCTTGAGTACTAAGCAGTAAGATATGATCACTATAAGAAGAGTCTACCCTATGTCGTATCATGCACCAAATCTCATGAGTCAAGGTTCCATTCCTGAAAGGAAATACACAGAATGGGCATTATTATAGAATAGGAACATAGCATGCATTGAAAGAGAAGAGAAAAAGGAGAAAAGAAAATAAAAGGATGATAGTAATTTTCAAAAAATACTCAATGTGTGGGGCCTGTAACCAAATGTCTAAGGTGTTCAAGAAATTGTTCATAATTCTCAAAATGACAGATTAACAGAAACCTGGTTATTAATATTTTGTTCAAGTTTAAGTTCAAACTGGTATCTAATTCCAAAGTAAAAACATTTTAAAGTTTCTATCAGACTTACGTAGAAAAGAACTGGCTTTCTTTATTGGTAAGAATGTAAACTCTTGTAAGTTTTAGTTCTGAACACAGAAATGGGACTAAAGACAGATACGTTTTTACAATAATTGAAGCTGATTTTATGAACTTGTACTGAAAGATTGAAATTAACATTTATAATCTTCAAAATCACTTATTCTGCCCTTTTGCTCTTCTGCTTCTGACCATCTCAGAAAAAAATTCTATGGCCATTTATAAAGGGAAAATTATATCCTGAATTGATGTAATTAATAAGTCAGCAAAACCAATGTCATAAAACTATTAATCGGATGTAGGCTAATAAGAAGGCAAAGCAGGTTTCAAAGCAACTGGTACATTTCCAAGAGCTAACAAACAATAATGATGAGTAGCTTTACATGCAGGGAATCTGTCATTGCCTAGTTACATATTACTCTAGATCATACTATCGTTTTTATTTTCTATTCTCTAGAAAGCACAGAAATCAGAAAACAGAAAGATGTAGACTTATTTTTTTGTCCCCCAATTCACAATACAGACCAGGCAAAGGGCCTGTGTTGAGGTGTATATGGGGTGCATTTACTGTACCTCCCCTTTCTATACAGTCAGTGTAAAGAACACAGCCTGTGGTAAGAATTGGGAGGTCTTATCTTTTCTTTTCTTTTTGATTTTTTAATATATATAAGAAATTATATATATATTTATCCTCACCAGTGCAACATTCCCATGACCAATATCCCAAGTATCCTTACTCCCCACCCCTCACTGGCCTGTACTCTAGACAGGCTTTCTACTTCCCTCATTCAGTCACATTTTTTTATAATAATTCTCAGTGTAATTTTTTTTGTGACTGCACTAAACGTCTAACCCCATCAAAAAATGGGGAGAAAAAATGAACAGACACTTTGACAAAAAAAAGAAATACAAATGACTAAAAGGCACATGAAAAAATGCTCCACATCACTAATCATCAGGGAGATGCAAATCAAAACAACTATGAGGTTCCATCTCACGCCACAGAGATTGGCACACATCAGTAAAAATGAGAAGCAGCAGTGCTGGCGGGGATGTGGAGAGAAAGGAACTTTTATTCACTGCTGGTGGGAATGCCATCTGGTCCAACCTTTGTGGAAAGCGATATGGAGATTTCTCCAAAAGCTGGAAGTTGAGCTCCCATACGATCCAGCTAGACCACTCTTAGGGATATATCCTAGGAACACAAAAATACAATACAAAAATCCCTTTCTCACACCTATATTCATAGCAGCATTATTTATAATAGCCAGACTCTGGAAACAGCCTAGATGCCCCTCACTAGATGAATGGGTAAAGAAATTGTGGTACATGGAATATTATGCAGCCATCAGAAGAGATGAAGTCATGAAATTTTCCTATACATGGATGTACATGGAATCTATTAAGCTGAGTGAAATAAGTCAGAGGGAGAGAGATAAACACAATGGTCTCCCTCATCTATGGGTTTTGAGAATAATGAAAGACATTTGTGTAATGATTCTCAGAGACAAAATAGAGGAGGACTGGAGGACCCAGCTCCCAACATGATGTAGACTCATTTTTGAGGCAATTACTATTTCACAAGACTTCCTATAATTATAATTCTATTTTTAGTGATGTGTGAAGCTTGATCTGAATTTATCTCATGATTATCTATTAATCCATTACCAAACAGTAAATCAAATTTGTGGATATTTGAATTCAAGCCCAAGATGAAAATAAATGATAACTTTACTTTTTTTAGTTTAGGTTTTTTGGAAGATTTTAATGCTGGTATCAAATACTATAATTTCACAATTGTCTTTTCTTAATCATTGTAATTCTGGGAGAAGAAAATGGCTGATTTATGAAGAGGAGTAGGAAAGGAACTTTGGCCACATCAGAAAGTGCTAAGGGCTTACTCCTAGCTCTGTGCTCAGAAATCACTATGTTGTGGTTCTGGGGACAGGTGGAGTGACAAGGATCAAACCAAATTGGCTACCTGCTGTACTACTACAATAGTCCTGGAAAAAAATACTTTAAACATTCAAATATTTTTTAGGAAATAGTACGAATTATCTAATGTTGCTCTAAAACCAATTATAATGCTTAATAGCAATCAATGATTAGAAACCTACGAACACAAACACATACTGTTTTACAGTTTCTGCATCAGGTGCACTGTCTCTTCTTAGCAGTATTAATTTGGCTCAATTTCTCTCCTGAGGTGGCAATCAGACTATTAATCACAGGTATAATGGATCTGGACGACTAATTCCAATTCATTTTATGACTGTTCCAAGTCTCAGATGTCTTCTTTCACATGGATTCAGGTAACTGTAGTTGCAGAGCTGATATCTTCATGTGAGGAGCTCATCATGAACTTACTTTGTATATTTGTGACACAGCAGTGAGTGAGCCAAAAGCAAGATAGTAGACCAGACAAAAATCTTAGGCCTTTTCAAATCTAGTCAAAAACTGTACCATCACTTCTGCCACTCTCCATTCATTAAGGAAACCAAAGTCCAGTTCATTTCAAAGAGAGAGGATTGCATAAGAAAGTTGAACACTGAGGTAGAAATCATTGAGAACCATTTTAGGAAGTGTTAGGTTAAACATTAAACATTTTTTTGAGTACCAAACTCAGGAAATTTACTACACAAATATGTTTTAAGCCTATGCAAAAGGCCATTTGAGTAGGTTATTTCTTGGAGAGCAGAAGTGAACATTTTAACCCAACGCATCTAAATCTTTATCCTAACTATTCCATTTTACTTGGGAAAGGAACTGCAGATCAGACACATCCAAATTGCTGTAGCTCAATGCCAATGAAATTTTGTTTACAAAGCACTGTTTTGCCAATCCCTGAAGAGATTATGTAACTTCAACTGGTCGTATTTAACAACAAATTTTGGTCTTGGAGACTTTACCCACAAAACAGAGTGAAATACTGCCATACATACATCTGTGATTTGGTTGCTATCTGCAAATATGTTTACAACATGAAAATGCTTGAATCATCTTGATAATCTAGCATTGTGTCTTTATTTATCAAATTCATATTTACTTAAAAATATAGTAATTTTATCATTTCTATTTTGTCCACTCCCCACTGTAATTTCCAGGTCTAGCATAGGGTCAAAAATTCAGTCAGTGCTCATTATATTTCAAAGATTAAATTAAATTAACCTCAACATCCTGTGCTAACTTTTATCTTTGTTTGGCATTAACTATGTTTTATTTTTGTTTTGCATTTTCTAGATTTTTCCTTCTCTAAATGCCCACATTTCAAATAAATAAAATGTCCTGAACTGCTAACTGTAGAATCTAACTACTTACTATAGAATCTCCAAATTTTTAATTTGGTTGCACTTAAGTTTATAACGGAAGATTACGGATGATCAAGGATAGATTCACCATGAGTTTACCCCTAATACAAGGTTATACTTGCCCACAAAACAGAGTGAAATATTGCCATAGATACATCTGTGATTTGGTTGCTATCTGCAACCAAAGAGTGGTGAGTTCAGTTAGAGAAATAATTACACTCTCATGACAATGGTAGTGAGTGAGAAAAATGGAGTGCCTGTCTAGAATATAGGTATGGGGGTACAGGAGGCTGGAGATTGTGTGCATTAGTGATGGGAATGTTACACTGGTGAAGGGGGGTGTTCTTTTTTATAGCTGAAATTACAAACATGTTTGTAATCACGGTGCTTAAACAAATATAATAATTAAAAAATAAAAAGAATGCAAGAAAAAGAAGACTTGAGGAAGGTTGTTTAACATGAACAAAAATATAATAGCATCTTTCACAAACATGTAAGATATCCTAAGTGAGTCAGTAACTCCATACTCTATACATTGCTAAATGCTTAGAACACTGTGAAAATATATATTACTGAGGCTGGAAATCAGGGTCCTTGCCTTGAGTGAAGCTGAACTGGACTTGATTCAAGAGTGATCCCTAAATGCAGAGCTAAGAGTAAGCCCTGAACCACTGGGTATAGTCAAAAGTCATCAATAAATTTGCACACTACTAATTTATTTTTCCAATGAAAAAAAAAATAAAACTAAAAAGATCTAGAATGGTTGTATTAATTGCCAGGCCATGGTATTGCAAAAATAAAATAGGGGCAAAAATGAAGTAGAAACAACATTTATACGCTGAGGCTGGAGAGATAGCATGGAGGTAAGGCTTTTGCCTTGCATACAGAAGGTCGTTGGTTGAATCCCGAAATCCCATATGGTGCCCTGAGCCTGCCAGGAGCGATATCTGAGCATAGAGCCAGGAGTAACCACTGAGCGTGGCCGGGTGTGATCCAAAATCCAAAAAAAAAGAGAAAAAGATAGAAACCTCATTTATATTCACTCTATTGGTATGTGTGTGCATCCATGTGGGCAGGGAGGGGGAACTGGGCCATTCTTGGCGTTGTTATAGGATTGGTCTGGACTCTGTTATCAAGCTTTGCTCTCAGTGGTGCTCAGGACCATGAGGTTCTGGATAGCAAACCAAACATTGGCGGCATGCAAGGCAAGCTTCTTAGTCTGTTCTATCTCTCCAGCCTCTAAAACGTATACCTTAAGCCAAACTTCAATATTAACATCTTGTTCTAATACACATAGAAAATTATCCTTTGAACTCTTAAAATATGCCAGTTTTAAAGTTCTATATATGAACTTCGGATAACACTTTGTCTCATAGAGTATAGCTCAGACTTCTGCCATGGAGACAAACTAAATCACAGACCATAGGAAAAGGATTTTCACCCAGAGCCAAGGACATTCCAATGCAAAGGCCAGCAATTGCCTAAAACAGTTTGTGGAAGTTATGTATATATTGAGTGTTGCAAGTGGATCATATGAGGCATAAATGACACCAAAATGACCCATGAGCAAGTGCATACACACAAAGATAGGCATGTATGTTATACCAAGATTTCAATTTTTTTCCTCTCATCTGGAAATAATATTTGAATATGATCATATTTAAACTTGGTTTTTCATATAATAAAATATCTTTTCTTTCCTGTGGGTTTACTCCTTGTTCATTCTTTCTGCATGTAAATTTACATAATAGATTTTTATTTTGGAGTTGGCCTAAAAATGATCTCCCTTGGCATTTACTTTGAATTTATTCAGTATATTATTATCAATACCTTACTAATAATTCTTTTATGTCTTGTGATTTATAATTTTATTAATTTTTGTTTTAGAGTCACACCTGTCTGTGCTCAAGGCTTTCACCTGGCCCTACACTTAAGTATCACACCAGATTGAGTTCTGGAAACTATGTGTCATGCCAAGAATAAAACAAGAGACAGTTTTGTGCAAAACATACATCATGCCCACTGTACTATCTTTTGGTTCCTACTCCTTCTTTTCTAATATGTCAGTTTCTCTCTCTTCTAATAGATGAGTCTTTTCTTCTGGCACTTCACAATTTGTGAAAAACATTTTATTTCATATCATATTTAATGCCTAAAACAACGCTAAAGTTACTCAAAAGAAATACCTTTTAAACATGAAAAACTGATATTCTAAAAGATTTAACGATTCCCCTAATCTAATATGGTGAGCAAATGTTGACAAACTTTGTAAAACTTAATACTATGGAATGAATGCAGAATAGTTTTCTTCCAGCAATAATATAAGATATTTTATTTAAGGATTGATTGAATTAATGATCATGTATATTAGTTTTAGCCTTCTTACTCAACTTCTATATCGGACTTTTAAATTTTAGACATTTAAATTTTACTCTATTTAGAATTTTAAATTGAGTTCAATGTGAGAGGAAGCAATATATGTTTATATTCATAGGTCTAGGAATATTTTAGAGTAAAAAAGTAAAAAACAATGAGTTATAGAGTATAAACATAATTGAATTTGAGTTCTGAGTCAATGGAGATACAACTGGAATTATAGTGAAAGCATAAAGATTTCTGGTCACAATCTCCAATGTTGTGGGCGATAGAATTGTTTAGACTTTAGAAGAAACTATGGATGAAGTTACATGCCCATTCTACATATTGCATATTCTACAAAGGTGATTGACTCTTCCTTAGTAAGATGTTGGTAGAGAAAATGCAAGTATTTAACATGGCAATCAAAAATAACGATTCCAGTTTCAATCACCCTTTTACCACAGACAACTAAGAATGTCTATAAAAATATCTGTGTGTATGTATATTTTTTCTTTGCTTCTCAAATAGGTCTGTAGGCTGCTTGAACTGACTCTCCGCTGAACATCCAATAAAACTGACATGACTATTGGATGTTATTTCTTGGTTCTTCTCCCCAGCAACTTCTGGTGTAAAGCATTCAGACCTTAGCTATACAATTTAAAGAGGTGAACTCTTTAAAGAGGACAGAAACACAGCGTCCATCCCCCAACAGGAAAAGGTGAGGTTGATATTACTAGAACAGACAGCTTTGACACTCCTCACTACAAAGGGACTTAACCCCTCCCTCTGTTCTAAGATATATTTTCATACCAGCCCAATGAGGAGATAAAACACAGTTGATCATTGTTATGCTTTTGCTTAAGTTAACACAGTAGCAAAATGGAATCAGCTTAGAGATTGCTAACGGTTGGCAGTGAAGTAGTGAGGGAAATGGTGTTTGTAAGTTTTTTGTTCTCACTGCCTGGTAAGTAGGAAGATGCAAGTGACTGATTAATCAAAGCTGGGTAAAATGGGTAAAAGCCTATAGAGATTTCAAAAGCTGAGCCCTTAATTTTACCAATAGTAAACTGTGACAAAACAGTATAAATGGTTGTTTCAAATGACGTAAGAAAGTGAACTCCTGATCACTTTGAATTTCCATCCCCAATATTCCTTGAAAACATAAAAGTTATGAATAGGTCCATAAGTCAGAATCCAAAAACTTCCCTTTTTTAGGGTAATGGAGAGCATTACAAGGTGAAGAACTTAGGTGTATGCTGTGATAAACTAATAGTACTAAAGTAATTGTATGCAATAACATATTCTTTGATATGAGTTGTCCGAGTATTTCTTTGTACAGGTTCCTTCAGTGTGATCTAGATCTGTGGTTTTCTTGCATACTCTTCTTTTACTTTCACGCCCCAAAACATGAAAACCACAACATCCTGCATAAGTCATTTTTACCTGAAGTTATTTAGAATTGTCAACTCATAAGGATGATTCTAACTAGAAATAATAATATTGCTATTGTGAATGGCAGTATTAGAAAAATACTGCATCATTCCTCCTATCTATAAGAGTTCCCTCTACTGATTCCCAGTAAATATATTCCATAATAGATGGTAACAAACTTTTTCTCTGCTTAATTTTCCTCTATACTTATGCAATGTAAGCACAAAAAGAGTATCAAGAATAACTAACAAAATAAAATAACTATAAAACAGCTATCAAAGTCGGTCTACTTCTCTCTTGTTCTTTCTACCCTCTCTAAATAACTTTTTTTCCCAGAACTGAAATAATGTAAAGGAAAAAAAACATAAATTAAAAATACTATTGCATCTGCTAGTGACAAGTTAAAACTTCTTTAGAGCTATCTACAATAGTCTATAGTTCTTTGAGGCAATTGTCATAACCTATATGTCTAGAGGAGAAAATTAAACCTCAGAAAGTCCAAGTTTATGATTATAGCAAATGATTCAGAATTTGAATTCAAATTTATTTTCAAAACCAATATATGACTCATAAAATAAATATAAACTACAAAAATATATTACTGATAAATGTTAAAAAGGAATATCATTTAAGATTATATTACTGTATGATATAAGATTATGAGCCTAATAAAATGAAGTACATTATATAATATATAAAGTAGTACAAATGTAAAATTTAGTAAAAAATTGAAAGACAATTATAGTAAATGATTGTATTTTTCTAAAAAAAATACTCTTTGTAATACAGTGGTAAGAAATTTATACTATACAAAGCAGAATAAATTAAAGGAAGACAGTTTTACCTTTGTGTAAAATATATGATAAAAAATTATAAACAAAACCAATGAGAGTTAAGAATACACTAACAGAATTTATACTACCTAAAGAGATGGGAGTTATGGGAGAGAAACAAAGTGAGAATATATAAAATAAAAATATATTATATATGTAATATTACCTAACAATTTTCTTGAGTGAAGAGTTTTATGAAATTGTTACCTATAGTTACTTTCTAAAAAAAATAGCATTTAAGAGTCATGGGTAATGGAGAAAAGCTTTCTTTTTCATCTTCAAAATACCCATGAAATGTAAATATTTTTAAAAATACAACTGCATTATAATCATGAGGAAAATGCAAATTAAAGCAAAAATAAAATATAGCATCACACTAAAAAGACTAGCACTTATCAAGAAGAACAACAAGCAGTATTGGCATGGTTGCAGGGAAAGAAGGACCCCCTCTTTCACTGCTCATGGCAATGTCAGTAGGTCCAGCACTTTGGAAGATGATATGAACATTCCTCAAAAAATTAGAAATTGAACTTTCAAATGATAAATTCCATTCCTGTATCCCAAGGCAGAAAAGCCCTCTGGACTCCTATATTCATTGCAGCATTATTCATAATAGCCAAAATCTGGAAACAAACCCAAATGCTCAAGAATAGATGAGCAGATAAACTATAGTACATATACCTACACAAGTGAATTCTACTCAACCATGAGAAAATATGAAAGTCATGAAATTTTATAGTGCGTGGATGGAACATGCTGAGTAAAATAAAATAGAAAGAGAGGGGCAACACGGAAATTATCTCATTCATATATAGGATATAAATAAACACAGTAGGGGAATAACCATTGATGAAAGGCGATAGAAATGAAGAGCAAGAAAACTGGTCCTTAATAGAAGCTTACTTCTCTGGGAGGATGGAGGGATAGAGACAGAATAGGTTAGGAAAATAACCCCTGTGACAATGAGAGTGTGAAATGATTACCAGAAGTAGATGCTGAAAGGAGATAAAGTGACATCTGTGATATTCTATCAATGACTGTATTATGAGATAAGATGCCTACAAAGGAGCAAAGGGGCCAGAGCAGTGGTGCAAGTGGTAGGGCATTTGCCTTGCATCTGCTAACCTAGGAAACAGGTTCGATCCCCAGGCAGCATCCCATATGGTACCCGAAGTCAAGAATGATTTCTGAGCACATAGACAGGAGGAACCCCTGAGTGTCACCGGGTGTGGCCCCAAAAACAAATAAAGGAAAAGGAGAAACAACAACAATAACAAAAAAAAAACTCCCAAAACTAAAAAGTAAATAAGTAAATAGTGCCAGCTATCAATGTAGGTTGGGGTTTGCAAGGAAACTGGAGATACTGGTGTAAGGAAGTAGACACTGGTGAGGGATTTCTGTTGGGAAACTGTAGCCCTGAAATGCAGTCATGAATAACTTTATAACTTTGCAATTCACAATGATTCAATAAAACTTTAAAAAAAATTAAATCTTCAGAGAGCAAATTTTAATATTAGTTTTTAAATAAATTGAATAACATATTAAATATATAACAAGTAACAACTTTTTCTGAGTCACACTCAACAGTGCTCAGGGCTCATTTCCCTGTGCTCAGGTATACCTGGTGGGCTCCCGGAAAAAAATGGGGTGCCAAAACATGAATCTGAGTCAGCCAAATGCACGATAATTGCACTATACACTCTACTATCCTCCCAGCCCCAACAAAACTGACTTCATACGAAAAGCTGTTGCAGGTGACTCAGAAGCTCATGAAGAGATAAGGGAGGTAACACATAAACCTCTGAATTCGTGAGAATGTCTGCAGCAGCCATTTTGAAAAGAACCAGGTTATACCTTCAGAGAAGGCCTGCAGCAGAGTACAGAGGTCAGTGTTGGGGATATTAGCTAAAATATATGCAGCAGAATGCTATATATTTGCCCAGAACTGGGCCTGATGAGATGTACATCATTATGGAGTTATTGAAGTCCTAAAAATTTCAGTAATACGCCCAAGGATATATTTTTATCTCATTCTCAGATACCTGTCCTTTGCATCAGGACATGTGCTATATCTCAGAATTTTCAGAAAATAAGAAAAAATAATTGTTGCTCTTTCTTGAGGATAGTGTAGGAAGCAACTGTTTTTTGAGAGAATAGAATATATGCCTAAACCTAAAGGGCATTTTTATTAATAATGATTGAGTTGTTTTAGGAGACACTGAAGTGCTTGAAATGATCAAAATCATTTATTTGAAGAAAAGATGCATACCCGTGTTCTTCTGGGCACAGAGCCCATATAAATAAGATCATAAATGCCATGGCTACTCTGAGGTCATCATGAAAAAAATAATGGACCTTGATGTAAAAGAACTGGTTAGTCATCAATTCCATTCCTTTTGCCAAAAGCAAAAATATTCCCCATGATATTTGAAGAATAGTAATACTTAGATTGACTTCAGACACAATTTTGGAATCAGATCTGCCACCATTTTATATGCTACCATTACCTTAATATCTATCATTTTTAAATAAATTTAAAGTAGAAGTCTTTATAACTAAAAGTTTATGATAAAAAGAATTATGCCCCAAGTAGAGAACTATTCATTTATGTGTGAAAGAAATAAAATGAAAGAAATGAGTGGTGGAATTCCTCAGGAAAAGATAGCAGGGGGGAAGGGTGGAGAAATGGACTCTGATTCCATTTCTCTCAGTGCCTTATATCAAAGCAAGGCCATAGAGGCCCAAAATTTCTGACATAACCAAACTTGCACAAAACTTAAAGTGGTTTTTATTATTAAACAAACAAGCTTAGTCACTTATATAACTAAACAACAACAACAACAAAAAGCATGATTGATAAGTAGTACACTAGACATTAACAAAAAATTGGCCCCAATGTTTTATGTTTTCCTTGTTCTCCATGCAAGTTCTGTGGTTTAGTGGTCCCACGAAAAGTGAAGGTAAGAAAGCCATGAAGTCAAAAGAGTAAAAAGGGGAGAGCTTGTGGTTTGTACCAGTAAAAATAGAGAAAGAAAAAAACCCTTTTAAAATAAACTTTTTTGTGATCTATAATTCAGGTAATGTCTGCATAGTTTCTACTCTTTATGTTGGGGACTTGAGCAAACCTGCCCATGACCCAAGTCCTGTTATTTTACATCTCAGAATGTTAGTTTTTTCATCTAGTAATCTTAAAGTCTTTTCCATTGACTTTATATACAAATTAATTTCATTAAAATTACCTGCATAAAGTAACTTGGCAAAAACTTATTACTAAAATAATAATCATTTTCTGAAGCTAGAGTTCTAGTATATCAGGTTAGATAGTATAAATACTGAGTCCCACCAGGAATGATCCCTGAGTACAGACCCAGGAGTAAGCCTGAATACCTTCTAGTGTAACACACACACAGACACACACATACACACACACACAGACACACACACACTCCATATTTTCCTTTACTCTCTCCTTTTAATGGCACAATACATAAAAATGTTGATTTTTCTCATTCAAATTTCAAGATCTATCTGAATTATTAAGTTAATAACAATTCATTATTAAGTGTAATAAGTGATTAAATAATTAAGTTAGGATCTATATGAATAATTGTGTCTTGATCATGTTGCATGTATGCAGCTCTCATATTTGCATCATACCTTCTTGTATTCAGCAAGAAATAGTCAGATGCAGAATTCATTTTGACAAAGGCAGGTTAAATATGCTTTACAGTCCAAAATTAAAACCTAAGAGGCAGAAACTAACTTGTCTTATTCCAAAGACCTCTTAAAGATTTCATCCCATCTCCTTATATAGTTTAGCCAACCCCCAACTCATAGAATTGAAGCCCAGCCAACCAGCCAGAATGAAGAATATGACAGATATGTCAACAGATGGTTTAATCATTTGTACATTATAATTTAATAATTGGTCAACACTTGCATAATATTTGAGAAATAATCTTAAAATCTGATAGGCTCCAAATTTACACATGAGAAACCTTGGTCTCAGAGAGATTAAGTGTCACAGCTATTAATTGATCAACCAGGATTAGAATATACAGCCCACCATTTTTTCCATGGGAATAGGATTCCCTGGAGAGTTGACTGAACATTCCCAGCAAAGGCACTCATTGCCTCCTGAGGTTTGTCTGGCTCTGATAACTCTTTCTTGTCATAAGTCCGACTTTGCCATGTTAATTAACTCTGAATTTGTATGTAAATCTCTAAATCTCTACAGAATTTTGCTTGAAAATATTCAGCTATCTGCCTGCTATGATAACATACATGATAATGGCAATGACTTGGGTATGTTGTTTGTTTGAACTTGCACCTGCTTTACTGATTGTTTAGAGAATTTAGGCTCACCATGTAATTCAACCAGGGGCTGTAACATGGGACTCATCACTTCTAATCCACCATTAATATAAGCAAAATGCTTTCTAGTAACATATAACATGCCATGAGCCCTCAGAATTAGGGTCTGAGACTTGAAATAAAACAGACATGACAAAAGTAACCAGAAAATGTACTGTCCAAAGAACATACTTCAAAGGACAGATAAAAAAAATCACACAAAACAGAAGGCATGTACCAAAAATATCTATAACTTTATTATACTTTTTTTAAGGGACATACATGAGGGTGCTCCTGATTCTGTGTTCCTCAGGGATCTCTCTGAGTGGTGATTGAAGATTAAAAATTGAACCAGGATAAGAGAACATCTTACACTCTTCTGTATTTCCAGTTCCAATATTACTATTTTTAAAGCTATGACAATAGGTACTCTAAAATAGGTTACTTAATTAAGAAATAAATTTACCTTGGGTTAAATTAACCAATACTTATATAACACTTAAAGAAAGCTTCTCTTCCCATCTCTGTGTTTATGGTCAAAACTTAACCCCCTCTTTTTTCTCTTTCTAATTCTTTCCTCCAAACAGAACCACATAACTTGAACCATCTTGTTCTGCCACACAAATTGAGGGGGAAATAATGGAGGGTACCAAGATCAAACTGGTGTATGAACATTGAGTAGAAATATAAAAAATGATCAGACTTAAACACCAAATCCAAAGACAACAGAATCAAAACCCAATCTACAACAAGCTAAACACAGAGAGGACCACTTATCCTAGCAGCCAAAAGGTCAAAGGAGGGGGATATGGGATGCATGCTGGGAACAGGAGTGGACGGAGGCCAACACTGTTGGTGGGAATGCCCCTAACTCAATGTCACAATGTACCTAAAATATTACTGTGAGATGGGAATATATTAAGCTGAGAAGCTTCTGCACCTCAAAGGAAATAGAGCCCAGGATACAAGAACCACCAACTGAGTGGAAGAAACTATTCACCCAATACCCATCAGATAAGGGGCTAATCTCCAAAATATACAAGGCACTGACAGAACTTTACAAGAAGAAAACATCTAATCCCATCAAAAAATGGGGAGAAGAAATGAACAGACACTTTGACAAAGAAGAAATACAAATGGCCAAAAGACACATGAAAAAATGCTCCACATCACTAATCATTAGGGAGATGAAAATCAAAACAATGATGAGATACCACCTCACACCCCAGAGATTGGCACACATCACAAAGAATGTGAACAAGCAGTGTTGGCGGGGATGTGGAGAGAAAGGAACTCTTATCCACTGCTGGTGGGAATGCCGTCTAGTTCAACCTTTATGGAAAGCGATATGGAGATTCCTCCAAAAACTGGAAATCGAGCTCCCATACGATCCAGCTATACCACTCCTAGGAATATACCCTAGCAACACAAAAATACAATACAAAAAGCCCTTCCTTACACCTATATTCATTGCAGCACTATTTACCATAGCAAGACTCTGGAAACAACCTAGATGCCCTTCAACAGACGAATGGCTAAAGAAACTGTGGTACATATACACAATAGAATATTATGCAGCTGTCAGGAGAGATGAAGTCATGAAATTTTCCTATACATGGATGTACACGGAATCTATTATGCTGAGTGAAATAAGTCAGAGAGAGAGAAAAAAACGCAGAATGGTCTCACTCATCTATGGGTTTTAAGAAAAATGAAAGACATTCTTGCAATAATAATTTTCAGACACAAAAGAGAAAAGAGCTGGAAGTTCCAGCTCACCTCAGGAAGCTCACCACAAAGAGTGATGAGTTTAGTTAGAGAAATAACTACATTTTGAACTGTCCTAATAATGAGAATGTATGGAGAGCCTGTTTAGAGTACAGGCGGGGGTCGGGTGGGGAGGAGGGAAACTTGGGACATTGATGATGGGAATGTTGCACTGGTGATGGGTGGTGTTCTTTACATGACCGAAACCCAAACACAATCATGTATGTAATCAAGGTGTTTAAATAAAAAATATGTAAGATCCAAAAAAATAATATATTACTCTGAATGATTTGTAATCCACTTTGGTCAAAATAAAAATTATTTAAATAAAAATAAAAATTTATTTGCTTCACCCACACAAACACAAGTAAGCTAAATGTCCATTGAGTCTTAAAAAAACTTTATTTAATTATATTATTACTTAGAAAGTATTTTTCTTAAAATTTATACATCTATACATATGCTTTCATAAATTTTATAAATGAGCCCACATATACTGGACTCAATTAAATGCCAGGCTCAAAGCATACGTTCAACACACTATGATGTTGGTGGTCCCATAGAAATACATCTATTTCATGAAACACTGAGCATCACATTTTTGTTTTAATACTTGAATATTGGAGATCCCCCACTACTTGTTTTTATAATAATAAACATGAGGATTATGGATATTGTTAGCGACTCAACATACTTAGACTTTTTGAAATATCTTAAAGAATTTAACAAAGGAATATATAATGATCGCAGAGCCAATATTTCCCTTACTAAAACATTCATGTTTTATGTTGATATGTGAAAGGCTTCATGGATACTACAAAACAACAATAAGAAAACAGAAGCAAGTTGAAAAATCGACAAAAGTATGATATCATTAGACTTCAGCTCTGCAAATCCAAGTGTTTATTTTAGCAGAACAGCTTCAGAATTTTTTTTATTTACTAAGAACAAATTTAATGTGATAAACTCTAACCTGAAATAAGAAAATTGTTTAACACCTTTGAAAATGGGTTTCCACATAAAATTTTGCTTGGGAACAAGATTCAGTACCAAAATAAAAACAAAAAAGTGCCACTTTCTTTTGGCCCACACTTTTTTTTTTAATTTTGACTTTATCTCTGCAACCAAAGTTGGTTAATAATAGTAAATAGCTCGAAAGACAAGGAGCTGAAGCAAGTAAATGTTGACAGTACTACTTGAAAATCAGCCATTTCAAATTCATACAGTGCTGAGAAGGAAGCTTTCTAGGACATAGTGTGCGGTGGTTGACTTCAATAACTCAGACCTATGCCATCGTGGGAGGCCCCAGTAAGTAAAACACAGGCAAACCAGAGAGTACTTCTAGAAAAAGAAATGCAGCTGTCATCATCAAGAGACAAGTAAGTGTTGTGATTCTGAGCTTCATTGAAAGAGTCACATTCAATCCACTGCTTCCTTGAAAACTGACTTTATTACTATGGCTCCAAGTTCTACTGGAGAGAAACCACAAAGTATGCTCAAACCAGATGAATAGTCTGTGCTGATGACAGAGAAAATAGAAGGCCGTTGAGGTACATACAGGCAAGTCTGACAAAAATTTTTGTGCCTCTAGTAGGTCATGAGTAAGAAATAGGTGTTAGAATTTGAGCCTTTGATTGTGGCCCACAGAAAGCCAAAGAGATGAAGCACTGTGTGTGTGTTTGTGTGTGTGTGTGTGTGTGTGTGTGTGTGTGTTGGAGTGTGGGGGGGGGTTGACTAGAAGAGGCAAAGGAACAGAGTTGTTTTGTGATATAGTTTTGGGAAAGGGGAAAATATGCAGAGGAATGGAAGAGACTTAATGCCTTCATTTACATTGGGCCTGCCAGAAGAACAGAAAAGACAACATATTTTTAGCTGGAAAACATTAAACATCAATATAAAATTTCTTTTTCATGTTTTAACACTAATCATGAGGCTTCAGGCAAATCATTCAATCCTTCTGTGTCTCAGTTTTTCTTATTGGTAACAAAGGGATTTAAAATGTTAGTAAATATGAGAGCTAATATGTACATTTATTCATAATACACACATACATATATTTATTAGAACCAATTGTCCTTGGATGTCAATATGTTATATATACACAGAGAATTTATTCTAGGATACCTTGAGACACAAAAATACATGAGTTTTATTTTTACTTTGTAAAGGAGTGTAATATTTGCTTTGAACGTATATTGAATTTGCAATGCATAAGATTATTAAAGATATGCTCATAATTATTTTAATGTAGTCATTATTTAGTGAATAATGGCTAAAATAAAAGATCTATACATATTCAACTGGAGGCAACCACCAAACGTTTGAGCTATTGATAAAAGTATAGATTTTTAACATTGTTTCAAGCCTCTCATTATATCCAATATTATATTGGATATAACATTATATCCAAGCTTCTCAAAGCCCATAGATAATAAAGTCCACTGTATGTACTTATGTGCTCATATGGATGTTTTTTAAATCCTTAAAACACAACTTTAAAACTTATGAGAAATCTTAACACTTTACATCTACATATTGTGTAATTTCTTGCATAAAATGAAGTCAAGTATAAACTAAAATTGAAAATACTAGTGTATATTTTCAAGGCATACACATATAGTGTTTGGTTTGGGGGCCAGAACCAACAATTTTCTGGTACTTACTTCTTGCTGTGTGATTAGACATCACTCTTGGCAAGGCTCAGGTGAGTATATTTGGGGAATCAAAACCAGGTCATTGCTATATCTCTTTACCCTCTATTTAATACCAAAAGTCATCTAATTTGAGACAGTAAAACAAAGCGTTGGAGTGATTATTAATCCAAATGAGTGGTTGTTAGGCTTTCAATTTGATTTGATGACTAAAACGGGTTTTCTTCATATTTTTCTGTTTTGTCTGATTACATATAGATAAATAAAATAATTTTGGATATAACACCATTATTATATAATGTCATTTTATAAAGCAGTCATTTTTGGAAGAAGGAAATTTCTAACCAGGGATCAGGCAGCCTAGAGACAAGTTCCTTTAATATTCAACATAATTGTGTGTTTCTGACAGTTTGATGTTTTACCTGGCAATGTAGTGCTGTTTGTGCTCACTGATACATGAAAGAATATACTATCTATCAATTTTAAAGACAGTATTTTTTTAAAATTTTTATTGTGATTAAAGTGAATTACAAATCTTTCAAAGAAATATTTAATACATAGTGACAATAAATGAAGGACATTTCTGCCACCAGTGTTGAAGGACAATCTTTTAAAATCAGATGTTATTGATAAACTAAAATTTGTTTTTATAATGCATGACAGTATTAAATCATCCATAATTTGGGACATTTTTATTTGAAAATTGGGTGTCTATATTTTACTCTTTTCATGAACAAGGGTTATAATATATAACTGTATCTAACACAGAATTATTAAAGTTCAAATTTTTGTTTAATGAGAATGAAATTCTCTCAAATTTATTTGTTAAAACATGTTAAAATTTTATGTTGATACCTTAATTAAGCTTCAGACCCCATGACAAATGTATTACCCATGAAAAGCATTTTACACCAGTATTTGTAAAAGTGACCTTAGATATTGGTTTTTTCAGATCATAGACCTCCTGATACTATCTGACACTATAAATAAAACATCAGCCCTTTTTTAAAAATTTACCAATCAAATATTTGGCAGTGAAGTAATGAAGTCACTTAGATATTAAAGGTATTCAAGGTCTGAGCCTGAGAGACAGCACAGAGGATAAAGGATAAAGCATTTTCCTTGTGCATAGCCAACTCGAGTTTAATTCCTGGCATCCCTTATGGTCGCCTGAGACTGCCAGGGGTAATTTTTGAGTATGGAACCAGGAATAACTCGTGAGAGCCTTCAGGTGTGGCCCCATAAATAAACAACAACAACAGCAAAGTATTCAAAGTCACCCATTACTACAGTTCTCTAACTCCAAACAAGTGACATTTAGCTTCCAAACTAATGAAATCAATACATTCTAATCCATAAAAATAATAAAATAAATAATATATAAATATAAATAATAATAAATAAAAATAATAAAAGGCATCCAAGGAAATACTTGACACTCAAATGTTTTGTTATCAGATCTCACACAGCCCAATGAGATGATTTCTCATCATTGTTCCCACTAGTAGAGAAAAATCAAGTTTCAGATGTTAATTCTCTTCCCCTATAAAGACTGCATGGTAGGGTAGGAATTCTAACCAAACTTCAGTCCTGCCCACTTGAACACCAGAGGTTTCTCTGAATCACATATGTGGCATTTCAATGATAAAGAGGACTTTTGTTCCTAGGAGCCAGTAGGAGGAACTGGTCACACTAAAATGGTTAGTGAAAAATGATGAGTCACCACCACCGACACTACCCCAAATCATAACTCTAAGTACTTTGGCAAACTGAGAGAATTAGATAAACTTGAACTGTAAAAAGAAGCTGTTGTTAGGTGCTCTGAGATGAATTATTATTTTCTTCCCTGAGTAGTATTGCCTAATTTGGGCAACAACTCAGTGCTGCATTTGGCCTCTATCAATAGTCTGCACAGTTGGAATTGAAGCACTTCAGGAACTTCAGAAGATTTTATTGGGTCTAGAGGAGACTCACACTGCAGCTGAGTATTGGCTTCAAAACGATTATTATTAGCCTAAAAAGAAAAGAAGAGTGACACTTTCCTGAAGTTTTGTGATGCATAATACATAATGTCACTATAAAAAAAAAAAAAGAAAGTACACACCATTCAGCATTCAGCAGTGTTCCTCTAAAGAGATCTGCTATCTTCCATGTGTGGGATTCATAGGTAAAGATCTTCAGTAAGATAGAAAAAAATGAAAGAATTTGTCTAAATTCATAATTAATTTACAAGACTGCAAGAATGGATAAAAGTCAGAACTTAGAAAAGAAGAAAGCAAGAGTGAAATGTGAAGCTAATAATATACTTAGTAATTATATCAAATGTAAGTGCATAGTTGTTCTAACTCAATGACCTATTTTATTTCAATAAGTCATCAATGATATGCTATTTATGAAACATTGTTAGATTTTACTTTTTTTTTTTTTTTGCCTAAAACAAAGATCATCCCTGGGTGGGAGTGGCTCAGGATAGCCAGAGCTATCTGCCCTATGTTCTTAATCCCTCACCTGGGAGTTGTTTTCATACTCAATAAAAACAATCTGGCAGGCAGCTTGCTCTGGATATGAGATAGAAGATTGCTTGACTACACGTTTCATCCCCAGACTCATCTGGATTACTTCAAGTGTGACACTTTAGACTCGCTCACCTAGGATTGGAGGTTTGGCATGTGAGGTTATTTTATAAAACATACATAAGATTGATAAAATTAAAATTAAAAAGAAAGGAAGAAAACGATCTTATAAGAATACCAATAGAAAGCTGATGTGGCCACTTTAGTTTCAGACAGAGACAGAACTGGTTGGATGTAGAGATAGTTCAGCAGTTAGCAGACTTGCTTTGCATATGGCTGTCAAAAGTTTTTATCCGGAGCACAGCATCTGATCCTCAAGGTTCCTCCAGAATTGATACCTGAGTGTAGATTCCAAGCCCTGAACACTACCAAAAAGAAAAAAAAATAAGGAAGGAAAAATGAGAAAAGCAAAAAAAAGGAAGAAAATAGAGCGGACTTTAAGATAGTACATATTGTTATAAAAATTAATGTGTTCAAAATTAATGTGTTGTTTTTTGTTTGTAGGCCACACCCAGCAGTGTTCAGGGGCTACTTTTGGCTCTGCACTCATGGATCATTCTTGGCAGGCTTGGGCCACCATATGCAATGCCTTGGATTGAACCACAGGCAACAACATGCAAAGCAAATGCCCTATACTCTGTGCTATCGCCTGGCCCCCCAAAAAAGTTATTTTGTTTTTAAAATTAAGAGTTTTTGTAATGATAAAATAAGACATGCTTCTCTGTTTATAAATCTAGCAGAATAGTTTCGAAATATACAAAAATATATAACAATGGATAAACACTGCAGTGGAAATGAGACAATAGCAATCATGTTTGCAGAAAGAGAATCATCTAGTTCCTCTTGCAATGCCAACCTTTAACTTCTTAAGAATTGTTCCCATTGGCAATGTTAGTGGTAGCTACATTCACATGAGCATTAACATAGTTCACTTTATAAAACTGCGACATGTAAAATTGGGGAGATTGAAGTTGCCTCCAGCTAAAGAACATGCACATTAAGTCCATCAGTTTTATCTCTTTTACTTGGATCAATAATACTTGGTTCAGAACTCTTTGTGGTTGAGGTGATAACCAGTAAGAGTTCGTGTTTGCTTTTCAGAAGGCTAAGTGAGCCTAACTTTTAGAACAGTTTGATTAGTATGTGTACAAACAGCACCTTCCATTCTTGGTAAGGAATTAACATGGATTTAAAAGGTCCCAGGATCATAACTTTTTATAATTTTTGATCCCTATGGACTTTGCCCCTTTTAAAGTTTCTTAATATCACCTACCGATTTACTATCTCCCCTCAATTTGAAAGTACCTTTAGACATAGCTACTGTCAATGCCAAGTTGAGGGAAAGTTTTGAGGAAGGCATTTTCACACTGGGCAGTTTCTTTCCCTGAAGACATCCCCTTCCTTCCTCCACATCCCTCCCGAGATGACTGTCCTTCTATCCTTCATAGCAAATCCTCAGTTCCTTTATTTTTGTGATGGAAGAAAGTTTAGAATGCATCTAAAACATATTTGATGCCTAATGAATGTAAAACTAAAACATAAAAGCAAATCTTAGAATAAAGTAGGCTTCCAAAAATAATCCCACATATCCTTAAGACAGGAACCAAAAGTGTGGTTGGAAAGTAAGTTAATGGTCTAAAATTCAAAAGAAGTAACAATTGGAGTTTTAAGAGAAGGGACATGAGCACAGTCTAATGGGTATAGGGTTGGAATTTTGTTTATAGGGAGTCCTCATTAACATTATTGCTAGTCATGGAAGCTCAGTAAGCAAAAACAAAAGAAATAACAGTATAAAATAGTATCAAATTCAGGTTTCCATCTAGATTTAGGAAATTTTGAAGGAAATACTTTACTCTAGTTTCCAGAGCCCCATCACCTTCCTGACAGGTACTCTGAACCCTGGAGTTTACATTCTGCCATTATGTTCATTTCACTGATGTAAACCTATCTGTTATCAAGCACTAAAATGAGACTTGGGGGTAAATGATTGGACAAGAGTCTTTCCACCAAAAAATACACCCTTACTGGGTGACTTATCTAAACAGTAAGCCCCAATGCACAGTATTAAAGCAAAGAGGTTAGAAAAAAAGGGGGGGAACCGTACATACTCAAGTATAAGTTGACCAGAGTACAAGCAGACCCCCTAATTTTACCCTAAAAACTGGGGAAACATAGTGACTCGAGTATAAGCCAAGGTGGAAAATGCAGCAACCACTGGAAAATTTCAAAAATAAAAATATATACCAAAACAATTATAATAATGGAGAAATCAGTAGGTTAAATGTTTTTCAGTACTTATTGCTAAAAATGTAAACTAGCAACAATAACTTTAAAATCTTTAATAAAGTGCAGAAGATCATAGCTTACCAAGTAATCAAGCTAAATTACAAAGTTTGAAATCCTTTAAAACTGGATTCCTCCTCCTCTTCATCATCTGTATGTCTAAGCAAAGCTTCAGCTGTTTCTGATGTGAGGGAGTCATCATAGACATCGTCATCATTACTGAGTTTGCAGATTTCATCATCACTGCTGTCAGTCTCATACAAAACACAGAATATTGTGAGTTAAATAGTTCAATGGCATCCAGTTCAGTTCAGACACCTACCTCTTCAGCTCAGCCAGGAATCAAATAACCTGTCTGACCTGAGAATAAGCCAAGTTTGGTTTCTTTTTTTTCAGCACTAATTTTGTGCCCCCAAACTCAGCTTATATTTGAGTATATATGGTAATTGTTCTCATCCTGAAGGGTTTAGGGAAAGATTTCAAGGAATTGATTCTACCTGTGAGAGATACAATGGGGGATAAACTAGC
Source organism: Suncus etruscus (assembly GCF_024139225.1). Taxonomy (NCBI): domain Eukaryota; kingdom Metazoa; phylum Chordata; class Mammalia; order Eulipotyphla; family Soricidae; genus Suncus; species Suncus etruscus. Next base: position 36,850,431 of record NC_064866.1, on the reverse strand, counting down.
AAGAGGAAATGTAATTCAGGAATAAACCATATGCCAGGTAAAGGGACTAAAGTGTCCTTAAAAAAACAGAAACAAAATTAAAATATTAACACACTGTTTTAAGAAAAATATGAGCTATTTGGTTAAAATTAATTGATATAAATAAAACAGAGATAGTAAGCAAAAGTCTTTTTTTTTCTTGTGTTTTTGTGTTCCTGGAATATATTCTTAGGAATGTTATTTCTGGATCATATGGGAGTCCAATGTCAATTTTTTTGAGGAATACCCATATTGTTTTCCATAAAGGCTGGACTACATGGCATTCCCACCAGCAGTGAATGAGAGTTCCTTTCTCCTGACGGCCCCACCAGCATTGATTGTTCTTGTTCCTTGTGTTGATTGCCAGTCTCTGTGGTGTGAAATGGTACCTCATTGCTGCTTTGATTTGCATCTCTCTAATAATTAGAGATGTGGAATATTTTTTTCATAGCCTTTTGTATGATAAGTAATGTGGAGCATTTTTTCATGTGCCTTTTGACCATCTGTAATCTCATCAACATCACTACCAACAAAAAATACATCCATAGCTATAACCAAGCACTGTTCTAAGGACTTTGCAAACAATTTTTAATAACTTTTTGTGGACATTATACATATTCAAATGGCATACAGTATTTTCTATCAGAATAAAATAAAAAATCGCAGAAATAAAATTTCATAATAGGACAGTTTTATGTAATTATATATAAATACAAAGATGGAAAATAAAAACTGAAAGATGGAAGTGCTGAAATAATAAATTGGTAGGGCCTTGCATGTGGTTGACCCAGGACAGACCTTGGTTCGATCCCTCGTGTCCCATATGGTTCCCCAAGCCAGGAACGATTTCTGAGCATATAGCGAGGAGTAGAAGTAACACCTGAGGGGAAAATCTACGCTGGCCCAGTGGGGCCCGACTGTGAGAAACTGTGAGTGCTGCCTGTGTGTTTGTCTCCTGTCCTGTCTCCTAAACCTCTTGGGAGTGGGTCGAAAAGGCCCAGAAAATTCGCTCTCCCAGAGGCTCATTCAAGGGGCCAGAATGCCAAGGGACTGCTTCCTAAAGTGAAAACTGGCTATAAGCAGTACTTCAGAGAAGACAAGTCCCCTGTTTGTGACATCAGGCTGGGAAAATCTATGCCGGCCGAGTGGCGCCCGACTGTGAGAAGATGTAAGTGATGCCTGTGTGTATTTGTCTTCTGTCCTCTCTCCTAAACCTCTTGGGAGTGGGCCAAAAAGGGCCCAGAAAATTCTCTCTCCCAGAGGCTCCAGAAGAGCACAGCCGCTCCACTGTGCTATGCGGCCCTGTGCTCATTCTAAGGAAAGAACGCCACTGCAACAAGAAGAAAAAAATTACACTAAGAACTGAGCTTGATCACTGAAGCCTAGCATCTCTCCCCGGACTGTCTTCTCTGCTACATGCTAGAGCCTAAGATTTGATCCTGTGTGAAGCTTCATCCACAGAGGGCTCCCCTTCCTTGAAGGCAAGTTGACCCACCCAGAAAGGGCGGAGCCAGAGGAGCATGGTCATGCACATCATTTAGCCAATGAATACCACTACAACATGTAAAAAAACCCACAATGCAAGTGTGATAATGGGGAAACTATGCAGGCCAGTATCAGACATAGAGAATGAAGATGGCAATTCTGATGACCAGAAAATGGCCAACCAACTAATCAATCTCTCAGATAAGGAGTTTAAACAAGAACTATGGAAGATGCTCAAAGAACTCTAAGAAACCATGGATCGAGTTGAACAGAACACTAACATGAACCAAGAAAAAAAATGAAGACAGAAATCACAAAACTCCAAACTGAAATAACAGGTCAAATAACAGGCCTGAAAAACTCAGTAAATGAATTGAATGGCGAAATGGATAAGCTCTACACAAGGGTAACAGAAGCTGATAATAGAATTGGTGATGTGGAAGATGAGATAAATAACAACTCCATACAGTGGGAGAAAATGGAAAAAAAAAACTTAAAGCAAATGAACAGGCAATAAAAAAAAATTAGTCAAAAAGTGGAAACAGATAAAAATAGAAGTCTATGATAAGCTCAACAGAAACAACTTAAGAATCATTGGAGTCCCAAAGACCCAGGAAGAAAATTTCCAGGAAGAATCAACGGTCAAGAACATCATTAAAGAGAAACTTGCAGAGCTAAAGAATATATGCGATCAAATCCTGCATGCCCGAAGAGTACCAACCAAAAGAAACACCAGTAAAAATACCCCAAGACACATCATACTCACAGTGAAGAATCCCACAGATAGAGACAGAATTCTGAAAGCAGCAAAATCAAAGAGGGAAACTATACTCAAGGGAACATCCTTAAAATTTACAGCAGACCTGTCACCAGAAACACTCAAGGCCAGAAAGCAGTGGTGGTACATAGTGATTAAACTCAATAAAATAAATGCTTTGCCTAGAATACTATACCCAGCAAAACTCACTTTCAGGTTTGACTGAAAAATACATGGTTTCACAGACAAACAACAGCTCAGAAACTTTACAGATTCAAAAACAGTCTTAAGAGAAAAACTGAAAGACCTATTTAAAAAGGGACTGACCAAAAAACACACCAAATTTTGATATAGTGATGGCACTAAATCCCAGGACAATTCTTTCTCTCAATGACAATGCATCAGTTAAGAGACACAGAGTGGCTAAATGGGTCAAAAACTCAATCCAACCTTCTGCTGCTACAAGAAATGCACCTGAATAGTCAGAACAAATATAGACTCAAAATAAGAGGCCAGAGGAAAATTATCCAATCAAACAACAACTGTAAAAAAGCTGGAGTGGCCATACTAATATCAAATGATGTAAACTTTATACTCTAGAAAGTTGTAAGGGACAAAGGTGGACATTTGTATTAATCAAGTGATATGTACAGCAGGAAGAAGTCACTCTCCTAAACATATATGCACCGAATGAGGGGCCAGAAAAATATTTAATAAAATTGTTGACAAATCTAAAAAATAATATCAATAACAACACAATAATTGTGGGGAACCTCAACACGGCTTTGACAACACTGGATAGGTCAACCATACTGAAACCCAACAAGAATATACTAGACCTGAGAAGAAAAAATGGAAGAAAGATGCCTAGTATATATATATATATATATATATGACACTCCATCCCCAAAAACTTGGATACACATTTTTCTCCATTGTACATGGGACATTCTACAGGATAGACTACATGCTAGCACATAAAACATACCTCCATAATATCAAGAAGATAGAAATTTTGCAGGTTACCTTCACTGACCACAAGTATCTGAAATTATAAGTGAATCCCAAAGGGACAAGAAGAAAAACTTTAATATGTGGAAGTTAAACAGCCTCATACTGAATAACCAGTGGGTCCGAGATAAAATCAAAGAGGGAATCTAAACCTTCCTGGAAACAAATGATAATAAAGACACAAACTATCAGAACTTATGGGACACAGCAAAAGCAGTACTGAGAGGAAAATTTATAGCTTTGCAAGCACACATCAGGAAGGAAGAAGGGCCTACCTGAAAAGCTTAATGACGCAACTCATAGAATTAGAAAGTGCTCAAAAAAAAGAACCAAAAATAGGGAGACAGAAGGAAATAACACAACCAAGAGCAGAAATCAATGAAGTGGAAACCCAAAAAACAATCTGAAAGATGAACAAAAGCAGAAATTGGTTCTTTGAAAAAATAAACAAGATTGATAGACTACTGGCAAAACTAACAAAGAGAAAGAAAGAGAGAAACTTGATAACTCATATTAGGAATGAAAAAGGAGAAATAGGGGCCGGCGCTGTGGTGCTAGAGGTAAGGTGTCTGCCTTGCAAGCTCTGGCCAAGGAAAGATCGTGACTGCAGTTCGAAACCCCAGCTTCCCATATGGTCCCCCCAAGCCAGGGGCAATTTCTGAGCACTTAGCCAGGATTAACCCCTGAGCATCAAATGGGTGTGGCCCAAAAAACAAACAAAAAAAAAGAAAAAAGAAAAAAAAAAGAAAAAGGAGAGATCACTACTGATATGGCAGAGATTCAAAGGGTAATCAGAAATACTTTGAGAAACTCTATGCCACTAAAAATGAAAACCTGGAAGAAATGGGTAAATTTTTGGATTCTTATAGTCTTCCGTGGTTGAATGAAGAGGATGTAGCATATCTAAACACCCCCATCACTATTGATGAAATTAAAATAGTAATCAAATATCTGCCCAAAAGCAAAAGCCAAGGCCCAGATGGATTCACTAATGAATTCTTTCAAACTCTCTAAGAGGAATTCATATAGCAAGGTGGCAGGCTACAAAATTAACACACAAAAATCAATGGCCTTTCTATACACCAATAGTAATAAGGAAGAAATGGACATTAAAAAAACAACCCCATTTGCTATAGTGCTACACAAACTCAAATATCTTGGAACCAACTTGACTAAAAATGTGAAGGACCTATACAAAGAAATCTATAAAACTGTCCTAATAATGAGAATGTATGAGGGAAATGGAAAGCCTGTCTAGAGTACAGGCAGGAGTCGGGTGGAGAGGAGAGAGATTTGGGACATTGGTGATGGGAATGTTGCACTGGTGATGGGTGGTGTTCTTTACATGACTGAAACCCAAACACAATCATGTATGTAATCAAGGTGTTTAAATAAAACATTAAAAAAAAAAAAGAAGTAACTCCTGAGCATCACAGGGTGTGGCCCAATACCAACCAAACAAAAGGACCAAAAAAGAAACCCTGAAACTTGATAAATAGGTTTAAAAGCAGCTAAAATATTTAAGGACAAGGCCATAGAGTTAGTACAGTGGCTTAGGTGTCCGCTTTGCACTCAGCTGCTATGCATGGCATATGATCCCCTTATTATCAGCCTGACAGAAGACCTACAACATTTATTGAGAAACTGTAAAGCAGAACATTTCACAGTAGCTACTATACAAACCTTTAGCTCCAGATGACTATGGATTTAGATCCACTTTAGGTGTCAGAATTATATAAGATGGATCAAGGTACATGCAGTGTATGGGGCTGGCTCTTGTTATATTCCTGGAAACATATGGTCTTTTAAACATTGCTGGGTGCAGCATGGACGCCTCCAATTGCCACCAGAATATACAGAATAATTTCAGGCAGTGCAGAGCCTGAGCTGAATGACAATTTACATTCTTATGCTCTTGCATTGAACCTTCAGCCTAATAGGACAAATAAATAAAGAATTTCCAGGGGACTCAGTCCTCGACTTAAGAGACCCAAAAAATCATACTTCTCAGATTTGGCAAATAAAAAAAATAGTAAGTTGCTAGTGTCTTACAAATACAATTTTAAAAATTAAAAAAGCAAATAAATGTCAAGTGATTAGCAGAAAGTTAATGTATTACAGGTGAAGTAGAGAATGACTGTGATTAGAATAAGATACACTAAAAAGTGACTATAAGCACAATATTATAGGGCATGTATTTGTGATAATTAACTATTATGAAAAGTAAAAAATAGAGTATAAGGAAATAACTGAGAAAAAAAGTTGAGGATAAGAGAAAAAAAGGAAAATATTTACAAAATTTAAAAGTTTCTCCAAGCTAAAATTAGAAAAGTCACATTAAAAATAAGTTTTCTGTTGATTTTGATTTCTGAATTATACCCAACAGTTATATACTCAGTCAGGGCTTATTTCTAGTTCTGTACTCAGGAATCATTTCTTGTTGTTCTTATGGTACCATCAGGGGTCAGGGTTAGCAATGTGCATGCAAATACCCTAACCCCTACATTATCTCTCCAGCCCCCCAAATAAGTGGGTTTGTACATAGAAGCATTTTCACTTTTAAAAACTGAAAAAAAGGAAGGAAGGAAAGAAGGAAGGAAGGAAGGAAGGAAGGAAGGAAGGAAGGAAGGAAGGAAGGAAGGAAGGAAGGAAGGAAGGAAGGAGGAAGGGAGGAAGGAAGGAGGGAGGGAGGGAGGGAGGAGGGAGGGAGGGAGGGGGGAGGGAGGGAAGGAGGGAGGGAGTAGGGAGGGAGGGAAGGAAGGAGGGAAGGAAGGAGGGAAGGAAGGAAGAAAGAAAGAAAGAGAGGGAAGGAAGGAAGGAAGAAAGAAAGAAAGAAAGAAAGAAAGAAAGAAAGAAAGAAAGAAAGAAAGAAAGGGAGAAAGAAAGAAAGAAAGAAAGAGAAAGAAAGAAAGAAAGAAAGAAAGAAAGAAAGAAAGAAAGAAAGAAAGAAAGTAAGAAAGAAAGAAAGAAAGAAAGAAAGAAAGAAAGAAAGAAAGAAAGAAGAAAGAAAGAAAGAAAGAAAGAAAGAAAGAAAGAAAGAAAGAAAGAAAGAAAGAAAGAAAGAAAGAAAGAAAGAAAGAAAGAAAGAAAGAAAGAAAGAAAGAAAGGAAGGAAGGAAGGAAGGAAGGAAGGAAGGAAGGAAGGAAGAAAGAAAGGAAGGAAGGAAGAAAGAAAGGAAGGAAGAAAGAAAGGAAGAAAGAAGAAAGAAAGGAAGGAAGAAAGAAAGGAAGAAAGAAGAAAGAAAGGAAGAGAAAGAAAGAAGAAAGAAGAAAGAAAGAGAAAGAAAGAAAAAGAAAGAAAGAAAGAAGAAAGAAAGAAAGAAAGAAAGAAAGAAAAAGAAAGAAAGAAAGAAAGAAAGAAAGAAAGAAAGAAAGAAAGAAAGAAAGGAAGGAAGGAAGGAAGGAAGGAAGGAAGGAAGGAAGGAAGGAAGGAAGGAAGAAAGAAAGAAAGGAAGAAAGAAAGGAAGGAAGAAAGAAGAAAGAAAGAAGAAAGAAAGAAAGAAAGGAAAGAAAGAAAGAAAGAAAGAAAGAAAGAAAGAAAGAAAGAAAGAAAGAAAGAAAGAAAGAAAGAAAGAAAGAAAGAAAGAAAGAAAGAAAGAAAGAAAGAAAGAAAGAAAGAAAGAAAGAAAGAAAGAAAGAAAGAAAGAAAGATTATAAGTGAATGGAAATATTTATATGGGAAATAACCAAAGTTTTCTTTATTCATGCCCTGAATTGATATGCTAATGTGCAGAAAAGAAGTTCAGAAGGTGCTTAGAGTGCTAAAGATTTGAAGAAGTCACTGAATAAAACAAGAAAAACTGATCCAAGGACTGATGGAAAGTGAGAAAATCCATAATGTTCGGGTTGGTTGTTTTTAAATCTCCAGACTTAGGATCTAAGAAACATTGCAATATTATTTTATGACTGGTAACTTTGCAGGGTGGGCAAGCAGAACAACGACTATCTTCTGTTTCTCTTCTGTTCATTCCCACTATTGCTACACAGAAAATGCCTTCGCTAGGCTAAGTGTTTTTATAAAAAAAAGAAAAATAAAATATCCCGCTTCCTAACTAGAGCGGTAAATAAGGGATGTACCAAGACCAAACAGGTGTAGGACCACTAAGTAGTGAGCTAGGCACAGAAGGAACCACTTATTCTGTCAGCCCCGGGGGGTGAGGGAGGAGGATATGGGAGGTAGGACGGGAACAGAGGTGGAGGGAGGACAATTTGGTGATGGGAATTCCCCTGATTTTATGTTAATATGTACCTAAAATATTATTGTCAATGATATGTAGGCCACTATGATTAAAATGAAAATTATATTTAAAAAAAGAATGGAAAAATATATCTTAAAATAAAAACTTATTAATTCCCAACAAAAAAAAAGAAAAAGAAAAAGTAAATATAGTCATGTGGAGTTTTGGGGGACATAGCACTGGTATAAGGAAAGTGCTTAACAGACCTACAGTTCAAATACTAACTCATCACACGTTGTTAGTTTAATTATCCAGGGATAATTTACATAATTGTTTTGAAAATCTGTTTCATCACATGTAAAAGTGTTTTTAGGTATTTTTGCAAGCATGTTTAAACAGTTCCTGGTTCATAGTAGAAAATACTTATTCTTTTGTTCCTCTGCTGCTCTTTCATGAGGAAATGGCCCTTGTAAAATTAGACCCAGAAGAATAGAATCCTAAGAAATTATATTGCTCTTTGTTGACATTTTTTTGGAAAATGATTCTCGTGGAGATTGAAAACCTCTCTTCAGTCAACTTGATTATGCACTGGAGAACAGGGATGATTCAGAGGAGGAGGAGGTGGAGGAGGAGGAGGAGGAGGAAGAAGAAGAAGAAGAAGAAGAAGAAGAAGAAGAAGAAGAAGAAGAAGAAGAAGAAGAAGAAGAAGAAGAAGAAGAAGAAGAAGAAGAAGAAGAAGAAGAAGAAGAAGAAGAAGAAGAAGAAGAAGAAGAAAAGAAGAAGAGAGGAGGAGGAGGAGAAATTATTTCTTTATTTAGATACAATGCTTACAAAAATGTTTGTACTTGGGTCTCAGTTATAGAATGTACACCGCCCTTCATTAGTACAACTTTCTTGACACCAGTATTTACTATTTTCCTCTACTCCCCACACTCTGCCAGTCTCTGTGACAGGCATATTGCTTTTCTTTCTCTCGCTGTCATTGTCGTAGCAGTTGTCGGTGTAGGCAGTGCTCTAACCACACTTACCACTCATTGTGGCAAGCTTCATTCACATCATGAACTGATCCTCCAGATTCTCATCTCTAGTGTTTCTGTATATCATTACCATACAGTCTTTTATATTTCCTATATCCTACAAATGATTGAAACTATTCTTTGTATATTTTTATCCCTCTGACTAATTTCACTCAGCATAATAGTCTTCATGGCCATCCACGTATACACAAATATCATGCCTTCACTTTTCCCAACAGGCTCATAATATTCCATTGCATAGATGTTTTCCACATCCATACCAGCACTGGTTGTTCTTGTTCTTTGTGATCTGTTCCAATTTCTGTGGTGTGAGATGATACCTTAGTTTTGCTTTGATTTGCATCTCACTGATGATTAGTAATGTGAAATATTTTTTTCATGAGCATTTTGGCACCTGTACTACTTCTTTGAGAAAATGTCTGATCATTTCTTCCTCTCATTTTTGTACGGTATTAGATTTTTTGTTGTTGTTGTTGTTGTTGTTGAGTTCTAGCAGTATCTTGTATATCTTAGATATTATTCCCTAATCAGATGGATATTGGGTGAATAGTTTCTTTTAGTCTTGGGGAGCCTTTGTTTTCTTGTTACAGTTTCTGTTGTAGTGCAGGCACTTCTCAATTTAATGTAATCTAATTTGCTTATCCATGCTTCTTCTTGGTTGGCTAGTGGTGTTTCCTCCTTGAAGAAGTCTTCAGTTTCAATGTCATAGAGCTTCTTGCCTATGTTTTTTTTTTCTATATACCTTATATTTCCAGGTTTGATATCAGATCTTTGATCAATTTTGATGTGATATGGTGTTAAAGAGAGGTCTGAGTTTGCCTTTTTTGCAAGTGGCTGACCTGCTGTTCCAACACTACTTGTTGAAAGATTTTTTTTTTGTTTTTGTTTTTTTGTTGTTGTTGTTTTGCTTCTCTTTGTGTTCCTTATCCCTTTATCAAAGACTAATTGGTTGTATGTCTGGCAGTCATTCTCTGAATACTCAAGTATATTTCATTGGTATAAGAGTCTGTCTTTATTCCAGTACTATGCTGCTTTATTGATTATTGCTTTGTGATACAATTTGAAGTTTTGGAAAGTGATGCATCCCTAAATGTTCAGTCCTTTAGAATATTTACAAAAGGCAAAAAAAAATTAAGAGATTTGTAAGGGCAACATTATGAAACAAAACTCTTCTACTAAGTATCCATCATTGTCTGCTATCAATTATTGTTAGTGGAAGAGAAGTCATGGCCCTTATTTTACAAATTATTTATTTCCATTATGTAAACTTTCAATTTAGAAGTATCCAAAATTTCTTCTCTCATCATTTACATCAAAATACACCACTTTATGGTTATAATCCAGTGATGTAGTCAATTCCCACTGAGTCATATATATTAGTTTAGCACTCTATTAATTAAAGAAATGATGTTGACCATGTGGTATTTACCTTTCCCAGACCTTCCAAGCTATCTGCTGTTTTTGCTATTGGTATTCTATTACCCTTTACTTCTTGCTATTTAGGTAGACAGTCTGAAACCCATTAGAGTTTATTAGAAGTGTTAATTGAATTAGAGAAGAGGGAAATGAAATATCCATCCACCTAATGAATATGAAGGTGTCTACTAATATTTTTCAATTTATTAAGACAAACTTGTAGATATCTCTCTGTATTATATGTGATGTATCTATTTTCCACAAGCATAAATATCTTGGAACTTTGAGACTGTACAGAAATATAATAAACAGAAGAGGTTGGAAAAAGTGAGATGGGAAAACAGCAATGACATTAAGTAGGATATGCTAATCATTATTGAGTTTTACAGGTTGAAAAAAGCTTAGTGTATGATAATTATAAGCCTTTATATTTTATTTTAACAAATCATCCCATTTATAATACTAGTAAGTTAGATTCGGTGATAGTAAAAAACACAATCAGAATTACATGTCAAACAAAATTGTCAAACTCTTTCTTCCCTGATAATTAAATACTTACTAGTTTTGCCTTAATTGAATTTCTAACCATCAATACGACATGGTGGCTAAGAAGCAGAGTATTGGGGTTTGACACATCTGCATTTTGACACTTCCATGCTGTCACTGAACACCTCTGTGACCTTTGGAAAATCACTCAATCTATTTGCATCTTATTTTATTCAGTTCTAAAGAGAGATAATCTTAATACCATCAAAATTATTTTAAGATTTTTATCCCTAAGAATAATATTTAATGTTTAGATCTTTTAACTAACATGAATAGGCACTTAGAATAGTACCTTAGAAAATAGAATAGGCTATGTAAAAATCTTAACTGCAAAGGATTAATATGTGTGTATAATGGTAATCGAGCCATCACTGTACTATTTAATTTCATGAACCAAGTCAGTGATGAGAATTTACATTCTCCTCATTTATTACTTATTGTTCTCTTTTATTTGTTCTAAGTATTTAATATGTCAATATGGTGCGTTTATTAAATACCTATAAGGAATTGGGCTAGACTTATATACACAATCCAATTAAACAAATTATTACAGTTGAATAGGAAGTGCCATCTTCAAAGACACTTTCACATTACCAAGTTGTCAAGGCATTACTAATAACTTCCAAACTCATTTCTCCCAAGATATGCTGGCTCAAGACAGGCACAGTCCCTGGTGTTAGAATGAAGGCTAGAATTTGAAAATTTTCAGAATATGATGCATTCTTAATCTTACTCACACTCACTTATTTGGGGACATGCGGAGCTTTATTCAGAATTAAAAATTCACTAAAAATGCAGAGAATCATCAGGAATCTCAAGACCATATATTTGTGTCTTCACTAATTCAAATTAAATAATTTTTTCTTACCCTGTTGGAGGCACAAAATCTGCCCCTGCTAGAAGAAAAGACAAGGAGTGTCTTCAGATACTTGTCCTTCCCTCCCCCAAATCCTCTTATAGCAACTTCTTCTGCATTTTCATGATGATTCTTGGCTGTGAAATTAAGCAACAATGAGATGAATAGAATGTTCCTGACTGAGAAAAGGTCAAGCGGTAACAATAGAGTTGACATTTACTGAATATTGTCTTGGTGCCAAGCACTGTTCTCAGCCATTTTCATGCGTGAATCCATATCATCTTTATATCAAAATTTCTATCTGGGGAGTGCGCTATAATTGTTATTATTTTGTAGGAGTGGGAACTGAAACTCAGAAAGGTTCATTGAGACATTAGAGCTGGAAGACACACATCTGTCAGTGGATTTTGTATCACTAGTGTGATCCAAGTTTTGATGCTAGTCTATGACCTGCTAGGTAGTGTAGGCTAAGTACATAAATTGAGAGAAAGAACTGGAAAATTGTACTGCAATTTTCTACTAGTCTAGCACCCAAGAGAGAGATCAGAAGATTCACTCCAGTAAATAGGGTTTAAAACAATTCTAGTGCTGTGGATCCTCATATATGGTCGTTGTGGGCTGCAATTATATAGAGTAGAATCACACAGAGATTTGTCAGTGTTTGGAAATTTGAAAACAATGCCTTCATCAGTGATGGTTTAATGAACATTAAGGATGATTCGCAAACTCAGTGATTGTTAAGAATATAACAAATCTGTGTTATAACTGTATGCAGAGAAACAAACATCAAATCAAGAGCTAGAAGGTTATAAACAATAGACACAGTCAATAAGTGAGTATTTTTCCATGCTGAAATTTAATTTCATGGAAAAACTTAGAGTATAGCTGAAAAAGTAATTAAGTGCCGACGTAGAAGTCTGCAGTATTAAATTTGGAGTCATTACAACAGTAAAAGACCATTTTCCCTTTTCAGATAAGCTCCCTTGTAAATGTTTAATTTTTTTCTTGGCTTCTTCTTTCCCTCCCTGTTTTATTTTCTGGATCTGTTAGTACAGAATCAAAGCATAACGAAGCAATTCATCCTGTGCCAATAAGGAAATCACACTCTTTCAAACAATGCGGTACAATGGTAAATTATGAGTTTGAAATAGATGAGCACTCTGATGTCTTCCAACTTTGAATTTGGGTTGAAATAATTGTTGAACACCTTTATATCAAAAACAGTGATTTTTTTTTTAGTATTGATCATCAATTTAGTCATTCACTTAGTACACATCCATTATCACATTCCCATTCTGAGTCAGACATTCTTTAGGGCATTGTTATTACTGCAGTGCATGAGACTTGACTCTACTTTGTATTCAGCAGTAGCAGTTCCTCTGCGTACTAATAAAACAGTGATACATGGGGTTAAAAATATTTTAAATAATTGTATATTGAAATGAACATACACCCTTATGAATATTCAAATTTTCTGTTATTGATTAGGTACTTTCATAATAAAGAAGGAAAGCAGATTAAACACTTGACTTTTGAATCATTTTGGTGATTGGGGTCTTCTCATCAGTTCTCTCTACTTTTCTGTTTATGAATTATATTGTTTGGATTTTTATAATGTACAAAATACACTGTAATCACCCATTTCAATTTTTGTTTCTAAGTCTCACAAAAGAAATGATTCCAGAGGAAAGTATAGCTATCCCCATCTTGGCTATCATTTATAATATCTTTCCAAAAGTACTCATTGTTCCTAAAACTTTCCAGAAGGATCACTTCTCCTCCAGCAATGATTTCATCCTCTTACATGAATTATTTTCAAGTTGGTTTAAATATTTTCTAACACAAAATGAATAGTCTAACAAGCTCCCTTTAAATTATTCAATTACAACAATAATCATAAATTGTTCAACATCATCTTTCATCTCTTAGTGCCTTACCTTCCCTTATTTTGTTTACGGCCTTGCTTGCTTTAAAGTAAAACCTGGGTGCCATATTATTTCTTTTGGTAATACTAAATTACATATTTCTGAATGATAATGTCATGCTTTTTGTATTTTACTTTCCTAACAAGTATCTAATGAAATGAGTAGCAATCACTAATTTGATCTTAAGCAGTCTATATTCAGATATATTTATGTTGGTATGATTTTAAATATATTAATTATTTGTATTAGTACTAACCAAGTACACTCAAGTTTTTAATCTGTCTTAATATGGAAACTTAAGAATACTAGGGCTGGAGAGTTTGCTTTTCATGCAGAAGCTTATTAGTTCGAATCCCGGCGTCCCATATGGTCCCCCGTGCTTGCCAGGAGCAATTTCTGAGCATGGAGCCAGGAATAACCCCTGAGCACTGCTGGGTGTGACCCAAAAATCACACACACACACAAAAAAGAATACTTACCTGAAATATAAATATCTTTCCTGTCTCAAGGATAAATGGTAAAAAATATTAAAAAAAAAGGGTAAAAACAGGATTTTTTTTTAGCACGGTCTGCTGCAACAGCACCATTTTCTCATAAAGATTTTCACTCAACACATGTTAGTGGCAATCCATAAGATGCAAATGTGGAGTGGAATCAAGATGTCTTCAACATGATGCTTTCACATCCTTCTAGGAATACAAATCAAGGAATATGCACGCGGGTGAGAGTTCAATGGAATTCATCATGACTCTCCCTTCTATTCTGTTTAATTTTATTTTCTTAATACATTTTCTCAACAATAATGCCATATTATAGTTTTAGAGAATTACTTATAATGTGCATAATATTCTTGTGCCTATTCAACTTTCAAGAATGAAAATACCTCACTGAAAAAATATTGCCTCAAGGGATTTTTTCCCAAATAAATCAAGGTACACAGAGCAGTAATAGTCTTCCTTTTTTTTTTAACAGATGTAAAATAAGGCCCAGAAATGCTGAGCATCTGGAAGCCAACAACCTGTAAGTGGAGTGAGCATTTAATTCTATTCTCTGTGATATAAAGTTTAAAGACTTGGGGCAGTGGCATAAGCAGTAAGGCCTTGCCCGTGCTAACCTAGGACAGACCGAGGTTCAATTCCCTGGTGTGTCCCATATGGTTCCCCAAGCCAGGAGTGATTTCTGAGCATATAGCCAGGAGTAACCCCTGAGCATCACCGGGTATGGCCCATAAACAAACAAACAAAAAAGTTTAAAGACAATTTTTGCCAAATATTATGCCTTAATATAGAAAATCAGACACTGTTCTACAAAGTATTCATGATCTAACTTTTAAAAGAAGTTTTGAAATCATTATTAATGACTAGTAATTTATATCATAGCATCTCAATAACAATTTTTAAAACCTTAAAAATACTCTTGTTCTAGACACCCAAGTAAAATATTACCTAATTTCTTTTAGCCTTTTTTTCTTCAGATGTTAGCATTTCCTTAGAGACAATTACCTAGAAAGTCATACACCCATATATCCCGTGTTCAGTGTACCAAATGTCTTTCCCATCCCCAAGGAAATTATAATGTAGGCAGGGCAATATATTAAATGTTCATTAGCATATCCCTTAGTTAAAGGAAAATTTTGCACAAATATGTTAACAATTATGGCAAAGGTACTTAAATCTCACTTATTTTCCAATCTCTTCTCTTTCTATGAACATGGAAGGAGTATGCTTTGTCATCCTATTATATTATAATATATAATATATGAAGAGGGCAATATGACTATTATTCAATGACTCTAAGTATATACACTTTTCATCTCTTCTAGAAGAGCATGATTCATGTTTTTAGAAGCCCCTCCTCATGTTCTTCCTTTAGTTCAGAAGTCATGAAATGGGTAAAAGACATCAGTGCTAATTAAAGCATTCTGGTATCATAAGGAATAAATAATAGTTACCCGGTCGATGCCCGGTTCTGGAATCGCAGTTTCTTTTACATGTGATGAGGAAAGGCAATTTTGGTTATTAAACTGGAATATGGGTGTTGTTTGTTACTATAACCCAATTTGGCCTTTCCTTATGTGTATTATACTCTTCACTTAATGTACTTTGCTCATATTCTGCTGACAAATTCTAATAGAACCAAACAACTCAATAATGACTACAAGACATAGAACAGATCTAAAGTAATACAGAAGTGACAAGCCAGATGAAACATCTTTGTTAATATGATTTTGAAATGGCATCATCAGATACAATTATTTTCTCATTCACTTTAGAACTGTTAAGCACTTACCATGGACAAGGCATACGCTGAGATTTGAACTGTAGTTGAGTAAAAGGACAATTATGATCTCCAGCCTCATGCTTTGTAAAATGTAACTAGAGGAAAAGACTATCAAATTATGCAGTTGAAAGAGTTAACTAATCTCATTCTATAAATTCTTATATATTCCATTCAAAGACCATTTAAATGAATAGATGGGTAGAGAAAATATGGGAGTAAGTAACTTGAAAGATGTGATAGCACAGAAAAATACAGATAACTTCAGAGCTATTTTATAAGAGCTCCCCAGGTTGTCCTATATGATGTAGGTTGAGAAAAGAAAAAAAAAGCACAATAGTGGTAAGAAATGAGTTCTTCAATAGACAGGAAACAGATCACACACACACACACAAAATAAAGATAAGTTCTTGGAATAATGAGCCATTGAATTATTTTAAGAAAAAAAAAGATATTCATTCCAAAGAACATATTGCTGTCCTCACAACTCATTCAAAATGTTTGCTTTCTGCCAGCTCCAAAGACTCAGATTGTTCTCGAAAGATATACCAATCCATAAAAAATCATGGACACACCAGCTGTACAGTTGAAAATGGTAATCTGGAGAGGAAAGGGTGGGGCAAATTCCTACTTTCTGAAGCCATGCCAGCTGCACCCACCATTCACCACCCCATCATTCCGTTAATGGCCCAGTTTCACCACTCAGCCACAGATCTCTGCAAATAAACCAAAACTCCAGGTATGTTCCTATTTGGGCTGATGTCTCTAAACTTTCTTAGAGTGAGTGTGAGCACATTTTCCCTGTCTTCTTTTCTTCCAGAAGCCCAGGCAGCCAAAAACATGCCAGCACAAATGTAGTTGTCATATCTGTCTTCAGCAAACTCCACTCTATTCTCGATAGACTAACCTCTCCCATCAAAAGGCACAGAGTGGAGGGTTGGATCAGGTAACAAAACTGTTCCATATGCAGCTTAAAGGAAAAACATCTAAAATCTCAAGATATATACAGGCTCAAAATAAAATGATACAAAACAATAATTCAAGTCACTGGGATATAATAAAGCAAAAGCATGGACTGCCATAGTCATAAATTGCATTCCACCTAAAGAAAGTTATTCGAGATAAGGATGGACGTGTTTATTGATGTCAATAGGCTACAAAGTATTAACTCTAATCTACATATTCTCACCAAAAGTTGAGTCAGCCAAATTTGTAAGGATTTTACTCACAAACCTAGAGAAACAGAAGGATGCAAATATGATAGTAGTGAGAGATAACAATACACAACTGTATAAGTTCACTAAGCAGAATATCAGTAAGTACATAATATCATAAATGAGAAACTAGACAAGTTGGGTCTAACAGATTTATACAGTTCTCCTATACAGTTTATAGATTCTCCTATACAGTTTATAGATTCTCCTATACAGTTAATAGATTTATACAATTCTCCTAAATGAAAACACAGTCTTTCCTAGTACACTTGGAACATTCTCTAGGATCGATCACAGATTAGGACATAAATTTAACTTACAAAAATTCACAAATATAAGAATCACACCAGGCATCTGATCAGACCGCAATGCCACAGAGATAGAAACTGATTATGAAAGGAAGATATAGAAAACATCTAACACCTAAAGTCTGAAACACCTTTGGCTCAAAGGCTGAATCAAAGAGGAAATCAGTTAATAAAATAAAAATAATTTCTTGAGAATAATGAAAATAAATAAACAAGTTACCAAAATCTATGAAACAAAAAAAAATCAGTAATTAAGGGAAATTCATAGTGATACACATACTTAAGGAAAGAAGATTAGAGATAAAATAACTTAAATTCACAGTAGTAGAAGAAAAGGAATAATAAAGCCAAGAGCAGAAACCAATGATACATAAAACAAAGTAAAGATAATCAATGAAACCAGGAGCTGGTCTTTCAAAAGAATAAGACAAAACAGGAACTGGAGTGATAGTACAGCAGGTAGGGCATTTACCTTATACATGGCTGACTAGGGTTAGATTCTCAGCATCCCAGATGGTCCCCCAAGTTTGCCAGAAGTGATT
This sequence comes from Suncus etruscus, assembly GCF_024139225.1. NCBI lineage: Eukaryota > Metazoa > Chordata > Mammalia > Eulipotyphla > Soricidae > Suncus > Suncus etruscus. Next base: position 36,832,862 of record NC_064866.1, on the reverse strand, counting down.
TCTGACTTCAAAGTCAGGAGTAACTTCTGAACGCTGCCAGGTGTGGCCCCCAAACAAACAAACAAACAAAAGAATATGGACCTCAAATATTACTGTAAAAGAATTGTAATCCACTTTCATCAAAATAAAAATTATTAAAAAATAGATAAAACATTGGTAAAACTCACAATAAATTAAAAGAGAACGTGCTTAAGTAAATTGGATCAGAAATGAAAAGGGTGAAATTACAAAGTAACCCCCCAAAATCCAAGACATCATGAGTGCTTACTGTGAACAACTCTACTGTTACACTAGAGAAATGTACAGACTTCTAGAAACTGTCTCCCAAATTGAAATTAGGAGGAAGTAGGTAGTTAAGCAGACCATTCTCAAGCAAGAAAATTGAAGCAATAATTAAGAATTTCTCCCCAAAATAAAGGTCCAGGACCAGGTCAGTATACAAGTGAGTTTTATCAAACTTTGAGAGAAGATTTACTTCCATTGATCCTTAAATTCTTACAAAATATTGAAGAAACAGGAAACCTTCCTAACATCTTCTATGAAGTTAACATTATGTTGATATCCAAAGCTGAAAGAGATACTACCAAGAGAGAAAATTACAGAACAATCTACCTAATGAACATTTATGCAAATATCCTCAACAAAATCTTAGCAAATTGAATCAAAAATACATCAAAAGATATGTATACCATGATCAAGTGGGGTTCATCCCAGGGATACAAATATGGTTAAATATAGGCAAATCAAATGATATCATCTGCCACATCAGTAAAAAAAAAAAAGAAAAATCACGTGATCATATCAATCAATGCAGAGTAATCTTTTGACAGGACTCAATACTCATTACTGGTTAAAAAACCCTCAGCAAAATAGGGGTTAAATGAATCTTCTGCAAGAAGGTGACAGCTATCTATAAGAAGTCTATTGTCAGTAATATGCTTAATGGTGAAAAAACTGAAAACATTTCCATTGAGGTCAGACACTAAACAAGGATATGCATAATCTCTACTCATAATCAAATAGAAGTCCTGACAACAGCAATTGGCAGAAAAAAATATCAAATGAATGAAAATTGGAAATGAGCAAATCAAACTATCTATTTGCAAGTGACATAATAATATACATTGAAAACCCTATAAAGCCCATAAGAAAGCTGCTAGGGCCAGAGATATAGCACAGTGGTAGGGCATTTGCCTTGTATGCAGCCAATCCAGGACAGAAGGTGGTTTTAATCCCAACATTCCATATGGTCCCCCATGCCTGCCGGGAGCAATTTCTGAGCTCAGAGCCAGGAGTAACCCCTAAGCACCGCTGGGTGTGACCCAAAAAGAAACAAAACAAAACAAAACAAAAGCTCCTAGAAACAATTAATCAATACAGCAAAGTGGCCAGCTAAAAATCAGTATACAAAAATCAGTTGCATCCCTCTGTTCTAATAAGTCAAAGGAGAAAGTTATCAAAGAGCCTACTATTATAAAAAGTATCAAAATTCATCAAGTACCTAAAATTAATTTAATAACAGAAGTGAGCGACCTAGACTAGAAAAACTTCAAAACACTTAAGAGATAAATTGAAGAACTGATGAAATGAAAAAATTTCCATGATCATGGATCAAAAGAATCAATATTTTCCAAATGACCATTTTACCTAAACTACTATATAGATTCAAGACAATCACTATCCAAATTTAGACATTCTTGAAGGACTTAGAACAATATATTATAAAGTTTGTGTGGAAACATAAAAGACCCTGGATAGTTAAAACCATACTGAAAAACAAGAAAGTGGGAGGCATCTTATTACCTAACTTGAAGCTGTACTACAAAACCATTATGATTAAAACTGCATGGTTTTGAAACAAAGACAGACTTTAGGACCAATGGGTCAGAAGAGAATGTTTAATGACAAAACCCTCAATTATATAGTCAATTTATTATTGACATAGGTAGTGAAAACATGAAATGGAATAAAAAGTGCCTCTTTAATAAATGGTGTTGGGACATGGGCCCGGAGAGATAGCACAGCGGTGTTTGCCTTGCAAGCAGCCGATCCAGGACCAAAGGTGGTTGGTTCGAATCCCGGTGTCCCATATGGTCCCCCGTGCCTGCCAGGAGCTATTTCTGAGCAGACAGCCAGGAGTAACCCCTGAGCAACGCCGGGTGTGGCCCAAAAAGCCAAAAAAAAAAAAAAAAAAAAAATAAATAAATAAATAAATAAGTAAATAAATGGTGTTGGGACAATTGGATAATTAAGCATAGAAATTAAAGTTGGATACATATGCCATACCTTACACAAAAGTGAACTCAAAGTAGATAAAAATCTTGAGATCATAACTGAATCTGTAACATACACTCAGGAAAACACAGGCAAGACACTCCAAGACTTAGACCTCAAAGTAATTTTCAATGATATGATAGAATAGCAAATGCTATATAATAAAATCTGAATAGGACTACATCATACTAAACAGTGTCTGTGCCACGAAATCAATATGATCTGAAACTAAAAGACAGTTAACTGAGGGAGAGACAATATATGCACTCAACAGAACAGATAATGAGTTGATATTTAGGATATATAAAATAATCACAAAGATTAACCCTCCAAATCTAAAGAAAAACATAAACACTGGTGTTGGAAATATTGTATGTATAAACTTAACTATGAATAACTTTATATATCATGTTGCTTTAAATAAAATTAAAAAATAAAAAATTTAAAAGGACATCTGTACACCATATTTTACTTAACTTAGTACAATTGCTAAGACATAGGTGTCCAACTATAGACAATGAATTATGAAGATGTAATATATATATGTGTGTGTGTGTGTGTGGATGTGTGTGTGACAGAATAGTATGCAGCTACAAAAAAAAAACAAAAAAAAATGAAATTATGCGATTCTATGCAACATTGCTGGAACTGGAGATTTCATATTGAGTAAAAAGTAAGTTAGAAGAAGGAATACAAACATGGCATGATCTCACTTATCTGTGATATAATTAATAACTGGATAAGAAAATGGAATATCATAAATGGTAAATACTTAAATTGCCCTGACCAGAGCTTAGTTAGGAGAATAGAGAAGGAAACAAATCAAGGTGGGAAGGAAGATGAGAAATGGAGGAACAGGGTCCATGACGTGGGTATATTTGTGATGTGGGAACATGGTAAAAATATAAATATAAAGCAAAGATTACCAGCAATGAAAATATGATATCTAAACTATATAATGTCCCTGTCAAGGTTGCAGGTAAGAAGTTGGAGAGTGTTGGTGAGGGATGATGAATTATGAAAGCACTAGTGATGGTATTTATGATAAAAAATATTATATGTCTAAACTCAATTATCAATAATTTTGTAAATCAGGTATTTAAGAAAATTAATTATTTAATAGATAGAGAAGTAACTAATACGATGGCTGTTTGGAACATTCAATTAATCAATTAGGCCATAGCAAATCATCAACTACAGAAGCTAAATATATAAGCTAGTTTTAGTTAAGTACAGGGGTAGAAAGAAAGTTATTTATAAAATGTTGCAGTTGATAAACATCCTCACTTATCTCAGGACAAGGGTATTTAGTATAAAATAAGAAAAGTTATGGGAAAACTAAGAAGAATTAGTTACCCTAGAAAGAAACAAATGAGTTTACAACTTGGACTTGAAATTAAGTGAGAGGACCAAGACACCCTGAAATCAAGATTGACAGATGTTTGTGTCATGTATTGAGACAGAAGGTATTTAGTAAATGGTAATATAAGAAGATAAAGAAAACAATAATTAGATATGTGTTCGAATATCAATGCCAAATAAGCAATTAATAAAAGTAAAATAATGAAAAACAATAAAATTTTTAGAATTAAAGCTATATCTAAGATCCTAGTACTGTCTAATTGAAATGAGATACTAAAATTAGCATCTGTTGGGTTTAGAGAGATTACTCAACTGGCCAGAGCACACAAAACCAAGTAATTTATAGAGGATACATGTCATGTCATGTGGTTTTTAGAGTCAGAATTGGCATGATTCAAACGACTCCGGTACTTACTAGATGCTAGATATTGAAAGGCTCAGATAGGTCTGTCATGGGAATTTTTCAACTGAAAATTGGTAATAATTGTAATGGTTTCAAACTACTTATCTGATCCTCTAACTTTGTGATAGCTATTCAATTCTTGATCCTCAGATCTCTCATCTCTGTCTAAGTGCTCTTATCCACACCATGGCTTTAATCTTCTTGGTATCTATGCATCCAACTGAATTGGGTAAGAGATGTGCTTGCTGCTGATTCCGAGAACATATACAGTACCAAATTTAAAACATTAATCATAATATCTTATCATGTATTTTTGTATATGGAAAAAATTAATGTGCTGATTTTTTATTTGGTTTTGGGTTTTGGTCCATACCCAGTGGTGCTGAGGGTTACTCCTGGCTCTGCACTCAGAAATCACTCCTGGCACTCCTGGTTCAGATCAAACCCTGGTCCGTCTTGGGTCAGCCACTTGAAAGGCAAATGCCCTACCACTGTGCTACTATGCCAGCCCAATGTGCTGATATATATATTGGGGGGCACAACCGGTGACACTCAAGGGTTACTCCTGTCTATGCACTTAGAAATTGCTCTGGGCTTGGGGAACCATATGGGAAACCGAGAGATCGAATCATGGCTCATCCTAGGGTAACACGGGCAAGGCAGATTCCTTACTACTTGAGCCACTGCTTCGGCCCCAGTGCTGATATTTTTTAAAACATCAGTATTTCTCTACACATTAATGTCTCAAATTTAAGTCTTTAAACCATTGTCACACTGTTGTGTGCTCCTGCTGGACCTCTGAAGCGACCCTCACCACCAAGGACTGAGGCAGAAGGGGACGTCTGTTTGGCTGCATCTACACCAGCTTTGTGATACTTGAAATGAGAAAATACCCAGCTTGAGTTCAGCTGAGTGATTCTAGCAAAAGGGCAGTGATCCACTTCATTCCTTGACTGTGAATTTTTTCCTGTCAAGAACCTATAACACAACGCTTAATAAGCTTACTGTACATCAAAATTCACAATGGGAAAACTACACAGAAACACACCATGCCTTGTGACTGGAGATCCAACCAATACCTGCCACCTCCATAGCATCTCTGGTCAAGACTTTGGAGATATGTTATGGATATTCGAAGAAACTAAATAAATGATTAAAGGAACAGCCAGAAGATTCAAATAATATGAGAGTACAAGTGAGACAACTTCAAACAGAAATATCAGGGCTGAAAAATATGCTAGATGAAATGAAAACCTCACTGAAAAACCTCACCAGCAAAATAACAGCCTCTGAAAACAGAAACATTGTTATAGAAGATGAGCTAAACACCTTCATACAACAAAAATGATAGAAGAATTCCTCAAAGAAAGTGAATAAGTGACAATAGAACTCTGGCATTGGTGATGGGAATGTTGCACTGGTGATGGGTGGTGTTCTTTACATGACTGAAACCTGAACACAATCATGTATGTAATCAAGGTGTTTAAATAAAACATAAAAAAAAAGAACTCTGGGATAAACTCAACAGAAAACAACATAAGAATCATTGGGGTCCCAGAGACCCAGGAGAAATCCCTTATGAAGAATCAACAGTCAAAGACATGCTGAGAAATTCCCAGTACTAAAGAGTGCATGCAACTGTATTCTGAATGCCAGAAGATTACCACCTAAAACAGATCAAATCCAAAGAAAAGCACCCAAAGCACATAATAGTCACAATGATGATAGGGATAGAATACTGAAAGCAGCAAAATCAAAAAGGGAAATTATATACAAAGGGACATCCTTAAGATTTACAGCAGTTTTATCACAATTAACTCTCAATACCTGAAGGTAGTGTTGGAATATAGTGACAAAACTCAATGAAATGAATGCTTCATCAAGAATGCTTACCCAGATAGACTTTCATTCAGGTTTGAAGGAAGGATACACAGCTACAAGTATAAACAACAGCTCAGAAATTTTACAGTTTCAAACCTTAAAAGAAGAGTTGAAGAGTCCACTCTAAGACAAGGCAAATCCAATAAACACAACAAACTCCTACAATAAGATGAAACTTGATCCCATGACAATCATCTCTCTCAATGTCAATGAACTAAATACACCAATTAAGAGACTTAGTGTGGCAAAATGGATCAAAGTATTGAATCCAAATTCTGCTCCCTGTAAGAAACATATCTGAATAGTCAGAGCAAACATTGACTCAAGGTTAAAGGTTGGAGGACAATCATTCAAGCAAATAATTCCTTAAAAAAGGTGGGATGGCCATACCAATATATAAAAAAGTAAAAAATAAAGAAAACACTGACTTTAAGCATAAAAATCCTTGGGGCCGGAGAGATAGCATGGAAGTAAGGTGTTTGCCTTTCATGCAGAAGGACTGTGGTTCAAATCCCGGCATCCCATATAGTCCTCGAGCCTGCCAGGAGTGATATCTGAGCATGGAGTCAGGAGTAACCCCTGAGTGCTGCCAGCTGTGACCCCAAAATAAAAAAAATCCTATAAAAGCTATATATAGACATTTCCTTAAAATCAAGGGATATATACAACAGGAAGATATCACACATCTAAATATATATGTACAAAGTGAGGGGCCAGCAAAATAGTTATAACAATTGTTGATAGATTTGAAGAAAGACATCAATAACACCACAATATTAGGAGGACACTTCAATACCACCCTGTCACTCCTTGATAGCTCAACCAGACTGAAACTCAACAAAAATACACTATCTCTAAAGGGAAAAATGAAAAAGAGTGGCTTGGTAGATATATATTGGGCTTCTATCCCCTAAAATCTGAATACACATTCTTCTCCAATGTACATGGGACATTTTCCAAGATAGACCACATGCTAGGCCACAAAACATACTTCCATAAAATCAAGAAATTTTATTGATTACCTTCTCAAATCATAATGGCTTAAATTAGATTACAAACAGACACAGAAAATAAACTTAAACACCTGGAAATTAAAGAGTTAACTACTGAACAGTGAGTGGGGTAGAAAGAAAACAAAAAAGAAAATCAAATGATTTCTGGAAAAAAATGAGAATTAAGACATAAATTATCAGAATTTATGGATCAAAAGGAAATAACAAAGCTCATGGAAGAAATTAATTAACTGGTAACCCCGAAATATCATTGAAAGCAAGAGTTGGTTCTTTAAAAATAAGCAAAATTGAAAAGCCACTAGCAAGACTCATGAAGAGAGAGAAAGTTAATAAACCAAATTAGAAATGAAAATGGGAAGATTACTACAGAAACCACATAAATTTAAATGGTAATCAGATGCTACTCTGAGAAACATGCCAGAAAACAAGAGAACTGGAAGAAATGGATAATTCTTGGAACATTTTAAACTCCTAAGGTTGAACTATGATGATCTGGCATATCTGATCAGACCTATCCCTATTGGATTTACTAACAAATTCTTTCAAACCTTTCAAAAGGACCGACTGCCAAACCTTTTCAGACTCTTCAGGAAGTAAGGAAACAGAAACATTTCCAAATAGTTATTACAAAGCTAACATCACCCTGATACCAAAAGCAGACGAAGATGCCACCAAAACAAGAGAACTAGAGAAAAATATCCTTCATGAACACAAATGCAAAGATCCTCAACCAAATCCTGCCAAATAGGATCCAATAGCTTATCAAGAAGGTCATACAACATAACCAAGTAGGGCTCATACTAGATATGCAAATATGACTTATATCAATAATGTAATACATCATATCCACAAAATTAAAAATAAAATAATACAGTAGATACATCGAGCATGTGACAGGGTCCACCAACCATTCATGATAAAAACTCTCAGCAAAATTGGATTTAAATAAACTTTTCTAGTCTAGGCCCTTTACTACAATCCCACTGAAACTATTATACTCACTGGGGAAAAGCTAAAAGCCTTTTCTCTAAAATATGGCACAAGACAAGGTTGCCCCCTCTTGCTACTTTTATTCTACATAGTACTGAAATTGCTTGTCATAGAAATTAGGCAAAAAAATATATCAATGGCATCCAGAGAGGAAAGGATGAAGTCAAGTTCTCATTGTTTGCAGATGGCATGATACTATATTAAAAAAAAAAATCCTAAAGACTCTACCATAAAGCTTCTAGAAATAATAGATGTAATGTTTGGAGATATAGATTCAAACATCATGGCTCCTACTACTAACCAACAACTTTGTCCAGTGTCTAATGAAAAAATATCTACTTGGTAGCATCACTGTAGTGAAAACTAAAGGCTGTCCCCAAATTCCCAACAATAGATCATTATATAATGAATAATATGGAGTGTGAGTATGTGTGTTTGTGTTTGTGCGTATGTATGCATACATTTTAGGTAAAATAAATGATATCTAAATGCCTTTTTCCTATTCTCATGCTATTGAAATCTGAGTTTCAATTGATATAAGTGGGTGAGACTATTTCTGTGTTCCCTGATATATTGCAGAAATAGTTTTCCTAATGATGAGAAAATAAAACCATATACATTATTAGTTAGTACTACATAGCTACAGAAATACATAGCTTACCTGAGCTGTTCTCTTTTTTTTTTTTTGGTTTTTGGGCCACACTCGGCTTTGCTCAGGGGTTACTCCTGGCTGTCTGCTCAGAAATAGCTCCTGGCAGGCACGGGGAACCATATGGTACACCGGGATTCGAACCAACCACCTTTGGTCCTGGATCGGCTGCTTGCAAGGCAAACGCCGCTGTGCTATCTCTCCGAGCTGTTCTCTTCTAAATGATTCAGTGATCTCAACTCATTACCATTTACAACAATTTTTTATTTTTATTAAAATACCGTGATTTACAAAGTTGCTCATAATATAGTTTTTTAAGGCACCAAGTGTTTCAATCCCAATCCCATCACTTTTGTTCCCTTTAGTCCACCAATATCCCCACATTTTCTCAGCTCCTTATTCTGCTAACAAGAGTTTTATTGACAGTTTACACCCCCAACCATATTCTTCACTTCTATCATTTCTGATTGCAGTAATTTCTACATTTTGACTCTTATGTAAACTTTCGTGCTTTTAATTCTCTTGACTTTTATGTGCTTTTCTCGATACCTGTGCTATCACCTGTTTGTTTGTTTGTTTGTTTGTTTTTGGTCCACACCTGCAGTGCTCAGTGGTTATTTAGTTTCTGTGCTCAGAAATAACTCCTGGTAGGTTGGGAGAGGGAGGGTCATATGAAATTTTCAGAGAACAAATCCAGGTCAGTCACATACAAAGCAAATGTCCTACCTACTGAACTATGGCTCAAACCCCTGCTATAATATTTTTTTTTACCTCATTGAGTATCTTCTTCATGGTGTCATTAAAGATATTGTCCAAGAATTTACTGCTATTGTTTATGTCTTTAGTTATATTGTTTTCACTCATTGATCTTGGTGACATTTTATATGTTGTCTCCATTAAAGTTTTCTAGTGTTCTAGTTGTGCTGGAGGTAACTCATTCTAGTTAGAATCTCTGGATGATACTAATATATTAGGTTATTATTTCTCTCTTTTCTTCCATTTCTTCACCAAATGATAGGGGGAATATCTCTAAGCAGTGTGTGATTTTTTGGAGTAGATTTGTAGTTTCTGGAACTGTGGTGTGGACTTGTTTATATGGCACAGGTTAGATGTAGAGGCTGCTGGGACCTAGCTAGTAGGGAGTGATGCTACTCCCTGTTCCAGATTAGGCCCAGTGATATCAGCTTGAGGCAAGTCATGCCACTATGCTGCAACAGCAAGCAGAACTGTCTTTTTTTAAAAATAGGTGACCTCCACCACTAGCTAATTAGAAAGCCAGAAAATCAGTGATCTTTATTGTAAAATCATGCATTCACATTCTAAGGAAAGTCACATGACTCCTAATTTATTGCAGAGTAGAAGAAATAAAATGTTCCTGTGTGTTCTGACATGAATACAGTATATGTGAGCATATATATTTGCCTCTAACACTTACTTAAATTAAATACATAATTCTATGTTTTATTTTTCATCTTCAACATGTTTTCATTTGCATATTGTTCTAGCTTATATATACAAGCTTCACAAAAGTACTAATTCTGTCAATGTGACCAAAAAAATTGTGTTTCACTAATTTTTCATCTTTTTTTCTCTTTAAGAATTGGCCAAATGTTGCATTAAGTTTCTTTGCAAACTACAGGTGAAACTTATTTTCCATTTGCTCTAGTATTAAAATACCCCTGTTAACTTTTAAATAGTTTGGAATTTGTAACTCTTAAAGGCAAATTTTCCATGTAACATAGAATCCAGGACATGAAATTGGAGAATTGCTTCTGTTTCTGAACAAATTTCAGTGCTCCATCATATTTGAGGAAAATTCCTTGGGAGAGGAGAGAAAAAAAATTTTTTTGAAAAAGAAAAATTATTACCTGCTGATTTGGGAAGAGGTAATTGAGGGTGTAATACTGAGTCCAATGCTGCCATACAATCACCATATTTCTTGTCTTTATGAATGTGTGGGTAGAAGTAAATAATCTATGCTACATGGAGGCCAGAAAACAAAATGTTCAATTAGATAAAATAAGTCAGAGGGTAAAGGACAGAGACATAGAATAATTATACTCTTTTGCAAGATACAGATATATAGTAGACATATAATATATTTAATATGTATGGAAGACCCCTCAGTATATTAAAAATATGCAAGTGTTATAGAAACAAAGGCCACGAAGTATTCCACGCAGAGGTGGGTGGGAAGAGGAGTGCAATTAAAACAGAGAATGAACCATTATGAAAGTAATAGTTGGAAATGGTCAATCTGGACAAATACTGGTTACTGAAAGAGAGTAAAGTGTTATTTTCAAAAATAGTACGGCAAACCACAGTGCCTGAGGTGGGGAGTGCAAAGTGCAAAGCAAAGTGTTCTTTACATGACTGAAACCCAACTATAATCATATTTGTAATCCAGGTGTTTAAATAAAGATAGTAATAAAAAAAGAAAAGTGTATGTCATAGCGGCAGGCTGGGGAAGGGTTTGAAGTCTAGAGACACTGATGGTGGGAAGTGTAAACTGGTGAAGGAATGAGTGTTGGAAAAAAATTTTTTATCAACTTAAAAAATTAAAAAGAAAAAATAGAAAAGATTGTCTTAGGAGAAGGTACAGAGGGTAAAGTCCTTGCCTGCAAGTGGCCAAGCCAGGTTCAATCCCTGACATCATATTATGGTCACCTGAGCTCTTTTAGGAGTGATCCCTGAGCACAGAGCTAGGAGGAAAGCCTGAATATCACTAGATGGGGCTCAGAAACAAATATATATATATATACATATATACTTATACTTTATGTATTTGTTTATATTATATTTATACTATATAAATGACATTTATTGTATTGTTTATTTATTATTTATATAAATGTATATATATTATTTATAATATATAAATAGATAGATATATTTGTGAGCCACAATAGAGTGACAAAATAGGTAGCTCAGTAGTCTGAATCTTCAATTGGTGATATTCCAGCCAAAGGAAAAATAAGGTCAATAATAATATTTAGACAACCTTTTTCTTTTTCTTTCTTTCTCTTTCTTCTTCTTTCTTTCTTTCTTTTCTTTCTCTTCTTTCTCTTTCTTCTTTCTTTTCTTTCTTTCTTTCTTCTTCTTTCTCTTCCTTCCTTCTTTTCTTTCCTTTCTTTTCCTTTTCTTTCTTTTCTTTCTTTCTTTCCTTTCTTTCTTCTTCTTTCTTTTCCTCCTTCCTTCCTCCTTTCCTCCTTCCTCCTTCTTTTCTTTCTTCTTTTCTCTTCCTTCTTTCCATCTTTCCTTCTTTCTTTCTTTCTTCTTTCTTTTTCTTTCTTTTCTTTCTTTTCTTTCTTTCTTTCTTTCTTTCTTTCTTTCTTTCTTTCTTTCTTTCTTCTTTCTTTCTCCTTTCTTCTCTCCTTCCTTCTTTTTTTCTTTCCTTCCTTTTTTTCTTCCTTCCTTCCTTCCTTCCTTTTTTCCTTCCTTTTCTTCCTTTTTCTCTTTTTTTCCTTTCTTTCTTTCTTTTTCCTTTCTTTCTTTCTTTCTTTCTTTCTTTCTTTCTTTCTTTCTTCTTTCTTTTTCTTCTTTCTTTTCTTTCTTTCTTTCATCTATCATCTATCTACCTACCTACCTACCTATCTATCTATCTATCTATCATCTATCTATCTATCTATCTATCTATCTATCTATCTATCTATCTATCTATCTATCTGTGTTGTTTGTTTGGACCACATCTGGCAGTGCTCAGGGTTATTCCTCTATGTCCCAAGATTACTCCTGGAGGGGCTTAGGAGATAAGTAGTGTTAGCAGTTGAACTGGGATAGCTGCAAGCAAGGAGAACACCTTAAACCCTGTACTATCTCTCCAGTCCTATAAAATATTTCATTAGTGTTCAGGATCTACCCCCAAAGTTATCAAGATGGTTTGCTATGACTCACTCTCTCTCTTTCTCTCTCTCTCTTTCTCTACTTCACTCCACTTTTTCTGTTCTATGTTAATAACAAATACTTAGTTAAAAGACGCACCATGTTTCTGGAACTCTGAATAAAATAAATCTGGCTACCACGAACTTACAAGTAGGGTAAGAATTTAATAAAAATAATTTAAAATCTCTGAGATCTTGGTATTTTTTGATGCTACAGTGAACCATAGTCTATCCTTATTTACATATCTACCATGGGTAACAGCAATTTTAGGTTAATCAATGATAAAGGACAATTCAAATTTAGTAATCACCATATATACATAATATATATATATCCATTCTTTAGAATGCACACATCCACTCAATTTCACTTCCACTCAATTTCACTCACTTAAAAAATAATTTTCCACATAGGTGTTCCAGAATCTAAATTTGGACATCTGAGAATTATATATATATATATATATATATATATATATATATATATATATATATATATATATATTTCCCCATTATATATCTTCTTCCTTTTGTGGTTTCACTTTCAGGACTTCTCTTTTAAAGTATGAATCGGATACTTTAAGAAATCCAAGTCTGATAAATTACATTGAATTAAACTTAGACAGAACTCTTCATGATATATTCTCTAGAAAATATCTTGTCCTCTAGCCAATTCTTCATCAAGTTTCTACTCAAGAGTTAGGACTGCTTTCCTCTAATACTCCGCAAAGTGCACAAACAGATGGGAAAAAAAATGAAACTTAAAAAAGAAAATAATTGGAAATCATGGGAATAAATGGATTCTTGGAAATTTTCAAAAATGGTTACTAAAAGGCTTAAATAAATCCATGGAGCATGATTTTCTTTCAGGTGCCTTCCAAATGATAAGTCTGCCTTTCAAGATATGTTCAAATTGTGTATTTTAAAATTGGGGCTGGAGCGATAACACAGCAGTAGGTGTTTGCCTTGCACGTGGCTGACCCAGGATGAACCTCAGTTCGATCCCCGGTATCCCACATGGTCCTCCAAGCCAGGAGTGATTTCTGAACGCATAGCCAGGAATAACCCCTGAGCATTGCCGGGTGTGGCCCAAAAAGCAAACAACAAACAAACAAACAAACCAAAAAGACTTTATAATTGTTTACACTTTGCAATTCTGTTACACTTTTAAAAAAATAGTAACTGCTTAAATTATAGGCATATTAAGTAGAAAGTATTTTATTTTATTTTATTTTATTTATTTATTTATTTATTTATTTTTGGTTTTTGGGCTACACCTGTTTGATGCTCAGGGGTTACTCCTGGCTATGAGTTCAGAAGTCGCTCCTGGCTGGGGGGACCATATGGGATGCCGGGGGATCGAACCACGGTCCATTCTACGCTAGCGCTTGCAAGGCAGACACCTTACCTCTAGCGCCACCTTCCCAGCCCCATTTTTATTATTTTCTATACATATAAATATGTTGTTTTTTGTTTGTTTGGGTTTTTGGGCTACACCCAATGATGCTCAGGGGTTACTCCTGAGCTCAGAAATTGCTCCTGCTTGGGGGCCCATATGGGAAGCTGGGGGATCAAACCACAGTCCGTCCTAGGTCCGCTGCATGCAAGGCTGATGCACTACCACTTGCTTTGGCAATGCTTTGGCCCCAATATGTTGCTTTTTGGCTACAAGCAAAGCAACTGGGATGGGATATTATCCTGACTGTGAGCTCTGGCTTTATGAACTCAAAGCTGTAAAGTGACCACAAACCACATAGGATAATCAAATACAACTAAGTCTCTCCTTTTTATTCAGGGCTATAGTGAGAATACGATCTGTGTAAACTCTTTAAACCCTTCAGAGAAAAGGTACTACATAAATCCAAATGATTATTCATATCATTATCCAAAACAAATTGAACATGCATCCCTTAGAGACTGTTTCATTCCTAATTTTACTGACAGCAGTTGATAAAGTCGGCATTTGATTTTAATAGCATTGGCTAATAAGCTGTCAGAAGGTCTCACAATCTTATCAAGTAAAATATGGCTTTACCAATATGAAAATTACTCTTGGAATTAACATAATCTACTTTGGACACTCCACTGAATGAATCTGATCGAATATGCTCATTTTTTTCTGTTCTTTTTCACCCTGGGTAGACTTACATATTCATTGAGAAGGAATATAAATGTTTATAGAAATTTTTAGATGTGTGTATGTATTTATGTGTATGTGCTGATGATGAATATTCAGCCTGCATTAGAGTAACTGGCATTTTCTCTCCATGCTAAACTTTTATAAATACAAAGCTGCAGCACCTGGTTCTGCTTATTTCCCTTTATAGCTTTCAATTTTTAGATTGCTCCAATAGCTATCGTGGAAAGAGCATAGCATTTAAATAAAAGATGAAATTGCAATAATTGCTTCTATTTATCAGGATATCATCTGTATTAGTGATTTTTATAATAATTAATTTTATTTTTATACAACACTTTAACATACCATTATCAGTTTACATTCTGATGCAAGTAATGGAAAACTCAACCCAAACTTTTCCAAATAAATAAGAGTATTCAGACAATGAATACCACTGGCTCTAAGAAAAAATAAAATAATGAAAGTTCACAGGTCAATCATGAGAGTATCATGTTGTGTGAAGTTAGTCATAAGAAGATAGACATACACTAAATGATTTTTCTTTGGGATAAAGAGAAACATAGTGATAGAATAGCAGGGCCAACCTTAAAAATTGGTTGAATTGGCTGAACTAGTAGAAATATGAAAACTCTTTCTCCATGCCTGCCTGTATTTGAGACAGGTATTGTACTTCTCTGGGAGATGGGGCCATTGTTGTTGGAAATGTTGCACAGGTGAAGGGTACTGTTCCTTTTGTGACTGAGGCCCAACTGCAAGCATGTTTGTAATTTTGATATTATTTTTATAAACTCTCTGACCAGTTAAAATGAAAAAAGGCAGATTGTTTCCTCTAACTCCACATTCATATAAATTTATTGAGAATAATTCTTGATATGTAAATCTAGATTATTTTATGTTATGATAAACATGGTAAATTTTAGTAATTTTCATATTATGGACTTTTCTATAAGATGATTTATAGAGTTATTTATAAAATGGTGCTTGAGCACCCTAGAATCACTCGGTATCATGTTATACATTTAAAGATATGGACATCAATAAACTTATGGTAAGGAAAAGGACATGGTTTTTGATTTGCAACTATTTTTACGGGACCAGAGCAGTGAAGCAGTGATAGGGCATTTGCCTTGCATATGGCTGGCCTAGGACTGACAGCAGTTAATCCCCCAGCTTCCCATATGGTCCCCCAAGCCAGGAGCAATTTCTGAGCACGGAGCCAGGAGTAACCCCTGTGCGTCACCGGGTGTGGCCCAAAAACCAAAATAATAATAATAATAATAATAATAATAATTTACAAGCTCCACAGTAGGTATGCAAATATGGAGACATGAATAATTAAACTCCGTATGGAAAGCAACCATCCAAAATGTGGTTATTGAGGAAGGTCCCCCTAAATGTGTCATTGAGTCTAATGTACCTTTACTAGTTATCCTAAACTAACTGCTTCTTCTTTTAGTAAAGGGATTTGATTTCAATCCAATCTTGCCGAGCTCTCCATAATGCCCATCACTGCTGCAATAATCCTGACTCTTCTAAATACTTCAGATGACCACGATGTAGTATTAGAAATTTAAGTTAAAGGTCCTGGATTAAACCTTGTTGATACAATTTTTAATAGACTAACCATCTTTGTGAGACTAATTTCTTTGTGTCCTCGCAGTGTGGCTAAAATTAGAGAAGGCACCTAATAAGACAAATTTCATAGAACTAAATGAATATAATTATCTTCATTTACTATTAAGCATAAAGACTCCCAAGGCATGATAGTCTTTAATATAATCACTAACATTAGTTTTAAACCTTTCAGATATTGTACTTCTAGCTTCATGCTATCAACTCTATTTTTTTGGCAATACTTAAAAATGGGTTGCAGCACTGTGAATATACTGTAATACTGTAAATGATAGTTTCATATGCACGTAATTTCAATATTACACCAGTCTTTGACTTGCCACTTTTTGTCCTGAAATAACAAAACTACCTGAAAACGAACAAGACTTAGATGTCTCCCATTAAAAGAAAGAAAGAATAAAATAGTAACTTCAGTGTGGAAAACCTATCAAACACCACTTTAGCCAAAACGTATGGTTAATATCTAGAATGTATTATCTTTTTTTTTTTTTTTTTGGATTTTGGGCCACACCCGATGATGCTCGGATTACTCCTGGCTGTCTGCTCAGAAATAGCTCCTGGCAGGCACAGGAGACCATATGGGACACCAGGATTCAAACCAACCACTTTTGGTCCTGGATCGGCTGCTTGCAAGGCAAACACCACTGTGCTATATCTCCGGGCCCTAGAATGTATTATCTTAATATCATGCATCTTAATATGATATTATGAAAATGTCCATCTCATATTTTTTATTTTATTCCAAAGATTATGATCCGAATTGAACAATGATAAAAAGCTTAAAATTATAAAGCCTGAAGGACATTCCACCAAATATTTGACTAGTATTTTTTAATATTGCTATAACCATGATAAGAAATAAGGACAAAATGTCACAGTCTAAGGATACTAAGGAAACTGAGTAAGTAAGGACAGTGAAGTTGCTGACAGAAATCCTGGGAGAAAAAAAAAGACATTTGTTATGTGCAGAAACTTCTGAAATTCAATTACTAGAATACTTTACCAGTGCAGAAATTACACCTTGGGAGTTTGTTTTTTTGTTTTTGTTTTTGTTTTGTTTTGTTTTTGTTTTTGGGTCACACCCGGCATCGCTCAGGGGTTACTCCTGGCTCTATGCTCAGAAATCACCCATGGCAGGCACGGGGGACCATATGGGATACCGGGATTCGAACCACCATCCTTCTGCATGAAAGTCAAACGCCTTACCTCCATGCTATCTCTCCGGCCCCATACACCTTGGGAGTTTTAAAATATTTACTTTAGTTGAATCCAGAAGACACATGACCCTCTGAATTATCTTTATAATTTTTCTTTACATTTATATTTATCCCAAAATAAAATTTTACATTTTTAAAAATATATAAACTATAAACCCTCTTCAGAATCTTTATTAGATTTTTCTTTCTTTATTAGATATTTCTTTATTATTTCTTTATCTTTCTTTATTCACTAGTATACATAGGGATTTGTCATTGTGTCATTCATCTCAAGACATAGTTTTTGCCACTTTTCTACTTCATTAAAATATTAATCATAAGTGAACCTATTTTTAAGAGCATAATGTTTTCCTCTTTTAAGGGAATTAGTGTTCCCATCAGTCAATATCATCTCTGCTGAGCAAATATAATAAGTGGGTTTTTAACTTCTAATGAGTCTATATTGGGAAAACACATTCAAAGCATGATCTGATTAACAATAGATTAATATTCTTCAAGTGTCTGTTATTCCTTCATAAACAAAGCACTTTGCAGACACTTGAAATACTGGGCAAAGTCATTGGTTGACAACGATATGCCTGTTTCAGTGAGAAAACTCAGTTACAGTGGTGTGGTTCACTTGCATTGAACTCATCTATCAAAAAGCACGTTTTTCTCAATTACTTTTGCTATCCTGTCTCACCTGAGCCATTATGTTATTACCTTCATATAAGGATGGCTTTTTTTATTAGATCATTGAAATGTATCACTTTCAGGGAGCTTTGGTGATGGCTTGCAACATGCAAATCAATTTATATTTAAACTTTATTTCTGCTTTGTTTTGGTTTGGGGCCACACCCGGTGATGCTCAGGGATTACTCATGGCTATGTGTTTGGAAATACCTCCTGGCTTGGGAGACCATATGGGACACCTGGAATTGAACCAGGGATGTCCTGGGTCAGACACATGCAACGCAAAGGCCTTACCGCTGGCGCTATAGCTCTGGACCCTAAACTTTATTTCTAAAGTTTTAGCTCAAAGGTGCTTATAAGAAGGTCCACTATACTGACAATCAAGTTGTTAATGGTTGAGTTAGTCATACAATGTAGAACAACCTTCATCAGTGCACACTTTGCATCAACAATATTCCCAGTTTTCCTCTCACTCTCCCCTATAATTCTCCTCTTTCTCTTTCAGGTATACATTTTCTTCTCCCTCTTTATATTTATTTTTCTCTCATTCTCTCTCTTCCTTTGTTTATTCTTTTCAAACACTTTGGTTTGCAATACTGTGCAGATTTTCTGCCACCAATGTCCCCAGGTTCCATCACACCCATACTTCCCTGCCAGCCTCAGGGACAGATGTTTTATCGCTCTATTTCTCTCTTTCTCTCTTCTATTTTTGATAATATATTTTGCATTATTGCTAATTAAGAAAATCATGTATAGGATCCCTTAGAACAACCATATTTCCTCACTACTTTAACTCTGGTAGGCAGCCTTACTCCCATGGAAGGTCCTCATGATTTTCATTTATATTTTCTATGGGTATTAATAACTTATTATTTATTATTTTTATGAAAATTTATAAATGATTGAGATTAATTTATGTCTTTCATGGAATGAGACCTCCCCTCACTGTGAGCTGTTGCTTGATACTGAATTTAGCTCTGGAGCGATCCTCTGCCTTAGTACACTATCTGATCCCTGACTTCTGCTATCAATTTCTCAGACTCCACAAAACCATTGCATGGGATAAAACTGTGCATTGATTTTATCACCCCTCAAGACTATATCAAAAGACTTAAAATGGATATCTATATTTCCTTTGTATATATCTATAGATGCATTTCCTTAATAGTTATAATTCTTAATGTTTATTTCCATATCTGAAGGTTGCTTTTCCCATCCCTTTTTTTCTTTTGGATCTCATTAAAAGTAAATTCTAGTAGATAAATCTTGCTTGGGATCTGAGTTCAGGTTAGAACTAGGTAACAGATATTGTTTAGCTTGTTATTTTCATCCCCATATGCACCAGTAGTATCATGTAGCATAGTTCTTTTTTGCATAAGCACACTAAAATTAGGAAATCTTATGTATGGAAAGAAGTTCTTATTTAAGAGGGATTAAAAAATCATGAATTTTATAGTGCAGGGGTGACTTTCACCCTCAACATTTGTCATGGGTACTCAATTTATGCCTCAGTTGACCAGACATCAAACTTATAAACCCAAACCTTGGATCTATCCTTGGAATTGACATAGTTTTCTTCACCAGCACCAGGAATCAAAGTCCCCCCAGGAAAGGCCCTAATGCTGCCCTGGCACCAATTTGCTTCAGAGTAGATTCATATCACACTCTGATGACCAGGAAATAGTAACAACTTGCTCTAAGATCAGATTTTACTTGTCTCGCCACATAATAGTGAGATGAAATCAGAAGACGTTCGACGACACCCTGACGTCAACATGAGATCTCTGCAAATATAAAGGTCACTAACTACAGAAGCCTGACTGTGACAAATTTGATTACATAGAACTTTTCCTGGGATCATGAAGAAAGACCTTGGGGTTGGACAATTAGCATGCCTGGAGTCTGTAGTCAGTCTTATGATAGTATGCTTCTTGGGTAGAAACACCCTGTTTTCAATTTCCTTTATAATTTTATCAATATATGTTGCACCTATGGAAAAAAAACTGCCACACACATCCCCCTTTTTATATATCTTCTAGATAGGAGCTTCTGCTTTGTACATTGAACCTTGGAACATGAATTACTTTGTTTTATCCCATATTTCTTCAATTGTACAGTTATAAAAATACTTCAAATTCTATAAATTCTACAAAAAGTAAAAAAAGTGGATGAGGTCCAGGGGTCAAGTGGCCGCAAGAGCAATGAGTGGAAATCAAAAATGGTCAAACCAAGCTCCGCTTTGCTACGAGGCAGCACACATCATTTAGCTGATGAATACAACCACAACACGTAGAAAACCCCACAATACAAGTGTGACAATGGGGAAACAATGCAGGCCAGCATCAGACAAAGAGAATGAAGATGGCAACTCTGATGACCAGAACATGGTCAACCAACTAGTCAGTCTCTAAGATAAGGAGTTTAGAGTCGCAATATGGGAGATATTCACAGAACTCAAAGAAAGTATAGAAGATAACACTAATAAGAATCAAGAGAATATGAAAATACAAATCAGAAAACTCCAAACTAAAATTTCAGGTCAAATAACAGGTCTGAAAAACTCAGTAGATGAATTGAAGAAAAAAATGGATGAGCTTTCCCACAGGTTAACAGTAGTTGAGGATAGAATTAGTACACTGAAAGATGAGATGAATAACAACTCCATACAGCGGAAGAGTTTGGAAAAAAGCATTAAAACAAATGTTCAAACGATGGAAAAATTACTCAAAGAATGTGAACAGATGAAAATAGAAGTTTATAATAAGCTCAACAGAAACAACTTAAGAATCATTGGACTCCCAGAGACCCAGGAAAAAAATCTTCAGGAAGAATCAATGGTCAAGAACATCATTAAAGAGAAACTACCAGAGCTATAAAATACATGTGATCAAATCCTGCATGCCTGAAGAGTACCAACTAAAAGAGACCCTAGAAAAAACACCCCAAGACACATCCTAGTCACAGTGATGAATTCCACAGATAGAGACAGAATTCTGAAAGCTGCAAGATCAAAAAGAAGAATTACATTTAAGGGAACATCCTTGAGATTTACTGCAGACCTGTCACCAGAAACACTCAAGGTCAGAAGTCAGTGGTGGGACATAGTGAAAAAACTCAATGAAATCAATGCTTCGCCTAGAATACTGCACCCAGCAAAACTCACTTTCAGATTTGAAGGGAGTATACATGGTGTCACAGACAAACAACATCTCATAAACTTTACAGACTCAAAACCAGTCTTAAAAGAAAATCTGAAAGACCTAAATTAAGACAAGCCTGACCAACAGACTCACCAAACTTTGATAGAAAGATGGCACTCAATCCCAGGACAATTCTTTTTCTCAATGTCAATGGACTAAATGCACCAGTTAAGAGACACAGAGTGGCTAAATAGATTTAAAAAAATCAATTCAAACTTTTGCTGCCTACAAGAAACACACTTGAATAGTCAGAACAAACATAGACACAAAATAAAAGACTGGAGGAAAATCATCCAAGCAAACAACACCCATAATAAAAGCTCAAGTGGCCATACTAATATCAGATGATGCAAACTTTTACTTAGGAAAGTTGTAAGGAACAAAGATGGACATTTTGTATTAATCAAGGGATATGTACAGCAGAAAGAAATAACTCTCCTAAACATATATGCACCAAATAAGGGGCCAGCTAAATATTTAATATAATTGTTGACAAATCTGAAAAATAATATCAATAACAACACAATAATTGTGGGAGATCTCAACACGCCATTGTCAACACGTGATAGGTCAACCAGACTGAAACCCAACAAGAATATACTAGACCTGAGAAGAGAAATGGAAGAAAGAGGCCTAGTAGATATATATAGGACACTCCACCCCCAGAAACCTGGATACACATTCTTTTCTAATGTACATGGGACATTCTCCAGGATAGACTACATGCTAGCACATAAAACATATCTCTATAAGATCAAGAGGATAGAAATTTTGCAGGCTACCTTCGCTGACCACAAGGCCCTGAAATTATATGTGAACCACAAAGAAACACAGAAGAAAAACTTTAGTGCCCTGGATACAAAAGCCACCCACTGTGTGGGAGAAACTATTCATCCAATACCCATCAGATAAGGGGCTAATCTCCAAAATATATAGGGCACTGACAGAACTTTACAAGAAAAAAACATCTAATCTCATCAAAAAATGGGGAGAAGAAATGGACAGACATTTAGATTAAAAAGAAATACAAATGGCCAAAAGGCACATGAAAAAATGCTCCTCATCACTGATTATCAGGGAGATGCAAATCAAAACAATGATGAGATATCATCTCACACCACAGAGATGGCACACATCACAAAGAATGAGAACAAGCAGTGCTGGCGGGGATGTGGAGAGAAAGGAACTCTTATCCACTGCTAGTGGGAATGCAGTCTAGTCCAACCTCTATGGAAAGCGATATGGAGATTCCTCCAAAAACTGGAAATTGAGCTACCATTCAACCAAACTATTCCACTCATAGGGATATACCGTATGGAACACAAGAATACAGTTCAAAAACCCCTTCCTCACACCTATATTTATTGCATCAGTATTCACAATAGCAAGTCTCTGGAAACAACCAAGATGCCCTTCAACAGACGAATGGCTAAAGAAAATGTGGTACATATACACATGGAATATTATGCAGCAGTCAGGAGAGATGAAGTCATAAAATTTTCCTACACATGGATGTACATAAAGTCTATCATGATGAGTGAAATAAGTCAGAGGGAGAGAGAGACGCAATATAGTCTCACTTATCTATGGGTTTTAAGAAAAATAAAAGTCACTTTTGCAACAATCCTCAGAGACAATGAGAGGAGGGCTGGAACTTCCAGCTCACTTCATGAAGCTCACCACAAAGAGTGATGATTGCAGTTATAGAAATAACTACACAGAGAACTACCATAATCATGTGAATGAATGAGGGAACTGGAAAGCCTGTCTGGAGTACAGATGGGGGTGGGGTGGGATGGAGGGAGATTTGGGACATTGGTGGTGGGAATGTTGCACTGGTGAAGGGGGGTGTTTTTTTTACATGACTGAAACCTAATCACAATCATATTTGTAATCAAGATGTTTAAATAAAGAAAAAAATATTGGAAAAAATTATTTTTACCATATCCCCTTCAATATAAATTGTTTCCAGCATATTTTTTATATTTAAAATAGTTAATATTTAAAATATTTAAAAAATATTCAACTGGAACACCACTTGATTCATAGTTACAAGTTGTTCATTATTGAGTTTCAGCCAGGTACAACACCTTCTATAGTGTAAATTTCCCACCAGCAAAATCCCCAGTTACCCTCCTACCATCCCTAGAGGCAGACATTTCCCTTTTCTCTGTTGCTTTCTCTCTTTCTTCTCATTTTTTTCTTTTAGACACCATGTTCTACAATACTGCTACTAAAGGGGTAACATGCATATCTCTTTATTTCCTCTCAGCACCTAATTTTTGTCCAGAGTGATCATTATCAACTATTAATGTCATCGTGTTCCTTTCTCTGCTATAAATAAACTCTCCCACTATTTGCGGCAAACTTCTTACCTTGGAATGGTCCTCCTGGCCCCTGTCTCTATTGTTTCTGGATATTAATAACATCATATCTTTTTCATAACTTCCAATGTACTGCAATTAGAATATGACATATTTGTAAGCAAGTCCATTGTACCTTACAATATGTTTACAATGCCATAACATAAAAATATTTCTAAAATGCAATGTCTGCTCAATAAATAAAACCATATTTATCTTTTGGTCTTGGTCTTTAGGCCATACACAGTGGTGTCCACAACTTTCTCCTAACTGTATTCAGGGAAACCTTTAATATTTCAGAACAGTAATAGTGTCTGGAATCAAACAAAGACCGGCCACCTTGCCAAACAAGTGCCTTATCATTTATGTTATCAATATATCACTAAGCCCGGAATATTTTAAAATTATTAGTTCTAAGTCAGAGGGATACTACAGGAGTTAAGGCTATGCCTTATATACTGCAAAAAAAATTTAATATGTAACACTGCATGATCCCATGAGCAATGCTGGCTACAACTGTAGAGACATTTGATCACTGCTAGGGTGGCTTGGGTAATCCTCTTCACTGAAAGAAGTAATTATCAGAATTCCTGAGTATTTCTTAAGAAGCCTCCTTGCTCCAAATAAATTGAAATGCTTTCTTAATAAAAGATCATTAGTTCTGTGTCAAATGAGACATATAGAATGATTGTTGAGACAGATTTATAAGTATAGGATATGCATGGAATAATTACTGGGAATTATATGTGAGAGCTAAATGAAGAAGCAGGTGCAGGCATGCAGAACTTAATATAGCAAAAAAAATGTGACAAAACCAGCCAACTTCACATAGAGCTCAAGAGCAAATATCATATTGTATAGAAGCCCCTGTCCTCACACCTGTCACCAATGGACAAAAATATTCACGTTCTAATGACTAGAAAAATATGGGCCTCATATAAATATTGTAGCTAATCCTAGTGTGCTACAGATGGAGAATGGCATTGAACTTTATTATTTATTTTAGAATAATGAACTCTTGCCAACTCTATTGGTGGTAATCAATTCTCAAGAACTTCTCTCAATACCATCTTTTCTCTAGAGATCACTAAGTTGGCATATAGCTGGGAAGCAACATCATTTTTGTTAAGTTCTATCCGAAATATATCATTTCAAAACATGGTAAGCATGTTTCAACTCCATTTGAGACTGGTGGGAATGCCGTCTAGTTCAACCCTTATGGAAAGCGATATGGAGATTCCTCCAAAAACTGGAAATCGAGCTCCCATACGATCCAGCTATACCACTCCTAGGAATATACCCTAGGAACACAAAAATACAATACAAAAAACCCCTTCCTTACACCTATATTCATTGCAGCACTATTTACCATAGCAAGACTCTGGAAACAACCAAGATGCCCTTCAACAGACGAATGGCTAAAGAAACTGTGGTACATATACACAATGGAATATTATGCAGCTGTCAGGAGAGATGAAGTCATGAAATTTTCCTATACATGGATGTACACGGAATCTATTATGCTGAGTGAAATAAGTCAGAGAGAGAGAGAAAAACGCAGAATGGTCTCACTCATCTATGGGTTTTAAGAAAAATGAAAGACACCCTTGCAATAATAATTTTCAGACACAAAAGAGAAAAGAGCTGGAAGTTCCAGCTCACCTCAGGAAGCTCACCACAAAGAGTGATGAGTTTAGTTAGGGAAATAACTACATTTTGAACTGTCCTAATATTGATAATGTATGAGGAAAATGGAGAGCCTGTCTAGAATACAGGCGGGGGTCGGGTGGGGCGAAGGGAGACTTGGGACATTGGTGATGGGAATGTTGCACTGGTGATGGGTGGTGTTCTTTACATGATTGAAACCCAAACATAATCATGTATGTAATTAAGGTGTTTAAATAAATTTAAAAAAAAAGAAAAAAAACTATTAGTAAACAATTCCTCTTCACATGCTTTTGATAAACAGTTTAAGGCAGCAGTGATTAGAAAAAACAGAGGCATTTTCTTTTTTTTTAATTAATATATTATTTAAACGCCTTGATTACTAACATGATTGTGGTTGGGATTCAGTCATGTAAAAAAACAACCCCCATCACCAGTGCAGCATTCCCATCACCAATGTCCCAAATCTCCCTCCTGCCCACCCCACCCCCACCTGTACTCTAGACAGGCTTTCTACTTCCCTCATTCATTCACATTGTTATGATAGTTCTCAATGTAGTTATTTCTCTAACTGCACTCATCACTCTTTGTGGTGAGCTGGAACTTCTAGCCCTCCTCTCTTTTGTCTCCTAAATTTTTTGCAAGAGTGTCTTTCATTTTTCTTAAAACCCATAGATGAGTGAGACATTTCTGTGTCTATCTCTCTTCCTCTGACTTATTTCACTCAGCATAATAGATTCCATGTACATCCATGTATAGGAAAATTTCATGACTTCATCTCTCCTGACAGCTGCATAATATTCCACTGTGTATATGTACCACAGTTAAAGAGGCATTTTCTGATGTGCAAAGAAAAGAGTAAAAATAGCCCAGCATAGGATTTGGAACATGAATGAATGTGGAAAGAAGACTGTGTCTAGTGGAGATAAACAGCGCCTTAAGGTATTGGAGGACACCAGCAGAACAGCCTGCCATGAGATATCAGAGTCTGGCTGAGCTCTGTAGATATTTACATGAGATTGTAAACCTTTTGTTATATTGGGGTCTGAGCAGCTTCAGGGGACATGCATGTACAAGAGCGCAGTTGCAGTATCATTAATCTGACATGGGTTGTCTAACAAGGGCAAGGATGATTTCAGGTAGATTGTGTCACAGCACTCTGAGAGCCTGAGCAGGCCACATGGAGGAAAATAGGACTTTAGATGGATGTCAGAGACAACAAACAAAAAGTTTTGTTGCCAAAATTAAGCCTAAAATGATGACCAGCTGTCAAAGAAATGCCTTACTTTGAATTTGGTTTTTGAGGCTAAAGTTGAGTAAACTCTTAGCTAAGAAAAAATTGGGGTTCCCCGTCTTTAAAAGTAATAATCTTCAAAAGTAAGTTGTTAAAATTCTGTTGTGAAACATAATCAAGCCAGAATTGATCAGACAGTCTATTATAATATATTGGACCAAAACAAAAACTTGACTGGTCAGAATTAAAAGCATTCATGCCAGCCAACTGGGGGGAAGTGAAAAATCAAACCTGAATTTTATCTGTACATTAAAGTTTATCTTTTAAGGCAAAAAAAAAAAAAAGGTTTGCAAGAAAATGAACTCGGCAGACCAGTTTGTGCCCTTAAAGTCCAAGGAAGATCATAAAGATTAACTACACAACACAGGAATAGTGATGGCACACAGGGGTGTCAAAGCCTGAGGTATTGGAGAAAGAGGAGGATGATCATGAGAAACTGAATTTAGTAGCAATTTTAGGCAGTCACCTATTATAAACTATCAAACCCCAAGCAGGATGAACTGGTATGGTAGTCTTTGTCAAAACGAAGGTGCCACAATATAAGTAACATTTATAAGGGAATGATCCAATAAAAAAATGCAGCAAGGAAAATGGGAATTGTGATTCTCATTATTAGAAAGAATTTGGTTTTGGTTTTGGTTGGTTGGTTTGGTTTGGGGTCACTCTCAGCCATGCTCAGGAATGACTCCTAAATTTGTGCATAGGGATAACTCCTGTTGGGGATTCGAGGACCATATGTGGTGCTAAGTTTGATCTCTGGTTCAACACATGCAAGGCAAGTACTCTGCTTGAAGTAATAGCTCTCTGGTCCCTTAAAAAGAGTTTTGCTTTGTTGTCTAAATGGAAGAACAGGCAGATAATCTGAATTAAACAGAAATTGGAACCATCAATATAAGCTCATGATTATAAATACAAGTAAAATGAAAATGTCTGAATGAACTCATATGGTTTTTGTACAGTTCACCAAAAAAAAAGCCAAAATAAACTATTATCCCTAAAATAATGAGTAAATTTTTTGTAAAAATTAATTTTTATTTTCATTATTATTATAATTTGGATCACACTTTAAAGTTTATGGGTAAGATTATGGTTAAGAAGGATGCAATCATAAACCTCACCACCTCCCACCACTAAAATCCACAAGAGCGTCCATCAATGTCCCTATGTTACTTCTCATTTTCCCACCCTGAACACCCCACCCCCTGTTTGGTATTCTCATTTTTGTAATCCAGAGT
Source organism: Suncus etruscus (assembly GCF_024139225.1). Lineage (NCBI taxonomy): Eukaryota > Metazoa > Chordata > Mammalia > Eulipotyphla > Soricidae > Suncus > Suncus etruscus. Next base: position 36,804,991 of record NC_064866.1, on the reverse strand, counting down.
TACGGGTGTGATATGAGTTGATATTCTGCAGTTCCTTGTTTTTGTTTCTTTTTATAACACAAATGATAAGATCTAGTATTTATTAATCTCCTTCTGACTTCATTAATTTAACATGATATCCACAGTGCATTCAAGTTGCAACATACTGCATGATTTTATGTTTTATCGTATGTTATGTCATATCTTGATTTTAAGTGTGTTATGGGATCACCCCTGGCGGTGCTTACTTCTGTTTTGTGCCCAGAAATTATTTCTAGTGGGGTGGGGCTCAGGAGACCATAGGAATTGCTAAGGTCATATGGTCAACCACATGCGAGGTAAATACTTAACTAGCTGTAGTATATGTTTCAGCCTCACATCTTGATTTCTAAACTGTGTTTTCTAAGTAAGCTCTGGAACCAGGGTTTACTAAAAAAACTAGCTCCAGGTATAAGACAGAAAGGGTATATATATATATTAAATAACTGTATATCTTGATCAGAATGTTAAGACGAAAGCAAAGATATATGGAAGACTATCAAGAATAACAAGAGGATTTATAGGTGTATTTCAAAGGACTACTGGTGATCAAATAACAATTAGAGCATTGTCAAATAAAAGTTATGATTATTGAATAAAAGAATAATCCACATGAGCTTATATCAGTTAAAAATTGAAAAATTAAATTATCATAACTTTATTATATTATTATAGCTTGAAACATATTATTGTAGCTTTATACAGAGTACTCCTTTAAATAAATTATTAGCCACCGAGAAAAATAAAGAAATGATTTTACAATGGCAGAGTTTAATTGATAAAGTGGTCAGTCCTAGTATATTACCAACAATAGGTTCACTAAATGATATTCCCACCAACAGAGCATGTTGTGCTACTAATAGTAAGGAATAGTATCTAATAATAAAGAAATAGCAAGCAAACCTAAATCATAAAAAATTATATTTTACAAAATCATTTTTCTGTAATATTTTCAAAGATCAGTATTATAAAAGTCAAGCAAAATAAAAACCAAATAATACTATTAAAACATTAAATTTTGTTACTTTGCTATTATTAGCAGACTTGGAGAAATTTCAATAGGACCTGAGGGATAAGATGTTAGAAATGTATCAAGCGTAAACTTCTAATTTTAAGAGATGTTTTGTGTTGATACATAAAATGTTTGATTTGTAAAAAATGAATATCAAAATACTTGAGATAAATAGGATATCATGTTAACAAATCACTCCTCATAGTAAGGGGGAAATTGAAAAATCTTAGAAGTGGACAGATAGCAAAGTGGGTAGGACATTTGTTTTGCACCTAATTTACTGAGAGTTGAGATTCAGTGTGAGGTTTCCTTCACACTGAATAAGATGTCTGAGAATTTCCATGAGTTCCCACTGCAGAATATGGCCCCAAATTAAGGAAATTGAGAAATTCTCAATAATCTACACTTTTGACTTTTAAGTCTTATATTATTTAGAAATTACACTGAGAAACAATCTAAACATTTCAAAACAGTGTGGGGCAAAGGCTCCTACTCCTTGGTCTTTTGAAATATGCAAACTTGATGTTGAATGATTATTTTTGCCTTTTAAGCTCCTTCAGCAAAAGAACTCAGACCTATTCTTAGAAAGATAATCTGAGTCAAATAATACATAGGGTAACAGTTGGCAACATAGCCATTTCTTTTGCTTAGAAAAAAAGAGAGTTTCCATGTAGAAATAAAACTTTAAATATTCTGTTTTGACCTTTTTGTGCCTAGAAGAAGGGTTTAATTACCTGCCCGTTTACATAAATTATGCCTCCTGTTTGTCTAAAATCGAATCCTGGACAGAGATCAATATGGCCTCAGAAAAGCCAAAGCAAATGACTTCTCTCAAATGCCAACAAAGGTCACTGGAATCTTTCCTGCTTGGATGGGGACACATTCTGTTCAACAACCTGGAGCATGTCATAGGTTTGCTGCCTGCTGCCTTGGGTACTGACCACAATACAATGATTGATCATCATTTAGAGGACACAGAGTACAAACTCCCTCAGGAGTCAGTTCTGTGGAATTAATTGAATACTGTGATAAATCTGATTCATCATTCTCCAAAAAAGAAAGGAGAATATGGCACAGAACACACCCAGAGCTTGATGTATGAGGCTGTGTGGAGGTAAACTACAATTTATACTCAGCACTTTGATGATCGTAGGCTATTCATATGGTACTTCAATGCTGTTTCACAAAAATAATTGTGTCTTTGAATCTTTCTTTACTCTATTATTACTACTTCCAGGAAGAAGCTACTAGTTGAGAGCCAACTATGTATCTGTGTAATTTAATTAAATAGCAGATCATAAAATATTTTATCATAGGCTATAACTGAAGTGTAAAAAGATTTCACACAGATAATTTTTATCTAAGAGATTCAGCAATAGCTTTGTAGAGTATATTTATTTTATTTCTTTTTATTAATAAAAGTATTTTTATTGAATTTGGAATAAGCCCTATGATTGTAGTAAATATTAAAGAGAAAATACTAGGAACAATACCATAATGTCACAGAGAAATGGTAAAATTTGAATCTCATAAATTACTTTAATATGACTAATACATTTGGATAATAGGTTTTTTTTAAATAGGGGTCAGCTATCATGGGTTGTTAAGTCAGGTCCTTTGAAAACATATATATATATATATATATATATATATATATATATATATATATATATAGAGAGAGAGAGAGAGAGAGAGAGAGAGAGAGAGAGAGAGAAAGAGAGAGAGAGTCAGGGGAAATAATTATCAAGTACAAATGTAACTGTAAAAATAAAATAGAGTTATATTCAAAGCAAAGGATGATATGTTCCAATGGAAGACAAATGTGATGAATAATGTCAAATAGTAGGGAGATTTGGAAGTGAAAAACAAAATACCAGTGATAATATGACTAAAAAAATCAAGCCTAAAAATGCCAAGGACACATCACATATTAAATGAAAGAAGAAAATTTTTTTAGTGAAAGTGAGTGTGATCAGTATGCACTAACTAAAAACTGTGGTAAATGTAACTATCATGAAGATAAAAATAACAGTGAACAAATAAAGAAAAAGTAGTAAAGGAAATTGATTTGATAATGAATAGCAAAATATCATGGTAGGAAAAAGTAGGGTACAATAAAGAATAAGATTAGTGCTAAAAGAAAGACAACATGATAATTAAAGATAATTAAAGAGAGGTAGAATTGAGTCCCCATATCAGAGTACCTTTTTATTTGGAGTAAGAAATATACAAAATTAATAGAAAAATAAAAAATTTTAAGATTGATATAATTATTATGAATTATTAATCATGAAATTATTGATTTAAGAATTATGAAATATCAAAGAATCAACTAGGTGGCATTACTGTTTTATATATTAATATTCAGGGTAAATACAGAAAAATAAAAAGGAAGAGCAAGTCAGGAAAAGTATTTTGATTTAACTATAAAATGCAACTGTTGGGGAAATCCTGCTTTATAACCCAGCAGAATGTTTCTATACAAAGAGACCTCTTATTTTTATCAGAAATAATGTTAATATAACTAATGTCATAAAACTTAGAAAATCCATTTCCGGTTTGAAACTAAAAAAGAGTAGTAAATTATTTGGATTGCTAGTTTCAAAATCTGAGGGGCATCAGGAGACATGACTTTCAGGAGCTCTCCTTGGTGCTGAGCACTGGATAGTTGCTTGGATCATTGCAATATAAGCAAGATTTTTCAAAAAAAAAAATTAAGAAACACCATTTAAATCAGACCTGAGACAGATATATAAAAGGTATGTTAGATAACATACTGGAAATGTCCCTGAACACTAAATTTTATCTACTGGAGAATGATTGAATCAAAGAGCTAAAGGAATTTTACACTGATTGTCTGGAATAGAGCCCAGATTTTTTTTTTTTTTTGTCAATTCTGCAATGATGTTGTCAAATCAATTTCTTTCCTCTGGATCTCAAATTTTCTTTTTTAAAGCTGTAATTGTCTCAATGGATATTAGAAGCTACCTTGGTTCAAATATAAATTTTCAGTAAATGTTATATTTGACAAGGTTTCTTTCTTGCTGCCATAGTTTCACAAAACAAAAGACTCTAGTGAGTGCTTAACAGTAAGGCAATATCAAACACAGGTGTTTGAAATATAGCCCACAATTCCTTTGTGGAAGGTATTTTGGTACAGTTATCAAAAGATCCAGGCACATTCAGTTGAAAGAAATATAAGAAAAATTTTGATTACATATAATTATATACAATTATACATAATAAAAAATTTAAAATCAATTTAAATGTTCAAATATAATAGAATGTTAAATATATTATCAGCTATCATCACAAAAATCCCAAGCCAACTCAGAACAGAAAGGCTGGTGAGAACAGCCCTAACCTCTCCAAATGGTATCCTCACATACCTTAGCTCAGCGGGGTGGTGACAGTGACTCCTGGATTACCAGGTAAATTCAGCACACACAAAACAGGCCCTCCCCCAGAATGCTGCCTCAGGACCTTTCATTGACTATCACAAAAGTGCTAAGCCCTCTCGGGACAGAAAGGCCAATATACTTCCAACCACCTTTTACATTTTTTAAACACCTGAAACTCCAGCATTCCAATCCACACAAAGCAAAGAACAATGGGCAAACTAAGGAAGACACCAGAAGCTGTTGATATGGAAAGAAAACCTAAAAAATTTCCAAGTCCTCCAAAGCACAAAAATCCTATAGATGAGGACCTAAAATCAGCATTTATTGTGTTAGCAATGTAATTCAAGAAATCACTAGCTAAAAATATTTTAAAAATCCATAGACTAGGGGCCAGCGAGGTGGTGCTAGAGGTAAGGTGTCTGCCTTGCAAGCGCTAGCCAAGGAAGGGCCGCGGTTCGATACCCCGGCGTCCCATATGGTCCCCCCAAGTCAGGGGCGATTTCTGAGCGCTTAGCCAGGAGTAACCCCTGAGCATCAAACGGGTGTGGCCTGAAAAAAAAATCCGTAGACTAACAATGCAAACAACTCAAAGAAGAGTTCTATTAGAAGATGAGAGAATCCATACAAATGGAAGTAAGAGAATTTAAAAAAATGCTAGAAAGCAGAATTACCTGCATAGAGAAATGCTTGGATGAACTTGAAGACAAAATACAAGCCAACAACAACAAAGAAGTCAAATAATGAAATGAAAGACAAAATATTGGAAGAAAATGTAAAGTATTTAATGAACAAAGACCTAAGAGATAATCTCTAAATAATAGGAATACCAGAAGAGAAGGAAAAAGGGAAAGAGGAAGAACTAATAGTGAGGAAAATAAGAATAGGGAATTTTTCCACTCTCTGAAAATAGATGGCTGTACAAATCCAAGAGGCAAACAGAGTGTCAAACAAAATAAAGCAGAACAGATCAACACCAAGACATTTAGTAATCCAAATAGCAAAACAAAACAAAACAAAAACAAAAACCCAGAAAGGTGAATTCTTCAAAGCAATACAGAAGACAAAAATCTCAAATACAAAGGAAAGAACATAAGAATCAAATCATATCTGCCATTTGAACAAATCAGGCAAGAAGACAGTAGAATGACATATTTATAATATGAAATGAAAGAAACTTCTATTCTAGGGTCCACTACCCAGCAAAACTCTCATTTACATGGAAGGGAAGGTTAAAAACACTCTCTGTCAAAAAAACTCATAATATGTGCGCTAACCAAACTAACTCTAGATTAACTACTCAGAGATCAATTACAAAAAACAAATTCTCAACAACAACCCTACACAAAATAATTGTGCAACAACCCTTCCTGTCAATAATTTTCTTAAATATCAATGGACTAAATTCTCCCATTAAAAGGCACAGAGTCACAGTGGTCCTCAAACTATGGCCCGCGGGCCACCTATTGTATTCGTATCTGTTTTGTTTTTTCATTGCAAAGTAAGATATATGCAGTGTGCATAAGAATTCATTCATAAGTTTTGTTTTTACTATAGTCAGACCCTCCAATGGTCTGAGGGACAGTGAACTGGCCCCATGTTTAAAAAGTTTAAGGACCCCTGGAGTAGAGGATTAGATCAGGAAACAAAACCCAGAAATCTACTGAGTGTAGGAAACACACTTAAAAGCTCAAGATAGACACAGACTGGGATTAATAGGATGTATTGCAATTATACATGCCATTGGAATACAAAAGAAGTTGGTAAACCATATTCATATGAGACCAAATTGCATTCAAACTCAGGAAAGTGCTCAGAGACAGAGATGGACACTTCTTATTGAATAGAGGAACATCAAATAAAAAGTACTAATTCTGATCAACATTTATGCAACATTTATGCAACATTTATGTAGAGCCAGCAAAACATGTACGGCTTTTGCTAACAACCCTGAGAAACTTATGGATGGAAATGTGATAATAATGGGAGATTTCAACACAACATTTTTGCCCCTAGAGAGATCCATTAGGGAGAACACTAGCAAAGACATAAGAGCCCTAAAACAATATTACCAAACTGAATTCAACAATACATCAAAAAGGTTATATACCATGACCAAATGGGTTTCATCTCAGAGATGCAAGGATGGTTCAACATATGCAAAATAATTGTCATCATACACTCCATCAACAATAAGAAAGACAAAAACCACATGATCATATCAATCGATGTCAAAAAGGCATTTAACAAAACCTAATACCCATTCATGATAAAAGCACTCATCAAAATAGGGTTGATAGGAAGCTTTCTTAAGGTTGTTATAGCTATCTATAAGAAACCCACAGTCAACATTACTGTAAATGGTGAAAAATAAAAGCATTCCCACTAAGATCAGGCACTAGACAAGGCTATTCACTGTCTCCACTCTCATTCAACACTGTTTTAAAAGACCTAGCAATAGCAATCAAACAAGGAAATAAAATCGAAAGAATTAAAATAGGAAAAGAGGAAGTCAAACTGTCTCTATTTGCAGATGAAATGATGTTTATATATAAAAAAAATTCTAAAAGGTCCACAGAAAATCTCCTAGAAACAATAAACCAATACAGCAAAGTGGCCAGCTACAAAGTCAATATGCAAAAGACAGTAGCATTCCTTTATTTAGATAATGAAAGAGAGGAAGAAAGCAATAAAGGAGTCCATTTCATTTCAAATCATATCTGTAAATATCAAGTAACTAGGAATCAACCTCACAAAATAGGTGATGCGCCTATATCATAAATTCTTCAAGGAGCTTCAGAAAGAATTGAAGAGGACCTAAGGGATTGGAAGAACATTCCATGCTTATGGGTAGGAAGAATCAATATGGGGCCGGGCGGTGGCACTAGAGGTAAGGTGCCTGCCTTGCCTGCGCTAGCCTTGGACGGACCGTGGTTCGATCCCCCGGCGTCCCATATGGTCCCCCAAGCCAGGAGCAACTTCTGAGTGCATAGCCAGGGGTAACCCCTGAGTGTTACCGGGTGTGGCCCAAAAACCAAAAAAAAAAAAAAAAAAGGAAGAATCAATATCATCAAAATGGCCATCTTACCTAAATTTCTATGTAGATTCAATGCAGTCCCTATCCAAATTTAGACATAATTTAGGAACTTAGAACAATCAATTATAAAGTTCGTGTGAATCCACAAAAGACCTAGATTAGCCAAATACATATGTAAAAATAAGAAACTGGGTGACAGTTCTTTACATAACCTGAAGTTTTACTATAAAGCCCTAGTGATCAAAACAGCATGGTACTGGAACAAAGATAGATCTTGGAGTAATCGGTCAGAATAGAATATCCAGTGACATACCCCCTAATATACGGTTAACTTATATTTGACAAAAATGCCCAAAACTTGAAATGGAACAAAGTCTCTTCAACAAATGGTGTTGCAACAACTGGATAACTGTTGTTTTAAAATAATATGTAAAGTCTAAGAGTCTGCATGATGGGATGAGGCCATTCTCGACTTTGTCTGGCCTGGAAAGGCACCTGCAGCCCCTTCAGTGGACTGTTCTGATGACTGCAGTGTAACAGCAGAGAAAATTATTCACAGGCATTCAATTAAAGTTTGATCAGAGGGGCCTGAGATATAGCACAGCGGTAGGGCATTTGCCTTGCATGCAGCTGACCCCAAAGGACCCGATTCGATTCCCAGCATTCCATATGGTCCTCCAGCCTGCCAGGGGCGATTTCTAAGCACAGAGCAGGAGTAAAACTTGAGTGCCGCTGGGTGTGGCCCAAAAACCAAATCAATCAATAAATAAATAGTTTAAAAAAGTTTTATTGGGCCCGGAGAGATAGCACAGCGGTGTTTGCCTTGCAAGCAGCCGATCCAGGACCAAAGGTGGTTGGTTCGAATCCCGGTGTCCCATATGGTCCCCCGTGCCTGCCAGGAGCTATTTCTGAGCAGACAGCCAGGAGTAACCCCTGAGCAACGCCGGGTGTGGCCCAAAAACAAAAACAAAAACAAAAACAAAAGTTTTATTGAAGTCAGCCAGCTTTATTTCATGGCCTTTTCTCTGCCATGTGCCTTTCAACCATGGCATCTTTCCAAGCAGTTTTTTTTTTCCTGCCGCTTCTTCTCTGGCTTTTTGCCTTTTTTTTTTTTTTCAACTGCTTTCCATGCTTCCTTGCTTCTCTTTCTTCCCCTCAGCCAGCACCTTTTATTTTTTATTCCAAACTGTAGAATGCCTCCCAGGTGTGGCTGGTTCTGACCATTCAGGGGAGATTAACATTTCAATTGAAACATTACGAGCATTGGGCATTGTAATGCTACGGTTCCCCCAATGCCCTAAATTTTCTATTGAAATGTTTATCTCATCTGGATGACCAGACCCACCACACCTGGGAGGGGCCTGCATTTAGGAATAAAAATTAAAAGGTGCTGGCTTAGGAGGGGGAATAAAAGGGAAGTAAGGAAGCATGGAGAGAAGCTGAAAGGGACACAGAAAGAGCACTTGAGAGAAAGAGATGATTTAGGCAGACATGGCACAGAGTCTGAACATGGCAAATAGGACCATGAAAAAAAATGAGCTGACTCCAATGAAACTATAACTGACTACTTGTGGTTAATTTTCCACCATTATCCTACATCTTCAGACCCATGGGCCAAAGGGGCTATTGGCACCATGCCGCACTGAAAGAGACCTCACCCCAACACTAGGACTTTAGATATTATATTTTATATTAAATCAACAGATAACCACCTGTAAAAAATTAAGGATTGATCCTTTCTCACATCTTACATAATGTTTAACGCAAAATTAATTTAAGACCCCAAAATCAGACCCAAAGTTATAAAGTTCATTGAGGAAAACATTGGCAGAACACTCCAAGACTTAGACCTCAAAAAAGTCTTTGATGATAGAATGTCAATGGCAATAGCTTTAGCATCAAACCTAAATAAATTGGATTACATCAAACTAAAAAGTTTCTGCATGGCAAAAGAAACAACAACATTAAATGACTGTACCTTTTTGTATATGTACCTTAGGTACATATAGATTCATTTCCTGAAAGCTAATTCATTTACAATATAATTTTATGAACATCATAAAGTCAATAACTATTAGTGTCACTAAACTTATATTCCTATTCCAGAATTATTCTACTCATTTCTGTCTTTGAGGGCCACAGTTTGTAGGGTTGAGGGATTATGCTTCAGCTTAATATCAAAGAGTTCACCTGACAATTCTAGGAAGATCATTTAGTACTAGGGGTCAAATTTGAGGCTCACACAGGAAAAGCATTCACTCCAGTCCTTTGAGCTATTTCTGTAGTCCTCTACTAATCTATTTTTTTTATAACTTACCTTTTGATTAACAAGACTGATTAAAACATCTTATGAAAGTTAGATTAAATACCAAAAATAAAATAAGATCAATAAAATAAAATAAATAAAATAAGATCAGAATAGCAGATCTTAATTTTAGAGGAGAAATACTGGGAAAATATTAAAAATATTAATTCACTGGGCCAGAGAGATAGCATGAAGGTAAGGCGTTTGCCTTTCATGCAGAAGGATGGTGATTTTTATCCCAGCATCTCATATGGTCCCCCGAGCCTACCAGGAGCGATTTCTGAGCCAGAAGCCAGGAGTGACTCCTGAGCACTGCCGGGTTTAACCCAAAAACCAAAAAAAAAAAAAATTAATTCATGGGGCATAGCGGGTTTAGAGGAAGTTAATAAGTGATAATTGAGATTATTAGTAGCATTTGAAATTATTATTGAGATTATTAGTAATAATTGAAATTATTATTGAGAATTTAGATTCCTTTAAGAGCTAAATGGAAATGTTAGAATGTGTTGAAAAAATTTGAACACAAAAATTAAAGTTATGACATATTTTCATTGTTAAAAACTTAAAATGTTTTTGGGACAAAAATGGTGGTTCTCTGAGCATAGCCTTGGAATATTACTCAGGGAACACCCCTGATAGTATATAAGGAAACATGTTATTTATTTTTATTTTTGTTTTGTTTTTGGGCCACACCCGGGGATGCTCAGAGGTTACTCCTGGCTGTCTGCTCAGAAATAGCTCCTGGCAGGCACGGAGGACCATATGGGACACCAAGATTCGAACCAACTACCTTTGGTCCTGAATTGGCTGCTTGCCGCTGTGCTATCTCTCCGGGACCAGAAAACATGTTATTTTTAAAGAACAGACCAGCCTTCTGCAAGAGATGCATACTTTCTAGCCTTGTATTTGCCATAACCCTAATAAAAGTTTTCAACTACTCCACAATATCCATTATGATAATTAAAGTAAAACCCACTATGTTAATGATTGAATATGTTAATTACACTAACATTTTAAAAAAATGATTTACTGAGACCAATGTGAATTACAAGTTATACTTTCACAGTATAACTATATATATAATAATAATATATATAATAATAACAGTATATATAATTCTTTCACAGTTATACTTAAGGTACATACTGACAGAGAATTCGGGTAACTCCATCACCAGTGTTGACCTCCATCTGCCACTGTTCCCAGCATGCATCCCATATATACATCCTTAATACCCTGGATTGTTATGTCCCTTTTGTTATTGTTTGGGAATCTTGATTCTATTGTTGTTGAATATAGGTTAGGTGTTTAGGTCTGATCACTATTTTTTAACATAATTTTTATTTTGATCATACTATTTTTTTTATTTCCACTCATTGCTATGAGACTACTTTGCTCTGATACCATCCACGTTTTTTTCAATTTGTAGAAATACATGGAAATATGAGGCAGAGCAAGATGATTCATGTTCCATGGTTCTGTTAAAGAAATAATGGGTGGGACCTTTGTCTAGAAACTATAAATATAAATGTAAAAGAATAAAAACAAAAAATTAAGAAAAAGAAAAAAGGGGGGCTGATATGGCAAGGTTTTTTTTTGTTTTTGTTTTTGTTTTGTTTTGTTTTGTTTATACCTAGGCATAGTTAGTATTGGGAAAATTAGGAAGGCAATTTCCTTGGCCTAAGGGATACATAGTGTCTCCATCATTGAAGCATACACTCATGAGACCAACTACAGACTCTGGACTTGTTTATTGTCAAACCCCAAAGTCTTACTTTATGGTGCCAGGAAATATTGTGCCCAGTCATGGTTCTCAAAGTCAATCTTCTGTAATTAGAGATAATGGTTTTTGCACAGATCCTAGAATGAAGCTTAGGATACAATCTTTCTTTATGGTCCCAGTAAAATTTCTGCTCAGTGGTGGTTGTTGTAGTCAGTCTTCTGTAATTAATGATCTTGGTTTTTGCACAGAATATAAGGTGGAGGGTCTTCTGATTTTATCTCACTATTCAGTAATGAGATAAAACAACCTGCCCTTAAAGCAAATTGTTTTTGTTCTCTAATCGTCAGGATGTCATATGAAGTTGGCTCAAGTTGGTGCTGGAGTAGTATTAGGGACTCCCTGGGGGGAGTTTGATTCCTAATACTGTTGCCAATTCTAAGGTTAGAATCCAGAGTTAGAGGTTGATGTCCAATCACAAGAGGTCTAAGTCGAATCCCATGACAAATGTTCAGGGTGGAAGGCTCCCCGCTATTATAAAATTTTGGGGTCTTTTCCCAATTAGATAAGAACTTGTTTCTATACATAAAAAGGCACTCCATAAAGCCCCTGGCTTTGATATAGAATCTGTGCATAAACCAAGAACTCTAATTATAAAAATTTGACTGACAACTGTGATTGAGGATTACTTTTATGGAACCAGGAAGAAAGATTTTGGGATAAGACAACTTAGTACACCTAAGCCTTTTTAGTTGGTCTTATGGTTTGATGCTTTATGGGTAGAGTCTTCCTGTTTTTAGGTCAAAGGTTTTCCTTTCTATTTTCTCAATCTTTTGCTGTGTATATGAAAAAAAAGTGCCACCCTTTTTTTATTTTTTTTATCTTTTAAATAGGGACATCCACATTTTTCACAGAGCCCTGGGACACTGATTACTTTGTTTTATCTCATATTTCTGCATTTTTCTATAAAATTAAGAAAGAAAAAAAAGAAAAAAAAAATTAAAAAAAAAGGCCAACTGGTTTCAGGATCATGGGTAAAAAATTGAAGAGAACTAAATATCTAAGCAAAGTTAACAACATTAGAATCAAGAGATAAAAGTAAGGATATATTGGTTTTTACCCCTGCAGTGGTGTTTTTACTCTACTAATACTTTGCAACCACACGACAAATATACTTTTAAAGCATTATCTAAAAATACACTTTATTCTAGACAATTCCTAGGAAAGGAAACGGAATGTCAAAGATTTGGATGATAACACTCAAATAGATCTTTAAAGTCATCTAAATTCTTAGAATGAAATTGAAAGTGTTATACTTTTTAAAAGTTATCTGTTTATCAAAGATTTGAAGCAGTATCTTCTTAGGTAAAATGACTAGCACTTATTTTAGCTTAAATCTTAATATTTGGTAATATCAGAACATCAGTATCACCACCTTTCCAATAATTACAGCAACAATTTTATATATACACTAGACAAATTTTATATTTGCTGTTTTATTTGTTTTGTTTGTTTAAAAAAGGCACCCTTTGCTAGGACTCCTGCTCCTCTTCTACTGGTATGGCTGGGAATCTGGGCAGACAGCTGGCCAAAGGCCTCCTGGACTGACCACTTAGTCTAGGAGATTGAGATCTCCCCATGTCAGACTGGTCTTCAGGGCCAGGTCTGGCAATTGGGCTCTGGGGGGGAGGGGGGAGGAGGGAAATCCCTCCTTGATGCATTTTCAAACTGGAGAGGGAGGCTGCAGCTGGCCCCAGAAGACCCCACATTCCAGGACTCCTGCTCCCTTCTACTGGTTGGCTGGGAATCTGGGCAGACAGCTGGCCAAAGGCCTCCTGGGCTGACCACTAGGTCTAGGAGACGGAGATCCCCCCATGTCAGACTGGCCTTCAGTGCCAGGTCTGGCAACTGAGCTCTGGAGGGAGGGAAACTTATCCCCTATGCATACTGGATCCTCTGCAGCGGTGTTTTTTCTCTACTAATACTTTGCACCCATGCAAAAAATATACTTTTAAAGAATTATCTAAAAATGTTTATTCTAGACGATTCCTAGGAAAGGAAACATAATGCCAAAGATTTGAATGATAACACTCAAATAGATCTTTAAAGTCAGTCTATATATGGAAGTGACTTTCTGCACTGACTCCAAGCCGAAACCATAAACAATTCATATATATATATTATATATAGCCCCTATCATGTATTGTCTCTACCCTACCCCTGTGTCTCTTCTACCCCCTCATCTCCCAATCCTGATCTGTTATCTTCCCCTAATTTAATCCTCTTTACCCTCAGTTCCTAACTCAGTAGGCACCAAGACTGACCTCCTGCCCCAACAGACCACCTTCCAGCTCCTCAGTGAAAGACACCCTCTGGGTCACCGTTCTCATGCCTCGTCAAAGAACTACAACCAGTATGCTTGCTGACTCATGCCTGATGGCCTCTATCACCCCTACCAAATCATGGACTGTTGCATGATACAGGAATCAGCTTCAGCAAAACCCCCAGCTCAAGGACACTATAGGGTTCCATAATGCCGCAAAGCATGTCTCAAACTCAATTCCAAGGCCTGTGATATGAAAAGTACCTTGACTTTTACTCCCCACAAAAATATATCAAAAGACCTAATTGGGAGTCATATATTGCCTATGTAAGCTCAATACCTGTATAATAATAATACATCTTAAGATGTGTATTCCTAAATATACAGGTAGCCTCCTCCATCACTTGTTTTATTCAAATACCTTTTCTTCTTAACTCAGTTTTATTTATCTGTTCTATTTTAATATATACATCTTTTCTCTATCCTTACCATTATTGGTGCTGCTTGGTACAAAAAGCCTTGACTGGGATAAAAGTTCAGATCAAAACCAGACCACAGAGACTGTGTGTGCAGCCTGTCATCCTTACCCAGAATAGCACCAGCAATACAGTATGACACCATAGTTTTTTGTATGGGCACAGTAAAGAAAAGGGGAAACCATAGATACAGAAAAAAGATCTTATCTTCTAGGAATAAGAACTCACACCTTTTATAGCAGAAGGGTGCCTCCCATCCTGAAGATGTGTCATGTGGATACAACGCAGTGTCTAGGAGATTGGACAGTGTTAGTCCAATCCTAAACCCCAGATTCCAGATGTAGAACTAATACAGCTCCAAGCAACACACCACCAGGAACTAAGATTCATTGGGAGATTTATAACACTGCTCTGGCACCAACTTGTGCCAGTTTTGATATGACAACCAGGAAAGGACAACTTGACCTAAGACCAGGTTGTCCTATCACATCACCTAACCAGAAGAGATATCGTCCTTTGAACTGTGAAAAATAAGAGCACCAACAACAGAAAACTGACTTTGGCAACAGTGACTGAACAGAACCTACCTTGGGACCAATAAGGAAAACCCTACTCTAGGCTGTAGCCCAGGACTCCAACAACAACAACAAGATGTCTTATTGCAGAGGCCTTACCTGGTTAACAGAGACTGAGCAGAACCTTTGGATCCATAATATCCTAGGCTTTGGTTTAGGGGCTGAAGAAAAACAGGGAGCAAGTGTTACAGAAGACTGAGCACAACAACAATGGATAGGAACTTCTAGAACCGTAAATACTGTATCCTAGACCCTGACCTATAACCTGTGCAATACCAAGATCGTTAGCTACAGTGGCTTAATTTTCTCACATACAACTGAAAGAAAAGTTTCCTGGCACCACAAAAAAGCCTTTGGTATGGGTTAATGAGTATATATGGAGCCAGGGATTGATCCCATGATGGTATGCTTCAAGGATGGAGAAACCCTGAATCTCTTAGGCCATGGGAATTCCCTTTCTTCCCCAATGCTTACTGTGCCTATGCAAAAAAAAAAAAAAAAAAAAAAAGTGGTGGGAAAGCCAAACTCTGCCATTCCAGCACCCCTACTTTTTCTTGTTTTGTTTTGATTTGTTAGTTTTTTTACTTTATTTTCCTTCTCTTTTTTCTTCCACTTTTCTCTTTCTTTTTCACTCTTGTGGTTATTGTTTGGTGATTTATTTTTATTTTTATTTGCCGGGTGCATTTTTTTCTTTTTTCTTTCATTTTTTTCCTCTCTTTCTTTTTTTGGTAGTTGTTACCAAATTTTTTTCTCCCTTTTTCTTATTCTTTTTATCTCCAATGACGGCGGAATAGATACTCAATCTACAACAAGCTCTTAAGTGGAGACCAGTTGCACTAGCATTCTGGGGGGTAATGGAGGGAGATATGGGATTCATGCTGGGAACAGGGGTGGAGGGAGGACAGCACTGGTGCCCCTTATTCATTGTCACTATGTACCATAAATGATGCAGTGAAAGATTTGTAATGCACTTTGGTCACAATAAAAATTAAAAAAAAAAAGGCACCCTACCTAGAGGCCAGAGATATTACAGCATGTAAGGCCCTTTTATGTCCTTGAGTATTACCAGAGGTGATTTTGGACATAGAATCAAGTGTTCTTAGGCCATGAGTATCACAGAATGAGGCCCCAAACAAATATAAAAATGCTTCTTAAGAACTCAGTAAATAAGGGCCAGGGAGATAGCACAGAAGTAGGGCAATTCCCTTGCAAACAGCTGATCCAGGATAGATGGTGGTTTGAATCCCGTCACACCATATGGTCCCCAGGGCCTGTCAGGAGCAATTTCTGAGCGCAGAGACAGGAGTGACCCTGAGAACTGCCAGGTGTGACCCCCCCAAAAAAAAAAACAAGCAAACAAAAAACAAAAACTCAATAATTAAGACCATCACAAATCCTTCTTTGTCCTGACTGCAAGTAGAATAAGTAATTCTGTTAATCATTGGTTGATCTAAAATCATATGTGGGTCCTTTGACTTCTGGGCTCTCAACAAGTTTGGACTGAATTGTTCTAGAGTAAGTTTAACTATATTGTAGAACATCATTTCTTCCTAGGACCATTTGAATATTAATAACATAATTTACAAGTCATTTGATATAGGCCAAAGGGTCTCAGACAACCAATATACCAAGGCCAAACAATATGATTTTATGGGCCTTATATGCCCTACATGGCATCAGTGAACTAGAAATACTGGCTTCCCTTCTACCTGTTTCTCATCTTCCAGAAGCTTAAGTCAGATATTTTTCAGTGCAGTGACAAAGTTCCAAGAGAAAAGAATATAGGCATGCAGAAGATAACTTTGAATCCAGACATAAAATTAGCATACCAGCTACATTTTATTCACACTAATACAAAAGACCAGTTTACATAAAAAAGTTTTGAAGGAACATATAATAAGAACTAAAAAGTCACATTATAAAAGGCATAGATTTATAAAAAGTGGGCAAACAATTCATTTTTGTAATTAAACTCATATAAAACTTTGGTCAAAGACTCATTTAACTGACAACTTTGAATGGAATTGAAACAGAAAGTATAGGGGTAATTGCTAGAGGACATGTGAAAAGCCATTTCCATAATGACAATTAGAAATATTTTGTCTCAATACTGCATATATAAATACAAGCAATACTTCATTAACAAAGTGATTTTAAATTGTAAGATTTTGATTCAGATTACTGATGTTATAATAATTATTTCCACATATTAAATATGCCTAACCATAATACAGAAAACCATAGACTGCAATTCTTTACCTTGTATCATATAAATAAGCATAGTAGTTATCTTCTTCTTTTGTTTATACGAGTAAAATACTTAAAAAGAATATTTATAATCTGTCACTAGATCCAGAATCTAAAACACTAAATCTTATATTTTTGTGTGATTATTTGACAAATAGTAAGATTTTAGAATATTATGATGAAGAAAATATTAAATAAGTTTGGAGTTCAGAGAAATAGTACATTGGTTAAGGGGTTTGCCTTTCATTCAGCTAAACCAGGTTCAATCCGTAGCATACGTATGCTCTTTGAGCACTGCCAAAAGTAATCCCTGAGCACAGAGCTAGAAGTCTTGATCACATCCAGATGGGGCTCCTTCACTCCAAAGAAATGAAAATTTGCCTTTTATAATGGTAAATAAAAATCTCCATTATTTCTACCACTATACGTGCCTTACTAAATTTAGTTTCTTATATCACATTAGAGCCCTAGGGGAAAATATTCTTCCATAAATAATTTTTGGTATATTTCAGGCTTAAGAAAACAAAAGCTATAAATATCAGCCTGTGGCAAGGGCATAAGCCTGTGTCAGCATGGTTCCAGGATAGTACTGGAATCTATCATCAATTATTAAACAAGGTCAATATTTGTGGCACAGAAAAACATTTTAGTATATATTATTTATGCAAGAGTTGTAAGAGGCACTCTATCTTTGAATAGGGAGTTTCTACTGTGGAATTCTGTTAGTAAGAAGACAACTTGGCACAGGAAATAGGATAATTTTTTTCTAGGAAAGCATGCTTCTTCCTCTCTCTTTCTTATCACTTTCTTTTTCTGTTTTTCTTTCTCTTTCACTCTTTTCCCATCTTTTTTCCTACACAAAAATCATCTCTAATATGTAGCTAATTATTGATTCTTCATCCCTGTCTGATATTAGATACTGTAGGTAAGATAGAGGATATTTCTGATCCTTAGTAATCCAATAATGTTGGCAAATTATCATTAGCAAGTTCTGTAACATGGGGCGACAGATGTTTCATAGAGAATTTTAAATGAGAAATAATATGTGTAACGTAAAACTCATTCTGTTATAAGGTATATATTATTTTTATAATGATTTTAAAGATGTCTTTGTGGGTGTGGAGGTGTATAGGTCAGAGAGTTGCATTCTCAAATATACAAGTCGGAGAAAAAAAATGCAATATAGAGGTTCCCGTGCTGTAGTTGCATTTGGAGAGGGTGAAAACTCTTTAAAGAAACTGTTCTTGCTTGGAGCAATCACACACACACACACACACACACACACACACACTTTTGGTACTATCAAGTTTGAAATGCACTACAAGATACAAATTAATAGCTTTGAATAGCATGAAAAAACCCACATGTATTAGTATAAAGTTTTTTTTTTAATATTTTACCATAGTAAATTCAATTACCATCACTGGATAGTAACAATCAGTTGATGTCTAGGCTCAGGCAGAAAACCCAAACTCCATTCCATGCCATATCTCATGAACCCAACTAATGCACTAGCCCCATGCTTTGGAACTTATTGTGATTCCTCAGCCCTACCATGCATGACTCTTCTTGGCATCTTCCTATATCTTCAGCTTTAAAAATCTAATTTTGAATGTGCTTAGGAAAAATATTTTTCTAGCTTTCTAAAAACAAAAGCTGTTCCTCATCTACTTATCTTCTGCTTCTAGACCAATAGGTGAGTGATTCTTAGAATAGACACCACCTTTACTAATCTCCTCCACTTTACTAAGCCCCTCCACGGAGGCTTTTTGTTTTTCTGCCCAGAAAGAAAATGACAATGATAAACTGTAGGCAATCGCCAAAATTTTTCTAGTAAAAATCTATCCTATAGTAATTATCACCTTGTATCACCTTTTCTTCCCCATCTAGTTCTCATATTTAATAATAACTGTCAGGGATTAAGGAATTACAAATCTCCTGCACTAAGCCTTTAGCATACACTATATTTATCAATCCTTATAGAAACCTTACGAGGTAGGTATCATTATCAACATGCTTGATTAAGTGGAGGTTAAAAACTGTGCCCCAGGTCACTTATCAGATGACTGCTGGGAGCAAGAAAGCAAATGAAGATGTGTGGAGACTCAATCTTGGAAAATAATGCACATTTTTCTAAAGGTATTCCAACCAAGTATTTATAATAAAATGTCTCTTTCCCTGAAATAAGAAACTTGCTTTACATTCTAACAAATCCTCAATAAATACTGCTTGTTAAATGATAAGTTAAATTTGTGCTAGGAATTTTATGTATTTAGATAGGCTTGTTTTAATCTATTCCATGCATGTGCTACTATACAAATAGACCGCATGCAAATGCTTTTAAATTACCTACAGTGTAACTTAAATATAAATGAAAATGGATATAAAATGGATATAAATATAAATATAAATGGAAAATATAAATATTCCATTTCCTACTGGTTGATAGCTCTGTAAAGGTATGAAAATGCCTCATTACTGAGTTATCACTGTTCCTAGTATCTAGTCAGCTCATAAGTATACATTGAAATTCATTATTGGAATTTTACTTTAGATACATCTATATTTATCAAGAAATATATATATCTAAATATATTTAATTACATATAAGTCTACAAAGGTACAAGGTATCAAGTGGCTTCAATTTCTCTTCTTCCAAATATTTGTAACAACATATTTTCTCCATGGGCTAACCATTCTTCTAGGATAAATTCTTAGTGTTAATCTAAATTCATCAGTAAATAAAATAAAGGTAACATGATATAAAGAGCTACAAAATACTCCAGTAAAATGAGTCACTTGGAAAAGTCTTTGCTAAATCAAATTGTTGATAGGTAGTAAGGGAAATAAAACAATGAAATAGTTCTTTTATTTTTGGTCCAAACTGTGATTTAGAGGAATAAATGTCACCCATTAAACAAGCAGAGCCTAGCACCAATGAGGTAAGGTCATGATTTGGTTGTCAGTGTACAAGATCTGTGATGGGTTAGTATCAAAGGAATAAAAAATATGTTGGACTTTATTTGGAGGTGGCATACCCAGTGATGCTTAGGGGTCACTTCTGACTCTGCTCAGGGATTTTACCTGGTGGTGGTGTTTGGGGGACCATATGGGATGTCAAGGAATGAATCCAGGTCAACTGCTTTCGAGTCAAGCACCTTAATTAATGTATATCTCTCCAATCCCAGAATACAAGACTTTCAATCAGATGGGTTGTTCGTTTTTAATGTGAATAAATTATTCACAATTCATTTAAAATTAAGTGATAAGTATGGGTTCCTGCATAAGTCCTGATTCTGTGTCTCTGACTGCCATTTCTGGTCTGTGTCTGGGTGGAGACAAGGGCCCTCTAGTCCCTGCAATTAAGCACAACAGGTGCGCCGGTAGGACTTTTCTTCAACCTCCTTCCAGGTTTCTTCAACAGTCCTGGTACCCTGACTCCAGCAGCTGTATCAGGTCAGTGTCTGGGCAGAGACAGGGACCATCTGGTACCTCCTGTCAACTCTTCTTTTCCCAAACCGAAATATCTGAACACAATGCCACAGAGATCAAGAATGATTGTAAAAAGATATAGAGAAAATCTAACACCTGGAGATTAAAGAGCATGCTTCTCAACAAGAGCTATATCAAAAAGAAAATTAAGAGATTCCTTGAAATGAATGATAATGAAGAAACAAATTGGCAAAATTGATAGGACTCGGCAAAAGCAGTTATTGGAGGAAACTCATAGCAATATAGGCCTATATTAGGAAAGAAATAAAAGACAAAATCAACAACCTAAAATGACACCTTAAATATCTGGAAAACCAACAGCAAAGGAACCCAAACACCAGTAGAAGAAAAGAAAAAATAGAAACCAGAGCATAAATCAACAAAATAGAAACAAAGCAAGCAATACAAAAATACAAAATACAAAAAAATTAATGAAACCACTAGTTGTTTTTAAAAAAAAAAAACAACAACGACAAAAACAACAAGATACACAAACCACTGGCAAAACTCTCAATGAAATAAAGAAAAAAAATTACTCAAATAAGTTAGAACAGAAACGAAAGAAGAGAGAATACAACAGAATCCTAAGAAATCCAAGACAGCATGGGAGCTTATTATGAATAACTGTACTCAATAAATTGAGAAATCCTAGAAGAAATGGACAGATTTCTGGAAAAATATAATCTCCTAAGACTGAATGAGGAGAAAGTAGAAAGCCTAACCAGGCCAATTACAAGTAAGAAAATTGAAACAGTAATTAAGAAACTCCCCAAGAATAAAAGCCCAGGACCAGATGGGTTTAATGGTAAATTTTATCGAACATTTAGAGAGGAGGTACTATCATTGATCCTAAAACCCTTTTAAAACATCAAGAAGATGGGAATCCTCCTGAATTCTTTCTATGAAGCCAATATCATGCTCATTACCAAGACTGACAAACATAACACCAAGAATGATAACTATAGGCCAATCCCAATAATGAGTATGGATACAAAAATCCTTAAAATCTTAGCAAACCTAACTTCAGGGGTCGAATCTCTTTGTATTTAGGCCAAGGTTATTCCTTTCCATGTCCCTCATATTTTGGTGGGCCTATGCAAGCAACAATTGCCACTCTAACACCATTTTTACTGTGCTCCTTTGACTCTGATCCTTAAAAAAAAAACACTTAAATTTGAGGTTAACTTAAACTAATATGCATGTACATGAAAATGTAGAAAAATACTATGCCTGTAATGTTTAAGGAGTTACATAAATTTTATGCCTTTAGATTGCCTTGTGTGCTGTTAAGAAATTATAATGTGTTACAATCTGGGGACTTGAGGGACAAAGTAATTATACATGGATTTTGTCTTATTTATCTTAATGTTCTTTGGCTGAAATTTCTAAGTTAAGATATCAGCAAGGGGACTTCTGAGAATTATGTTATGGGTGATTGTCCTTCCACTGTAACTTTACCTTGTCCTCTTTCTTTGCATCCTTGTTCTCATAATTAAAAATAAAAAATTAAAAAAAATCTTAGCAAACCAAATCTCACAACACATCAAAAAGATTACACATCATGACCAAGTGGATTTCAGACCAGGGATGAAATGATGGTTCAATACATGCAAATCAAACATCATACACAACATCACTAAAAGGAAGGATAAAAACCACACGATCATATTAATCAATGCAGAGAAAGCCTTTGACAAAATTCAACATTCATTCATGATGAAAACCCTTAGGAAAATAGGTATGGAAAGAACCTTACTTAAAATAGTAACAGCTATCTATAAAAAAAGCCCACCACAAACATTATTTTTAATAATAATTTTTATTGTGGCCAAAGAGCAAATAACAAATTCTTTACAGTAGTATATATGGTACATAGTGACAATGAATCAGGGCCATTCCCACCACCAAAGTTGTCCTCCCTCCACCCCTTTTCCCAGCATGTGTCCCATATCTCCCCTTTGTCCCCGGGAGTGCTAGTGAAACTGTTCCCCTCTGTGTATAGCTTGTTGTAGATAGGGTATCGATTCTGTGTTGACTTTAGGTTTGATGTTTAAGTCAGATCATTTTTTAATTCCACTCAATGTTTATATGGCTGTTTGGTCCTGGTACTGAACTAACATTATCTTTAATGGAGAAAAACTGAAAGAACTTCCACTAAGGTCAGGCATGAGACAAAGATGTCCACTAAATACACTTTTATTTAACACAGTATTAGAAGTCCTATCAATAGCAGTCAGACAAGAGAAGAAAATAAATGAAAACCAAATAAAAAAGAGGAAGTTGAACTATCTCTATTTGCAGATGACATGATGATATACATCAAAGACCATAAAGAGTCCACAGAAAAAAAATCCTAGAAACAATAAACCAATACAGCAAAGGGCCAGCTGCAAAGTCAATATACAAAAGAGAGTTGCATTCTTTTATACAAATAATGACTCAGAGGAGAAAGAGGTCAAAAGTCTTTTCCATTTTCCAAAACTATCAAATAAGTAGGAATCAACCTAACAAGAAAACTATATCAACAATAGTTTAAAACACTTCAGAAAAAAAAATTGAAGAAGACCTAAGGAAGTAAGAAAAACATTCCATGCTCATGAATTCGAAGAATAAATATCATCAAAAGGACCAACTTCCCTAAACTACAATATAGATTCATTGCAATCTCTATCCAAATTTAGACCACATTTTTCAAGGACTTAGAACAATCAATTATAAAGTTCTTGTGGAACCATAAAAGACCTAGAGTAGCCAAATCAGTATTTAAAAACAAGAAACTGGGAGGTATTTCATAACCTAATTTGAAGCTCCACTACAAAGCCATAGTGATCAACACAGTATGCTGTTGAAAAAAAAAAAAAGACAGATATTCAGACCAATGTGTCAGCATAGAATATCTAGTGACAAACCTCCAAGAATACGTTCAACTTTGACAAAGGAACCAAGAATTTGAGATGGAACGAAGACAGTCATTTCAACAAATAGAATTAGAACGATTGAATAACTATGTGTAAGAAATTAAAGATGTGGTAAAGAAAAAAGTGATAGTAGACATTCTCCATTTTTCTTAACTTTAAATAGACTTATTTTAATAATTACCCATTAAATGATGTTGGCTATAATTCTTTTAAAGAAGCTTCCAGCGAAATTAGGAGACCTTATTTATCTTCTCAGTTTCCAGACACCGGATTATGAATAAATATGGAAGTTTATAACTTAATACTGAAGTGAATTACATAAGTAGCTATTCTCAAATAATTACACTCCTTAATATCCCATATTTGATATCTGTTTTTACATGTTGCTGAACTCTGATAATATCCATGTGTTGGCATTTACAAGAAAGAAAGATGTTTTTATTTCTCATGTGTCCTTGTCTAATTTGTTAATAAAAAATTAATTACTCTGAAAAACTGTGTCCCTTTCTATTTTATACAACATTTTATATAATCATGAACTAACTGTCCCTCGTTTTAAGGCCTCTGTTCCAAATCCATTTTGTCCATAGCATAAAGCAGAGTGTGTGTGTGTGTGTGTGTATTTGTGTGTGTGTTTTCACTTTCTTAATAATAAAGACCTACTTACATTCAAAAAATAAAAGACTGACCCATATTTTACACCTTACACAAAAGTCAATTCAAAGTGCAATAAAAACCTTGAGATTAGATCTAAATCCATAAAGTTCAGCAAAGAAAACATAGACAGAACACTCCAAGACTTAGACATCAAAGAAGTCTTCTATGATAGGATGCCAAAGACAAGAGCTATAGCATCACACCACGGGGCCGGGCGGTGGCGCTAAAGGTAAGGTGCCTGCCTTACCTGCGCTAGCCTAGGACGGACCGCGGTTCGATCCCCCGGCATCCCATATGGTCCCCCAAGCCAGGAGCGACTTCTGAGCGCATAGCCAGGAGTAACCCCTGAGCGTCACCGGGTGTGGCCCAAAAACCAAAAAAAAAAAAAAAAAAAAATAAGAGCTATAGCATCACACCTAAATAAATGGGACTACTTCAAACTAAGAAGTTTCTGTGTGGAAAAAAAAAACACAACATGGCTATAATTAGAAGACAGCTAAAAAAATTTTTGCACTTCCAACACATAAGATAAGGATTTAATATCTAGAATAAACATAGTACTGACAAAGATGAACTCCTCAAAACCTAAAAAAAAAAATAAAAATAAAAAATGGGGAGAGGAAATGAGCAAATACATCTCTGATGAAGACCAACAGCTGGCCAAAAGACACATAATTAAATGTTCATCATCATTTATCAATAGAGAAATCCAAATCAAGACAGTGAGATATCATCTTATACCAATGAGGATGGCACAAAGCAAAAATACTGGGAACAGTCTCTATTGGCAGAGATGTGGTGAAAAGAAATTCTCATACACTACTGGTGGAAATGCTGCTTGGTCTAACTCCTATGGAAAATAGTATAAGGGATTCTCACTAAACTCAAACTTGAGCTCCCATATGACCCAGCAGTCCCTCCCTTGGGTATCTATCCCCAGAACAGAAAAACATTAATCTAAAAGAATGTATGCACAAAACTATTTTTGCAGCATTCAGTACAATAGTTCAGAGTTGGAATCAACCTAGATAACAAACAGATGAATGGATCATGAAGATGTGGCACATGTATACAATGGAAAACTATATAGTTGTGAGGAATGAAAGAATCATCAATTTGCAGCAACATGGAAGAACTGGAAGAAATTATGTTAAATAAAGTAAGCCAGAAGAAGATGGATGAATACAGAATAATATCAAGTATATATGGTAATTAAAACAACTGCATGAAGCAACATAATTGTAGTTGGGTTTCAGTCATAACAAGAACACTGCCCTTCAACGTGCAATATTCCCATCATCAATGCCCCCATATCTTCCCTCCCCAACCTCCCGCCTGTATTTGAGACAGGCTTTCTACATCCCTCAGTCACTGACATTGTAATGATAATTCTCAACGTAGTTATCTTTAACTGCATTCACCACTCTTTGTGGCGAGCTTCATATCTTGAGCCGGTCCATCCAGCCCTCATCTCTGGTAATAATTTCAATGTCTTTAATTTTTCTTAAAACGTGTAGATGAAATAGAAAGCCTGTCTTGAGTACAGGTGTGGGTGGGGTGGGGAAGAGGGAAATCTAGGAAATTGGTGGTGGGAATCTTGCACTGGTGAAGGGGGGGTGTTCTTTAGATGACTGTAATCATACAACTACAATCATATTTGTAGTCACGGTGTTTAAATAGATAATTAAAAAAACATAGATGAGTGAGACCACTCTGTGTCTATCTCTCTCCCTCTGACGTATTTCATCAGCATAAAAGATTCCATACATATCCATGTATAGGAAAATTTTATGACTTCATCTCTCCTGATGGCTGCTTAATATTCCATTGTGTATATGTACCACATATTTTTTAGATATTCATCTGTTGAAGGGCATCTTGGTTGTTTCCAGAGTCTGGCTACTGTAAAAAGTGTTGCAATGAATATAGGTGTGAAGAAGGGATTTTTGTATTGGATTTTTGTGTTTCTAAGGTATATTTCTAGGAGTGGTATAGCGGGGTCAAATGGGAGCTCAATATCCAGTTTTTGAAGAAATCTCCATGTTGTTTTCCCTAAGGGCTGGACTAGACAGCATTCCCACCAGCAACGAATGAGAGTTCCTTTCTCCCCACATCCCCACTAGCACTGATTGTTCTTGTACTTTATGATGTGTGCCAGTCTCTGTGGTGTGAGATGGTATTTTGTTGTTGTTTTGATTTGCATCTCCCTGATGATTAGTGATGTGAAGTATTTTTATGTGCCTTTTGGCCATTTGCATTTCTTCTTTGAGATAGTGTCTGTTCATTTCTTCTCTCCATGTTTTGATGGTGTTATATGATTTTTCTTAAGTTCTGTGAGAACCTTGTATATTTTAGATATTAGCTCCTTATCTGATGGGTATTGGGTGAATAGCTTTTCTCATTCTGTTGGTGACTCTTGTATTCTGGGCACTATCTCCTTTGAGGTGCAGAAGCTTCTCAGCTTAATATAGTCCCATTTGTGTATCTCTACTTCGACTTGTTTGGAAAGTGTTGTTTCTTGAAGATGCCTTTAGTTTAAATGTCCTGGAGTGTTTTACGTCTGATATCAAGCTCTTTAATCCATTTGCATTTGACCTTGGTGCATGGTGTTAGCTGGAGGTCTGTGTTCATTTTTTGCAAGTGGCTAACCAATTGTGCCAATACCATTTTCTTGCTCCAGTTTACATTTCTTGTCCTTTTATCAAAGATACATTGATGGTATATCTGGGGAGCATTCTGTGAATACTCCAGTCTATTCACTGATCTGAGGGTCTATCTTTATTTCAATACCATGCTGATTTAATGACTATTGCTTTATAATACAATTTAAAGTTGGGAAAAGTGATGCCTTCCATTTTTCTTTTCCCCTGGATTGCTTTAGCTATTCTTGGGTGTTCATTGTTCCAGATGAATTTCAGGAGTGTTTGATCCACTTATTTGAAGAATGTTATGGGTATCCTTAGGGGGATTGCATCAAATTTGTACAATGCCTCAGGGAGAATTGGCATTTTAATGATGTTGATCCTCCCAATCCATGAGAAGGGTATATGCCTACATTTCCACGTATCTTCTTTTATTTCTTGAAGCAGGATTATGTACTTTTTTTGGTATAAGTCCTTCACATCTTTAGTTAAGTTGACTCCAAGATATTTGAATTTGTGTGGCATTAATGTAAATGGGATTGTTTGGGGTTTTTTTTGATATCCTTTTCTTCTCTATCATTATTGGTGTAAAAGAAGGCCATTGATTTTTGCATGTCAATTTTGTAGCTTGCCACTTTGTTATATCAATCTATTGTTTCTAGTAGTTTTCAGTAGTCTTCAGAGTTTTCTAAATATAGTATGTCATCTGCAAACAGTGAGAGCTTGAATTCTTTCTTTCCTATCTGGATGCCCTTGATTTCTTTCTCTTGCCTAATTGCTATATGACTTTTAGCCACAGAAAAAGATACAGAATACATTTGAATCCCCTGGACTCCCACTACAGTGCTCAATATAATAAATTTTAGTGTCTTAATTTATTAAGTATATAATAACTCTATTTTAAAATAATATATTTAAGCACCATAATTACAAATATGTCTGTAGTTGGGATTTAGTCTTCAAAAGAAGAACAATCCTTCACCATGCAACATTCCCATCACCAAAGCCCCACATCTCCCTCCAACCACCACCCCCACCTGTATTCAAGACCAGGGATTTTTCATTCTCACTCATTAACATTGTCATGATAGTTGTTAGTGTAGTTATTTCTCAAACTGCACTCTCCACCCTTTGTTGTGAGCTTCATATCTTGAGTTGGTCCTTCCAGCCCTCATCTCTGGGTAGTATTACAATAATATCTTTTATTTTTCTTAAGTCCCATAGATGAATGAGACTTCTGTGTCCATCTCTCTCTGACTTATTTCAGACCAAGTCTGTCCAATTTGGCCAATTTTCACCTTACCATTATAAATATGATGACATATTATATATATATATATATATCATATATATACATACATATATATTGAGATATTTCTATTGATTTTCCTGTTATAATACCACACTAAAAAACTTTTATATATCCTTCATGTATCTCCATTTTCATTGTGGATTTTAAACAAGGTCAATATTGTAAAGATGAGCTTTCAGCAGACACTCTGATTTTGTTAACTTCAATTAGTTTCATTAAAAAAATCTCTTTCAAATAATGATTTAAAAAATTACTTTCAGATAATGATGAGTAAAATATGCTCATGTTCCCACTTTATCCACATGTTTAGTTAATGAATTAGAGTACACAGGAATTCAAGAAAAGTGACATGAGCATCATTGAAATCATCCTTTCCAGGGACCAACCTGCATCTCAAAAAGCCAATTTTACATTAGTAAAAGATATGACCCAAAGCTGAATGTCATTTTGTACACAGTTTGTACTGTGTGTAGTAGGAATGACTCAACTTAGCAATGGCAGAGACCCAAGTATGCAATTTGAGCCTGTTGCTATGGGATTTCATTGGCTTTTTTCTACTCTTGGCTCAGTCTCTTCCTGTCTTATACTTTTAATCAAATTTGAATCCTCATTTTCTGCTCCTAGACTATTGAGAGAGCCTCCTAGCAGGTTCTCCTGCCTTTACTGCCTTCCTATATTTTTTTGTTTGTTTGTTTGTTTTTGGGGCCACACCTGGTGGTGCTCAGGGGTTACTCCTGGCTGTCTGCTCAGAAATAGCTCCTGGCAGGCACAGGGGACCATGTGGGACACCGGGATTTGAACCAACCACCTTTGGTCCTGGATCGGCTGCTTGCAAGGCAAACGCCACTGCGCTATCTCTCCGGGCCCGCCTTCCTATATTTTATGTATTTTCCACCTCATTGAAAGCACAGACCTGCAAACTTTTTTTTTTTAAAGAGACCTGCAGACTCCATATGTAGAATACATGCACTTTATGGCATTTAGTACATTTTTCTGGCAACATTATATTCAAAGTTCTCTCCTCTGATAGATTGTCAACTCTTCAAAGTTAGTACTGTCCCATTTCATATTCTGTAACCCCACGGAGACAAGGTTTCTACAGTCACAACAGCCATAACTTTCTAGCACTTTAGAAAAGTTCCTTGTATTTTGACTGCTCTCTGATCTGTCAGTTCTTCTTTATAGCTCAGGTTTACATAACAATCTTTTATGGACAACTTTGCTTCTACTCTCTTATTCAAACTCTCCATCTCTCTCATGTACTGTCACAATTTATTTTTCCCTCTTTCTTCTCACTTTCAAGACCTCACAGAAGTGAAGAATTTAGGATTACAAATCTTTTTCTCACACCCAGAATGATTATCAATGACCACAGCCAGACCAGTGACAGCCACGTGCAAATGTATGCTCTTGTAATTTGTGTCATTTTTTCCATAGGGAGTCAAAAGTATCCCATTAAATGATATTCATCTTCCGAATCTCATTAATAAGCTAATGAAAAGGTTAAAAAGAAATTCATGAAAATAGACTGGCTTCTGTGATAATATGTTGACTAAATGAAATATTAATAAAAACAAAATATGTGTCTGCATTACCTATTTCAATGAGGAGAGCTTAAACCAAATTGATAATGGGAGCTTCTTATATTTTGTCTGATATTGATTGCAGCGTCCTTTCTATTTTTTTTTTTGTGGGTTTTTTTTTTGGGGGGGGCCACACCTGGCAGTGCTCAGGGGTCACTCCTGGCTGTCTGCTCAGAAATAGCTCCTGGCAGGCACGGGCGACCATAGGGGACACCGGGATTCGAACCAACCACCTTTGGTCCTGAATCGGCTGCTTGCAAGGCAAACGCAGCTGTGCTATCTCTCCTGGCCCGCAGCATCCTTTCTAACTAGGTTAGTTTTTCCATGATCAAATAAGCTTTAAAAACACAAGATGAATAACTGAAAAAGAAAATCCACTCATTCAAAACAATATGCTTTCATACAATGTCTCAAATCATCACAACAGTTCTAGAAGCTAAGAATTTTAAAATTCTGCTGCTCTACAGCAAGGTATGAAAACTGATTTGCTATTTTGTTTTCCCAGAGTCACAGAAATACCACAGACATACTCAGAGTCAGAACAATACTTGAGGCCTATTTGAGTTTTCTTTGAAATCTTTTCACTTCAGTTGGTTTTGTGAGAACACCCTATAAATTGGGGGGATAAAAAGTAAACCAAAGTGGTAACTGAAGTTGTTAAAAGATCAGACAAAAAATCACCACATTGGTGATAGGGTTGGTGTTAGAACATGGAATGGCAGAAACGAAAGTATTGTGAATTACTATGTAAAGCCAGGTTTACTTGTGACTTTAAAAGTAATAAGTATGGTTTTAAAAAAAATCTCTATTTTGGATCTACTTGTTAAGTGAGCTTGGGAAAATGACGACTAAATAGTCTACCTGTCCACCATGAGAGCAAGACATCTTTCAGCCCATCATGCGTTTGATTTGATAATACATAACATGAAGATCTAGGTAAATTCTAAGCATGTGGCAGAGTTAAAGCTGGAGTTTTGCTTAAGGTAATGGAAAGATAAGGCTGATGACAGGTACCTTGATGAATGGTTTAATATTAGTGATCAGGACTAAGATAATAAAACTCACTGCTTTATTAGGAGGAGTTCCCCCAATTAATGAAATGGATAACATTTATAAAAGCAAACTATTATAGTGAAAAGTTCTGTCTTTGCCCCATAATAGAATTCCAATTCCTTGCACTTTGTCATTTATAAGGAAGAAGGCATTAAAAAGGAGAGAATGAGTCAGACCAAGCAGGATGAGTATAATCTCAACTCCACTATCTTCAATTTATGATAGCCCTTCTCTGATAGAACCTGGTCAAAATTTCTTCTCTCCTGACACAGTTTATTTACATGCACTACTTTTTCTGTCTTTTGCTCACCTCTTCAAAAATATCATGCCCATGTGTCCTCTAAGTTCTGTTCAAATGTTTCACCTTCAAGGAAATATACCCAATTGGTCTACATAGATGTGTTTTATTTTCAGTAACGGTTAGTATTAACTTATAAATTAATCGAAAGTTAAACAGTGTTGTTTTCTAGCTTCTAGCTATAAAAAAAGCTGAAATTGCCATTTGAGAGAGTGCTATTTTTATTCAAAACTCTATGATCAACATAAAGGTTCAGAATTCAAACATAGCTAGTTATGGACTAGAAAGATAATATAATGTACATGGCACTAGCCTTGCACGCAACAGACTCAGGTATAATCCCTGGCATCCCATATGTACCTTTAAGCACTTTCAAGAAGAAATCCCTAAGTACAGATCTAAAATTAAGTTCTGAATTTAGTGGAAATAAAAAAAAATGATCAGACCTGAACATCAAACCCAAAGTCAACGACAACAGACTCTATACCTAATCCACAGCAAGCTGCCTAAGTGGGGACCAGTTACACTAGTATTCTGGGGGTAAAGGAGGGAGATATGGGGTGCATACTGGGAACAGGGGTAGAGGAAAAACATCACTGGTGGTGGAATGCCCCTGATTTATTGTCACTATGCATCTTAAATATTACTGTGAAATATTTGTAATTCACTTCGGCCACAGTAAAAATTAAAAATAAATAAAATTAATTTCTGAACACTGCAATGGGAGGCCAAAAGACTCTTAGTAATAAGTATTTATGTAATGCAAAAGAAGACGGAGATTTATGGGTTTATTCAAGTTGCATTATAATTATTTGTTTATAGCTCACTCTAACTAGGTTATAAGCCCTTAATTCAGGAAAAGTTTTTTTTTAAATAGTTATAGCTATAAATCCTTGGTAACCATCATATAAAAAATAATAAGTAATTAGTAAAAGGATATGTTGGACTTGGGCTTTAAAACATATATTTTTTAAAATTTTTTATTGAGACCATTGTGAATTACAAGTTTTTTACAGTTGTATTATAGTCATAGAGTGACCATGAATTAGGGCCATTCCCACCACCACCACTGTTGAACCCCCTCCACCAAAGTTCCCAGCATGCATCCCATCTCCACCATTAGTCCCTGAACTGCTAGTGTAACAGGGCCATTTTGTGTTTAACTTGCTATAGTTTGAGTCTCTTCATTATATTGTCATTAACTTTGTCTTGGGTGTTTAGATCTGACCTTTCTTTTTTTCTACTCAGCACTCCTAAGACTACTTGGCCCCTAGGTCACAGCCACTTTTTCTTTTTCTCGATTTGTAGGAAGACTTAGAAATATGAAGCAGAGGAGTAAGAGGTGGCTGACCTTGGGGACTGCCAGGTGAAGTGCTGATTGACTCACTTGCGGAGTCCCCGCCTGGCGATGCTTCTTCTGAGGAGGCTGAGAACCTGAAGGGAGCCCTGCCCTGTGCTTCTCTGTCTTTTCTGAATCCTGAGACTCTCCTCAGAGCCCTGGGAAGAGAAACCCAAAAAACTCCATTCTGAAGCTACCCAGCTAGCAGGTCTCCTCAGAGCCCTGGGAAGTGAACCCCCAAAAAAACTGCATTCTGAAGCTACCCTGCGAGCGAGCAACAAAGAACACCATTGCAACAAAAAAGAAAAAAAAATCACACTAAGAACCGTGCTGGATCACAGAAACAAGCATTTCTCTCTGGAATGTCTTCTCTGTTGTGTGCTCGGGCCTAAGATTTGATCCTGTGTGAGGATTCATCCACGGAGGACTCCCCTCCCTTAGAGGCAAGTCAGCCCATTCAGAAAGGGCGGAGCCAGAGGAGAGTGGTGCCTGCATCATATAGCCAATGAATTCCACCACAACACATAGAAAAACCCACAATACAAGTGGGACAATGGGGAAACAACGCAGGCCAGCATCACACATAGAGAATGAAGATGACAATTCTGAGGACCAGACAATGACCAACCAACTAATCAACCTCTCAGATAAGGACATTAGACTAGCAATATGAAAGATGCTCAAAGAACTCAAAGAAACGTTGGATCGAGTTGAACAGAACACTAATAAGAACCAAGAAAATATGAAGGCAGAAATCACAAAACTCCAAACTGAAATAACATGTCAACTAACAGGCCTGAAAAAGTCAGTAAACGAAGTGAATGACAAAATGGATAAGCTCTGGGACAGGGTATCAGAAGCTGAGAATAGACTTGGTGCTGTGGAAGATGACATACATAACAATTCCATACAGCAGGAGAAAATGGAAAAAAAACTTAAAGCAAATGAACAGACAATGGAAAAATTAGTCAAAGAATGGGAACAGATGAAGATAGAAGTCTATGATAAGATCAACAGAAACAACTTAAGAATCATTGGAGTCCCAGAGACCCAGGAAGAAAATTTCCAAGAAGAATCAACAGTCAAGAACATCATTAAAGAGAAACTTCCAGAGATAAAGAATATATGTGATCAAATCCTGCATGCTCGAAGAGTACCAACCAAAAGAGACCCCAGAAAAACCACCCCAAGACACATCCTAGTCACAATGACAAATCCCACAGATAGAGACAGAATTCTGAAAACAGCATGATCAAAAGGGGAAATTACTTTCAAGCAAGCATCCTTGAGATTTACAGCAGACCTGTCACCAGAAACACTCAATGCCAGAAAGCAATGGTGGGACATTGTGACAAGACTGAATGAAATGAATGCTTCACCTAGAATACTGTACCGAGCAAAACTCACTTTCTGGTTTGATGGAAGAATACATGGTTTCACAGACAAAAAGCAGCTCAGAAACTTTACAGACTCAAAACCAGTTTTAAGAGAAAAACTGAAAGACCTAATTTAAAACAAGACTAACCAAAAGACACACCAAATTTCAATATAAAGATGACACTAAATCCCAGGACAATTCTTTCTCTCAATGTCCATGGACTAAATGCACCAGTCAAGAGAAACAGAGTGGCTAAATGGATCAAAAAACTAAATACAACATTCTGCTGCCAACAAGAAACGCACCTGAATAGCCAGAACAAACATAGACTCAAAATAAAAGGCTGGAGAAAAATTATCCAAGCAAACAACACCCATACAAAAGCTGGAGTGGCCATACTAATATCAGATAATGCAAACTTTATACTCAGGAAGGTTGTATGGGACAAAGATGGACATTTTATATTAATCAAGGGGTATGTAGAGCAGGAAGAAATAACTCTCCTAAACATATATGCACCGAATGAGGGGCCAGCAAAATATTTAATACAACTGTTCACAAATCTGAAAAATAATATCAGTAACAACACAATAATTGTGGGGGACCTCAACACGGCTTTGTCAACACTGGATAGGTCAACCAGACAGAAACCCAACAAGAATATACTAGACCTGAGGAGAGAAATGGAAGAAAGAGGCCTAGTGGATATATATAGGACACTCCATCCCCAGACACCAGGATACACATTCTTCTCCAATGTACATGGGACATTTTCCAGGATAGACTACATGCTGGCACATAAAACATAACTCCATAATATCAAGAGGATAGAAATTTTGCAGACTACCTTCACTGACCACAAGGCTCTGAAATTATTTGTGAATTCCAAAGGGACTCAAAAGAAACACTTTAACACCTGGAAGTTAAACAGCCTCATACTCAATAACCAGTGGGTCTGAGATGAAATCAAGGAGGAAATCAAAAGGTTCCTGGAAACAAATGACAATAAAAACACAAACTATCATAACTTATGGGACACAGCAAAAGCAGTACTGAGAGGAAAATTTATAGCTTTGTAAGCGCATATCAGGAAGGAAGAAGGAGCTTACCTGAGTAGCTTAATAATACAGCTAATAGAACTAGAAAGTGCTCAACAAAAGGACCCAAAAATAGGGAGACAGAAGGAAATAAAAAAGCTGAGAGCAGAAATCAACGAAGTGGAAACCCAAAAAACAATCCGAAAGATCAACGAAAGCAGAAGTTGGTTCTTTGAAAAAATAAACAAGATTGATAGACCACTGGCAAACCTAACAAAGAAAGAGAGAGAGAGAAACTTGATAACTCGTATTAGGAATGAAAAAGGAGAGATCACTACTGATATGACAGAGATTCAAAGGGTAATCAGAAACTACTTTGAGAAAGTCTATGCCACTAAAAATGAGAACCTGGAAGAAATGGATAAATTCTTGGACTCTTATAATCTTCCATGGTTGAAGGAAGAGGATGTAGCATATCTAAACACCCCCATCACCATTGATGAAATTAAAACGGTAATCAAATGTCTGCCGAAAAACAAAAGCCAAGGCCCAGATGGATTCACTAATGAATTCTTTCAAACTTTCCAAGAGGAAATATTACCAATCCTGGCAAGACTCTTTCATGAAATTGAACAAACGGAAACACGTCCAAATAGCTTTTATGAAGCCAACATCACCTTGATACCTAAACCAGACAGAGATGCTACAAAAAAAGAAAATTACAGACCAATATCGCTGATGAATGCAGATGCACATGTCCTCAACAAAATCCTGGCAAATAGGATTCAATGCCTCGTTAAGAAGATCATCCACTACGATCAATTAGGTTTCATCCCAGAAATGCAAGGATTTTTTAACATCCGTAAATCAATCAACATCATACACAACATCAATAACAAGAAAAATAAAAACCACATGATCATATCAATAGATGCAGAGAAAGCATTTGATAAGGTCCAACACCCATTCTTGATCAAAACTCTCAGCAAGATGGGAATGGAAGGAACCTTTCTCAATATAGTTAAGGCCATCTTCCATAAGCCAGTGGCAAACATTATCCTCAATGGAGAAAAAATAAAATCCTTCCCTATAAATTCTGGCACAAGATAAGGCTGTCCTCTCTCACCACTCCTATTCAACATAGCACTGGAAGTACTTGCTATAGCGATTAGGCAAGAAAAAGATATCAAGGGAATCCAGATAGGAAAGGAAGAAGTCAAGCTCTCACTGTTTGCAGATGACATGATACTCTACTTAGAAAACCCTAAAGACTCTACCAAAAAGCTTCTAGAAACAATAGACTCATATAGCAAGGTGGCAGGCTACAAAATTAACACACAAAAATCAATGGCCTTCTTATACACCAATAGTAATAAGGAAGAAATGGACATTAAGAAAACAACTCCATTCACAATAGTGCCACACAAACTCATATATCTTGGAATCAACTTGACTAAAAATGTGAAGGACCTATACAAAGAAAACTATAAAACTCTGCTCCAAGAAATGAGAGGACACGCGGAAATGGAAACGCATACCCTGCTCGTGGATTGGCAGGATTAACATCATCAAAATGGCGATACTCCCCAAGGCATTATACAGATTTAATGCTATCCCTCTAAATATACCCATGACATTCTTCAAAGAAGTGGATCAGGCACTTTTGAAATTCATTTGGAACAATAAACACCCTCGAATAGCTAAAGAAATCATTGGGAAAAAGAATATGGGAGGAATTACTTTCCCCAATTTTAAACTGTACTACAAAGCAATAGTTATCAAAACAGCATGTTATTGGAATTAGGACAGGCCCTCAGATCAGTGGAATAGGCTTGAATACTCAGAAAATGTTCCCCAGACATACAATCACCTAATTTTTGATAAAGGAGCAGGAAACCCTAAATGGGCAGGGAAAGCCTCTTCAACAAGTTGTGTTGGCACAATTGGATAGCCGCTTGCAAAAAATTGAACTTAGACCCCCAGCTAACATCATCTACGAAGGTAAAATCCAAATGGATTAAAGACCTCAATATCAGCCCCAAAACCATAAGATATATAGAACAGCACATAGGCAAAACACTCCAGGACATTACAGGCCTCTTCAAGGAGGAAACTGCACTCTCCAAGCAAGTGAAAGCAGAGATTAACAGATGGGAATATATTAAGCTGAGAAGCTTCTGCACCTCAAAGGAAATAGTGCCCAGGATACAAGAGCCACCCACTGAGTGGGAGAAACTATTCACCCAATACCCATCAGATAAGGGGCTAATCTCCAAAATATACAAGGCACTGACAGAACTTTACAAGAAAAAAACATCAAATCCCATCAAAAAAATGGGGAGAAGAAATGAACACTTTGTCAAAGAAGAAATAAAAATGACCAAAAGACACATGAAAAAATGCTCCACATCAGTAATCATCAGGGAGATGCAAATCAAAACAACGATGAGATACCACCTCACACCCCAGAGAATGGCACATATCACAAAGAATGAGAATAAATAGTTTTGGCGGGGATGTGGAGAGAAAGGAACTCTTATCCACTGCTGGTGGGAATGCCGTCTAGTTCAACCTTTATGGAAAGTGATATGGAGATTCCTCCAAAAACTTGAAATCGAGCTCCCATATGATCCACTATACCACTCCTAGGAATATACCCTAGGAACACAAAAATACAATACAAAAAATCCTTCCTTACACCTATATTCATTGCAGCACTATTTACCATAGCAAGACTCTGGAAACAACCAAGATGCCCTTCAACAGAGGAATAGCTAAAGAAACTGTGGTACATATACACAATGGAATATTATGCAGCTGTCAGGAGAGATGAAGTCATGAAATTTTCCTATACATGGATGTACACGGAATCTGCTGAGTGAAATAAGTCAGAGAGAGAGAGAGAAAAATGCAGAATGGTCTCACTTACCTATGGGTTTTAAGAAAAATGAAAGACATTCTTGCAATAATAATTTTCAGACACAAAAGAGAAAAGAGCTGGAAGTTCCAGCTCACCTCAGGAAGCTCACCACAAAGAGTGATGAGTTTAGTTAGAGAAATAACTACATTTTGAACTGTCCTAATAATGAGAATGTATGAGGGAAATGGAGAGCCTGTTTAAAGTACAGGCGGGGGTCGGGTGGGGAGGAGGGAGACTTGGGACAATGGTGATGGGAATGTTGCACTGGTGATGGGTGGTGTTCTTTACATGACTGAAACCCAAACACAATCATGTATGTAATCAAGGTGTTTAAATAAAAAAATATATATACTCCTCACCAAAAATACTCTGATAATCCTTCAAATATATAAGAAAAATTTAGATTTATTATTGTTGATACTTGAAGGATAATACAAAAGTTCATAGACAACTTAAGATATTCATTTTGACTTGAACCCCATTTTGCAAGAAGTATCAAAGTAGATGCTTTAAAAAGCCTTCTCTGAACTTTTCGCTTAATATAGCATTCACTCATGGCACTTACAGGTTGCCCCTCCTAGATTAAGAATAGCCTGTTCATTTCTTAAATTGTTCATGCTTGTTATAACTTTTCAATATTGAATTATTTCATTGACATTGAATAGTCTGAATATTCAAGTGATTTATTTAATATCCACTGAGAATTTTTATTTTGTTATTTTGTTTTCTTATTTGGGGGTCACATCCAGCAAGTGAGCAAGTCTTATACCTGGCTCTGTGCCCAGTGATTACTTCTGGCAGGAATAAAGGCACCATCTGGGGTATAGGGAATCACAAACAGACAAGCACATTTCTTGCTGTACTATCTTGCCAACCTCTCTATTATTAGTTTACTCATAATACTTATATTATTAACTTATATAATTAAGCTTTATCTGTAATATTTTCAAAAGTGAGTCAATATTAGTTTTGCAGGGATAAAAAACAACTTTATACTTTGATAATTCTATACAGATTTTTACTTAATTAAAAAAAATACTCTCCTCATTTTTACTAAAGAATGCATTTGTAGAATTACCTATTTAAAAGATTGGCATAGAATTTTAGTAGATTTACATAGAATTATTCATATTATTTTTAAGTTATATACCTTAATTTATGTTTTTGAAAAACATTTTATCAACTATCATTGATCTATTATTTTGTAAACCTTTAGGAGTTTAAATTCATAGAAACGTATCTATAGTTATATGTTAATAAATATTATATATTTCTATATATGTAGGTTATACCATCTCCACAATAATAGAAATAAAAATCTCTCTCCAGGTGGTATATTAGGAATATATTAAGGAAAAACCAAATGGTCAAAGCATTGAAACTGGAGATTTTGTAGACAGAAATGAACTTACCTGAGGGGTATGGGAACTAGGAAAGTCCACTGGACTGAGACAAACTTGTTTCATAAAAATGTTGTCTAATAGTATCAACTTTCTATTTTTTCTTTTTTTTTAATTTTATTTAAACAATATTATTACATACATGATTGTGTTCGGGCTTCATTAATGTAAAGAACACCATCACCAGTGCAACATTCCCATCACCAATGTCCCAAATCTCCCTCCTCCCCACCCGACCCCCACCTGTACTCTAGACAGGCTTTCTATTTCCCTCATACATTCTCATTATTAGGATAGTTCAAAACGTAGTTATTTCTCTATCTAAACTCATCCCTGTTTGTGGTGAGCTTCATGAAGTGAGCTGTACTCTTGCAGCTCTTTTTTCATTTGTGTATGAAAGTTATTATTGTAAGAATGTCTTTCATTTTTCTTAAAACCCATAGATGAGTGAGACCATTCTGCATCTTTCTCTCTCTGACTTATTTCACTGAGCATAATAGATTCCATGTACATCCATGTGTAGAAAAATTTCATGACTTCATCTCTCCTGACAGCTGCATAATATTCCATTGTGTATATGTACCACAGTTTCTTTAGCCATTAATCTGTTGAAGGGCATCTTGGCTGTTTCCAGAGTCTTGCTATGGTAAATAGTGCTGCAATAAATATAGGTGTAAGGAAGGGGTTTTTGTATTGTATTTTTGTGTTCCTAGGGTATATTCCTAGGAGTGGTATAGCTGGATCGTATGGGAGCTCGATTTCAAGTTTTTGGAGGAATCTCCATATCGCTTTCCATAAAGGTTGAACTAGACGGCATTCCCACCAGCAGTGAATAAGAGTTCCTTTCTCTCCACATCCCTGCTAACACTTTTTGTTCTCATTCTTTGTGATGTGGCCCAATCTCTGGGTGTCAGGTGAAACCTCATAGTTGTTTTGATTTGCATCTTGCTGATGATTAGTGATGTGGAGCACTTTTTCATTTGTCTTTTGGCCATTTGTATTTCTTCTTTGTCAAAGTGTCTGTCCATTTCTTCTCCCCATTTTTTGATGGGATTAGATGTATTTTTCTTGTAAAGTTCTGTCAGTGCCTTGTATATTTTGGAGATCAGCCCCTTATCTGAGGGGTATTGAGTGAATAGTTTCTCCCACTCAGTGGGTGGCTCTTGTATCCTGGGTGCTATTTCCTTTGAGGTGCAGAAGCTTCTCAGCTTAATATATTCCCATCTGTTAATCTCTGCTTTCACTTGCTTGGAGAGTGCAGTTTCCTCCTTGAAGATGCCTTTATCTCAATGTCCTGGAGTGTTTTGCCTATGTGTTGTACTATATATCTTATGGTTTTCGGTCTGATATTGAGGTCTTTAATCCATTTGGATTTTACCATCATACATGATGTTAGCTGGGGGTGTAAGTTCATTTTTTTGCAAGTGGCTAGCCAGTTGTGCCAACACCACTTGTTGAAGAGGCTTTCTTTGCTCCATTTAGGATTTCTTGCTCCTTTATTAAAATTAGGTCATTGTGTGTCTGGGGAACATTCTCTGAGTATTCAAGCCTAGTCCACTGATATGACGGCTTGTCTTTATTCCAATACCATGCTGTTTTGATAACTATTGCTTTGTAGTACAGTTTATAGTTGGGGAAAGTAATTCTTCCCATATTCTTTTTCCCAATGATTGCCACAAATTTGCAGAATGAATAAATAGCAAAATCATGAAGTAATCCTCATGTATCTTAATTCATGGAAAATTTATTGATATTTGTTGTATCATTTCAGTCCATTTTTATTCCTGGAAGTTTTGATTATTCTCAAGTCATTTTAAAAAATAAATTATATATTTATTGTAAAAAAAGTGATATTATTGTTATTGGAAAATGTTTAGTTATGCTTTCTGCACTACAGGATACTTAGCCGTGTTCGTGGCCTCTTTTCAGTAGATGTTAGTAGCACCTTTTTCTTCTCTCCCCCAATTATGACCAAAAAAATGTGTTTGCTCATATTGTTGTTTTACCTTGGATTAGGGAACAAAATGGACGTTGAGCAACACAACTTACATCGAAAATATCACCAAGTTGAAGTTAAAATATTCAAACACAGAGATTTTCACAGGAACTGTGTACTTTGCTTTGATGTTAAACTTCACTGACCATGAAGACTAGCCCTAACATACGGGTTGGTCGGTCACAAAATTCTAACTATATCTCATAACTTCAAAATACCTTTTTTTTTTTGCAGAAGAGCATCTTATTAGCACTATCTTTAAACATGACCTGTAAATTCTTACACAAACCATTCAACCTTGTCTTACCTCTGACTCTCAACTCCTGACTTGCGGCTCTCCTTCAGATACAGTGGCCTGTTTTGATTTCTCAGAAATGCCAAGTTCATCCCCTTCTTCAGGATTTCATCCCTCTCATACTCCCACCTCCTGCTTTGCTGAACTCTTAAATTCTCAATCATTATTCAATATAAGATTAGGATTCTCTGCTACAGAATATTCTACCACTCAGTATAGCACTTTTTTGTATAGCATACAATTTTTAGTTATTAAAACCAATGTCTCCAAGAAAATTTGCTTTATTCCTATTACTCTTCAGAGCTTTAAATCTTCTTACAGAGAAGGTCCTTATCATATCTGGCCTGTCAGCATGCTACCATGTCTAGCACAGAGCAATACCTCAGTAAATGCTAAGTGGTTGAGGTAAAAAAAAAAAATCTCATGAGAAAACAAGTAGAAATAAATGCTTTGTCAGAGACAAAGTTCCTGTATGTCAGAGATGTTCAAACATCTGCAAAATGCAATCAAAGATAATATTCCTCTGTTATCTCCTCTTTTTATTTTCTGGATTGACATGGGTTGATGGGGAAAGAAAATTTAGAAAACATCTAAATTTCCCAACACAGTGTAAATTTTGGGATCATCTTGAGACAACTATGATATTGAAAATTTTTATTAATAATTTTTATTTTGACAAAAGTGGATTACAAATCATTCACAGTAGTATTTCAGGTACATAGTGACATTAAATCAGGGACATTCCCACCACCAGTGTTTTCCTCCCTCCACCCCTGTTCCCAGCATGCATCCCATATCCTCCTCCTTTGATTCCCATTTTAATAGCTCATTTCAAAGGTTGATCATTTTATTTTGCTTCTCCCTGAATTGCATTGTGTAAGAAGAGCTCATCATTAATGGGAATTATTTAAGATTTCATCTTTTCTAAGAACCTTGTGATGTTTATTTAGTAATATCAAGGAAAATCTATCTAAGAATGTTATTGTGAGCTTTTCATTTCAGAACTGCTCGAGTCACAGATTGAGCGATACAAAGCCATATTAAGCCAAAGAGATATTTTATTAGTGTTTACTAGATTTAGTTTGTTAGAGAATATTGGGTTGCCAACACACAAATGCACATAAACATACATATAGATCATCATATTCCATATGAAGATCTAGATTTCCAGCATTTTGTAAAAAACATATGAATACTACATTATTTTACGACTAATTTCCCACATGGAAATACTTGATTGCACCAGGTTTCAGTCAGCAAATTGCTCACAATTATTCCATTAAAGTGATTATCATCTTGCCTTTATGTGGTGGTAGTTTCTCAAATTCTATTTTCTTTTATATATATTTAATTTAAACATCTTGATTACATACATGATTGTGTTTGGATTTCAATCATGTAAAGAACACCACCCATCACCAGTGCAACATTCCCATCACCAATGTCCCAAATCTCCCTCCTCCCCACTCAATCTCTGCCTGTACTCTAGACAGGCTTTCTATTTCCCTCATACATTCTCATATTAGTGTAGTTCAAAATGTAGTTATTTCTCTAACTAAACTCATCCATCCCTGTTTGTGACCTCATGAAGCTCAACTTCTATTTTCTGTCTTTCATTGTTCATAGAAACTTTATAAGTTTCTGATATTTATCTCTGATATTAAAAATATGCATTGAGATAGGGGATATTTATAATCACAAAAATATAATTTTTAATATAAATTTTTCAAAAATACCATATTTTCTGGCATATAAGACGACTTTTGAAACAAAAAAAAAAGTCAACCGAAAATTGGGGTCGTCTTATACGCTGAGTATATCCCAAAAAATGTTTCAATATGCCACTAAATGAAAATTGTCAGAATATTGCCACAAAATGAATTTTCCAACTCGATCCTGCACCAATCACTGCAAGGCTGCTCAGACCGCCTCTCTAAACCAGGCAATCCAAGCAGGCTTTTTATGCATGCAAATTAGACAATGTACACTGTAAAAAGCCTGCTCAGATTGGTCAGAGTAGAAGGGGACTTCTATTACAGTATAATCTTTTGACCTTTGCTTGTTGTAATTGGCTCACTGTGTGTTGTGTATGTAAATATTTTAGGGGATTATTATGTTACTGACCCTACCCTGATCGGTGATTGTGCCCTACCCTAGGGTGTGACCTGGCATTCTGTCCCCTCCCTAGGGTGGTACCTGATTCTGCTTCCACCATTGGGTTGTATCTGATCCCACCATTGGGTGGTACCTGATTCTGGGGGATAAAAACAAGGGTCTGGGGAAGGCGAGGGGCTTTTGGCTGGAACTTATGCTGAGTCTTTGGACTTCAGTCTTGTCCACCAAATAAAGCTAATAATTCCTCAAGCCTGACTGCGAGCTATT
Organism: Suncus etruscus; assembly: GCF_024139225.1. Classification (NCBI taxonomy): domain Eukaryota; kingdom Metazoa; phylum Chordata; class Mammalia; order Eulipotyphla; family Soricidae; genus Suncus; species Suncus etruscus. Next base: position 36,761,178 of record NC_064866.1, on the reverse strand, counting down.
TACCCACCGTTTCATCTCAGAACTACGGCTGGACAGAGTGGCAGACACATGCTTCGAGCTGGAGGGGAAAGACCTCATCCTCCATCCCTCCATCAGTCAACCTCTTCAGGGGCTGACTTGCATCAACTGCGGAAGGTATAGTTGCAGCACAGAAACGTTCTGTCTGATACAGCAAATATAGGCCTAAACCTATGTTTTAACTGTAAAATTAGGGGGTCGTCTTATTCGCCGGAAAATACGGTATTTCTTTTTTTCTCTTCTTAAGAAGATAAATTGTGGGGCCGGAGTGGTGGTGCAAGAGGGAAGGAGTCTGCTTTGCCCAAGCTAGCCTAGATGGACTGCTATTCAATCGCCCGAAGTCCCATATGGTCCCCCAAACCAGTAGCGATTCCTGAGCACATAGCCAGAAGTAACTCCTGAGTGTCACCGGGTGTGGTCAAAAAACAAAAACAAAGAATATAAATTGTTCAAACTTCCAAATCTGTAAAATTGTACTCTCCAAGGTGGTAGTTGCATATCTGGCTATTTAAATTAAATTTACGTCAAATAAAATTTGAGCTTCAACATCCCCATCAACGTAACCTCCATTTAAGAGTTCAATGACCAAATGAAGTGAGGAATTACTATATTGAAAGTTAAGTTGAATATATTTTACTCATTAGAAAAAGTGAAGTCTGTTAGCTATTAGTAAGCTAGAATATTTCTGGAATATTAAGAAAAAAGTGCATATAAAGTTTTAGAGTCTTTCATACTCATCTTAAGTTAAACTATTCATGTTGGACTAAGTTATATGTTAATTCCTAAACTCCATATTTCAAAGTACGACTTTATATGTTGGCAAAATGTACATAGAAGTAATCAAATTAAAATGTGGTCATTAGGATTAAAATTAAGACAAATATAATTTGTGCTTTAGTGGAAAGAGAAATCTACACAAGACATGCTAAGATGAAAAGTAATTGAAGGAATTCAGGAATTTTCCACTTATAGCCAAAGAGATATATCTAGTACAGAAGAAAACAATAATCAGTTTTATTTGAACTTCTAATTTCAAAATCTGTGAGATAATAATTTTACTTTTCTATTGTTACAAATGACTTATCAAACTGCTGTACTCATTGTTAATCCACTATTGATTTAAAAATATTTTACTTATTTTGAAAAATATTTTAGTGTACTCACTTCTATGACCAATTTTATTGACTTAATCATCATTTAAACCACTTGTTTTACTTAGAAAGATGAATCAGTGTTCTATAACACTATGCAAACTCATAATCTGATATTTATTTGTTTCCTTCAAATTATAAAATCTTTAATAATGTTGATTCCTTAATTAAAATCTTCATATGCATAGAATACTGACTAGTTGGATTAATTAATTTATAACTCAAGATTTTTCAGTGTAAAAATGTCTCACTATTAATACATTTTACAAACTATGAAGAACTTAGCATTTAAGAGGTTACAAAAATTGTTTTCTGCCAAATAATCAAGAAAGGCTTGTGGTGGAATAGTATGTGATCAGAATCTTTAAGGATGAGGGGATTTTATATATGTGATTTGGAAAGAACTGATGATACAAAACAGCATAAGCAGTGCCCTGAAGGCAAGAAAGCATGACAGAGAATTACAGTAAATAAAGTTGGATGAGTGAATTGTAGGACAAATTGGAAAGGAACATTTCTGTTTTCATATAAGTAATGAAGAGGTACTGAAAGTTTTTGTCAAAAAGATTGATATGTTTGAAACTGTTTTTCAAGAAAATTAATTTGGCAGTAACACTTGAGCAAGATTGAAGCTGGGGGAAGAGAAATGCCAGCCAAGAAAACAAGAGAGGATGTTCCTTTATCTCTCCATTTATATATTATATTTTATATTGATGTTATGTACATTTTATACTGGTTGTATATTTTATACATTTATACTGATTGTGCTTTTATACTAATGGTTATTTAATATTTTATACTGATTGCTATGTGATATTGACACATTTCATGCTTAAAAAGGCAATAATTAAAGTAAAATTTATTTATATTTTATTCATAAAATTGTATTTATTTTGTGTATCTTTGATATTTTCAAAGCTTTTTGGAAATTTCCATTTAGCATTCATGTATTGCCTGCTCCTTCAGTTAGAGATGATGAGAATATTGAGCAAAGTGGAGAAAATTGGGGCCAGAGCGATAGCACAGAGGTAGGGCATTTGCCTTGCACCCAGCTGCCCAGAGCAGACCTCAATTAGATCCCTGGCATCCCATATGGTCCCCTGAGCCAGGAGCAATTTTTGTGTGCATTGCCAGGAGTAACCCCTAAGTGTCTCCGGATGTGACCCAAAAACAAAAACTAAAACAAAACAAACAAAAACAAATGAGGAGAGAATTGATTTTTGATCTTGTTCAATGGTTTTCAACTTTAATTTCAAATTAGAATTTCATTTGAAGATATTTTTAATCTTTTAACGCCCCCTTGTCATTGGATTAATTTCATTATATCACCCTAAGCAAAGTGAGCATCATAATATTCTAAAGTCTTCTCACAATCCAGGTTTAGACTCACTACTACACAATTGCTTCATTTTCTGTAAAATATCCATAAAAGACAAAACTTGGAGCATTATTTTGCTTACAAAATGACTGTTGTTTTCTTATGGCTGAAAGTATATTACTTTCATAGATCTGAGGGCATGAAATAGAATAAGAGTAATAGAAATCAAGAAAGATGGTGTGAGTGAGATAACAAAGGAAAGAATCAGCTATTATAGGTTGGGATTTAGGAGCCAGATTTTAGATTTGTATTTAGGAGTAGAGAATTAGGAATGCATGCTGGGAACAGGGGTGAAGGGAGGACAGCACTGGAGGTGGAAATGCCCCTCATTTATTGTCACTATGTACCTTAAATAACTGTGAAAGATTTGTTATTCACTTTGGCCACAATATAAATTAAAATAAATAAAGAAAATAAAGTACATAAACTACAAAAAGGGGATCAGATCACAATTACCACTATTCATTAGAGCCTGCATCATTGGATCTAGTGGCAAGTTATTAGCAAAACAGTGAGCAGGATGATAAACAGCTTTTGTAGGAAAAGCTGAACTCAGCATTGAGCAAATTGATTTAGAAGTGTCAGCAGGTTATGAGCTGGAGATGACACACAAGAATTAAATATATATGGATGAAACTTTGGAAAGAAACCAGGTCATGAAAATATATTTTGAAGTCAGTTTCATCAAGGTTAGAGGATATTGGACATTAGTTGACTACTGAGGGAAGGTCCAAGAAATGGAGAGCAAGAACATTTCTACTCATATTTCATCACTTTAGATCCCGAAGATAATCACTTTTCTTCCTGTGATTTCTTAGTACTTTATACTATATCAGATGATTTTTCATATCATCGACTTAATAGCTCATTTATATCTGTCTTATGGCTCTATACTTCTGTGTTGCCAAGGGCAAAGCCCTGAGGAATTAATCTTTATATTTACCAGTGTTGAGGCCATGTCCAACACATATTATTGGTCAATGAGTGAATGTGAAAGTGAATCAATAGAAATAGTGACCCTAGTGAGGAGCCAGCATCAAACAGCAAGGTATAGACTTGGTATGTCACCTGTCCCACCTTTCGTTCTATCAGTCTCTGCTCCAGTCACTCAGGGGTCATTGTAACAAATATTAAACTAGAGATTGACCCAGATTTGTTGGGCTTGTCTTTTTGTGATGGCCAAAGCAGATAACTCATAAAAATCGACATGATCACCGCCTTCAAAGTTCTTATGGTCAAACAGAAGAAAGTTATTATTCCTCTGTTTGACACCTTTCCTGATATTGACAGGCAGAACAAGAAACTATTTCACCAACTTATGACCTGGCATGTTTTAATACAGTAGATTAGAATATTTTCTACTGATCTATTTTTCTCCTTTTAGAAAATGAAATGAATAATGAAATAAAATAATTTTTACCTTTATACCTAAATGTGTACTAACTATGCTACTCACTTCCACCCCTTCCCCCAAGTCCTGCCAATGCTTCTACTTTAAGACATTTGTGTATGTTACTCTGATTAAACCCCCAGTTTTATCTAGGGAAGACCTATTTTGTCTGTAACCTTTAGTATTATTTTCTATAGCAATTGTTTCTATATATTGGATCTGTGTTCAAATAAGCTATGACTTAGAAGCCTTGCCTATGCCTACCTATGCCAGCACATTATAATTTTGTATATGCATATATAGCTCCGTGTACATTTATATTGTACTTATACTTATATTGTATTATTTATATAATTGATCTGCACATATAATTAAATTCTGTAGGATAAAAAGTATTTCTTAATTTACATAGTGACCTCAGAAAATTAACTTAAGGTATAGAACAAATTAAACTTCCAATGGATGTTGAATGGATGAATAAAAGACTAAACAAAGTATGGATTAAATATGCAACTGATAAACTGATGTAATCATATAAAATATATGTATATGTATATGTATATATACACATATATATAGAACATATAGAACATATAGAACTGAGAATGTAAGCAATAGTTTACTATGGGATGCCAATGAGAAATACAACAGGTATTCAAAATTAGGATTCTCCAATTAAAAGAAGTAACAACCAGCATACATAGCATTCCAAATGGCCTCATTACCAATAGTAATCTAGCTGTATTTTGATACATTTTATTCTGGCCAAAATTTAACATTACTATTCTTTTATTTAATTTATTGAATGTAATGATCAAGCTCTTGAAATAAACTAATATGTAGTTATAAATTAAGAAGTATTTTTAAGTATAATAAATCTAGAATGTATAAACAATTCTTATCTGAGAGGGGAAAGGCTTCCAAACAATGGATCTATGTGCCGCTCCTAGCAATGTTTGAGCAAGTAGACAGATAATTTCATTTTTAAGCCTCAAGATGCATAAATACTTAGGACCTAAGGTGTCCTTACTCAACATCGAGTATGACCCTCCATATTGTTTAGTAGCCTCCAGAATCATGGAGAGGCATATTGTATCAGGGATCAAACTTGGGTCTACATATGCCCCTAATCTTGGTGCTATTTTCTTTGACTCAATATATATATAATTTTTGTTGTTTGTTTTTGTGCTATACCTACCAGTGCTCAGGTTTTGTTAATTGCTATTCACTGAAAAATATTTTCTGACAGTGCTCAGGGTATATCTACATTGGGTACCAGAAATATAGCCCAGGTCAGTCAGGTGAAATTAAGCACCCTACCTGCTGTACTTTATGTGCTCTCTGACAGGCATATGCAATTCTTATGTTTTTTGCTAGTTCTCTTTCATTTAAATATCTATGTGTTTAAATACATGATTTAGAGACTCCATATATAAATTTAAATTATTTAAAATTTGACTTTTAAATAATTACAATTTGTTTTTATTTCTGTTTTCTGAAGTAAGCATAAATTTTTCAGCATTGCTTGTGCCTCTCATGATCAAATTTTAGGGATAAATAATCATATCAATGTGTAAATTGAGTTTCTAGGTCATCTGTAAAATATTGTAGATACTTGACCCTTTACACATACTTATAAAATTAATAATAGATAATATATAGATATGCAAAATTTATTAATTGCCTCTACTGTTTATATAATTTATAAATATAATCTAACTTCCTTTTACCACTATAATATAGGACATTTTAAATATTCATTAATTAATATTTTTGCTATTAATATACTGGGTTTAAAATCATCTACTTGCTAAAATGTGTTAACAAAGAGATTGCTGAACTGGACTTAAATCAACATTGGAACATTCTGTACTCTTGCTGTGTTACCTTTCAGGACCAAAAATCAATTGATATCGGGATTCACTCACATTCCCTTACCCTGAACCTTGCTGCTCTTATCAAACAAGTGACAGAGCTACAGATCTTCCCAGGTAATGAAATCTACAGTGGGTCTCCACATTAATCTTTAACCAGCTAAACCATGCAGTTCCAATGGGCTAATGACCCTGTTATCTTGAATGTCCATGTAAAAGATGACATATGCAAATAAGAACTGTCCTTGAGGAAAAACTAGTACCGGTACATTAGAAACACCAAGAAAGTGAGTTAAAAGGTTCAAGTCACTCATTCAGATTTCTCTCCCTTAGTAATTCAAGGTTTTAAAATCATATCAGATGAACTGGTCAAAATAATCACTATCTCGAGCCAGAAGGACAGTTCACTGGGAAGTGGGCATGCCTTGTTTGTAGTAACTCCATATGGTTGTAAGTAACTCCATATGGTTACTTAAATTATATGAGCAGTAAACCCTGAATACCTCTAGGTGTGGCCCCAAAACCAAAACAAAGAAATAAAAAATCACCATCTTCTTCCCCTTGTAGACAGACAGTAAATACATAATAATTATATACATCATTGATAAAGAAGTAATATATGTAAAATCGATTGTTTTATAGATGATAAATTTCAAGTCTATATAAAACTATACCCAAATATGTCATAAAATACTTATAACAGCCAAACTATGTACATTGAATTGTTATGCAAGATGAAAAGGTTTGGAGTCCATTTGGTATTTGTGGACTCCAGCAGAAATTCATAAAAATATTTACAAACTGAATAAAATCCATTTATATTATTCTTTCACTCAACCCTTCTCATTTAGCCTTACTGAGCTCTTCAACGAGAAATCATTCATATAGATAGTTACTTTATTGTATTCTCTATCGAGTTCTCCTCTTTCCATTATTCACATCCTTATTAACCTATGTTGGTATCTGCACCAGATACAGGAAAATATCTTATGAGAGTTCCAAGGCTAATTCTTTTTAATCACTCAAAATTTATTGAATTTTGAATAGCTCAAAATTTTCGAGTTTTAACTAAATTTTATTCTTTAACTTTATAATAATTTTTACTATTTTCAATTTTAATAGCTCTCATCGACACAGTCTATTAATACACAGAATATTGTTTTCTCTACTACCAATAGGCTCTGCTACAATCTTATGCATAAATTGTATTACACAACTTTGAGTATGCATTCATGCAATAAAAGAGCTCTGCAGGCAGAATCAGAAGTTTTGTTAATAATGTCAGCTTCTCTCATTTGTGAACTGTGAATACTATATACAATTATTTAGCCTATCTAATACCTATTAAATTCTTCTTTTGAAAAGGATGGTTGAGAGGCTGGAGAGATAGCACAGCAGTAAGGCTTTAGATGCAGAAGGACCGTGGTTCAAATCCCGGCACCCCATATGGTCCCCCGAGCCTGCCAGGAGCAATTTCTGAGCATAGAGCCAGGAATAACCCCTGAGCACTGCTGGGTGTGACCCCCCCCCCCCAAAAAAAGAAAAGGATAGTTGAGAGATTAAAAAGGAAAGAGCATATGAAAGGTCCAAACTCAGCATCTTCAAACATACTTGGCAAATGCTCCATAGACTTTGCAGATTATTTTCTTTAAGGAAAAAAAATAAAAGACTCTAATATGCTTTTCTGTAAAAGATGTTTTGTATATCTCAATGGCACATACTAGAAAAATATAACTTTCGTATTTTCTGGAAGAACTTTCTATGGTTCTTTGCATATACAACACAACCAAATTCCCTCAGCTACATCGGTGAGGATTCAAAACTGCCTAGCTGCTCCCTTGTCCAGATTTATTCCTTAAAACCACATTGCAGTGGCCGGAGCAATAGCACAGTGGGTAAAGGGTTTGCCTTGCTCATGGCTGACTCAGGTTTGATACCTGGCGTCCTAGATGACCCCAAAGTCTGCAGGAGTGATTTCTGAGTGCCAGAGCTAGGAGTGACTCTTAGACTTCTGGGTGTGGCCCCAAACAAGACAAAACAAAACATACATTGCAGATAACAGTTTTGGATGTCAATGAAGAATATCTTCAGATAATGGCAACTAAAACAAGACAAGACACAGACAAGATTCTCTTCTTTAGATTCTCTTTTAAATCCAATGTAAGCATAAGGATAGTAATAACTGATGGGCTTGCCCCTGTGCAGTCACAATGATAAGATATTCTGGAAGAACACATAGACAAGAAAACATGCCATAAGTGAGAGTCAGCAGAAACTATGTTAGTATGCTATATTAGTAATAGATTACTTGATCAGACCTGGCTAAGAGTGTTAGTTCCACAGAGGGTGACCAAAGAAAAAAAATCACTTATTATAATTTTTATTTTTCAACAACTAATCTAGCAAATTAAAGAGAAATTTAAGGGGCCAGAGCACAAAATAGCAAAATAGCACAGTTTATATTATAATAGCAAAATAGCACAAAATACTGATACTCCCCAAGGCATTATACAGATTTAATGCCATCCCTCTAAAGATACCCATGACATTCTTCAAAGAAGTGGATCAGACACTTTTGAAATTCATTTGGAACAATAAACACCCTCAAATAGCTAAAGCAATCATTGGTAAAAAGAATATGGGAGGAATTACTTTCCCCAATTTTAAACTGTACTACAAAGCAACAGTTATCAAAACAGCATGGTATTGGAATAAGGATAGGTCCTCAGATCAGTGGAATAGGCTTGAATACTCAGAAAATGTTCCCCAGACATACAACCACCTAATTTTTGATAAAGGAGCAGGAAATCCTAAATGGAGCAGAGAAAGCCTCTTCAACAAGTGGTGTTGGCACAATTGGATAGCCACTTGCAAAAAATTTAACTTAGACCCCCAGCTAACATCATGTACGAAGGTAAAATCCAAATGGATTAAAGACCTCGATATCAGCCCCAAAACCATAAGATATATAGAACAGCACATAGGCAAAACACTCCAGGACATTACAGGCATCTTCAAGGAGGAAACTGCACTCTCCAAGCAAGTGAAAGCAGAGATTAACAGATGGGAATATATTAAGCTGAGAAGCTTCTGCACCTCAAAGGAAATAGTGCCAGGATACAAGAGCCACCCACTGAGTGGGAGAAACTATTCACCCAATACCCATCAGATAAGGGGCTAATCTCCAAAATATACAAGGCACTGACAGAACTTTACAAGAAAAAAACATCTAACCCCATCAAAAAATGGGGAGAAGAAATGAACACTTTGACAAAGAAGAAATACACATGGCCAAAAGACACATGAAAAAATGTTCCACATCACTAATCATCAGGGAGATGCAAATCAAAACAATGAAGAGATACCACCTCACACCCCAGAGAATGGCACACATCACAAAGAATGAGAATAAACAGTGTTGGCGGGGATGTGGAGAGAAAGGAACTCTTATCCACTGCTGGTGGGAATGCCGTCTAGTTCAACCTTTATGGAAAGCGATATGGAGATTCCTCCAAAAACTGGAAATCGAGCTCCCATACGATCCAGCTATACCACTCCTAGGAATATACCCTAGGAACACAAAAATACAATACAAAAACCCCTTCCTTACACCTATATTCATTGCAGCACTATTTACCATAGCAAGACTCTGGAAACAACCAAGAGGCCCTTCAACAGACGAATGGCTAAAGAAACTCTGGTACATATACACAATGGAATATTATGCAGCTGTCAGGAGAGATGAAGTCATGAAATTTTCCTATACATGGATGTACACGGAATCTATTATGCTGAGTGAAATAAGTCAGAGAGAGAGAGAAAAACGCAGAATGGTCTCACTCATCTATGGGTTTTAAGAAAAATGAAAGACACCCTTGTAATAATAATTTTCAGACACAAAAGAGAAAAGAGCTGGAAGTTCCAGCTCACCTCGGGAAGCTCACCACAAAGAGTGATGAGTTTAGTTAGGGAAATAACTACATTTTGAACTGTCCTAATAATGAGAATGTATGAGGAAAATGGAGAGCCTGTCTAGAGTACAGGCGGGGGTCGGGTGGGGCGAAGGGAGACTTGGGACATTGGTGATGGGAATGTTGCACTGGTGATGGGTGGTGCTCTTTACATGACTGAAACCCAAACACAATCATGTATGTAATTAAGGTGTTTAAATAAATTTAAAAAATAGCACAAAATATAGGGCGTTTTCCATGCATGTGACTAACCCAGATTCTGTCCTCTGCATCTATTCCACCAGGAATGACTCCTGAATACCGAGCTGGGAGCACCCCCTGAGCATTTCTGGGTGTGGACCAAAAAACAAACAAAAAAGAGAGAAAATTTAATGTATGTGTGACTCATCATATAATACCATGAAAGCCCTTGCATATTAGAAGGAAGATTTCTTTATGGAGTGTTATTTAATAGTACCATGTTTACATGAAATATTAGACATTGAGGAAGCCCACTAGGAGGAAAGAGTCTACAATTTTAAATAATCTAAGCAGTATTAAATCTTGCCATTTCCATTCACTTGATGCATCATCTAAAACCTCATTTTTAGACTTGTTAAACTTCATGTTCATCTTCAATAGAACAAAGTTAGAAATCACTTATTTTAATTGTTGTTAAATGGATTGCATAAAAAAACAAACACTTTTTTTCCATGAAATTTATTTGTTGTCTTAGAAAATAATAGCCTCTTTTTTTTGAGACTATCCATTTGCTAATCAAAAAAGTCAAAAGAAAAGGCAGATAGGCAGATAATCACATTCTAGTTGTGGTGATCTTTAATGCCCTTTAGTTTGCATATTAATTAGGCTTTAAACAAAGAAATACTCTGAAGCTTGGTACCTTCAACTGTAGACTTGAAACACTAATACCTACTTTGAGAGTTTTAATTCCTGAATAAAGTAATGATTATGAGCATTCCTTAGAGGAAATAAAGAGCTTCTTGTGTCTATTTTCCTCCCCCTTTTGTTGTCTCAAGTCAATATTGAGGAAGACCATAAGGTCCAAACATCTAGGCTTATATACATAACTCTCATTTATGTTCTTCAATATCTTGGAGTTTCTTAATTTTAAAATGACCCAACAGAACTCTAAAGGGGTACTAAATTTTGTTATTTTGAAATTCTGACCTCTCTTATTGTGTTTAGTTTTGGAAAAAATATAATTCCTATTTAGAGTGATAAGTAGATAATGAAGCATTCATTGATAGAATAGCCAAATGATTGTGCAGAGCACCGAAGCATCCATTTCTTCAAATCACTCATAGAAGAGACTGTTTACTCTTATTTGGCAGGCGAAAGAACCATAATGAGAACAATTTAAAATGTTCTTAGTGGATTTTTAAAAACTTAGTTTTATTCCAAAAGCATATTGCTCCTTACTGTATGTGGAAAACAGAAATAACAGGACAATCTAAGTATACATTTTATAGAAAGGTTGAAGACGACTTGCCAGGGAAAGGAATTGGAGGCAGAATCTAAAGTATCAAGTTAACTAGGAAAGAAAAAGTTGAGTTAAGTTCAGCCTGGTTTAGTGCATAAGCATACATAAGGCTGGATATGCAACCAACGAGAGGCAAAGACCATCTTTGATCTAGCTATGGTTTGATTGGCATGTGTTCTCTTTTTCTCCACACAGTGATCATACTTTTTAGCTTTGACAATTTTATAAACTTCCATAACCTTTCTGGAGAATTTATTCACCATTACATGTGGTTGACCATTTTATAGACCGCATATGAGAGCAGAATATGCAAAATGTGCTGGCTGAAGACAGAGCGAGATAGGACCGAGCCTGAATTCTCTGAACGGAGTCCTTGGCAAACAACTTCGTTTTGATTGATTTTGACTAACTACATAAAATTCCTGCAAGGACTAGAGGTTCACAATTCAACATTAAGTTACTGTTTCTTTGAATGCCAAGTGTATTCATGATTATTTTCTTGCCCTCTGAACTCAAATGTAGCGTGAATATTACCAACTCCTGCACTTTATTAAGCTACTGACCACCTTGTAGAATCCTTTGCCTTAGACTTTTAGCTGCCTGTGAGTTGCTCTGATAAACTTCCTTGCTGTGTCATGAATCTAATCCTTTCTCAGGCCACTATGTTATGTGTTATGTATTATGTGCGTTATCTGTGCCTCTTCCACTATTTCTATTTTCTACAACTCACCTTCTGTTCTGGATACTGGCTGTTCTCTTGTGTAAGAAATGCTTTCCAATGAATCTAGAAAATTTTATTAACATGGCTGGTATTCTGCAAGGCTGACTAGAAATCTGCACTGCTTTGCCACCAGATTCCATCAATTGGGCTTTACAGAAATGTGATATCAAGATGCCAGATGAACACTCCACCACATGGAAGTCTTGAATCATCATACAGAAAGCTTCAAGAGGCAGGAACAGAAGCCATGAGTATCAGAAACTAGACTATCCTCACTTTGGTCATTTTTAGTTGTCCAGAGCTGTAATAGATCATCCTGAGTTTAAGAAGTGATAATGATCTGCCTCGCAATGGAAGCAGCATTGGATAAAGCTAGTCATTCTCAAGATGCTACAAATTCTTCCAGATTTTCTAGCTGTATAATCAGTAAGTGTGAATGGAAAGTGGTAATAATCATATTTTAATAGCTACCATTTTTAGTCCTCCAGATGGCCATGCTTACTCTAATACAAAAAAATTTTTGCAATCTCTACACTGTTGACATTTGATGTTGCATGATTCTTTGTTGAATGAGAAAAAGGTCAGGTGAACTATTCTCCGCATTTTAGGGGGGTTGGTGGCATTCCTGGTTTCTATGTGCAGGCTAATAGGTCATTCACACAGTTGCAGCAATAAATGTTTCCAAAAATTAACAAATATGCCCTGTGTTGGGCCCGGAGAGATAGCACAGCGGCGTTTGCCTTGCAAGCAGCCGATCCAGGACCAAAGGTGGTTGGTTCGAATCCCGGTGTCCCATATGGTCCCCCGTGCCTGCCAGGAGTTATTTCTGAGCAGACAGCCAGGAATAACCCCTGAGCAACGCCGGGTGTGGCCCAAAAAAACAAAAAACAAAAAAAAAAAAAAAAACAAAAAAAAATATGCCCTGTAGAGAATATCAGTACCCCCAAATGACAATCACCACTCTGTGAAAAGCACAAAATATGGGGTGCAATCTAGTATCACGTAGTCTTCAATAGGTCATTAGTTCTATTTTATAGAAGAATGAAGCAAATCTCAGACAGGTAAGGGGTTATCCAATCATTCAGGAGCAAACTCCAGACCTGTTTGGCAACAAGGCCAAGGTGTTTTCTGTCATGTCCTTCATTGCTCTTTTTAAAATGTCAGAATCCGGGTGACTATTTAGTCTCTGCAGTCAGGGCCCAAGCCCTATGGCACACCTCTGACTCAGCTAATTCTCAAGGGCGAGCATGTTGGGGATGCAGGGGAGGAGAATGTTCTGTGGGAGAATTACTTAATTCTTGAGCTGCTTTAGGTTGAGTCCAGCACAGAGAGCATTGATCTTCCCAAAAGGAGCAGGCGCCTCTCTTCCCTATCTTGCTGTTTGCTTACAGGAGGAATTCAAACCTAATTTGGACAGGCGCCTGATGCTGGGCAGTGTGCCAGGCTTTTGCACAGGAGGGCGGGCTTGCAGGTTCTCACCTGGTGTGCATTCTATTTCAGGACACATCTTCAGTCACTGCAGCTGCACATGTGCTCCAAGCTGCTGGCTGCCTGCTCTTCATCTTGCCTCAGACACCCACTGGCTTATTCTCACAGCCTTCTTTCTGGCATCTCTCACTCACTAACCCTGTGACTCCGTGTCCCTAACCTTCCCATCATCTAGCCTCAACACCCCTCAGCTCCTTTAATAAGTGTCATGTCCTTGTGAGGAAGACACATATTCAAGTGATGATTAGGACATGGTGGGTAGGAGAAATCTAAGGATACGCAGGAGGAACTGGTCCTTAGAAGCCTGGGAGTCTGGTCAAGGAGAGATTCACAGAGAAAATCAAGCAGTTTTCTAAGAAAATAGAGAGTGAATGGTAGAAAGATGTGTCAAGGCAGCATAACTTACAGGTGCCAGGATCCAAGCTTGACTCCATCTTTACACAGTAGCTCAGTGCAGCTGGAGGTCGCCCTGGAGGCCTATAAATACTGCCAAAGGGGTCCTGCTGAGTCCCTACAAGACCCAGCAATGGTTGGATCACAGCCAGTCATTGAAGTGCTACATCTTGTTAGTCAGATGTAAACTGGACTGGCCCATAGGTACTTTAAGATGATGTGGGAGCCCAACCCACAATAAACTAAAAAAGAAGAATTTGATGGTAGAGGAGGAGAAAACTTGTAAACATTTAGTACTTTTAGAGGGACTCTCAATGGCAAGGACAGAGTGGTTTTAAGTATCATAGTTTCTCTGGGACTCAATATGAGTGGAGAGAAGAGGATGATAAATTATGAGACAAGAAGTCCCGACTGAGACTAAGAACTGGGTATTCCTTGTCTGGAAAGGAAAGAGCTGGGTTTTCAGGAGAGCTGAATTAATTTGTCCCTTTTACAAATAGGATTCCAACAGCTCAGAGTCATGTAAGGTTTGGAGCAGAGTCTGATCGAGGCCAATACCGGTTGACGCCCATTCTAGTTTGTTCAAATAAACTCGTTTGCTCATGCAACAAAAAGGAATTGGATACCTGCCCTTGCTAGTAGGCACTGAGTCAGACACCCAAAATAAAAGGGAGTACAAGCTTGGCTTTGCAAAGCAGGTGCCTAGTTGTAGTACGGGTGGTCCCTCTTTTTTGAAAGCGGGACAGCAGTTGAATAGCATAATAGTACAATTTGGTCACCGTTTTGTCAGGTGAAAGTCTTCCAGGAATCCTTCAAGATCTGAAGGTAGTAGTCAAAGGAGGGTGATTCATTTTATATGAGATTTGAATAACCCAAGAAACTTTCATATAGGGAATGTCAACCATGATTATAATAAGAAGCAGAAACCAGGGCTTAGTAGATAATTGAGCCTCTTTTGTGAGTCACATGGCTAGAAGACAGAGTGGTGGCTGGTTCTATACTTTAGTTTTCTTAACTCTCTCTTCCCAATCAGACTGGTCATTTGACCTCAAGTACTTTCAGTCTAAAGGGTTTTTTCTGTTTGTCTCTCTTCTATTTTTCTTCTCTTCCTCCTCCCTTTCCTTTTCTCTTTTGTTCCTTTCTCTTTTTTCTCTCTTTCTGTCTCCCTGCCATTTTCCCTTCTTCTTTTCTCTTCTGTCTCTCCTCTCCCCTCCATTTCTCCTAGTTCTCTTTTTGCTTCTTTCTCTCTCCTGTCTCCTTTCCCTTTCCCTCCTCATCCTCCTCTCACTTTTTTCTCTAAGTCTCTCTGTGGCTCAGTCAGTCTCTGCATCTGCATCTATGTTTTCACTCTTCCTATGCTAGATTGGTTTGTTTAAGACAGCTCACTAGCAGCAGACACGGGAGCTTGCAGCTCCTTGCATCAGAAGAGCAGGGCATGACTCTCTAGCAATTAGTAGCAGACGGAAAAGAAGCATATGCCAATTGTGAGTCAGCTCAGTCCTTCTCAGCAATACTCTCCCATCCGCTATTAAAGAGAGAGACACAGCAACTCCAAGGAGATTTTAGACTGATTCTAGCAAGGAAGCTGCTGACAAGACAGCATTGGCTCTTTCGTGAGAGAAATGACAGTACGCTTCCCCAGAGTGTGAGCATAAGGCCTGTGCCAAGCAGGTCTTTATGTCCCGGTAATGTGTGGCATCAGTCTTCTTTCTTTGGAAGGGGGCCTAGGGAGCGGACTGTGAAGAGCTGAGTCATTCGACTTGGCCCTAAAAAGTAGGTAAAGATGTCTTTGAGCAGAGATAAAGCTTTGTATGTAAATACAGTACAAAGATCTTTTCCCCTTCCTCTGTGAGAAGCATTTAGGTCCAGAGGAAATGGTACAAGCTTGCAAATCAGTTAGGTGCACTAAGAAACTCAATCCAGCTCCTCCGCAGCTGTGTGGTGAGATCTTGTCTGTGTTTCTGAGCCCAGTGGAATGGAAGAAGGGAGAAGATGATGCAATTACTTGACATTGGGGCTTTTCTATGAGCATAAATCACTTTACTGATAGCACCTGATTTTATCTCCAGAAGAAGGCGAAAAAGATCAGAAAAGCTCCTCCAAAGGTGGTGGTGCAGTAATGCAGATTAAAACACTAAATATCTTCAAGATATATATCATAATTAGGATTATTACAATATCAGTGCCATTTTATAGATAACAATCCTAAAACAAAGAATGCTATGCCTGCCTCTCAAATATGGATTTTAAACCTTGCTAAAATAGTAGCTTTTCTACTAAACTATTGGTGGGCTGGAATTCATCGACAGCATGACAAAAAGAAAAAAGATTCACTAAATATGTCTTGAGCAAATACATCATCATTAGAAATGACAAATAATTACAAATTATTTATTATTTTGGATAAAATGATAATTATAATATGAACAGACTATCATTAAGTCATCCCAAAATATTTAGTAAGGGCATATGTGCTAGGCATGTGGTGCTACTGTGGGAGATAAGGGGTGAGATATAAATGCTGCTTTTTCAACAGTTTATAGTCTACTTAATATACAAGTCATGCTAGTGTGAGTCATCACAGCAATAGAAAAATATTCCTCCAACCTGTACTGGAGGGTGCTATGTCATCAGTATTTTGCAGGCACTGACTCTAACATTTCTAATTGTCTTTTGTTATAAGACCTATTACCCGGTTTTACAGAGATGAGACAAGAGCTCAGAGAGGTTATGCAATGGGACCATAATTATATAACTTGGAAGTGGCAGAGAACCAAGAACAAACTCAGGGCTTTCTGACCCAAATTTGCTCTCTAACCATTGCGCAACACTTCCTCATTCTCCCTCCCCGTATTTTCTACGTAAAACTGAAACAAACTAGTTTAACTAGATGACTAGCCAAAAACTAAGTTGAGCTGCTAGGAGATAACATCACAGAAAACCATTTTACTTTCCCACTCCCTGTTTGGTGGGAATCCACTTTATTCTGCTGTGTCAGGAGGCACAAACATGAGGTCACATGTACACATCGACACATCTTGAAAGAGGACTTCAATAGTCACACAGAAATTTATAAAATGTTCTATTTCTAGCACGTTTAAGGAAATTCTGAGACAGAGTAGCTTAGCTTTTAGTAGCTTAACCCCTTCCTCTCTAAGGCAGATGTCACCTTTTCATCACTTTAAATAGCTTTCAGTTAAATAGTAATTAGAGATTGATTCTGTTTGTTTGTTTTTGTTTTGGGGCCACACTCAGCAGTGCTCAGGGGTTACTCCTGCCTTTGCCCTTAGAAATAGCTCCTAGCATCGGGGCTGAATGGTGGCGCAAATAGTAAGGCATCTGCCTTGCATGCACTAGCCTAGGACAGACCATGGTTTGATCCCTGGCATCCCATATGGTCCCCCAAGCCAGGAGCGATTTCTGAGAGCATATCCAGGAGTAACCCCTGAGCATTACTGGGTGTGCCTCAATAACCAACCAACAAAAACAAACAAAAAGAAATAGCTCCTGGCAGACTTAGGAGACCATTTGGGATGCCGAGGATCAAATCCAGATCAGCCTGCTTTGCTATCGCTAGCCTATATAGAATCTTTAGCTTGTTTGTATGATATTAATGAAGAATAGAATAAAATAAAATGTCACATTTATTGTATTCCTTTCTTCCATGTTGCTTAAAAGTATGAAAGTCAATCATGGAGGCTTTAATGATGAAAAGAATAAGACTAGTGACAATATTGAGGGCAAGAATTCCCTGCACTTAATTGATATTTTTTGATAGTTTATAGTTTATAATTCTATTAATAATAATGGTTTCTTATGCACCAAATTCCAACTCACACCCATCACCAGTTTACTTACCACCTCTCTGAAGCACGCAAGACCCCTCCTTCAAATAACATGTCAAAACTCACTCCAGTTAGTTTGACTATTAATCTTTCCTGCTACCTTGCTGTGTATGAGAGATCATTTTGTACTCCTTTCCTTCTAACTTAATAATTAGATAGCATAATATTCTCTACTTCCATCTATGATGTTGCAAATTGAATAATTTTTGTGTTTTTTTAAGAGTGCATAGTGTTGTTGTGTCTATATCCCATAAATTCTTGATTTATTCATCTGTAGTCAGGCATTTGTTTCAATATCTTGACTATTGTATCAAGTGTAGCAATGAAGATAGATGTACATATGTCCTTTCAATACAATCTCATGCCTGTGAGAATGGCACATATCAATATATCTGGACAGTCACTCTTGGTGGTTATAGTGAGAATGGAATTCTCATCCACTGTTGGTGAGAATGTCATGTGCAACAGTCTTTATGGAAAACAATAGGAGGCTCTACCCAGATAATAGGAATAGAACTGTTATATAATCCAATGAATCCATATTGGGTATCTATATCTAAAAAAATGTACGATAATTCAAAATGATAAATATTGGATTACTGATCCTACCCTAATCAATATTCATACTTCATTCTAGGGTGATGGGATCATTGGATTATTTCCTACTTGGTATTCCTCTCCCACTCTAAGGTGTGGCCTGGCTCTTGTCAATAAAAGCAGGGATCTGAGGAAGGCAGAACTCATTCTTTGGTCTTCCTCCACTCAGCTGCTTTCCTTCTTAGGAGCAGAAGAATGTAGGGTGGGATTCTGTGCCTGAATGCTGGATCTCCTGAACTTGTTCTTGAATTTTTCACTGTGTGGATTATTTCCTGTGTTAATGTTTGCTTTCAGACCTGCCTCTCATCAGATTCTCATTCTTGGAGCCTGGGGCTCCAATTACAGATTCATTTTTCTCTTACAGTATCATAGAGAGAAACTGATTTTTTCCCTTCTTGCTCAGTATCAAACAAGAAAAGATATACTTTTTTTGCCAGATTCAAGATATCTGAGATGATTGATATTTTCTACTTTCTATCATCCGAAATTCTCTCATCTAGTCACAGTGTATGATTTTATCTCTCTTATATCTCAAAATACTAATGTCAATACATAAAGATGCCTCATTTATTCAACACGCTAAAAATCTCTTCTCCATAACTTCTATCCACAAACTATTTCAAGGTAAGATCAAATTCAAGGTCCAGCTGGGAATTCACTTTATTGATGAATACTGTCCTGTCTACTTGCTCTGGAGACTCAAGGACTTATGCCATAATTAGGTCAGAGTTTGTTTTTGTTTTTGTTTTTGTTTTCTAGAATGAACATTATCCTGTGTAGTTAAACATTCCTTTCAACATTTTTCTCTTCTATCATATAGTCTCATACTGGGCTTTTTTCCTAGATTTTCTCTACTGCTATATTTACTAGTAAAGATAAAGTCAACTAATTTTCTAGTAGGGGAGATAGTCTATTAGTAATAGACCAAATAAAAGTAATAGAGTAAAAAAATAAGTAACAATAGTAACATAAACAAAAGAGTTTTTATACAGTAAAAAGAAAAGAAAATATTTACGAACTTATCATGAGTCATCAGAAAAGTGTCTCATAAAAAGATGAATTAAAGGTGGAATGTAACTAGCTAGAGCAACAATATCCTGAATCAATATCAATCATGCAGGGGGGTACTGTAAGTGCAAAAATATCTGCTATGGCAAACCTTGAGGGCTGTACAAAAAAACAGGAGGAGGTGAAAATATGTGGTAAGAAATAGGAGAAAGATTAAACACCATCTATTTATCTATCTATCTATCTATCTATCTATCTATCTATCTATCTATCCATGGCAAAGTCAGAGTTTATTGATCTCATGTACTGTAGGAAAGAAGTTTGGTTTATCTAAACAAAATAGGAAATTATTGAAAGATATTTAGTTGGAGGGCTGGAGTGATGGCGCAGTAGTAGGGCGTTTGCCCTGCACAGGGCTGACCCAGGACTGACCTTGGTTCATCTCCCGCATCTTTTAGAGTCCCCTAAGCCAGGAACGATTTCTGAGCACTTAGCAGGATTACCCTTGAGTGTCACTGGGTATCCCCCCCCCAAAAAAAAAGAAAGAAAAAGAAAAAATATTTAGTTGGAAAGTGTTATTTGATTTTATGTATATTTTAAGGGGGTCACACTTGTATTTCTTGATAGCTCCAGGGGCTATTGCCAGAGACACTGGCCTGGAGCTTAAACATGATGCTTTAATCCTAGGACCAGTATAAGGAAACAGAGACTCTTATGGCCCCTGGTCATCAATAAACATACACTGTCCTTTTTTTTTTATGCACCCCCAGTTTTATTTTTTCTTTTTTTTTATTTAAACACCTTGATTACATACATGATTGTGTTTGGGTTTCAGTCATGTAAAGAACACCACCCATCACCAGTGCAACATTCCCATCACCAATGTCCCAAGTCTCCCTCCTCCCCACCTGTACTCTAAACAGGCTCTCCATTTCCCTCATACATTCTCATTATTAGGACAGTTCAAAATGTAGTTATTTCTCTAACTAAACTCATCACTCTTTGTGGTGAGCTTCCTGAGGTGAGCTGGAACTTCCAGCTCTTTTCTCTTTTGTGTCTGAAAATTATTATTGCAAGAATGTCTTTCATTTTTCTTAAAACCCATAGATGAGTGAGACCATTCTGCGTTTTTTTCTCTCTCTCTCTCTGACTTATTTCACTCAGCATAATAGATTCCGTGTACATCCATGTATAGGAAAATTTCATGACTTCATCTCTCCTGACAGCTGCATAATATTCCATTGTGTATATGTACCACAGTTTCTTTAGCCATTCGTCTGTTGAAGGGCATCATGGTTGTTTCCAGAGTCTTGCTATGGTAAATAGTGCTGCAATGAATATAGGATACACTGTCCTTTTAAGAGTGAAGGTGTCACTTATTGGATGCCCCTGCCCTTTGTAATCCCAAGGTATATAAAGGGGGTCAATGAAGTGCTAGTGGCCTCCTTCCCCTGCCAGATTGCTTCTGTTGGAGGATGGCCACTGAATTACTGGAAAAACTCTCTTCTTCAGTTGCCTTTTGCTACCTCTACTATGGTTCTTTTTCTTTGCTAAATCTTTGCCCTGGTTCTAATCTTGGCCCCCTCTCTCCTTCTCTCAGCTTATGGGACTGGCTATAAGGACCCTGGCCTCCATGCTTTGCCTCTCCCTCATATAAACCCTGTTTTTTAGTGCTCTCTTGTTAGGGTTTTGATTGGCTGCTGGCAGACCAGTATTAAAAGATGCTCAAAAGGGCCATTTGGTACCTCACAGATGTAAGACATGTGACCCATATCCTTGAGCAATGGCCCTAATTTTCAGCCCTAATTTATGTTGGTTTTTAAAAATCCATTCTGATTTCCATATGGAATAAAAATGGACTGAATATTTAATGAAAAACAGGAATGAGAGTAGAAAGGTCATTTGAGGAACTTTTACTCCTTTCCCAACCTCAATGTCTGATATAGTAGAAGGATAAAATAAAAGAAATAAAATAAATCACTCATAGCTGATAGGATAATTATTGCTAGTTAATACTTTCCCAATGGTTATGATTATGGTGTCCCCTAAACTCAGTTGTTAGCACCTACAACATATGACATGCTGGAAAAAATTTTTAAAAATCACATTATGGAAATTCCAAATTCATTGAAAGTCTTTATCATATTACCGGCTTGCAAAAAAAAATTACTTTCTTGTTCTGGTAACATCTGATCATATTTGACATCATTTCTTGCCACTGTTCCTCATTCCTGTGAACAGAAAACAACCTTCTAATTGTGAGGGAGGATAAAGAAAAAATAGAAAAGGAAGGAGGGGAGGAGTTTCTGCTCCAGACAGAGAAAAATAGGCAAAGAAAAGAGGTGGATTTTGACGGGGACTTTCAAACTCCTCTTCAGGAAGCTGGCGGTGGGCCATATTTGTAGTCTTGACATTAAACCTGTAAAACCTCAGCTTCCCAGGGGAGCTTGGAGGGGTGGGCTCTTGGCACAGAGAGTTCCTGAGTAGCACAAGTATCCGCTTTCCTCAGCAATCTCCTGCTTTATTAGCTAAACTGCTCTGAAGCCTGGACCGGCGCATTTCATGCTGAGTTTAGGGTGAAAGCAATTTGGCAGGTTCCATTCCCAGGGTGCTCCGGAAAAGAGAAAAGGGATTTTTGAACACAAGCCATGCTGGAGGCTTTCCTAAACCAACAGGAATCAGCTGCTTTTTCACAGTGGGGTCTGCTAACAGATGGAAAATTCTTCAAGAGGAACAGAGATGAGAGGAAGAAGAAGGTGTAGGGTATTAAACAGGAAGCTGGTGCCAGGGGAACATTTCCACCCAAATCCTCAATATAGCAATAAGTAATATTGTTCTGTATAAGGGATAACATTCGGCAAAGAACATTAAAAGAGAGATAGCAACCAATTCCCATTGACAGGCTCATACAAGGTGAAGACAACACAATTAAATGAATCTTCAAGCTCAAATGGGATCTAATGATCAAATGATGCATTTCTCATGAGCTAGTAGAGATGCGATGAATAGGGCTTGACAGAATGAAGCCAGAGATTATTCCTTTCTGTCCAACTTCTGTGACACCGTGCCCTTTTTTCCTCAGGAAACCCTGAAAACTAGTGACTTAAGACATTTTATCAAACCTCGGATGAAATCTATAATTCTTGCCAGAGCCGTGACCTTTTACTGATTTCTTTTTTTTACAGGAAATAAATGGGAATAATGGCACCTGCCTCATAGAGATAGCTGAGATGATGGCTGTGAAATCTGTGCACAGAGTGGTGTGCCCTTTACTTCTTTCTGGATATTAAGGTACCAGGGTAGGGACATAGTGCTGTCCCTAATACATACATTGACATATATATGCAAATATATACAATATATTTGCTCATAAGTACCAACTGCCCCACGTGATTTCAGTTTACTTTCCGCAGACTGCGCATGATGGCAGTATCCCAAAAGAGCAGAAGGCTGGATCCTTGAATCACAGTGTGGAAAGCAGTCACCTGACTCAAAACCTCAGCACTGGATTCCTTAAGTGAAAAGTAAATGCTTTGGATTTAGCCATGTTTTAGAGTGCTGCTTTTCATAGCAGCCATTATATTTACCCAGATTAATAGAGTTT
Organism: Suncus etruscus; assembly: GCF_024139225.1. Classification (NCBI taxonomy): domain Eukaryota; kingdom Metazoa; phylum Chordata; class Mammalia; order Eulipotyphla; family Soricidae; genus Suncus; species Suncus etruscus. The sequence continues at coordinate 36,738,260 of NC_064866.1, read as the reverse complement.
AATGATACCTATTTTACTTTACTCAGAAGCTACACACTTTATTCTATTTATTTCTTTTTATTATTGTAACACTGTCCTAGGTGAGTGTTCTAATCCATAGCTAATATTATATATACCTATTATATTACACAGACATGATATTATTTATAGCTATTACATAAGAACAACAGCTAAATATACACTAAATTTACTGAAAAGTTTAGTTTTAATCTTCACCATAAAATCATCCCCTTTTATCTAGTCATAGAACCTTTCCCTTTTCTTCTGATAACTGCTAATTGAATTTATAAGTAAAAAATGTATTTTTGCTTTATTTAGTTCTTTTATGATTGTATTGGAGTCATAAAATAATTCAGCTGTGCTCTATATAGTACCAATACTATTCCAAATACTTTCTCAATTGTCATATATTGTCCATACATTGACCATAAAAAATGGTGAGATAACATTTACTTTAACCATTTTCAATTCCACTGTAGAGCTCATATAAATATGATGTCTTTTGTTTTTGTCAAAATATCTTTTATTTTAGACCCTCTGCATGAACTCTAGGCTAGTTTTGTTCAAATCCCTGAAAATTCAGTATAAAATAATATACTCAGCCATTTGCAGTACCAATTTCCATTCCTCTGTAAACTCATGCAAATATTTTACTGTTTATTTTTAATACTGTTCTTCTCTGCAGACTCAAGACCAATTCTTGATGGAAATAGGACTCTCAAAGAAAGTCACATAGTTTTTTCATAGTCCAGCAAAAAATGGATCAATGGTCTTTAATAGCCACAACAGAGTAAATTTGTGACTTGAACATATGTTTTCACTATAGATCTCTCACTTTTTCTAGTTTCAGATAATTAGTCATTTGGTTGTACCATTTTGCTTCTCATAACTAACCTCTTTATTTCCTCATAAATCTAGATATCCTCTTAACCAGAATGAATGTAAAACATTTAGTAAACTCACAGCAGGTTTTACTACAGCACTTATTCTTGACTAGATACTTTCCCTCCTTCCTAAAGGAATAACCTAATTATTTTTCTTTCTTTTTCAATTTAACTCCAGCAAAGAAAAAACAGATGCAAGATTCAAAAGATTTGCAAATAATTGTCTATATATATGATTCATCCAGATCCACAACAGGACAAAATACAAGAAAATGACTTTCAAGAATGCATCTTTTCACTTGACATTGATGTTCTAAATACAGCACCATTAATCAATGGTATGAATCTATTTGCCTTCAAGTAGCATCAAAAATAGCATTCAAATTATAAATATGTACTAAATGTCTATAAGATTCTAGTAGAACTCTACTAAAATAAGATAGTGACAGATGAATGCAAAAGCTCTTCCTCCCATACAGTCATGAGAAATAAGACTAAAAGAGGTTAATATGGTGAAAGTAGCCTAGAATTTTTGCTGAGGCTACTTTGACTGAATAGAACATAGCTCAGTGAATAATTTCCTAATAAAGAGGACATTTTTTTTTTTTTTTTTTTTTTGTGGTTTTTGGGTCACACCCGGCAGTACTCAGGGGTTATTCCTGGCTCCACGCTCAGAAATTGCTCCTGGCAGGCATGGGGACCATATGGGACGCCGGGATTTGAACTAATGACCTTCTGCATGAAAGGCAAACGCCTTACCTCCATGCTATCTCTCCGGCCCCAATAAAGAGGACATTTTTTTAAAAAGGTTTTAAGGTTTTTATTGAGTAACTAATATGAAGAGAAATAGCATAAGGATAAAACATCATTTACATATAAATATAGATGGGGTCTTATTTTAGACATGGCCTGTTGGGCACAAGGCAAGATTTAGATTAACATATAAAATCAATGACTTCTTATATTAACCATAGTAACACTTAGTGCTTAAAAAGTAGAAAAGGAGGGGCCGGAGTAATAGCACAGTGGTAGGGTGTTTGCCTTGCACACGGCTGACCCAGGATGGACCTGGTTTGATCCCCAGCATCTTGTATGGTCCCCCTAGCCAGGAGCGATTTCTGAGTGAAGAGCCAGAGTAACCTTTGAGCATCATTGCGTGTGACCAAAAAGAAAAAAAAAAGAAAATGAAAAAATAAACAAACAGAAGTAGAAAAAAGATTCTCTAATCTTATATTATTTTCTATTGAGCACATACTATTTGGTACAATGTGTGCTGATATATTTTAATTATTATTATACTCAAAATGTGCATGCATACACTTAAGCATTAGTTATGATAATTGAAAAGAAATTCATAGAGATTGAAGAGATAGTGCAGAAGTTAGGGCATTTATCTTGGAAGAAGCAATTTGAAGACATCCCTAGCACCACCAGGTCACCAAACACCACAAGTCATATGGTCCCGTAGACCCCTGAGCACTTGCCAGGATGTTTCAGGTAATGGTCCAAAATACTACAGGATCCATAAAGCATTATACCATTTGTCCCTTATTTTAAACTTTCCTTCAATTTAACTGATGATAACTGGAAGGGTTCCTGGGAGTTCCTAACTATTGCTAGGAAATTTCCCCCACCCCCACAATAAAATAATTAAAGATAAAAAGAGATGAATGAAATAAAGATCCAATGATTCATCTGTTCATCAGTCTTAAGATGTTTTTCAAGTTCTGGAGCATCATACTCCAGGTAAAAAATTACAAGAATTATTATGAAACTCTTAAGTGCTTAGTGAGTAATTTATAAAGTTATGGGACTGATAAGTTTAAAATAAATTATTTAAAATATTGCTTCATGAAATAAAGATAAAAAGAACACATTAGATTCAAAGTAAGAGAATAAAATGAAATAATAAAAGTTATGGAAGAAATCAATGAAAATTTAAAATAAGAATTAGTAGGAAAAAATCCACAAATGTTAAAACTGTTATAAAAAATGATGAATAAAATTAATACTTATATCCAAAGTTATAGATTAAATGAAAGAGAACACAAATATTAATGTAAAAATTAAATAATAAACATCATCAGTGATCCCATGTGATTAAATAAGAAAGGACTACCATATTGTCACAATTTGATAAACAAAATGTGATCAACTAGCCCTGAAAAAAATATTCTCAAATTTGCATAAAAAGTAGACAATCTTGGGGCCAAAGAAATAGCATGGAGGTAAGGCATTTGCCTTTTCATGCAGAAGGTCATTGGTTCGAATCCCGGCGTCCCATATGGTCCCCTGAGCCTGCCAGGAGCAATTTCTGAGCATAGAGCCAGGAATACCTCCTGAGCACTTCCAGGTGTGACCCAAAAACCAAAAAAAAAAAAGAAAAAAAAAGACAATCTTAAAAATAGTCTACTAATTAACTCTAGTAATTGTCTAAGCAAAAGTTAGCAACTTTTTGAGATAGAATGCACTAGCCTTTGGTGGCTCAATGAATAATTCTATCAAAATTTATTTTATCAAAAATTTAAGGAAGAAGTCAGTTTTAAGCAACAATTTTCAAAAATGAAATATAGGGAAGAATACTTGAGATCAAAATTATCTAGACAACAGAAAAAAAGAAAAATACAGACCTCCATCTCTTAGAAACAGCCAAAAAACCATTCTTTTATCATTAACTAATCAATACCCAACAATGTATGAATTACATACTATGAACAAGTGAGACTTACATAATGATATAGTTTAAAAGCATCCCAGAAAATAATATGGGAGAAAATCTAAAGGACTCTTTGTTTAAAGATCGCATTTAGTTGTAATACCAAAGGCATAATTCATGAAAGAATTGGAAAGATAAACTTCATTAAACTAAAATTTTGTTCTATAAAAGTTAATGTGAAAAGAATAAAACAAAAAGACACATACTATTGAAAAACAAAAAGACACATACTATTGAAAAATATTGTAAATTATCTATGATAAATGACTGATACTAAAAAATACACAAACAAAATATTCTCAAAATTCACTTGATTAAAAATTAGGCTAAAGGGAGTCCGGAGTGATGGCACAGCAGGAGGGCATTTGCCTAACTTGCAGCTGTTCCAGGACTGACCTGGATTTGATGCCAGCATCCCATATGATCCCCCAAGCCAGGAGCGATTTCTGAGTGCATAGCCAGGAGTAACTCCTTAGCATCACTAGGTGTGGCCCAAAATCTAAAAAGAAAAAAATTAAAAAATAAAAAAATAGGCTAGTTTGAAGAGATAGTACAGTGGGTAAGGCACTTGCGTTGCATGCAATAAACCTGGCTTTGATCCCTGACATCCTATATTGTCTCTTAAGCAAAGCCAGGAGTAACTCCTGAATGCAGAACCAAGAGTAACCCTTGAGCATTGCTGGCTGTGGCCCCCAAACAAACAAAAGCAAAAAAATGGGGAGCTAAAGTTTTAACATTTTCCTGTTAAAGAGAATAAGTAGGGGGCTGGCGTGGTTTCATTCCCCAGTGTCCCATAAGGTCCCCCAAGCCAGGAGTGATTTCTGAGCACATAAACAGAAATGACCCCTGAGTGTCACAAGGTGTGGCCAAAAAAAAAAAAAAAAAAAAGAAAGAAAAGAGAGAATAAGTAGGTAAGAAATAAAAGAAATAAATGAACATATACTCCTTGTCAAATGTATGTAGAAAAATTAATTTTTTATTTAATTACTAATTTAAATGGCCCAAGTCCAGTACATTGACATTATCATATGTTGCTGTGGAAATAGAGCAAATAAAATTATAATTCAGTCCTGGTGCTAATACTAAATGGGTATAGTCACTTTGGCAATTTCTTACAACTCTTGTAAAAGGAAGGTCAGAACATTTTTTTAAAAAAATTAAATATGCTCTATCTTTTCATCCCATGATCTTGATCTGATATCCCTCCTTATTTAACTTTCTTTATCCTCAGTTCTTAACTCATTAATTACCAAGACTGACCTCCTGCATCAATAAGCCATTATCCAGCTCCCAAAGGGAAAGGACACCCTCTCAGACTCACATCTCATGCCCCAGCAAGAAACTACAAACAACACTCCTGCTGACTCATGCTGTGTGGCACTTCTCACACACACACACACACCCCAAATATGGATGGTTGCAAGATGCCGGATTCAGATCCAGAAGGAGCCCCAGTGTAAGGACTCTACCTGATCCCATTCTGCTGCAAATCATTTCTCAAACTCAACAAGACCAGGATATGTGATGAAAATGTGTCCTGAATTTCACCCCACACACACAAAATGTATCTCAAAAGACAATGAGGGAGCCTATATTTCCTTTATATGTTTAATACCGCTATAATAATCCTTTTAGTCTGTTTATTCCCAAATGCAAGGTAGCCTCTTGCATCACTTTTTTCTTTAATTGCTGTTTTAAAATTTATTGTCATTTATTTCTCCTATATATATTTTTTCTTTTTCTCTTTAACTTCACCTGTTTTGGTTCTGCTTGGTATGAAAACCTACAAGAAAAGGTTTTGCCTGGGATAAAAGCTCAGGTAATAAGCAGGGCATAGAGATCATGTACCCTGACATTCTTACTCCCAAATGCACCAGCAATATAATATGGGCACTGTACCTTTTTGCAAAGGCATACTAAAAAAAAAAAGGAAAATTGTATAGAAACAAGCTCTTATCTACTAGGAATAAGAATCCATACATTTTATAAAACAGGAGCTCCTCCCACCTTGAACATGTGTTATGTGGACCCAACTTAGACTTGATTAGACAGTGACTGCCCAATTCTGATCTCTAGATCCCAGACATAGAACTGACACAGTTCCCTGCAACAGCTCCAGAAACTAAACTATCCCTGGAAAATTCCTAATACTGATCTAGCACCAACTTGAACCAGTTTTGATAGGACATCCTGACAATGAAAAAACGGCAACAACTTGATCTAAGAGCAGATTGGCCTATCTAATAACATAATGGTAAAATGAAATTAAAAGACATATCATCCTTCGATCTTGGGAAAAACCAAGATCACTAACTAGAGAAGACTGAGTTTGACAACCATGACTTGGCAGAACTTATTCTGGGACCAATAAGAAAGACCCTAGACTAGGTTTTACCTAGGATCTGTACAATAACCAAGATCTCTAATGCCAGAGGTCTAACTTTGACAACTGCGACTGAGCAGAACTGCTGGAAATGTAATGAAAGACTCTATCCTAAGCTTTGTCCTAGGATCTGTGCACAAAATAAGACCACCAATTACAGAAGACTGACTACAACAGCAGTGATGGAACAGGACTTCTAGAACCGTAAAGAAAGACGCTATTGTAGGCTTCAGCTGATGACATGTGCAAATACCAAGATCTCTAGTTACAAAGGTGTGAAAAATGAACGTGTACGAAGCCTATAGTTATTCCATGACTATGCTTTAATGGCAGAGAAACCCTGTATCTCTTAGGCCAAGGAAATTCCCTTTCTAATTTCCCCAACCCAATATTTACTGTGCCTATGCAAAAGAAGAAGAAAGAAGGAAGAAAAAAAAAGAAGAAGGAGGAGGAGGAGAAGGAGAAGAAGGAGAAGGAGGAGAAAAGGAGAAGGCAAAAAAGGAGGAGAAGGAGGAGGAAGAGATGAAGATGAAGAAGAAAGGAAAAGAAGAAGAAGAAGAAGAAGAAGAAGAACAAGAAGAAGAAGAAGAACAAGAAGAAGAACAAGAACAAGAAGAAGAACAAGAAGAAGAAGAAGAAGAACAAGAAGAAGAAGAAGAACAACAAGAAGAAGAACAAGAAGAAGAAGAAGAACAAGAAGAAGAACAAGAACAAGAATAAGAACAAGAAGAAGAAGAAGAACAAGAAGAAGAAGAACAAGAAGAAGAAGAAGAAGAACAAGAAGAAGAAGAAGAAGAAGAAGAAGAAGAAGAAGAAGAAGAAGAAGAAGAAGAAGAAGAAGAAGAAGAAGAAGAAGAAGAAGAAGAAGAAGAAGAAGAAGAAGAAGAAGAAGAAGCACAAAACCTTGCTACACTGGCCCTCCTTTCTTCTTTGTTTTGTTTTCTTTCTTTTTTTTCTTTTTTCTTTTTTTTTTTTTTTTTTTGTTCTTGAGGTTATTGTTCGGTTGATGTATTTGTTGCTATGGTGCTTTTTTTTAGTTGCTGGTTTTGGTTTTTTGTTTGATTTTTCTTTCTTTTTTAATTTTGTTTGTTGTTGCTATTTGTTTTCAGTTTTTTTGTGAGGTTTTTTTTTATTTCTTTGTTTTTCTTCCTTTTTTTTCCTTTTCTTTTAAATTGGTATCTATAACCTCTAGAGTCTGGCTCCTCCTAGTTCTTCTTTGTTTGTCTTTTGTTTTTTGTTTTTTGTTTTTTTTTTCTTTTTTTTTTTCCAAACAGAACCACATAACATGAAATGGGGAAATGGATGATACCAGGACCAAACAACCATATGAACATTGAGTAGAAATAAAAAAAAAAATGATCAGATTAAAAACCACAAAATCCAAAGTCAAGGGCCTGGGGTGATTCTGAGAACATGGGTGGAGAGAGGCAACACTGGTGGTGGAAATACCCCTGATTCAATATACTTTGAAAGATTCATAATTCATGTTCACAATAAAATTTATTTTTAAAAAAGTAAAAAAACATTAAATAGGCTCTTATCAGAGTCAATTAGACAAATATTTAGTTTATACCTAAAAGAGTTTAACATAGTTATTTAAAGAATTATACACATTTATTTGTAGCAGTATTATTGGTATGTATCAGAATTTGGCAGAAACTAAGATTATATTCAATAGATATGTGTATCAATAAACTCTAATACATCCAGGAAATAAATATCATTTTGTACTGAAATTGAAAAGGCTGACAAGTCAATAAACTACTCAGAGAAAATTTAAATGCATATTAATTTATGGAAAAAGTCAAACTGAAAAAAAAAAAACAGCATACTGTGCTATTACAACCATAAAGTATCCTGCAAAAAAAGAATAATGAAAATAGTGAAAATATGAGTAGTTATAATCAACCACTGGAAAAATAAATGGTTGCTTAGAATTCAAATGGGGTGGGACAGAAAACAATTGTTAGAGCTCTCAAAATATTCTTTATGACATTTCACACTTATTTGAACCCACACCATGTACAACCCAGTGAAAAATGAGCTGATATGAAATACTTTCTTGAGTTGAGGTGATAATGATCAGTCAATAGCAAAACACTGAGTGAATTGGGAGTGAATACTGATAGAAGGGAAGTTAATTGATATCCTGAATTCTTTTTTGTTTTGTTTTGCTTTGTTTTTAATTATTGGACCTGCCCAGATGTACTCAGAGCTTACTCATAGATCTGTTCTTGGGGATCAATCACTCCTAAACTCTAGGACTGCATGTGGTACCAGGGATCAAACCTTGGTGAGATACATGCAAGGCAAGTACCTTGCCAACTCTAGTATCTCTCCAGTCCTTCCAAAGATAAATTTCTATGTGGATGTCTAGAGTTCTCCACACCCACAAACAATTCTCAGATATATGTAGGTTCTGACAGGAGCGATAACACAATGGGTAGGGTGTTCGCCTTGTCAGCCCGACTTCAATCCCCCAAAACTGTCAAGAGTAATTTCTGAGCACAGAGCTAAAACTAAACCTGAGTGCCACCAGCCATGGGCAAAAAGAGAGATACGTAAGTTGTCTGAGTTACTCAAATTCAATTCTAACATCATCTATCTCTAAGAACAGCCTCAAACCCCATAGTTCCATAGGCTCTGTCTCCCAGTACTACTGAGCTTTGTTCCAAGCACCAGTTCTAATTCCATACTGTTACCTGAGCTTTTGTCTAACTGATTCCAACCTGAAGGTTCCCAAATCCTAAAACATCAAGTGGTAGTCAGAAGCCCAGCCTATCACTTTCTTTTATAACCAACAAGTTATTTGATAAAAGTTTTCAGGATGCTTTTCTCAGTTCAATTTACTGCTAAAGCAGATTACAGAAGAAACTTTTACTTATTTGGTGACTTATTTATTTGAGAAAATATAAAGATGAATAAATATGTAGGAGCTTCCATGCCTTTTGTATCCAGTCTTTTTCAAAGTACCCCACTATTCATTAATGAAGTTCTCCAAAGACCCTCCTTTTGAGGGTTTTATAATTTTATGCATGTATTATATAACTATAATTGATTTTTGTCTTGTTCAATGGCGTTTGAACTTAGGTTCCAACTTCTCTTCACATTTCTTCACATTCCGGACTTTCTCCACCTACCAGAGAACTAAAGCTAAAATGCCTATATTCTTGTCACACAAATTATTCTTAAGAAAAAATCCCCATTCTTTGTTTCCAAAGTTAAATCTTTTATCGGTTTTAACACTTAAGAAATTTCAGATAGATTATTTTGGGAAACTATGAACCAAATACTTCATATAAATGCTGATTGTGTAACCAAAAAAAAAAAAAAAAACTATTTTGACCCTGTTGGCTACAGCAATAAAGAAGTTTTCTCAAATATTAAATCAGTAAGTTTTACATACATATTGTGCTCAGTACAATCAGTATTAGAATAAGATAAAACTACAATATTGAAAGGGTCAGAAAGAGAATACAGATTCCAGTTTAATCCCTAGCACCACATTGTCCCCTAAACACCAACTGTGACCCTGTAGGCCTTTCAAATACTAGTGTAATGGCCTGGATAGGCCCTAGCACTGAAGGGCTTGAGAAGTATTATATCATTAATTAATTGCACTAGATCATCTGCTGCTTGATGAGTATCATTGGGAGAAGTCCTAATATTCTACCACTTGGAAAAACGCCCTCCCAGTCATACTCTGACTGCACACTTAAACTCACATTATTACAGAGTTATCCAGAAGAGGGGATACATAAGATATCTCTGTATAGCCATTCGATTTTTCTATAAAGTCAAAATAACTTACTCAAATATTTTGCCTTGCATGCAGCTGACCCAGGACTGACCTTGGCTCAATTCCCCAGCTTTCTATATGATCCCCAAGCCAGGAGCAATCTCTGAGTGCATAGCCAGGAGTAACCCCTGAGTGTCACTGGGTGTGACCCAAAATAAAATAAAAATCTACACAAGGGATGGTGATATAATACAATAGGTAAAGTACTTGCTTATTACTATCAACTGGGTTTTGTCCTGGGCTCCAACAGGAATGATTCCAGAAGTAAGTTGAACATTGCCAGATGTAACCCAACATCCACTCATGTGCTAATCTATTAAAATATTAAAAAGTAATCTCATTCCAAATTTTTAATTAAAATAAAAGACAAATCTTCTACACAATGTTTCAAAGAGAACAAAGGTAATAATACTTGTCACTGAAAATGATTCCAAAAGAACATAAAATCAAAAACTATATTTAAAATATAGTATAGTACTGGTTACATAATCAATGCAAAATTTACTTGAATCAATAGCTCTTAACAAAATGGATATGAAAATATAAGCCTCTGGGAATGTATGCATATATTGTAGCGTATAGTTCTCAAAATGTATTCTGTAGTTCTTAGTCATTTTTAATGCTTTTGCCCTTTTAATAGCTAGTGGTTGAAAAGTTAGGGTAAAAGTAGCTAAAATCAAAGAGCTAGTACCAGTTATATTATTAGCAATAACGATATCAATGTATGTCCTAAATAAGAGCATACAAATCTAGTGATAACTCTTCTTAAAAATTTATCAGAGGATAGCACAGTGGTAGGGCTGTTGCCTTGCATTTGGCTGACCCAAGACTGATCTGGCATCCCATATGTTCCCCCAAGCCAGAGTTATTTCTGAGTGCATAGCCAGGAGTAACCCCTGAGTGCCACAAGGTGTGCCCCCCCCAAAAAAAAAACAAAAGAAAAGTTATTAATGTATGTATTATATTAAAAATAACAAATAAGAATGCCTTGAATATGCCTAGAAAAAAATGGAAGCATGTGGTTCTACGAAGGGCACCATTTTGAAACAGATTGTGTGACTTATGAAGTGGGTTTTGTGTAAAATGCAAATTCGCATTTTGTGGAAACTGGAAGCTCATTTATCTAAACAATTTCTGTTATGATCTATGACAGCTTTTGAAAATTGCCAGGGTAGCTTTTTTACTTGATCTTTCAACATTATTAGAGGTTATATAAACTGGATTATATGAAGTCTTGCACTGTCAATTAGTCCAATTCTAAATCACCATTCTGCCAAAGATGTGCAGATTTAACAGTACTATAGAGGAAAAAAAGAAGAGCTCCAATTCCCTGCAAATGGATTTCCCTCACTTTGTTTAATTTTTTAAAAAGAGAGAGAGATGGAAGGAAGGAAGGAAGGAAGGAAGGAAAGAAGGAAGGAAGGAAGGAAGGAAGGAAGGAAGGAAGGAAGGAAGGAAGGAAGGAAGGAAGGAAGGAAGGAAGGAAGGAAGGAAGGAAGGAAGGAAAGAAGGAAGGAAGGAAGGAAGGAAGGAAGGAAGGAAGGAAGGAAGGAAGGAAGGAAGGAAGGAAGGAAGGAAGGAAGGAAGGAAGGAAGGAAGGAAGGAAGGAAGGCAGGCAGGCAGGCAGGCAGGAAGGCAGGCAGGCAGGAAGGAAGGAAGGAAAGGAGGGAGGGAGGTGTAATAGAAGGAATGAGAAGGGAAGAAAAACAGAAGGGAGGAAGGAAGAAAAGAAAGAAGAAAAAAGAACTAATATATATATTTTTTTATTTTTTATTATGAGAACAAAGATGCAAAGAAAGAGAACAAGGTAATGTTACAGTGGGAAGACAATCACCCATAAACAGAATTCTCAGAAGGCATCCCTTGCTGACATCTTAATTTTGATAATTCAGCCAAAGAACATTAAGAAAAATAAAACAGAACCCATGCATAATTACTGTGTCCCTCAAATCCCCAAATTGTAGTACATTATAACATTTCTTAGCAGTATACAAAGCAATCTAAAGTCACAACATTTATGTAACTCCTTTAACATTGAAGGCATAGAATTTTTTTACAGTTCCATGTATGTGCATATTAGTTTAAGTTAACCTCAAAAGTTTAACTGTTTTTTATTTTAAAGATTAGAGTCAAAGGAGCACAGCAAAAATGGTGTTAGAATGGCAATTGTTAATTGCATAGGTCCAGCAAAATATGGGGGACATGGAAAAGAAAGCATTTGATAATCTTCAACACCCATTCTTGATAAAAACTCACAGCAAGATGGGAATAAAAGGAACCTTTCTCAATATAGTCAAGGCCATTTATCACAAGCCAATGGCAAATATCATCCTCAATGAAGAGAAACTGAAAGCCTTCCCTCTAAACTCCGGTACAAGACAAAGTTGCCCCCTCTCACCACTCTTATTTAACATAGTACTGGAAGTATTTGCTCTAGCGATTAGGCAAGAAAAAGATATCAAGGGAATCCAGATAGGAAAGGAAGAAGTCAAGCTCTCACTCTTCGCAGATGACATGAAAACTTAGAAAACTTAGAAAACCCTAAAGATTCTATAAAAAAAAAACTTTTAGAAACAATAGATACATACAGCAAAGTAGCAGGCTATAAAATTAACACACAGAAACCAATGGCCTTTTTATATACCAATAATGATAGGGAAGCAATGGATATTAAGAAAACAACCCCATTCAAATTCGTCTCACATAAAATCAAATACCTTGGAGTCTACTTGACTAAGGATGTGAAGGACCTATACAAAGAAAACTATAAAACCCTGCTAAGAAGACATAAGAGAAGACACAAGAAAATGGAAATCCAAATCTTGAATTGGCAGGATTAATATCATTAAAATGACAATACTCCCCAAAGCTTTGTACAGATTTAATGCGATCCCTCTAAAGATACCCATGACATTTTTTAAAGAAGTGGATCAAACACTTCTGAAATTCATTTGGAACAATAAACAACCACGAATAGCCAAAGCAATATTTGGGAAAAGGAATATGGGAGGTATTACTTACCCTAACTTCAAACTGTATTACAAAGCAATAGTTTATTAAAACAGCATGGTATTGGAATAAAGACAGATCAGTGGAACAGTCTTGAGTATTCAGAGAATGTTCCCCAGATATACTGTCACCTAATTTTTGATAAAGGTGCAAAAAATCCTAAATGGAACAGGGAAGGCCTCTTCAATAAGTGGTGTTGGCACAACTGACTAGCCACTTGTAAAAAAGCAAATTTAGACCTCCAATTAACATCATGTACAAATGTAAAATCCAAATGGATTAAAGACCTAGATATCAGACCTGAAACCATAAATATATATAGAACAACATGTAGGTCAAACACTCAATGACATTGAGATTAAAGGTATCTTTAAATAGGAAACAGTACTCTCCAAACAAGTGAAAGCAGAAATAAATAAATGGGACTATATTAAGCTGAGAAGCTTCTGCACCTCAAATGAAATAGTGCACAGAATACAGAGACACCACTGAGTGGGAGAAACTATTCACCCAATACCCTTCAGATAAGGGGTTAATATCCAAAATATAAAAGCACTGACAGAACTTTACAAGAAAAAAAATCTAACCCCTTCAAAAAATGGGGAGAAGAAATTAACAGACACTTTGACAAAAAAATACAAATGGGCCCGGTGAGGTGGCGCTAGAGGCAAGGTGGTGCTAGAGTCAAGGTGTCTGCCTTGCAAGCTCTAGCCAAGGAAGGACCGCGGTTCAATCCCCTGGCGTCCCATATGGTCCCCAAGCCAGGGGCAATTTCTGAGTGCTTAGCCAGGAGTAACTCCTGAGCATCAAAAGGTGTGGCCCGAAAAACCAAAAAAAAAAAAAATAAAAAATAAAAAAAAAAGAAGAAGAAATATAAATGGCTTAAAGGTACATGAAAAAATGTTCCACATTACTAATCATCAGGGAGATGCAAATCAAAACAACTATGAGGTACCACCTCACGCCACAGAAATTGGCACACATCAGGAGGAATGAGAACAAGCAGTGCTGGTGGGAATGTGGAGAAAAAGGAACTCTTATTCACTGCTGGTGGGAATGCCGTCTGGTCCAACCTTTGTGGAAAGCAATATGGAGATTTCCCAAAAGCTGGAAATTGAGCTCCCATGTGACCCAGCTATATCACTCCTAGGGATATATCCTAGGAACACAAAAATACAATACAAAAATCCCTTTCTCACACCTATATTCATAGCAACGTTATTTACAATAGCCACACTCTGGAAACAGCCTAGATGCCCCTCAATAGATGAATGGTTAAAGAAACTATGGTACATATACACAATGGAATATTATGCAGCCATCAGAAGAGATGAAGTCATGAAATTTTCCTATACATGGATGTATATGGAATCTATTATGTTGAGTGAAATAAGTCAAAGGGAGAGAGATAAACACAGAATGGTCTCCCTCATCTATGGGTTTTGAGAAAAATGAAAAACATGTGTGTAATGATTCTCAGAGACAAAATAGAGGAGGACTGGAGGGTCCAGCTCCCGACATGAAGCTCACCACAGGGACTGTTTAGTGCAGTCACAGAAATAATCACACTGAGAACTATCATAACAAAATGTGACTGAATGAGGGAATTAGAAAGCCTGTCTAAAGTACAGGCCAGTGTGGGGTGGGGAGGAAGGAGACTTGGGATATTGGTCATGGGAATGTTGCACTGGTGAAGAATTTTTTATATATAATATATATTTATATATAATATATATATTAAAAATCAAAAGAAAAGAAAAGGCCTCCCAATTCTTACCACAGGCTGTGTTCTTTACACTGACTTTATAGAAAGAGGAGGTACAGTAAATGCACCCCATATACACCTCAACACAGGCCCTTTGCCTGGTCTATATTGTGAATTGGGGGACAAAAAAAAGATTAGAGTCAAAGGAGCACAGCAAAATTGGTGTTAGAATGGCAATTGTTGTTTTCATAGGTCCAGAAAAATATGGGGGACATGGAAAGGAAAGCCTTGGCCTAAATACAAGGAGACCCTACCCCTGAAGTTTCCTGGCATAAGACCAACTCTAGGCTCCAGGCATACTAGGTTGACCAACCCAAGTCATTGTCTGTAGTGCCAATACATAACCTGGAAGCAATCTTCTACCAGGGAAGACTCTACCACTGCTCTGACATCGACCTACTCAAAAGAGACTTCCAGTAGACTTAATAATAATGACCTGCTTTCGGGACAGGGCTCCTGCATAGTCCTCTAATTATGAGGTGAAACTAGAGGACTCTCCACATCATCCTGACTTCCAAGTAGGATATGCAGATTCCAGGATCTTTAACTACAGAAACCTGACACCAACAACATCCACTGTGTGAAAAATAAAAGTGTATTGGTACTACAACAATGATTTGGGTTGGAAAACGTAGTATGCCTGGAGCCTAGAGTTGGTCTTATGTAGAGTTGGTCTTACGCTCTTTTCGAAATTGAGTCTATTTCTTATTTTCATTTTAAGAAAAAAACATATAGTTATTGGAAGTTTACAAATTCCATTTTCTATAAAAATTGAATGCCTAAATGGTATTCTAATTTTGTAATCTAAAATGTGACTCTTTTGAACCTAACATGTAAAAGATTTATTTTTAGTTAATAGATCTACCACAGGGCACTAATTGTTTAGATGGAAATGGAAAACAATTTAACTTTTATTTATTTGTGGAATATTAAGTGTAATTTGTTTGACTTACATTTTCCTTCAAGCATTTCAGAGTACTATTGGGACAACACTTTCCATAAGTTTCCATAAGTAAAAGCAACAACCACCTTCATTTAAAACTCTTTGTAGATAATGAAGTAAATGTTCACCTTTCCCTTTCTAATTTCAAAAGAAAATCTCCAAGGAAGGATGAGAAAAGGAAGTTTTTATATCAAGTAAATATCACTTATCTCCTCAATATTCTTGTTAAGATAAAACAAAAAGAAAGCTCATAATGGGGCCGGCGCGGTGGTGCTAGAGGTAAGGTGTCTGCCTTGTCGGCGCTAACCTAGGACAGACCACGGTTCAATCCCCTGGCATCCCATATGGTCCCCCAAGCCAGGAGCCACTTCTGAGCACATAGCCAGGAGGAACCCCTGAGCGTCACCAGGTGTGGCCCAAAAAACAAAAAAAAAAAAAAAAAAAAAGAAAAAGAAAGCTCAAGAGTCCAAGATGAACTGAAGTAGAAGTAATCCAGTTACTAGGAGCTTTGACTGATCTAGCAGCTTTATAACCTAAATAGCCTCATTTCAGGCTCTAAACATTTTACACACCAGAATTGATTCAATCTCTGGAGCTTGACCTGTGGCACCACTTCACAGTCAGCCTCTTACTTTTTGTCAATCTCTCTGTCCTTGTCCCTAATGCAAAGGAAATTATCCATTCTGCCTCAGAACTGAGAACTAAATTGAATCGAACACCACAATGACAAGTACAGTCTTTGCATTGCTAGCCCTTTCCTGTGCCATAGCTCCTTTAGTGCTATTTTCACTCTGGACTCCTTTCAATCCATTTTGCCAATTAGAGCCAGGATGAATATTGCAGAGCATACATGCAAAAGTATCATTCCCATGTATAAACACTAGGATGCTGCTTCCCTATTGCCAGAAAACAGTGTGCCTGTTTCCTAATGTGGCAGACCCGGCTTTTCAAAATCAAACTTTGCCTCCCCCCCACCCCCTCTAGATTACTCTCTCCTCCTTCTCCTTCCTGCTCCTACTTCCTGTGTCTGCTCAGAACTTTCAGCCACAAAGAGCCGTTTGATAATCCTGAAGACTTCCTTCCTTCCACTGACTTGCATTTTTCATTTACTTCCCCTCCCTGGATCTTTTCAGTTAGATCCTAAAAAGGTTCCAACAAATAAATAAAAACAGCTCCCTTTGCCTTAACAATGCTTGGAGAAAGAAGTCAAGACTCTGCTCCAGAGAGGTTCCAAGAGGAGCAGGTGCCAATTTGCTTACCAAAGAGAGGATCCATTATGAGCTCATCAGTCCTGCTGTTTTGCACTTTCCCGCTGTGGCCTATTTACTCACACAGTTAATGTAGTCCTAATCTAAGCACTCCCAAAGTCAGCTTGGCTAGCTTACAATACATCTTAAAATGCATCTGCAGCACACATTGAACTAACACTTAAAAAAATATTGGGGAATGATAAACATATGATTCTGCTTAAGGAGTTACGTGACTGCAATTAGTGTTGAAGATATTTTCCTACTCGCCCTGTCCCTTGTAAAAGTGTTCCTGCGCAAATAGCCCCCTATACATCGATTTGTACTCCTAGTACCCTACCAAACTTCTAGCTCATCTAGGCGCTCAGACAGCAGCTATTTCCCAATTAGCTATTAGTATCAGAGGAACTGAGGCTGGCAATTTCTCTTGGGAATCTTATGGGTTTGGAGATAGCGTGAATGCTTTGTAAGATCCATAAAGACCTACAACTTGGACAAGCTCAGCCACCTTTTTCTTTTCAATATCTTTATTTATACAATTTGATTACGAACATGAGTGTCGTCGGATTTCAGTCATATAAAGAACACCTTCCCTCACCAGTGCCACATTCTTATCACCAGTGTCCCAAATCTCCCGCCTCCCTCCCCGCCCCTGCCTGTATTTGAGACAGGCTTTCTACTTCCCACATTTGCTCACATTGTTATGTTAGTTGTGAGTGTAGTTATTTCTCTAACTGCATTCACCACTCCTTGTGGTGAGCTTCATATCATGAGCTGGACGGACCTTCCAGCCCTCATCTCTATTGTCTCTGAGAATTATTACAAAAATGTCTTTTATTTTTCTTGAAACCAATAGATGAGTGAGACTATTCTATGTTTATCTCTCTCCCTCTGACTTAGTTTACTCAGCATAATGGATTCCATGTACATCCACGTTCTGTTTGGTCATTAAGCGAATTGGTCATTAAGTGGAGAACCGCATGTACTGTATACAGTAGTACAGTATATGCATAGTACTTGACAATACAGTATTCTGAATAAGTAAAATAACGAGAAAAATCAAACTGAAAACTTCCACTTGTTTTCATTTGCTTAGGTTGTGTAATTTACATACAGTAGTGCAGTGTATTACCGAACATATAGTTAGTAAAGTAGGTACATTAAAGCACCAAAAACCACAGTATTGACTGTAGAGTGTACAAGATGGAAAAAGAATATTTAAAATAAAATAAAATAACGGTGAAGAGATGGTCGTAAGTGCGAGCGGTAGCTAAACAGGTAGGTCGTTAAGTGAGGAGTATATGTATAAGAAAATGTCATGATTTCATCTCTCCTGATGGCTGCATAATATTTTACTGTGTATATGTACCACAGTTTCTTTAGGCATTCATTTGTTGAAGGACATCTTGGCTGTTTCCAGAGTCTGGCTATTGGAAATAGTGTGGCAATGGATATAGGTGTTCTTTATAGGGATTTTTGTATTGTATTTTTGTGTTTCTAGGTATATCCCTAGGAGTGGTATAACTGGGTCAAATGGGAGCTCAATTTCCAATTTTGTTGAGGATTCTCCATAATGTTTTCCATAAAGGCTGGACTAGACAGCATTCCCACCAGCAGTGAACGAGAGTTCAGTTCTCTCCACATCCCCTCCATCACTGATTGTTTTTGTTCTTTGTGATATGTGCCAGTCTCTATGGTGTGAAATGAAACCTCATTATTGTTTTGATTTGCATCTCCTTGATGATTAGTGATGTGAAACATTTTTTTCATGTGTCTTTGGCCATTTGTATTTTTTCTTTGAGAAATTGTTCATTTCTTCTCCCCATTTTTTGATGGGATTAGATTTTCTTTTCTTGTAAAGTTCTGTCAGTGCCTTGTATATTTCGGATATTAAGCCCTTATCTGATGGGTATTGGGTAAATAATTTCTCCCATTCAGTGGTTGGCTCTTGTATCTTAGGCATTATTTCCTTTGAGATGCAAAAGCTTCTCAGCTTAATATTTCCCATCTGTTAATCTCTGCTTCCGATTGTTTGGAGAGTTCAACCACCTTTTTTTTAATATAGTCCCTGAAAAATATAAAAACACAAGAGAAAATATCAAGCAAGAAATCAAATGTCACTTTACAACAATTAAGTTTTACACCCCACAATGACACAGTGACAATAAGACTGCAGTGGTACCTTTTAGTGTCAGCTGTGCTGGTGAAGATATGACTCAAACTATATAGAACACAAAATTCTAAGAAGCTTTTACCTGTCCTTCAAGTCCAAACACACAATTTTCTGGATATCCTTATACCAAAAAAAAAAAAAACAAAAAAACCCCACAAACCCTTAAGAGATGAAAACTCTTTTCCAGGACTTCATAATTATTATTTGCAATCTCTTTTCAGCAAAAAGAAGAGCACTTAGTTATAGGACCCATATAAAATACAACTTTCAATTTAAGAAACTTGCCTCTCAAGGTCAAAGTGATGGTAAGGAGCTCAGGTTCAGACATTGCATTCAGTTGACTCCAAATCTATCTGCAGTACCACATGGTATTCCTAAGCATTACTAAAAGTCCTGAATATAGGACTTTACCCAACATAACCAGGGTGGCTTGGGTTATTTCACGTCACAGAGCTCAAGAAAGACTACATCCTCAGGCCTTTTTTTCTTTTTTATAACTACTGACTTGATTAGTTAAGAATGATAGAAAAGCATCCAGCACCTATTAAGATCAAAATAAATAGGATAAATTTTAGCTGGAGATCATTTAAGGACTAGGCTGCTTGCCTAGCTTGCCTTTCTAGATGCAATCTTGAAGGTGTCCAGTACTGATAGGGCATCACAGCTATGCCTGAAACTGGCACTGGCACCAAAAGACCTCAGCCTTGGGCCACTACACTCCACCACCAGCATCCTTACTGAAAATTATTAGAAGGACTCTCTGGCTTCCTAAGCACTACTTGGGAACTCTTCCCAAAATTAAAAAATAATTTTTTAATATCAAAAATTAAACTAGACTCTATTGTTTTTCAAATATGGTTTTGAAGACAAACTTTAGTGTACAGAAACTTCCTGAGGGTCTGAAATACTTATAACTGCTTAATATATTGTATGCATAGATCATGGAAATACATTACCATTAATATTTATGCAGAAATAATTATCTATCAATATTCATATTATAAACAATGTTTTCCCCTACCTTAAAACACTACAAAGTGTTTCTCTTATTCTCTTACTACTTGTCGAGAGCAGTATATTTATTTTTATGCATAATTTTACTAATTCTTTTTTTTTTTTTTTTTTGGTTTTTGGGTCACATCCGGCAGCACTCAGGGGCCATTCCTGGCTCCATGTTCAGAAATCGCTCCTGGCAGGCTCGGGGGACCATATGGGAAGTCGGGATTCGAACCAATCTCTCTAGCCCCACTAATTTCTTTTTTTTTTTTTTTTGGTTTTTGGTTTTTGGGTCACACCCAATGACGCTCAGGGGTTACTCCTGGCTATGCGCTCAGAAGTCGCTCCTGGCTTGGGGGACCATATGGGATGCCGGGGGATCTAACCGCGGTCCGTCCTAGGCTAGCGCAGGCAAGGCAGGCACCTTACCTTTAGCACCACCGCCCGGCCCCTAATTTCTTTTTTTTTTTTAATAATATCTTTATTTGAGCACCACAATTACAAACATGTTTGTAGATGTGTTTCAGTTATAGAGAGTACACCCCCTTCTATTCTATTCTATTTTTAGAATAGAGCAAGAGTAACATGGTTGGGCCACACCAATGTAGAAATGCTGTTTCACTCACATGACTGTTTTGTTTTTTTAACACAGTTAAGACAAAGAAAGAGAATCAAGATAAAATTAAAATAGTTCTCATCTCACTAGTTTATGAGCCTGGATGGTACGGCCAAATCTTCTTACTCTTATTCTTTCCGATTTGCTTCTAAAAAGACTTCTGTTTCAAAACTTTCAAATTGAAGCACTGAAACCTTACCAAAAGCAAAAGGCACAGATATGAAAAATTACCCAATCTGCATCCCAGAGAATTCTAGTAGAATAAAAATAAACAATAATCAAAAGAAAATGAGAAGTTTCTTTTAGAATATAACTGGAAAGCAATTTTTTACTTCAAAATTTCAAACATTAAATAACTTTTATAGTAAAAAATAGACCTTCAAATCACTACTTTCAATAAAGTATGATATAACCTTGGCCAATTGGACCAAAATACATGAGTAGTTAGGAGCCACAGTGGTAGCA